>NC_140513.1:39222052-39822885 GCF_964339955.1 Pipistrellus hanaki | reverse complement strand
ATAAAGATGAGGAACCAGGAGCTCACTTTCATGACTGGCCCAGTGTTACAACTAATAACCAGAGGAGCAGGGCTTGTATCCGGGCCTCTGCTCTTAGTCTAGACACTCTCTGGATTTAAGCAAAAGTTTAAAAAAAAAAAAAAAAATGAGAGAAAGATTCCATTTAACCCTGATACAGGATCATTTTACTTTGCACCCAGAAAAGGAAATATTACCCTAACTAACTGTTGGCCAGGCATTAAACAGTATTTTACATAGTCATAATAAACTGTATATATCAATTTTCTGCTTTATCCATGGATTGACTCCAAAATTAGAAAAGTTTTGGTTATAACTTCAAAATACCATATAAATAGTAATAGCCATGACAAAGTAGAGATAAAAAATCTTTTAAGTGTATCTAATACAAAGTAAGAGAGAAATGCAGGGGCAAAGAATGGATGTAATGTGTGGTTAATGGAATGAAAAGGTAATTTAGCATATTATTCATAGTAACAAAATAACATATAAATAGCAAATGTCAGGAGGAAGTGCAGAATAGGAGGGTCATTGTCCTTCAGATGGGATCAATAGATGCTGCCTGAGGTTCATCAAAAGATCTGAAGGGAAGATAATGAGGTGAAGGATGTTACACTCACCTCCTCCTTGGACAAACTGGAATCACAACTGAGGTATAGATAGATCAATCAACCTGAATAACTGACTGAAGAATAGCTGATCAGAAGTCTTATAACCAAGGATTTACATTGAGACTGGTAGAAGGATGGAGACGAGAAAAATGCTGGCCCTGCTTACACAGGTGGCGGCTGCGGTTCCAGAGGGATATCTCAGCTGTGAAAGTTCCCCCCAAGAAGAGTGGGGTCTCAACCTCAGGCTGGGCTTCCCAGCACAGAGCCAGGAAGAGATGCCCACTTACCAACTGGCTGTGAGAACAAGTGGGAATTATCTGGCAGGGAGAGACGGGAGACCTCTAGAGACACAGGTGCCCTCTTAAAGGCCCAATGCACAAAACCGCATCTGCAGCCACTCACCCTGGACGCCCAGGGAGGGCAGGTGGAACAGACTAGAGTTGTGTGAGGACAGACGCTGAGGCCCCTGTGCTGAGTCCCTCTCCCACACTGCACACACCATCTTCTGAGGTGGAGCACTCCCTCCATATGGCAGCAGCCTGGGAGAAAGCAACAGCCCTACCCTCTGGACGCTCTGTCAACCCGCCCCACGGAGCTTGCGCCCTGCTGAGAAGTTAGCTGCCTGGGCCGACTCAGGATGTGTCAGTGACATTCCCCCAGCCTGACTGGCACCTCACCCTCTCTCAGCTCAAGTGGCTCCCACAGATTAAGTGGCCTAAACAACAGAAATTGATTTTCTCAGAGTTCTGGAAGCTAAAAGTCCAAGACCAAGGTGTCAGCAGAATTGGTTTCTTATGAGGCCTTTCTCCTTAGATTGTAGATTGTGTGGAGACGGTCGTCTTTTCTCTGTGTGGCTTTGTCCTTATTTCCTCTTTTTATAAGGACACCAGCCATATTGGTTTACAGCCCACCCCAATTATTTCATGTAACCTTAATTACCTATTTAAATGCCTTATTACTAATACTGGCACATTCTGAGGTGCTAGAGGTTAGGACTTCAACATATAAATCTGGGGGTGGGATGAGGGGAGAGATGCAATTCAGTCCAAAACATTAGGTGAGCAAATATCGGAAAGTCTGCTTTCAATTCTTTGGCATACCTACCCAGAAATGGGATTGCAGATCATATGATAATTCTATTTTTAATTTTTTGAGGAACAAGAATATCTTGCTTTCTGGAGATATCACATTCCCTGACTTTAAACTGTATTTAAAAACTACAGTAATCAAAACAGTATGATATTGGCAAAAAATAGACACAGAGAGCAATGGAACAGAATTGAGAGCTAAGAAATAAACACATGTGAGCAACATCATTAAAATATGCATAGTAGCCAAAGCAAAGTATAGGTTCAACATAATTCCTATCAAGATATCAATGGTGTATTTCACAGAACTAGGACAAATACTCCCAAATTTATATGGAACCCGAATAAGCATAGCAATCTTAAGAAAGAACAAAGTTGGAGGAATCATGCTACCTAGAATCAAACTATACTACAAGGCCATAGTAATCACAACACCATGATATGGCATAAAAATGGACATATGCAACAGAATAGAGAGCCCAGAAATATACTCATGCCTGTATAGTCAATTAATAAGGATGTCAATTAATATAGTCAATTAATATAGTCAATTAATAACTTGACAAAGGATGCAAGAACATACAATGGGGTAAAGTAAAGACAATCTACTCAATAAATGGGTGTTGAGAAAATGGGACAGATATGTGAAAAAAAAAGAAACTTCTTACAGCATACATAAGAATGTAAAATGGATTAAAAACTTAAATATTAGACTCAAAACTGTAAAAATCTCAGACATTTCTCACTGCAGTATTTTTTCTGATATATTTCCTCTAGCTAGGGAAACAAAAAATAAACAAATTGGACTATATCAAACTAAAATGTTTTTTGCACAGTGAAAGAAACCATCGGTAAAATTAAAAGAGAACCCCCTGAATGGGAGAACATATTTGCCAATGGTATATCTGATAAGGAATTAATATCCAAATTTTATAAAGACCTTTAAAAACTCAACACCAAAGAAACAAACAATCCAATTAAAAAATTGACAGAGAACCTGAATAGACACTTCTCCAAAGAGCATACAGATGGCCAATATACATATGCAAAGATGCTCAACATCATTAATCATTAATCATCAAAGAAATTCAGATTAAAACCACAATGAGGTATCACCACACACCTGTGAGAATGACCATCAACAACAAATTAACAGGTGTTGGCGAGGATGTGGAGAAAAGGGAACTGGCATACACTGTTAGTGGGAATGAAGACTGGTGCAGCCACTGTGAAAAGCAGTACCTCAAAAAATTAAAAAATGGAACTGCCTGGTGACCCTGCAATTCCACTTTTGTGAATATATACAAAGAAACCCAAAACACTAATTCAAAAGAATATATGCACCCCTATATTCATTGCAGCGTTATTTATAATAGCAAAGATTTGGAAGCAGCCAAGAACCCATCAGGAGATGAGTAGATAAAAAAAAAAAACAAAAAAACAAAAAAAAACTGTGGTACATTGACACAGTGGACTACTACTCAGCAGAAAAAACGGAAATCATACCTTTTGTGATAGATGGACCTGGGGGGTATCATGCTATGTGAAATAAGCAATCAGAAGAAAAGACAAGCACTATATGATTTCACTTATATGTGGAATGTAATGAACAAAATAAACACACAAACAAAATAGAAACAGACTCATATATACAGAGAACAGACTGACAGCTGTCAGAAGGGTTGGGGGTCTGGGAAAAGAGATTAAGCCAAAACAAAAACAAAAAGTGATAGACACAGACATCAGTATGGTGATTACCAGAGAAAAGGAGAGGCAGAAAAGGGTAAAGGGAGAGAAAATGGTGATGGAAAGAGACTTGACTTGGAGTGAACACATAATACAATATACTGATGATGTATTATATAAGTGTACACCTAAAACCTATATAATTTTATTAACCAATGTCACCCCAATAAATTCAACTTAAAAAATAAAATTTTTTAAAAATAAAGTATATTATTATAATGAGGAGAAAAAGATATGAAGGGAACCACCAGAAGAACTAAAAGGAAAAGTCATAAAAGGAGCTGCCCCTATGGTTAATGGGGGTAGGGGCAGGAGGCTATTAATGTCATGGTAAGACCTCTGTAGCCCATGATATATTGTGATGGCGGATGACTTTTAAAAATAGAAAAAACTGTGGACTGTACCCATGTCCTCTGAGCAGACGCCCCATGCGAATTAGCTATAAAGCACTGCAAACAGAAATGAGTGTTCCAAGCTGTAACATTATTGATGGCTGTTTCCAGCAGTCCAGCCGGGCTAATGTTCTCCGGTGAAGCCAAACGAACGTTGCTGGGAACAGAAAGGAGCGTTTCTGTAAATGACAGAGAGGCCTGTGTGGCGTCAGAGCACCATTAATGTCTGCTCCCGGGGAGAGAGCTGGGAGGATGTGAAGTGCCCCCTCCCGTCCCTCTTTCCTGTGACAAGCCTGCGCCGTGCAGAGAGCAGAGCACAGAACAGCTGACGGGGACTGGCCGCTCCTCTGCGTTTGCAAGGGAAGAACAGAACGGTTAGACTGCGTTTCCTGAGTGCTTTGCTGCACATTAGGTGCAGTTAGCCTTCAGACAGTCTGGACTGAGGAAACTGCGGCAAAACTTGGTGGTGCGGAAGCCAGGCAGACAGCCAGACGTTTAAAGTCCCGTCTTTCACGCCACTGCCAGAAGTGGGTCTTCCCAGGCTCTGAGGAGGCTAAAGAAGGGCAGGGCCTCTGGGTCTGGAGGGCATTCCTCCCCAAGAGGAGTGTCCTCGCTTATAAGTTACCCCTAAAATGAAATCTGGGCAACTCCCAGCCAGAGAAATTAGAAACTGATTCCAAATAGGCTTGTGCTCAGGAAGCTAACGGTACAGTAAGGAAACAGCGCAATAGTTAGGAATATTTTCCAATGTCAGAACTGGGAGAAAAAAAACACACACACACAAATATGAAATTGATCAGTAGCAGACATTTAAGTGAAAATCCTTTACAGAACACATCTTATTACCTGGGATATTATCAAGGAAGGCTCTGGATGTATTTATTGGGTTGGATGGTTTATTCTTCTGTTATCTTCTTACACTATTAATACTTATAGTTCACTAACTCTTTAAGTAGCAATGGACATACACATTTAAGCATAAAGGTTCCTAAACCCAAATAACACTTTATGCCCTGCCTGAAGATTCCTTGATTAGGAAAAAAAAAGCATCTTTATCTTCACAAGTGTGTATAACCTCTACTTATCTCTTTGCTAAAAGTGACATAACATTTTGTTAAAATGAAGTATTTTTACTATCAGTTTCTGCTGAGACCCAAACCAACAGCAAGGTATGAGACCACAGGACTCTCAAAGGAAGTGGTCAAAGCCAGTCCTGCAGTCATTAGCTGGCCGCCCACCTGTGGCCTTTAAAAGCAGTTAGAGAGACCAAGAGTTGTCAGAATGTGAACTTTAGCGAGACCAAGCAGGGAGTGGGGGCCCTGCCCCAGCCCAGCTAACGGGGCCTGCCTGAGGCACACACTTTGTAGTGTAAGGGACAGCTCTGTGCTCCTAGTGTCTGACTCAGGTCTGAGATGCTGCAAACTCCCATGATCAAACAAGGAGTGTCTGACTAAGCCACTCACCCACTTCTGTCTCTTTTCCATGTTTTATTTTTCTCCTTAGCACTTTGGAGCAACATAACTATCTATTCTAAGTATTTATTTCATTGTCTTCCTCGATACTATGCACATTCCATGTGGCAAAGATTTTTTTTTTAATCTCTGCTGCATCCTAGCACCTATGTGGATGTTTGTGTCATATGTTCATTATCACTAATCATTCCATGACCCTGCACATCCCATAGTATCATTTTACATGTGGGAAACCAGAACTCAGAAGGGTTAAGAAAAGCACCCAATATCACACACATTAAGTAGAAGAGCTAGAATTCAAAGGTAAATGATTTCATTCCAGAGTTCATGCTCTGCCTGTCATGCGTTATCAGCTCAGGTGTCTGTTTCCTGAAAATGTACTCTTATCCTTTGTCAGGTGGCAGACAGCGCCTAATCTAATATTTTTAGGGAAGTGACATGCCAGTTCTGTGCTCCGATCTCACTGAGTTCATACTGAATAATGAGGATAACAAATATGGAGATTAATGAAATGGTTATGTAACTTCCACTCAATGCCAAGATGGGTTAATAAGTCAGATTATTCAGAATATACTTTTTGGGACTTTACTATATAAATGCCTAATTACATAGGGCTATTTACAGAGTTTTTTCATATATGTCATCTTGTTTAAGAATTAAACTAGTATGCCGAAACTGGTTTGACTCACTGGATAGAGCGTTGGCCTGCGGACTGAAAAGTCCCGGGTTTGATTCTGGTCAAGGGCATGTACCTTGGTTGTGGGCACATCCCCAGTAGGGGGTGTGCAGGAGGTAGCTGATCAATGTTTCTCTCTCATCAATGTTTCTAACTTTCTATCCATCTCCCTTCTTCTCTGTAAAAGAATTAAACTATTAAACTAGTAGAAGCTTAAATAGCTTTGTTCTTGTTAAATATTAGATGTTTATTATTTTAAAATGTTGCTTTGTATAATTATGGTAAAATACACATAGTATAAAATTTACCATCTTAGCCATTTTAAAGTGCACAATTCAGTAATGTCAAGTACAATGATAATGTTGTACAAACAATTGCCAGAACTCTTTTCATTTCAAAAAAACACAAACTCTATACCTATTAACCACTCTCTATTCCCCAGCTCCCACCCACCCTTTTCTACTTCCTATCTCTATGAATTTGACTACTCTAGGTCCTGCATATAAATGGAATTATACAATATCTTCTTATGACAGGTTTCTGTCACTTAATGTAATATTCTCCCCTTTTTAAGACGAATAATATCCCATGGAATGTAACACCACATTTTTGTTCATACATTCATCCATAAATTGTCACTTGCATTGCTTCTACCTATTGGCTACTGTGAATATGGGTGTATTCATTTGCTAAGGCTGCCATAACAAAGTACCACAGACTAAGTGGCCTAAACAACAGACACTTATTGTCTCACAGTTCTGGAGGCTAGAAGTCCAAAATCAAGGTATCAGCAGAGTTGATTTCTTGTGAGACCTCTCTCCTTAGCTTGTAGATGGCTGTCTTCACAGAGTCTTCTCTCTGTGTGGCTTTGTCCTAATCTCCTCTTTTTATAAGGACACCAGCCATATTGGATTACAGCCCACCCCAATGATCTCACGTAACCTTAATTACCTATTTAAAGTCCTTATCATCAAATACAGGCACATTCTGAGGTACTAGAAGTTAGGACTTCAACATATGAATTTGGGGGTGACGGGGAGAGACGCAATTCAGTCTAAATCAGTAGATGAGCAAATATCTGAGTCTGCTTTCAATTCTTTGATATACCTACCCAGAAATGGGATTGCTGGATCATATGGCAATTCTATTTTTAATTTTTGAGGAATAAGAATATATTTCTGGAGGTATCACATTCCCTGACTTCAAATTATATTACAAAACTACAATAATTAAAACAGTATTATATTGGAAAAAAAAAATACACAGATAGACCAATGGAACAGAATTGACAGCCCAGAAACACATATATGGGCAACTGATATTTTACAAAGGACCACAAACATACAACACCACTTATTGAAAAGGAAAGCCTTTTCAATAAATGGTGTTGGAACAATTGCAAAGTCACATGCAAAAGAATGAAACTAAATTGTTCTCTAACACTGTACACAAAAATTAACTCAAAATGGATTACAGACTTGATAATAAGACCTAAAATAAGATAATAAAATACAAAAGAGAATATATAGGTACTAACCTTATGAACCTTCGTTTTGAAGGGGTATTTGTGAACTTGATCCCAAAGGCAAGGGGCTATATCAAACAAAAAAGTTTCTACACAGCAAAAGAAACCATCAGCAAAACAAAAAGGCAACCAAATAAATGGGAGAAGATATTCGCAAATGATACCTCCAATAAGGAGCTACCCTGTTTCCCCGAAAATAAGACAGTGTCTTATATTAATTTTTTCTCCCAAAGTTGCGCTAGGTCTTATTTTCAGGGGATGTCTTATCTTTCCCTGCGCTAGGTCTTATTTTCGGAGGATGTCTTATTTTCGGGGAAACACGGTAATATCCAAAATCTATAAAGAACTAATACAACTCAAAAACAAACAATCCAATTAAAAATGGGCAAAGGACCTAAAATAGACATACAGACAGAAGATATACAAATTGCCAACAAATATATAAAAAGATACTTAACTGGCTATAAGATAAATGCAAATCAAAACCATGAGATACTACCACCACCGCACACCTGATAGAAAGATACTATCAATAAGTGTTGGAGAAATGAGAACTCTGGTACACTGCTGGTAGGAATATAAATTGGTGTAGCCACTATGGAAAACAATAATGGATATTCCTCAAATATTAAGAAGAGAGCTACCAAAATTAAAAAAATAAAAAAAATTAAAAAAGAATAGAGCTACGATATGACCCAGCAAACCCTTTTCTAGGCATCTACCCCAAAATTTTGAAAACACTTATTCATAAGATATATATACCACTATATTCAGTGCAACATTGTTCACAATAGACATAGAAACAGCCTAAGTGTCCTTTGGCAGATGACTGGATGAAGAAGTTGTGGTACATGCATAGAATGGAATACTACTCGACCATAAAAGAAAACGATGAAATATTGCCATTATTACGACAACATGGATGGATCTTTGAGAGCATCATGATAAGTGAAACAAGTCAGATGGAAAAGTACAAGAACCCCCCCCACACACACTCACATGTGGGATATAAAACAGAACACACAAACTCATAGACACAGACAATACTATGATGGTTGCCAGGGGGAAATGGGGTGGGAGGAGGATGAAGATGGTAAAGGAGTGATGGAAGGAGACTACACTTTCGGTGGTGAGCAGATAATGCAATATATAGATGATATATTATAAAATCATACACTTAAAACAATGTTAATGTTACCCCAATAAATTTTTAAAAAGAAAATCTGTACTGAATCATATATATCTTATAAATACAAAACAAATAATATCCAAAGATTCAAACTGTGATCATTGAATTTCATTTGTTTATAAAACACCCCGTTTATAATTTAACATAATAAAGACATTATAACTACAAAAGATGTTGCTTTGTAAAGCATATTCTACCTACTTATTTTTTCTGAAGCCTTTCGGCCCATCTTTAATCCTCTCAAGACAACAAAATTCACCAAGTTCACATCAAGCATCATATACTGCACTTGTTGGGTTTTTTTTGTTTTTTGGTTTTTTTTTTGCTGATTTATATGATTATTTTCAAGTTCCTAAGCACATTGTCTTAGCTGCCTTGGTTTTGGCAAATTTGTATTCAGTGTGACCCAGGGCAAGCCATTGCACCTCCCTGGGGCTCAGCGTCCTCATCTGCGAGGTACACAGAGGGCCAGACAGAGGTGATGAAAGTAGAACAGGGCCGGTATAATGCAGAAGAGAGTGGTGTGGACCCTAGAGAACTGGAGGGGACATGCCCAGTTTAAAGGGAGCAGCCACAACCTCATGGCTACTCAGAGTTGCCAGCTGTTTTGGTTTCTCATAAAAAGTGGTGGGAAACTGGATTTTTGTGGGAATTCCATATTTCTTAATTTAGCAATAATTCAACCTCAAAAAACCTCTTTCATCCTTATTGGATATATACCTTGGAGTAAAACTGCTGGCTCAAATGGTTTAAGGACTCGTGAAATTGTTTTCCAGAGTAGCTGCATCATTTTACATTCTTATCAGCAATTCAGGAGGTCTCCAATTTCTCACATTCTAACACTTGTTTGTCTGTCTTTTTTATTTCAGCCATCCTAGTGGGTACCAAGTGCTATCTCATAGTGGTTCTGATTTGCATTCCCCTGATGAGTAGTGATGTTGAGCATCTTTTCATGTGCTTACTATTTGTATATCTTCTTTGGAGAAATGTCTGTTTAGATCCTTTACCTATCTCTAAAGTGGGTTATTTACCTTTTCATTGTTGAATTATGAGTTCTCTAAAAAATCTGATATAAGTGCTTGTGAGTCACATTTTTGTCCCCCAAACTTAATGCTCATAATATTCTACTTACTAAGATAGGAAACTATTGTAATACACGTGGGAAACAGTGTAAATAGCAAAGAGGTGGTTTTTTTTTAATATGTCTATTAGATTTTATCAAATTTTGACGATGTAATACTGAGGAAATTGGGTATTTCTTTTTTCTGTAATCATATTGAATTTTAACTAAAATAATTCGTAAATGTATCTATTAACTCTCTAAGAATACTCTAGGTTTCTTTTATATTTTAACTTTTTCTTAAACAGGCTAGTAGCTTACTCCTAGTTTCCAAAAATAAAAGAGATAAATATTAGATTGAAAAATATTTGCAAACTGGGTTTGCTTCTGGAGAGATGAATCTCTGGATCACAAGAGGTCAGTAGAAAGAGAAGGGTTACTTTTGACTATATTTTATACTACAAGCAATGTCATTTAAATAATTTTAAGCCCTGACCGGTTTGGCTCAGTGGATAGAGCATCAGCTTGCAGACTGAAGGTTCAATTCCAGTCAAGGGCATGTACCTTGGTTGTGGGCCTATCCCCAGAAGGGGGTGTGCAGGAGACAGCTGATTTCTCTCTCGACGTTTCTAACTCTCTATCCCTCTTCCTTCCTCTCTGTAAAAAAAAAAAAAAAAAAAAAAAAAAAAAAAAAAAATCAATAAAATTTAGAAATAATAATTTTTAAAAGAAAAGCATTTCTAGAATAATCTCAGTAATCCCCTTAACCTTAGGAGGGATATCGATAAAATTAATAACTAAACACTCAGAGAAGAAGGGGAAAATTTAATTTTGAATATCGAATATCACCAAATATATTATATGTTTACAAAATAACCCAAGATCGATTAGAGTTTAATTATATATAAACTCAAATAACCCCACCAAAAAAATAGAAATAAAAACCCAGCGGCACACCACATTACATATTTTCTAACCACCTTGTTTTTAGTTTTGAGGTTTAAGTAGGTAAATAATTTATCTTTCTCATTAGGCTTAACCAGCAGGATCATTTTGTACCCACAGGAGTAGTGAATGGCATCTTAACAGCTGAAAGGCAAAAGTCAAATAAAGTCTCTAACTGCATCGTTGTTTTGATCCAAAAAATAACCTGGGTCATGTTTATTGCTACACAGTGCCTCCCAAAATAGCAGTCCTTGAAAATTGGTGGTTTGCTTAACCCAAGAAATCTGTGAAGGTTTATAACATAAAATCAACAGCTGGATAGGGAAAAGCCACATTCACCCTGCTCTTTAAAATCAATTGGAACAGACTCTGTTTTCCATATTGTAAACCCATCTCGGGTTCTTGATCAGCAAGAGAACTTCTAGCCTGACTAGCGTGACTCAGTGCTTGAGCTTCAACCTGTGAATCAGGAGGTCACGGTTCGATTCCAGGTCAGGGCAGATGCCTGGGTAGCAGGCTGATGCCCAGTTTGGGACGTGCAGGAAGTAACCAACCAACGATTCTCTCCCATATTGATGTTTCTATCTCTCTCTCTCCCTCTCCCTTCCTCTCTGAAATCACTTAAGATTTTTTAAGTGAGCGACCTTCTTATACTGTGTCCAGAATTTAGGAGAAAGTCCTTTGATTCCCACATTCTCAAATACCATCAACTGAAAGACTTATAGAGATTCCTCCCTTCACTCCCTCTCAGCAATGGTCTGTATTCTCATAATTTCCTTTATAATTCAAATGAACATGATTTCTTTTTTTAAGATACATGTGCCCTCAATTGAACCGTGACCTGCTGATTCATAGGTCGCCGCTCAACCACTGAGCCATGCCGGCCCAGCTGAACATGATTTATTAAGATCACACAATCCTTTTCATAAAGAATTTTTCATCTTGTAAAGGTCAGGATTTCTAACTATTTCACATATCTTCAACTACTAGGTAGATACGTACAGAAATAGAATAGGAAAGGGCAGGGGAATACAATGTCTTCAATATCTCGCATCCACCTGCGAGGCTCAGACAAGCATCTCAGAGGATGGCTTTAGATGGGGGTGTTCAGGAGGGGGGGAGCTCTGAGCGGAGCCCAGGAGGGGACAGGCCCTGAGAAGGGGAGAGAGGAAGCCGGTCTCCACACTCCTGCTCTCAGCTCTACTTACTGCCCACAGGGAAAGCCACTGCCAAGTTAGCTCCCCTTCTCCCAGCTCCTCTAAAATCAATATCACACTCTCCCACCATTGTCTGCAGATATTTTGTTCCCGCAAAACCACCACATGGAAAATTTCCACAGGTTAAAAACATAACTTTGATTTCAGTGGGAGAAAGATTGTGCATTTCTAAGCCCTTAAATGAATCCCTAATTTAAATACTATGAAAATGGGCCCATTACCTAAACAGTGAGCACTGGTATCATGACAAAACAAGGTGGTTTCCTTCATAAGTGACTCTTCAATATGACTTGGGCTTTTGTTGTTACTGAGGGTACATTTAAGCTACCCTCACAAAGCACACGCTTGGTATTTATGTGATTCATTTATGTGTTTATGTGATTCGTTGGACTAGCAGCATGAGCATCACCTGGGAGCTTGTTAGACACATGAGCCCGTAGGCTACCACTCAGTCCGAAACTCTGGAGGGTGGGGCCTGGGAAAGTGGGTTTTAATCAGCCCTCTAAGGGCTTCTGATGCACACTGAAGTTTCAGAACCATCGTTGTAGTTAAACCTTTCTTGCCAAAAAGAAAAAGAAAGGAAAAAACAATAGAAAGAAATCATTTATGCCTGCTATGCACAAGGTTATCCTATATAATAAAAGGCTAATATGCAAGTTGACCAAACAGAACAACTGGTTGCTATGACATGCACTGACCACCAGGGTGCAGATACTCAATGCAGGAACTGCCCCCTCATGGTCAGTGTGCTACCATAGGGGGAGCGCTGCTCAGCCAGAAGCCAGATTCATGGCTGGCTAGCACAGCAGTGGTGGTGGGAGCCTATGGGGACGGGCGTAAGCCATCAGTTGGACATCCCCTAAGGGCTCCCAGACTGCAAGAGGGTGCAGTCTGGGCTGAGGGACCCCCCCCATCCCCCACTCCTCTGAATGCACGAATTTTGTGCACCAGGCCTCTAGTCTTCTATAACCTAGCAAAGCATGAGTGATGCTGTGAGAGGGGAACGTAAGCATCAAGAACCAACTATTCAAAGTCAAAGATGACAGTGGTCCTGGAGAGTCACAGTAATTCTCCATGACAAGGCCTAGGACCCACAGATCACCTCTCAGAAATGTAAAGAAATGTTTCATATACTGAAGGAGATAGAAAATTCACTATAAGTCAAACCAAATTATTTAAACTCAAGTGAGCACATTTCAAATGTAACCATATTTCCTTCAAACTCTCAAAAAAAAAAAAAAAAAAATGTCGTATCCCTAATACCTTTCCTAGCCTACTAAACTACAATTTTGGAAATGTCCTTGTATTTTGTTCTGGAGGTCACACACTCATCATTACTCTTCTTTATTTCTCCAGTAAAGGGTTACCTTCCAGTTCAACATTTACCTCCGAAGAGGGGACCATCTACTTGACTTCTGAGCCAAATGCTCTGGAAACGCAGGACGATAATGCCTCAGTGCTCGATGTTTATTTAGTAAGTAATTTCTAGTTTCTTCTTCTTCCCTTCGGGTTTACAAATGGACACAGGTCCTGGTTTACACGGAACAAGTTCTGTAAGGCCAGGCATGCTTGGGTGTTCTAAGAAATAGTGGCACCCTGTCACTTCTACAAATGGTGCGTCATCTTTTTACAATGTTTTCCCACCATTCACATAGAACATTATACAAAAGAGTATCTAGGGTAAGATACTAAATCACAAGATGTAATAAAAGGGCAGATGCCTTAATGCAGAGCAAAGTGCGGCTCCTCGATGTTATTTCCCAAGTCATGTCATCTTTGACTCAACTGTATTGCCTTGCATGTGAATCTTCATTTGAGGAAGACTGCCTTGAACACTTGGTGCCCCGAGAGGCACCGAAGGAGGTTGTGGGAAGAACCTGAATTCAGCACCCAGAATCTTGGCTCTCTCCCCCTCCCTCAGTAGTCAAGCAGCTGTGTGATCTGGGCAGGGACCTCTCAGGCCGTGTGTCCTTATTTGCCAAAGAAGATAAATAACGCCTGCCCTGCCCACCTCGCAGGCTGCTTAGAGAATCATGAGTGACCATGTGTGTGGACACCCTTTACTGTCCCTCAGGCTGTCTCTACAGGCGTAATTGGATCGTTAGATGAGGCCTGGGATGCTACTCTAGCCTGTGAAAGAGGAGAGTGAGCATTTTCCCTGAAAAGTATATCTCATGCTCACTCTCCACGTGCTTATACACCTGCACCAAATCTCATGGGACAGGGAAGTGTTGATTTAGAATTTTCTGCTTTTTAAAGTTTTGTCAAGCCTGAGCCTGTACACCACATCACTGTTAGTGTGCAGGCTCGACGTCGGGAACCGACACCACTGTCTCGTAGTAGCACATCTCCACACCTCATCTTATGCTTCTCCATCTCCCCCAACGTGGCTCCGTGGCTCCTAAGTGTACTCTGCAGGATTTCAGTCACCCAGAATTGTACTCCTCAGTCCAAAGACCTCTCGTGTCTCCCTCTCTCTCCTGGAGTAAACTCCACAGTCCTCAAGGCCCTATCCAGTCTGGTCTCCCCCTCCTCTCTGACCTCCGTCCCCGCCTCGGTCCTCCTCACCAGTGCTGTTCCAGCCACACTGGCCTCCTTCGTGCTCCTCCCACAGACCAAGCATGTTTTTGCCTCAGGACCTTTGCACTTATTACTTCTGTCTGCACACCACCTCAGCTGTCCCATGCTTATTCCCTCACTTCGTCCACTTCTCAGCCCAAACATCTTCTGAGAGAGGTTTTTCGAGGTGAAGACCCACTATATAAAACAGAAGCTCCCCACCCAGATAAAAATGTTATGGAAGAATTCTTTTTACAACCCCTGCATATCCTAGTTGTGGCAAACAGAATTTTTTCCCACTAAGCAATGCTCCTTTTTACACTTTTAAAAAGTAAGGTATGTGTATATTGCAAAATCTTCACAGAAGAGTTGGTTCCTCTCCATAACCAAGAAGAAAAGAAATTAAATAGGAAAAAAATATATGCAGTACTTTTTTGGTCTCGTGCTAAGTTTTGTTACATCTGAAAGTAGAAACCAAGAAAGCTGAAATGAAAGACCACGTGAAACTTCATCTTCATGAGGGGAGGACTCATGTGTGGATCTTTACAGAAACCAGCTGTGCCCCCACCGAGGGAGTGTGATACTGCCGAGAGGAATGTAAGATCACAAGGTGGTTAAACGGCATTGCCGGTACCAGTTCCTTATCCGTTACCCCTTAGTCCTCTGGTAGAAAAGCTGTCTTATTATAAATCATTGTGTTCCACTTGGTAGCTATCAGTTTCATTTATGAGAACACTGCTTCTTATCTGGCCTTATTAGTGTCAAATTTTCTTGTTTTATGTCTTTGATATTGAAAGAAAAGCATTTCAGCAAAGGGTGACACTTGCCTCAGAAGCCATAGGGGAAAGCTGCCGTATCCATCACTGATTGTAGTGAGATCACTTGAGGATCAAGTAGATAAAAAGGAATCATGGGGGTTGGGAACTGAAAGAGAAGGTGGTGGTGGTTAGCTGGCTGGTGTGGTCTGCTGACCAGTTATCCCAACCCAGCTTTTGTGGTGGTTCAGAAGCACGGAGGACAGGAAAGGGAAGGGAGGGGGAGTCAGCGTATGGAGAGAGTAACAAGATAGTGGGAATTCTTCTCCCCAAGGTGGGAGGAAAGCTGATCTTGCCTCATCTTATTTTGTAGCTAATAACAATAAGCTATGAAACATTTTTGAGTGTTTCCTACATGCCTGACACTGTTCTAAATACTATATAAATATATATATTTATATATTCCTCACATCAACCCCATGTGGCAGGTGTGGTTACTAGCTTCTACTTTTTACAGATAAGTTAAATTAAGGCACAATGGAGATGATGCAATTTGTCCTGGTTATGCAGCCAGTAAGCAACAAGACTAGTGTTCAAACCAGTAAACACTAGCCCCAAGCCACACACTTAACTGCTGCCTGGATTAGGAATTGTGCTTGGATTAGGAATTATGCTTCCTTTGCAAGATGCAAATTAGACCTAGAGAAGTTAAAAGGCGCATCCAAAGTCAGACAAGGTAACATAGCACAAACAATGTAGAGGATACAGAGACAACTTGGGTTAATAAGCATTGATTCTTTTTGAATGAGAATGTTCAAGAAGAATGGTATAAGGGAAACAGTTTGGTATTGCTAGAAGAGCAGAGGACTTTGAATAATAATCATATCCAGACTAAGCACTTGGCCTCGGCTGGCCCTAGGCAGCAGGGGGGCTGAGGGTGGGTCTGGCAGCATTATCTGGCTGGGCTGAAAGGACTGGGGACTCCGGTGGGGTTGAGGGGACTGGGTGCCACCATCTTTGTGATGGTGTGATGGTCAATTTGCATACTCCCTCTTTATTAGATAGGATTTTGTATGCTCTTCCAGATCTGAAAGGCTACAGCCCAGTATCCTCCCTTCAGTATTCTTATTTGCCTCAAGACCATGAAAGAGAACGGAAAGCAAAAGCATGTGAAGGGAAACAGTCTTGCCTACACCTTTGTCTCTCCTGCCTCTTGACTTAATTTGAATTCTCTGAATCAGAGCTAGCTTTACCTGAACGGCACTGGGAGGCTTCTGTGGTGACACTGTGTTCCGTGTTGTAACCAAACGTAGTCAGATTTCTCTTGTAATGTTTCTCCTCCTTTAAGATACAGCATTTCTCTTGGCACCTGTGACCTCCCCTGGTGCTATTATTTGTGCTAATGGACAATAGTGCTTATACCCCTTTAAAACATATCATTTAAATGCTAATGACATGCACACCGGATAACATCTGAAATTTCTTTTAAGGATTGCCCCACATATGTGTACGGTATGTAAATTAGGCCAGCTATCCTTTTTCCTGTGATTTGACACAAAATTAAAAGGATAGGGTACCTTTTGAGACAGCTCATTATTCCACTGTCCTTATTAGAACATTTGGTTCGGGCTCCATGTCCCTAGCTACCTGCACTGCTCTGAAAGGGCCATTCACCCTCATCCTCTAGACCAGCGATTTTCAACTGTGCACCTCAAGAACGTTTAAAACATGTAACAACTGACTAGTCAGGGGCACTGACCTCTTTCCCTTAGATTGTCAAATAGAAAAATGATAGCAACCAACATAATAGCTGTCCTGTGTGAATGAATGAAAATTATACCTATATTTGGTCAGATTGACAAAAAATACTTTTTTTTTTTTTTTTTTGGTTTGCTACAGAATTTTAGTACTTGGTTTATGTAGGTCATGAGATGAAAAAGGTTAAAAATCACTGCTCTAGAGTTTCAGGCTATCTAAATCATTTGCAAATATTCAAATCAAGAGAGGTGTTTCAGAAGATGATTTTACCCCAGAACCAGAGATGTGTTTTCTGTTGAATTTTGAGTTGATGACATAGATTATGGCAGTGGTCAGCAAATTCATTAGTCAACAGAGCCAAATATCAACAGTACAAAGATTGAATTTTTTTTTTGAGAGCCAAATTTTTTAAACTTAAACTTCTTCTAAAGCCACTTCTTCAAAATAGACTTGCCCAGGCCATGGTATTTTGTGGAAGAGCCACACTCAAGGGGCTAAAAAGCCACAGTTTGCCGACCACGGGATTAGGGTATTTAAAAGAATACAATAGAGATGAACAGGCTCTACTGACTTAAAACAGGCAATCACGGGGTCTTAGTAGAAGAGCTAGATTCTACTGTTTGAACAGTCCAACATTCTAAGGCACTGACATGGTCACGGTAGCTGTTATTTCAGTTCCTAAGGCAGCTTCGTTGCCGGGTGTAGAATGCAATTTGGTGTTAACGGGAAGAGGAACAACTAATAACAAAGTCATCGCAGCAGAAAAACGTTGTGGGTGACTAGCTGGGGATGAATGGGTAAGTGAGAGAGACAGGATCGCTTTTTAAATCTGGGAAATTGAAAGATGGCTGCTACTCAAGAGTGATTTTCTTGCCTCTATTATTTAGTCCTGAGGATATGCCCTTTCTGTTTACATGTTATCATCCTCTCGGTAATATGTAGTTTCATTCAGGTATGTGTGTCTGCAAAACGGCTATTTGAAGTGCAAAGATAGCTATGGGCAAAGGAGGAGAGAGAGCTGAGCCATTTTTTAGGCATGCTGGCATTGGAGATGGTGTTCCGATGTGCCGCTGCTGGCTTGGTGACTGAATGTGTCCTTAGGGTGGTTAATAACATCCTTTGATCATGGCACAAGGGTGGCAGAGAAGTGAAAATGATTGAATTAACAGCTTCTGTTATGTATGAGAAAAAGAAGGAAAACATTTTCAATCAGGTCAGGGTGTCTTAGAAAATTCAGTGGAACTTTCCGACAAGAGAAATGGCACTTCAGGATTGGACTCTGTTGGCGTTGCGGTGAATGGCATGTACGTGAAGTGGCAGGTGTCTTTCATCCCTCCTTGTCTGACTGGTGTTGGCTGCTGCAAGGGGTGTTCATTTGAGACAGTGGCAATTCTACTGCTTCTCGGCAGAGAACAAGAGTCCCCGCTGACACGAAAACAAAAACAAAAATGCTGCTGAGGTTTTTGGTAGGTTTTAGTGAGAACAAAGTAGGAAGAGGAAAACATTGTCTTTGGATTGGAGGGCATTTAACCAAAATGCCACTTCCTTCCACTGTCTGACCACTTGCTGGGAAATGAGATTTCAGGAAGGCCAAAATAGCACCCTTTTTTTTTTAATCTCCAGAAATGCTTGGTCCCCTTAAATAGTTAGAAGTCCTGAAGAAGAAAAAGAAAAAAAAAATCCCACGGCCTGAGCCCCATGGCACCTAGGAGTGATTCCTATACTGAAACGAGAAATGCAAGCTTCAAAATAATGAGGTAACCCGTCAGGCTAGATTAGGATCTTACTTTCAACAAACAGTATTAAACCACAGTTTAAGGATTCGCTTAGGGAACTGGAGGTGGAGTTTGAAGGCACACTGGCTGTTCAGTTACATGAGGCCCACAGTTAGCAATTGAATGACAGCCTGCGAGGCTGTGGCAGTTCTGTTGGGTTCTGTCCTTGCTTTCCAGTGAGTTGTGGCCTCACAGGCCAGCTTGGTTTCCTCCTCCTTCAGCTTGCCTGGGTGTCCTGTCACATCCAGGGCCCTCACGGGGAGCCCATCATTTCTGTTCCCTGTCCCCCAACTCTGCCCCTCTCCCCTTGCCTGCTGCCTCCAAACTCTCCCTATTGCTTCTCAGCCTGTTTCTATTTTCCTCCCCTCTCTTGTCATAGAAAGTCAGTGTTTGCTAGTCTCCTGAGCCTTTTAAACTCTTGGAAAAGAGTGTTTGAAGAAGAACAGTCTCTAAAGGCATGAACTTGGGGTTTACCAGACCCTGAGCCTGCAAGAAACAAATAGCAAACTCAGAAGGAACCAGATTAGGGACCAGTGTTGATTTTAGAAAAAGCAAGTTTAAATCATACCGATGACCTAGTGAATAGGGCTGTCATCATTCATCCCCTTCACTCTCCTGGATCTGGGGAGGACTGGGAAATGTGCTAGAGGGGAGAATGCATAAAACATTGAACACTTAATAAAAGCCCTCCCTGAGTGTGACGAACAGAATGATGACGCGGAGTGGAGATGAGGCATTAGCCTTTGGTTTGTCTGTGCCTTGTTACCTTGCCAGGGCTGCCATAACAAAGAACTTCAGCCTGGAAGCTTAAACAATGGGAATCTGTTGTCTCACGGTTCTGCAGCCCAGAAGTTCTAGGTCAAGGTGTTGGCAGCACCATATTCCTCTGAAGGCTCAGAGAGACACCTTGGACTTGCAGCACTAACCTGGGTGGCCTTGGACTTGCAGCACTAACCTCCGCCTCTGTCTTCATGGCCTTCTTCCCCGACACTCATGAGGACCCCAGTTGTTGGATTAAGAACCCACTCTAACCCAGTGTGACCTCGCTCTAACCCAGTGTGGCCTCGCTCTAACCCATTGTGGCCACATCATAACTTGTGGATATAATTATATCTGCAAGGACCTTACTGCCAAAGAAGGTCACATTCCAGGGTTCCAGGTAGACACGAATTTTCAGGGGATACTATTCAACCAACGGTACTGCCTTCCCCGGGGGCCTGTGATCTGGTCTTTGCCATGCCTGGCCCTATTCCCCACTCACGTTTCATTTCCCTGGCTGAGCCCCTGGGAGGTTCGTTAGATGTTTCCAAATTATTTTGGAATCTCACAAAAAGGTGCCAGGTAAATGAATGTGTTAGCAGATACAGCCACCTGTTGGGTGCATCTAGTATGTAGAAATAAAACCCCTGATGTGAACCAGGGCGTTGGTGTTTTAAAAGCTCCCCACACATCCGGGGCTGAGATGCAGCTCTGAGCATCCCGTCCTTCCTCTGTGCTACCTGTAAGGAAGAGCTGTCACTCCCCCAGGCTCCCCTCCTCAGGTCGGCCAATAGCTGTGCTTTGCATTAGAGAGAGAAAAATACACTTGATTCCCAGGTGAACAGCAGGCTCTTACCACGCTCGAGTTTATGAACTGGACTTGCGAATGTGTTCCTGGTTCCTGCGGGCCTACTGCCACCTACTGGTAGGAAGGCCCCTCTGACCAAGGGGGCTACGTGACTGAAGTCCTTGAAGGGAAGCTTCATTAAGAGTAAGTGTGTCACTCAGTGGGCTGGTTTACTGTAGACTCCGTGCTGTGCATGCACGCTCACCAGGGGCACGTCCTTGGCACCTGCCAAGGATCCAGTTCTGGGCGTGGAGTTCAGAGTTTGCTTGTATTGGGGTCCGACTGGCAATAAAATGCACTTTTGTGAAAAAAGAAAAGGGGAAAAAAAATCCTTTCTAAATTTCAGTAATAGCTACCGTATTAGTTTCTTAGGGCCGCCATAACAAAAGTCAATATAAGTTTATCATCTCACAGTTCTGGATGCCAGAAGTCCAAGCAGGGTCGGTTCCTTGGGAGGTTGTGAGGGAAGGATCTATTCTGGGTTCTCTCCTTGGCGTGTAGATGTCCATTGTCCTATGTTTTCACATTGTCTTCCCTCTGTGTGTGTCTGTCTCCTGTCCAAATTTCCTCTTCGTATAAGGACACGGTCACACTGGATTAGGTACCACCCTAATTATCTTACTTTAACTTGGTTATCTCTATTAAGACCCTATCTCCAAGCAATGTCACCTTCTGAGATACTTGGGATGAGAATTTCAACATATGCAATTTGGGAAGACACTATTCAACCCCTACTGGTTAAAAGTACTGAGAGGGATGCCGAAACCGGTTTGGCTCAATGGATAGAGCGTCGGCTTGGGGACTGAAAGGTCCCGGGTTCGATTCCGGTCAAGGGCATGTACCTTGGTTGCGGGCATATCCCCAGTAGGGGGTGTGCAAGAGGCAGCTCATCGATGACTCTCTCTCATCGATGTTTCTAACTCTCTCTTTCCCTTACTCTGTACAAAATCAATAAAATATATTTATAAATAAATAAATAAAAATAAATAAATAAAAATGTGTATATCAAAAAATAATAATAATAAAAAAATAAATAAAATAAAAGTACTGAGAGGGAGAAATTTCTAGTTTCTCCTCTCAAGACCATGCCTGGGAGCTTCTGGCATCTCATGCTTTCCTTCTACGTATGTGAGAGAAGCCAGTGCTCCTGTTTGAATGAAACCAGGCCCATGTTCCTCCCCACAACATTCTCCTAATGCAGCAGAAGCAGGGGTCAGAGTGGATTGGTTGCAGCCCAGGGCTATATGATGTATGAGACAGTAAGGTAACCCTTTGGGTTTACAATTAGCTGGGAAGTCTGCTGTAGAATCGTGAGCTGATATAAATCACTGATGCCCTCACACTTCCCTTGGGTTTTTGGAAAACAAATCAATCAGGCGGGGAATCATGTTGAGATGTTGGGGCTTCACTAACAGTTTTGAGACAAGAGGCCGTAATCCTAAATCCATCCCATGAGATGTCCCAGAGGAGTGCCAGCTCTTTTCCTGGGTCTGTCCTCACCCATGATGTCTCTGCTGGTCGGCAGGGAACGCTCGGCTGGGGCACTTGGAGGCTGGCAGGAGGCGTGGCACTCCATGAGCTGCCAGCACCTCAGACTTCAACAAACATTCTCCCCGACCAGGGACAACGTGGTCGTCTTCATCTGAACTATGTGTGCCCTTCGAGGACATCCCAAGTCCCACGTCCCACCTTCAGTATTGTTCGTTAAAGGCCCACAGTCCCGTCCCTTGGGAAAGAGTAATTTCATCTGATCCCGAGTCTGATTTTTTTTTAAGTGCAAAGGTAGGAAATTTGGACCCAAGCTTTTCTGAGTTTTCTCCATCTATCAGATCCCCTGGCGGTGAGATCAACTTCATTCATGCCCCGTGTCCTGATTTCTACACTAGCATAGGTAGTCGTTTTACCTCCCAAGAAAATGATGAGCTTTGGATTCCTACTGCTATTGGACAGAGAAATCCCCCACCCCAATCTGTCCCCGACTGATTGTGCCTTGGGAAGTAATCCCCAAATCTGAGGTAGATGTGTGAATATAATAAAACAGAAATATAGAACCTTAGGTAAAAGAAAAAAGACTCAGGACTTCCCACAGCCCAGTGGTGGCTGCTTTCTCAGAAATCCCTGAATTTTGAATGCAGGGCAATCTAGTGACCCAGAGGAGGACAGACTGCAGAGCCACGGGGAGGCGCTGGGACGCTTTTACGTGCCCGTGTGGTGGTGCTGTGTTTAGATTGAAGTGATGTTGAGGCAGGAGGAGTCGTGCTCTCGTAGCAACAGAAGGAACATCGGCCAAAAGAATAAGAACAACATACAACACAAAGGAGACAGTGCAGGGCTGGGGGAAGCAGGGCTGGAGGAAGCAGAACTCAGGAATTGCTGATGGAAGCGGGCTTGGTACAGGAACAGGATACAAATAACAGACTTACTGCCTACGAAAGCCTGGAGAAAAAATGCTCTACTCAGAGGTACTCTGGGAAGGAACTTAAACTTCAAACCAAAATGAGGAGGCTCCTGGACTCCAGAAAGGAAACGATCCTGCTTTGGGGGGGGCGGGGGGGGGGGGGAATGGGCTGAACCCTGAAATAGTTGTAGTTAAAAAAAGGAAAAAAAGAATAGCACCCCGAGGGTTAAAACTTTCAGAATGGGAGACTTCGTGGACTGTTTAGTGCTGAGCATCTCAACCAATCCGACTGTCGTGAAGTTGTGCCTCCTTTCAGCTCCGCCCTGAGATTCCCTCACATCACATTCCAAGTTCAGGAAATCCTATTGACTAAATAGAATTTTTAAACAGTAGGCTGAGGGGTATATGTGTCAGAGAAAAGACTGAAAGAGGTGTGGAGTGAGAAATAAACTGATATTGTATACCAACTATATTTAAATAAAAATAATGTTAAATATTAAAAAATTACAAGTAGTAGTTGATAGAATCTTGTGGTTGAGATGGAACTTTGTGATTATCTGATACAGCTCAGCCATGACTGTCGAGTCTGCTGTGCTGGCCACCACATATCGAGTCTCCTCTGGGTGCCGTGTTTAGGACACACACCTTTCTGCTTCAGCTCTACCCAGCAGCCAGTCAGCCTCAGCCTCCCCCTCAGGGACAGCAACTGCCCTCCCCTCCAGTGACTGCTCATTTCTTTACTCTGGTTAGAGAGCGCTTCCAGATTGAAGCAAAACTGGCTTCCACACATTTGTCCCGGTTCTGGCCTTGGTCTCACTTAGCCTCACCCATTGGGTCGCAGCAGATGGCGCACTGGGCCCACGTGCTGGGGGAGGATGTGAGGGTGCTTGACGGGGGAGACGGGGAGGGTGAAGCTTTATACTCCACTCACTTTATACAATCTGATATTCCGACCCCCACCCCAGGATCACAGCCGTCTGTGCCACTGTTGATGACAATGTCACACTTTCAGGGGTCCTAGGACTAACCTCGTGCCTAACCCTTTCTTCCCATGGCTAGCCTTCACATAGTCAGACAACTATTGCGTCTAACGTGACCAGACGTCCCGCTAGGCTCATCATCGCAGAATCCAAGCCTCGTGCACCCCGACTTCAGCTCGCACATTTCCCAGGCACAAGTCACTGGGAGAAATAATGGACTTGTGTTCCTATTCATGAGGAGCAGTTATCAGTCAACACCAAAACTGAGTCTCACAGCTGCTTTCTTTCTTTTCCCCACAGTAAGTGCAACTGGTGACCACCTAAGCAGATGGATGAGACATGAACACAGTGGTAGGAGAGAAGTTCCTTCACTCCAGATTTCCCAAAGGAACTTGGCTGAGCCCCACGACACAGAGAAGCAATCAACTGGACTTAGGAGTCTGCGAGATGTCAGGGGAGCCCTGGTCCATGGGGGCTGATCAGCAGATGTGATGTGAAAAATACCACACTCTTCTATCATTTGCTGTTGCTTGCCGAACTGTGAAGAACTGCATGAACTATATTTAAGCTGCTTTCTATACCATTGCCAATCACTTTTTTGGACTTGAAAGTGCTATTTTCCTATTGATACTTGCATTATTTCATTTTGCATGCATCCAGTGATTATACATAAGCAACACATGTAATCTGCTTATATATATTTTTAAAAACTCATCTGTGCAAAATGGTATATAAAGTATAAATCCTGCTCTTTTTGCAAAATTATAATCACAGCCCGTGTCATTAAATGTTTAAATTGATTTTATCTAAAGATCAGCATAATAGGTCTGCATATACTTTATAGATAACTAGTCTCTATAAAGATGTTTTCACTGTTTACTAATGACATGAGAAAAGCAGAGCTTATTTATAAAAGGCCTTATGTCGTGTACATACACGTTGTCTTTGAAATATTTGTGATTTAGTTTATTGCTTGTAAAAGAGAAATTATATAATTTATTTAGTAAATACTATTGTAAACTATAGTTTTATTGAGAAAAATAAAATATTTTGTTCTCAATTGTGGTAGTACAGTAATTCCAATGGCTTATGGCTTATATATTTCTATTAATCAAGGAGAAATAACTTAGATGCTTCTCATCTTTAGATATTCCAGAATCCTATATAAACTGACTCTGATGGCAGATGAAAATCTACAGAAAATTCTCTGGCCCTGGGAAGCCAACAGCAGGTTCTGCTCCACTTGTTCAGGAGGTTTTCCCCAGTGTCCTGGGGTATTAGCCAGTGTTTACTGTTATGCTATGGTAACAAACAATCCCAAAATCTCTGGATGGGGATCTAGAGCAGTCCCTATCTTAAGCATGTCGCTTTTATGGCAGAAGGGGGGGGGGGGGGGGGGAGGGGAATGACAGTGTAACCAAGCAATGGGAGCTCATTAAAAAAAAAAAAAAAAACTTCAACTTAAATGCTGTTTACAATACCCACATTCCACTGGCCAAAGCAAATGACAGAGACAAGTCCGATGTCAAAGGAGTGAAAAGAATACTTCTCACATAAGGGTGGACTCAACAGAGAGAAGCGATGAATATTTTAAACAATGAATATACCTACACCATCTCCTGAATGTCCCAGAGGCTCAAAAAGCTGAATAATCAATCATACACTGGGGGATGATTGGGAGGACATGAGAAAGCAAAATGACCAAGGCTTCAGAAAGACATTCCTGATGAGTAAGATGTTCAGTGTAAAATCTTCACGTTAAAGTGAGCTGATTCTTAACATGGTATTAACTTTTGAAATGCTAAAGGGATTGCTATAATAAGAAACAGAGAGACACCTAGCCATTAAGAAATATAAAAGTAATAAATAAGTACCTATCAATAACCCTAAATGTAACTGGACTAAATGCTCCAATCAAAAGGCATAATGTAGCTGAATGAATACAAAAATATGACACTACTATATGCTGTCTACAAGGGAGGGACCCACCTCAAAACAAAAGACACACGGGATGAGAGTGGAGGGATAGAAAAAAAATGTTTCCATGCAATGGAAAAGAAAAAGAAAAAGAAAAAAAGCCTGCAGTAGCAATACACATATCAAACAAAATAGACTTTAAAATGAAGGTTGGATTCTGAGGATGGCAACCAGCAAGAAGGTAGGGAGGGAGAGTGTGTGAAAAAGAGAGGGAGCAATAGAGGAGTGTGTGGACATGTGTGGTGTGTGGAGCTGCCAAAACAGGCAGTCTTAGACTGCAAAACCCTGCTGCCACCTGGGACACTCCAGGGGCAGCCAGCTTAGGCACAGAGACCACGCCATTTTGAAAAACAGAACTGATTGAGACTAGGATCCTAGCTCACCACCACCCAATCTGATCCCAGATGCAAACCAGGAACCTACAGCCCCCGGGGACAAAGACCTGCCACTACAGCTGCAGATCCACAGACACCAAGAATCCAGACATCCAGGCCGCAGATTTCTGTGAGTAACAGAGCCCACCCCCCTCCCCGCAGGCTTGCTGCAGAGCCATAGGAACTGCTGGTCCCACTCTGCACAAGCAGGCCTCCTGCCCTCACAGGGTGGTTCCGGCTCCGCTGCCCAAATTTGAGCCCAGGAGGGAGGACTCTGAGAATCTATTTCCCCGCAGAGACCAGACCCCACACCCACGCAGGGTGGCGCTGGCTCCGCTGCCAGAATTTGAGCCTGGGCACGCGGACACTGGGAATCTGTTTTCCACAGAGTGCAAGCACGAGACCAGACCCCATGCCTAGACAGGGCGGCAGTGCCACCTGACTTTGATTCTAGGCAAGCGCCCATGGAAGTCTGACACAGCTGATCCTCACAGCCAATTAGCCTGGAGGTCAGTTCCAATAAAAGCTCCCAAAACTCAACCAGGAAGAATCAAAAAACCTGAACAGGCCAACAACTACAGAAGAAACTGAAGCAGCGATCAAAAATCTACCAGCAAACAAAAGCCCTGGTCCAGACGGCTGTACAGGGGAGATCTATCAAGCATTCGAAGAAGAACTAAAATATCCTCCTCAGACCATTCCAAAAAATTCAAGATGAAGGCACACTTCCAAGCTCTTTCTATGAAGCCAGCCTTACCCTAAAGCTCAAACCAGATAAAGATACCACACAAAAAAAGAGAATTACAAGCCAATATCCTTCATAAACATAGATGCTAAAATCCTCAACAAAATTCTAGCAAATCAGATTCAGCATTACATTAAAAAGATCATACACCATGACCAAGTGGGATTTATTCTGGGGATGCAAGGATGGTACAATATCCACAAATCAGTAAATGTGATACCTCACATAAACCGAGAGACAAAAATCACATAATCATATCATCAATGCAGAAAAAAGCATTTGACAAAATCCAACACCCTTTATTGATGGATCAAGGACTGAAACATATGACAAGAAACCATAAAAACACTAGAGGAATCCACAGGCAGAAGAATTTCTTTATGTATTCTGAAGCAATTTCTGCACTGATACTGCTCCTAGGGCAATGGAAACTAAAGAGAAAATAAACAAATGGGACTACATCAAATTAAAAAGCTCCTGCACAGCAACGAAGACCATCAATAAAACAAGAAGAAAGCCCACTGCCTGGGAGAACATATTTGCCAATGTTATCTCCAATAAGGGTTTAATGTCTAACATTTACAGGGAACTCATTCAGCTTAACATAAGGCAAGATAAACAACCCAATCAAAAAAATGGGCAACTGATCTAAATAGACACTTTTCGAAAGAAGACAGAAGGCCAAGAGACATATGAAAACCTGTTTAAAGTCACTAATTATCAGAAAGATGCAAATCAAAGCAACAATGAGGTACCATCTCACACCTATCAGAATGACTATTATCAATAAATCAACAAATGACAAGTGCTGGTGAGGATGCAGAGAAAAAGGGACCATCCTACACTGCTGGTGGGAATGCAGACTGGTGCAGCCACTATGGAAAACAGTATGGATTTTCCTCAAAAAAACTAAAAATGGAACTCCCAATTGACCCAGTGATCCCACTTCTAGGAATATATCCCAAGAAACTAGAAATATACATCAGAAAGGATATATGCACCCCTATGTTCATAGCAGCACAATTCACCATAGCTAAGATTTGGAAACAGCCTAAGTGCCCACCAGCAGATGAGTGGATTAAAAAACTGTGGTACATCTACACAATGGAATACTATGCTGCAATAAAAAATGAGTTCTTATCATTTGAAACAACATGGATGGAGATGGAGAGCATTATGCTAAGTGAAATAAGCCAGGCAGAGAAAGATAAATATAACATGATCTCACTCATTTGTGGAATATAATGAACATAAACTGATGAACAAAAATAGGTCCAGAGACAGAGAAACACCAATCAAAACGTCAAACCTCAGGGGAAGGGAGGGTGGGGGTAAGGGAGAGAGATCAACCAAAGGACTTATATGCATGCATATAAGCCTAATCAATGGACACAGACAACAGGGGGTGGGAGCATGAAAGGGAGGTAGGGGGTAATGGAGGAATAAGGACACATATGTAATACCTTAATCAATAACGAAATTTAAAAACACACAAACAAAAAAACTGTGGTCGAAACTGGTTTGGCTCAGTGGATAGAGCATCAGCCTGCAGACTAAAAGGTCCCGGGTTCAATTCTGGTCAAGAACATGCACTTGGTTGCAGGCACATCACCAGTAGGGGGTGTGCAGGAGGCAGCTGATCAATGTTTCTCTCTCATCCATGTTTCTAACTCTCTATCCTTCTCTATTCCTCTTCGTAAAAAAAAAAATATTTTTTTTCCAAAAAATAAAATATAAAAAATAAAACTGTGGTACATCCCAGAATGGAATACTATGTCGCTATAAAAAAATTTTTTTAAAAAGGAACTGTTAACATTTGCAACAACATTATGCTAAGCGAATTAAATCAATCTGCGAAAGATAAATATCACATGATCTCACTCATATGTGGGATATAATAATCGACATAATTTGATGAACAAGAATAGATACAGAGACAAATGGTAAGGGAAAGGGGATTAGCGAGCAACCAAAGGACTTGTATTCATGCATATTAGCAAAATCAATGGACACAGACACTGAGGCAGTGGGTGTTCAATTGGGGAAAATGGAGATATATGTAAAACTTTAGACAATAAAAAAATAATAATTTCCCACAGAAATACAAAAGTTAAAAAAAAAAATACTATAAGCAACTCTATTCCAACAAACTGGTCAACCTAACAGAAATGAACATATTCCTAGAAAAATACGACCTTCCAAAACTCAACCAGGAGGAATCAAAAAATCTGAATAGGCCAATAACTATGGAAGAATTGAAGCAGTGGTTTAAAAATTTCCAACAAGGGAGAAACCAAGAGGGCGGTATAGGTAAATACCTAAATAGCTGCCTCACACAACAATTTCAAAACTACAATGAAAAGACAAAACAGACATCATCCATAACCACAGAAGGGCTGGCTGAATGGAAATTCTACAACTAGAAGGAAAGAGAAAAGCACACTGAGACTCAGAGGAGCTGCAGGAGGCAGAGGTACCGAGACGTGTGCGAAGAGGGTGGGCAACTGAGTGCGTGGTTGGCTTTCACAAGTTGAAAGGGAGACAAAAGCTCCCAACTGCACAGAACTTCAGTTCCAGTCGAGACTCTGGGGACCCAGACTCATTCAGGAAAAAACCTGATGGTCTGGAAGCGGGCAGAATTCGAGAGCAGCTTTCTCTCAGAGGTGCTTGCAGTGATTACCATGGGACACTGACACACAGGGGCCTATTAGGGCAGGGCTGACAGGAAACCAATGCTGTCTGCTCCGCCCTGAGATTTGCCTCATCCAAGCTGAGCACAGAGGCTTTTGCAAGTCTTATCTCAAAAGGGTGTCTCCAGCACAGAAGTTCTCCCAGCATAGACGCAGCTGATCCTCACAGCCAATTAGCCTGGAGGTCAATTCCTCCCAGTGATACCAACAACAATTAAGACTCAACTACAACAAGACTGCGCACACAGCCCACAAAGGTAACTGGAGAGGCTGAGCCACTAGGCCCTATAGGACACTTAGCACACAAAGCCACTCTATTAATCAGGGAAGCAGCCAAAATGCTGAGACAAAGAAGCAGATCACAACTGAAAGAAATGGAGGAAAGCAAATGACTGGATATAGAGTTCAACACCACAGTTATAAGGTTTTTCAAGAATTTTCTAGAAAAGGCCAATAAATTTAATGAGACCCTTGAGGATATGAAAAAGGACCAACTAGAAATTAAACATACACTGACTGAAATAAAAAATATTATACAGAGATCTAACAGCAGACTAGAGGATTGGGAGAATCAAGACAAATATTTGAAATACAAAGAAGCAAAATACACTCAACCAGAAAAGAAAAAAGAATCCAAAAATATGATGATAGTGTAAGGAGCCTCTGGGACAACTTCAAGTGTACCAACATCAGAATTATGGGGTGCCAGAAGAAAAAAGAGAGCAAGATACTGAAAACCTATTTAAAGAAATAATGACAGAAAACTTCCCCCACCTGGTGAAAGAAATAGACTTACAAGTCCAGGAAGCACAGAGAACCCCAAACAAAAGAAATTCAAAGAGGACCAAACCAAGACACATCATAATTAAAATGCCAAAAGCAAAAGACAAAGAGATAATATTAAAAGCAGCAAGAGAAAAACAGTTAGTTACATATAAGGGAGCACCCATATAATTGTCAGCTGATTTCTCAACAGAAAGTATGAAGGCCAGATGGGAGTAGCAAGAAATATTCAAAGTGATGAATAGCAAGAACCTACAACCAAGATTACTCTACCCAGCAAAGCTATCATGCAGAATTCAAGAGCAGATAAAGAGCTTCACAGGTATGAAAAAGCTAAAGGAGTTCATCACTGCCAAACCAGTATTATATGAAATGCTGAAAGGTATTCTTTTAGAAGAGGAAGAAGAAGAATAAGGTAAAGATAAAAATTATGAACAACAAATACATATCTATCAACAAGTGAATCTAAAAATCAAGTGAATAAAAAATCTGATGGACAGAATAAACTGGTGAATATAATAGAATAAGGGGCATAGAAAGGGAGTGGACTGAATTCTCTAGGGGAAGTATGGGGGGTGCGGGTAGAGATTGGATGAAAATTATACACCTATGGATGAGACAGTAGTTGGGAGGGGTAAGAGCAGAGGGTGGGGTGAGAATCAGGTGGAGGGGAGCTATGGGGGAGAAAAAAAGAGGAACAATTGTAATAATCTGAATAATAAAGATTTTTTTTAAAAAAAAATAAAAGTAAAAATTTCCAACAAAAGCCCTAGAACAGACGGCCTCACAGGGGAGTTCTATCCAAACATTCAAAGAAGAAATAAAACATATCTTCCACAGACTATTCAAAAAAATTTAAGAGGAAAGAGCACTTACAAGCTCTTTCTACAAATCCAGCATCACCCTAATTCCAAAACCAGATAAAGACACCACAAAAAGAGAGAATTATAGGCCAAAATCCTCAACAAAATTCTAGCAAATAGAATCCAGCATTACATTAGAAAGTTCATACACCATGACCAAGTGTTATTTATTCCAGTGATGCAATGATGGTACAATATCCGCAAATCAATAGAAGTGATACAAGACGTAAACAAACTGATAGATAAAAACCCTATAATCATATCCATTTATGCAGAAAAGATATTTGGCAAAATCCAACATCCTTATCCTTTCTTGATAAAAACTCTAAGCAAGGTGGGAATGGAAGGATCATACCTAAACATAATAAAGCCTTGTATGACAAACCCAAAGCCAACATTATACTCACTAGGCAAAAACTAAAACCATTTCCCCCAAAAACAGGAACAAGACAGGGATGCCCACTATTACCACTCTTGTTCGACATAGTACTGGAAGTATTAGCCATTGTGATCAGACAACAAGAAGAAATAAAAAGCATCCAAATGGGGGGGGGGGGGGGGGCCAGACAAAACAAAACAAAAAAAAAGTAAAACTCTCCTTATTTGCAGATGACATAATATTCTACATAGAAAACCCCAAAGATTCCATTTAAAAGCTATTAAACTTAATAAATGAATTTGGCAATGTAGCAGGATACAAAATTAACACCCAGAAGTTTATGGCTTTCCTATACATCAATAATGAACTCACAGAAAGAGAAATTTAAAAAGCAATCCCATTTACCATTGCAACAAAAAAATTAAGATACCTAATAATAAATTTAAACAAGGAGACAAAAGACCTATACTCAGAGAATTTCAGGACGCTAAAAAAGAGAGAGACAGAAGAAGACATGAACAAATGGAAGAATACACTATGTTCATGTATAAGTAAAAGCAACATCATTAAAATGTCCAGACTACCCAAAGTAATCTATAAATTCAACACAATCCCCATTAAAATACCAATGGCATACTTCAAAAACCTAGAACAAATTCTCCAAAAATTCATCTGGAATTTAAAAAAAGACCCTGAATAGCCATAACAATCTTGGAAAAGAAGAACAATGTTGGAGGAATCACAATACCAGATATCAAGCTATACTACAAAGCCACTGTTCTCAAAACTGCCTGGTACTGACACAATAATAGGCATATAGACCAGTGGATCAAAACAGAGAACTCAGAAATTGACACAAGCCAGTAATCACATAAAGGACTTAAATGTAAGATGGGAAACCATAAAAATATTAGAAGAAACCATAGGCAGTAAAATAGCAGATATTTGTCATAGCAGTATCTTTACTGATACAGCTCCTAGGGCAATGGAAACTAAAGAGAAAATAAACCAATGGTACTGCATCAAATTAAAAAGCTCCTGCACAGCAAAAGAAACCATCAACAAAACAAGAAGAAAGCCCACTGCCTGGGAGAACATATTTGCCAATGTTATCTCCAATAAGGGTTTAATCTCCAACATTTACAGGGAACTCATACAACTTAACAAAAGGAAGATAAATAATCCAATCAAAAAATGGGCAGTGAACCTCAATAGACACTTTTCGAAAGAGGACATTCAGAAGGCCAAGAGACATATAAAAACATGCTCAAAGTCATTAATCATCTGGAGATGCAAATCAAAATGACAATGAGCTACCATCTCACACCTGTCAGAATGGCTATCAACAACAAATCAACAAACAACAAGTGCTGGAGAGGATCCTCCTTCACTGCTGGTGGGAATGCAGACTGGTGCAGTCACTGTGAGAACAGTATGGAGTTTCCTCAAAAAATTAAAAATGGAACTCCCACATCACCCTGCTTGGCCCCAGAGGATGTCTGGTTAGTCAGAGACAGGTAAGATTCCTCAGGGAAGGAACAACCTAAGATAGGCACAGTCAAAGAGGGGCCATCAGGAGAGAACTTGGGGATCAGCTGAGGTAGGGCACAGACCCTCACCCCCCCAACTTTGCAGGGTCCTCATCCCTGCTGAGGGAGTCTCCTGCCCCCATGGCTGCTTAACTTCCCATGCCCAGCTCAAATCGGGACCTGGGTAAAAGACAGAGACTTGGCTGACAGCAGCTGCCCTCTCACTACAATAAGACTTGTTTGAGTTTTCTACCCATGGTGTGAGGAAGTGGGTTTTTGATATCTAAATCCAGCCTACCACCAGGAATGCTCAGGGCCTACTCAAGAAGGCAAATAATCCTTTCTACTAATATTTACATGGTTTAAAAGACTGTTTTAGAGTAATAAATCTGACAGTAAAATAGTAGACAAGTTTTCAGGCTAATTTAAATTGGCTAATTGAAATAAACAAATATTCTAGAAAAATTAATTGCACTGGACAAAAAGCTGTTCCTAAAGTGTTAACTAAAATTTTTATTGGTAGTTCATTTCATGATAAAATCTCACAACAGGAAAAGAACCTAAAGCAGTCATATTATAGTGCAAAAAAATAAGATTTAAAAGCTATCAAGACTACATTATAAAATTTTCAAAAGCCTCCTAATATTTAAATCAAAAAAGGGGGGAAGTAGAAGAATATCATGTAAGGAAAAATATCCTGTAAGTAAATTACATCTAGAAAATTTGTACTTTAGAAAATTAATTGTAATGCTAACAACAAGACAGCTATGAAAAGCATACAGGGTGTCAAAACAAGCTAGAGGAAAATCATTTGGGAAAAAAATGAAAAAGAATCCCAAGTCAAATTTATAGAAAATATTCCTTTATTAATTTTTGGTCGAGAATATGTTTGTATATTTTCAGAAAACAACTCCGAGACCATGTGGATTCCGTCAATAGAGAGGAATTGACAGGACTACTCCAACCATGAAGACAGAAGAGAAGCAGTCCTGAGATGGAAGATGCTGGCAACACCTTGCCATAATAGCAGTCAGCAGCTGTGTATCACTGCAGGTTGCCCAGGACCAAACCAGAGAGGGTCAGACCTGCATTACCACCATTTGTCCACCATCCAGAACTGAAATATCATTGCTGACATATGAACATAAGGAACTGTTTGACATTGAAATTGAGTCTCAATTGGCCCAGAAAGAAACTCACTACAGACTGATTCATATGCCTTTCAACAACCATTATTGCTGTCTCATTTTTTATTCTTATAAGTATGTTTCCAGTAGGACATGATCTCGCTCATCTAGGGGAAATGGTGAACAGCATAGACTGAAGAACAAGAACATACCCAGAGATAAGGAGCCATGGGTCAGACTGCTGGACCTCAAAGGGAGGGTGGGGATAAAAGGGAGAGATCAACCAAAGGACTTATGTGCACACATATGAGCCTAACCAGTGGTCAAGGATAATAGGGGAGTGGGGGCATGAGTGGAGGGGGGATTGGAATGGGGTTGAGGGCAAATATGTGATACCTTAATTAATAAAGATATAAAATTAATAAAAATAAAAATAAAAATATTAACATATTAAAAAATAAAAATAGATAAATATAAATAAATAAATAAAAATGGAACTCCCATTTGACCCAGTGATCCCACTTCTAGGAATATATCCCAAGAAACCAGAAACATAAATCAGAAAAGATATATGCAACCCTATGTTCATAGCAGCACAATTCACCATAGCTAAGATTTGGAAACAGCCTAAGTGCCCATCATCAATGAGTGGATTAGAAAACTGTGGTACATCTACACAATGGAATACCATGCTGCTGTAAAAAAGAAGGAATTCACCGAAACCGGTTTGGCTCAGCGGTAGAGCATCGGTCTGTGGACTGAGAGATCCCGGGTTCGATTCCGGTCAAGGGCATGTACTTTGGTTGTGGGCACATCCCCGGTGGGGGGTGTGCAGGAGGCAGCTGGTCGATGTTTCTCTCTCATCGACGTTTCTAGCTCTCTATCTCTCTCCCTTCCTCTCTGCGAAAAATCAATAAAATATGTTTAAAAAAAAGAAGGAATTCTTACAATTTGCAGCAGCATGGATAGACCTGAAGAGCATTATGCTAAGCGAAATAAGCCAGTTGGAGAAAGAGAAATATCACATGATCTCACTCATATCTACACTAATAAAAGAGAAATGTGCAAATTGATCATCCCTCTGCTACACCCACCAGCCAATCAGAGCAAATATTCAAATTAACCCAACAAATATGGCAGTTAATTTGCATACAAAGTAGCAGAGTGAAGACTGAAGACAGTGTAGAAGGAAGCCAAGTGCTGCAGAAGGGAATGAAGCTGTGGAGAAGCAAGTGGGGTGGTGGAGACAGGAGGGAAGCAAGTGGGGCGCTGGAGATGGGAGTGAAACCTTGACGGGCTTCACTCCGGCTGCAGAAAGCCCTATTCTTGCAGGAATAGGCCCAAGGAAGCCCTCTTCTTGCAGAAAACTTCCTACAATGGGCCTCTAGTATGGTATATAATGAACAACAAAAACTGAGGAACAAAGAGATCCAGAGACTAAGAAACACTGAACAGACCATCCAACCTCAGAGAGGCAGGAGGTGGGGATGGGTAAGAGATCAACCAAAGAACTTGCATGCATGCCTATTAGCATAACCAATGGACATGGTGGGGGTTTGTCCTGGGGAGTAAGAGTGGGGAGGAGGGGTTCAATCAGGGAAAAAGGAGACATACTAGTATATAATACTTTAAAACAAACAAAAAAAAAGAGATATTATGCTAAAAATATATATTATTTCTTGAGGATAAACAAAAAACTAGATACTCTACCCTAGCCAAGTTGATATGAACTTTAAAATCACACCCAGGAAAATTAATTGAATAGGAGGGTAGAATAGTTACCTACACAAAAATCATTTTTCATCTTCCCTTTCTCTGGGAGCTCCAAAAAGCTGTGTTTTTACCAAAAAGAGAGGGTAAGCTAAGAAAGATAAAGACATGAAAGAGAAAGCCATAGGATCCAGAACACAAGAAATTCAACCCAAGAGGGTGGGGGAGGGGGTCCCCAGGATACAGGTAAAGGGAGATCTCAAGACAGCAACCATGGAAGAGTTCTAGAAATTAGGCAGGCCAGATTACAGCACAACGGCTCTGTGTACAGCATCTCCAAGAAGATGAAGATACCCAAGAGATTTATACAATGAGGGAAGAAAATTTTAACACTAGGTATTTTGGATTTTATTATGGAGCAGGAAAAAAAATTATATTAGCAGAAAAACTAAAATCTAAATAAAGTCTGGAATTTAGTTAACAGTGTTATACAAAAGTTCATCTCTTAGTTTTAACAAATTTACCACAATTATATAAGACTAGAGGCCCGGTGCATGAAATTCATGCATGGGGTGGGGGGCCTCAGCTCAACCTGCACCCTCTCCAATCTGGCCCTTGGGGGATGTTCGACTGCTGGGCCTAAAAAGGCAGTCAGACATCCCTCTCACAATCCTGGGCTGCTGGCTCCCAACTGCTCACCTGCCTGCCTGATTGCCCCTAACTGCTCTGCCTGCCAGCATGATCACCCCCTCATCACTCCCCTGCCAGCCTGATCGAAGCCTAACTGCTCTCCTGCCAGCCTGATTGTCCCCAACTGCCCTCCCCTGACTGCCTGGTTACCCCCAAATGCCCTCCCCTGCATATTTCCTCTTTATTAGATAGGGTTTTTTCTTTAACATAGTGGACAGCCCTAACTGGTTTGGCTCAGTGGATGGAGCAACGGCATGCAGACTCAAGGGACCCCAGGTTCGATTCCAGTTAAGGCCATCTACCTTGGTTGGGGGCACATACCCAGTGAGGACTTTGCAGAAGGCAGCTGACCAATATTTCTCTCTCATAGATGTTTCTATTTCTCTATCTCTTTCCCTTCCTCTCTGTAAAACATCAATAAAAAAATTTATATATATATATATATATATATATATATATATATATATATATATATGTGTGTGTGTGTGTGTGTGTGTGTGTGTGTGTGTGTGTATATATATATACACATATATATATATATATGAAACATTTAAGATTCCTCCATTTCTGCCTGGCTGGTGTGACTGAGTGGCTGAGAACCCAGGCTGGGCCGGAGGGGATCGCCGTGTGGGTGCACACCCTGAGACCCCAGGCTGGGGGTGTGGACCCAAACTACTGCTTGGTACTGGAGCATTCCCAAGTGGCTGCAAGCAGGGCGGGAATGTCTCCGTGTCACCCTGCCCCAACCACTTGGCACCTGCACTCATAGGTTCTGAGTGGCCAGGGGGCGTTCTGGGAACCCTGCCGCTCAAGGCCTACTGGCCAGAGGATGTTCCCGGGACCCAGGTTAATCAGCGCCAGTGTATGCAAATTAACCATCATACTCACTCTGATTGGCTGTGGGCGTAGCAAAGGTACGGTCAATTAGCATTTTTCTTTTATTAGTGTAGACGTTAACATTAAGAGAAACTAGGGAAGAGGTGTACAGGGACTCCATTCTATCTTTGCAAATAATCTGTTAATGTAAAATTATTTCCCCAAAAAGCTCATTAAAACTGAAAAAGAAATGGGCAAAATAATTAAACAGACACTTCAAAGAAAATATATAGATCTCAAAGAAGCACAAGAAAAGATGCTCAACATCATTAGTCATTAGGGAAATGAAAGTAAAACGATAATATTATACCATTATCCATATATTAAAATAGCTAATTTAAAATATATATATATATTTCTATTAATTTTGAGAGAGAAAGATAAATTTCAATGTGATGTCAGAGCAGAACATCAATTGGCCTCCTCCTGCACAATACCTATGGGGAATCAAATCTGCAACCACCCAACTGAGCCACACCAGCCAGCATGCTAATTTTTTTTAAAAATTGACAATACAAAGTGCTTGTGAGAATGTAAAACAACTCTCTCATACTTTTCAGCAAGGCGAAATGGCTTAGCCACGCTGGAATAATGTCACTTCTTTATAAGGTCAAACTCATTCTTATCATATGACCAAGCAATTCCACTCCTGATATTTATTCTAGAGATTTGAAAATGTACGTTTGCATAAAAACTTGTACAAGGATGCTTACAGCAGCTTTATTAACTATCAACAAAAACTGAAAACAACCCAAAAGTGGGTGAATGGGTAAACAAACTGTGGTCCATTCCTTACAATCAAATGATGTACAGCAATAAAAAGGAAAGAACTACAGATACACTCAATAATATGGGTGAATCTAAAAGGCATTGTGATGAAACCAGACTCTACAAGTCCCTTACTGAATGAATCAATTTATATGATATTCTTGAAAAGACAAAATGATGGGGTTGGAGAACAGGGAAGTGATTGCCAAGGATTAGATTGGGGAAGGTTTGACTAGAAAGGGGCAGCCTGAGGGAATTTGGGGGTGATGGAACTATTCTGTACCATGACTGTGGTGGTAGTTATATGAAACTACATAGGTATTAAACCTCATAGAACTGTTCACCAAAAGAATAAAATTCAGTTTTACTGTATTTAAGTATTTTTCTATTTTACTGGTTACTTTTTAAAGATTCAGCTTAAAATAAACTATTATAACTCTAAGACACTTAAGTAAACCCCATGATAATCACACAGGAAAAACCCATAGTAGATAGACCAAAGAGAAAGAGAAAGGAATCTAAGCGTACCACTGCAGAAAATTGTCAAATCACAAAGAGAACGGGAGAAGAAAGAACAAAAGAAATGCAAACAGCCAGAAAACATTAAATTGCATTAAGTCCACTAATTGTCAGAGAAATGCACTTAAAATCACAATGAGATATCACCTCACACCTATCAGAATGCCTATCATCAATAAACTCACATAGAGCCCTAACCGTTTGGCTCAGTGGATAGAGCATCAGACTGCGGACTGAAAGGTCCCAGGTTCAATTCCGGTCAGGGACATGTACCTTGGTTGCAGGCACATCCCCAGTAGGAGGTGGGCAGGAGGCAGCTGATTGATGTTTCTCATCAATGTTTCTGACTCTCTATCCTTTTCCCTTTCTCTGTGCAAAAAATCAATAATGTATATTTTAAAAAATAATAATAAAATAAACCCACATAGAGATTTATGAGGATGATCACTTAGTAATCACTAGGGTATACACCTGAAACTAATATAATATTGTATGTCAACTGTAATTGAAAAATAAAAAGTGCCGTATTTTTCGGACCATAAGACACACCGGACCATAAGATGCACCAGTTTTTAGAGAAGGGAAATGAAGAAAAAAAAATTCTGAAACAAATAGTGTCCTAAAATATTTTATGTGCATTAAAACCCAACATCACAGTCATAAACACATGTAATCAACCCTGTAAAGTAAACAGCAGCATTTAGAACCATTTAGAACCATTATTAACAAATACAGTCAGCAAAAGACAAAATGTACTGTAAAACACAATAACGAGAGACTTCAGTAATAAATTAGAATAAAGTTGAAGATTTATGGTAAAGGTTCTGCTGAGATCTACAGTACGCCTACCCAGTAGTCAAGCACGGCAACAGAGGGCGGAGAGGAATGATTGGGGGAATAGACGCGGCATTCTTCCGGGCACGGAGTACGGGCCAGCAAGGGGTACAGGCGATGATTACGGTTTGGATTACGCAGTTACCGTACACCGCACCTGGGCTGACATGGAGATATGGCTGCAGCGAGGGCATGGAGGCTGACTACTACCATACATGGGAACTCCTCTACCACTCAGAGTTTACAGAGCAGGGCAGACACTCTGGGCACGGAGGAATGGACAGTGGCTGCAGCAAGCACACAGAGTCGGGCAAGTAAAAAAACTTTTTTTTTAAAGTATATGTGTAGGCTATATTTGGACCATAAGACACAGGGACTTTTTCCCCCCACTTCTGGGGGGAAAAAAGTGCGTCTTATGGTCCAAAAAATACGGTAATTTCTTAAAAAAAAAAAGTCAATATAATAAAAAAAGAAAAAATAGATAAATAAGTTCACAAATGACAAGTATTGGCCAAGATGTGGAGAAAAGGGAACCCTTGTGCACTGTTGGTGTGAATGCAGATTGGTGCAGCCTCTGTGGAAAACAACAGTGTGGAGTTTCCTCAAAAAACTTAAAATGGAACTGCCTTTTGACCTAGCAATTCCACTTCTGGGGATTTATCCAAAGAAACCCAAAACACTAATTCCAAAGAATATATGTATCCCTATGTTCACTGCAGCAGTATTTACAATAGCTAAGATCTGTAAGCAACCCAAGTGCCCATCAATAGGTGAGTGATTAAAAAAGAAAAGTGATGGTACATATATACAACAGGATATTGCTTGACCATAAAAGAAGAATGAAATCTTATCATTTGTGATAGCATGGATATACCTAAAGAGTATTATGCTAAATGAAATAAATCAGTCAGAGAAAGAATAATATCATATGGTTTCTCTTGTACGTGGGATCTAAAAAACAAAATAAGCAAACAAAATTGAAACAAACTCATAGACACAGAGAGCCAACTATCAGAAAGGCTATTTTCAAAAAGGCAAGATATAACAACTGTTGGTGAGGATGTGAGTAAAGGAAACCTTTGTGCACTGTCAGTGGGATTGTCAACTGGAATAGCCACTATGAAAAATAGTATGGAGTTTCCTTTCAAAATTAAAAATAGAACTACCATATAATCCAGCAATTCCACTTCTAGGTATTTATCCAAAGGAAACAAAATCACCACTTCAAACTATATCTGCACGCCCATGGTCAATGCAGCATTATTTACAATAACCAAGACACAGAAACAACCTAAGTGTCTACTGACAGGTGAATGGATAGCTTTGATACACACACATACACACACACACACACACACACACACACACACACATGAGGAACATTATTCATCCATAAAGAAGAATGAAATCATGCCATTTGCAACAACATCGGTGAATCTTGGGGGCATTATACTAAGTCAAATAAGCCAGACAAAGACAAATACTGTATATTCTTAATTATATGTGGTATCTGAAAAAAATTAGATTTCTCATAGATTCAGAGAACAGATTAATGCTTGCCAGAGGCAGGGTGTCAGGTTAAGGGTGGGGAGGAGAGAGGGTGATGAGTGAACGGGTGATGGTCTAAACTAGCAGCCGCCAATGGGTGGTCCACAGACTAATACAGGCATTTAGTGCTATAAACTTCCTCCTTTGTATTGTTTCAGTGGCACAAACTTGACATGCCCTTTCATTTTCATTCAGTTCAAAATATTTTCTAAGTTCCCTTTTCAATTTGTCTTTGATCTATGGGTTATTTAAAAGTATATTATTTAGTTTCCAAACATTTGTGGAATTTTTTTTCAAGAATGTTCCTGTTGTTTCTTTCTAATTTAATTCCACTGTGATCAGAGAATATGTTTTGTATGACTTAAATCCTTTTACATGGCCCAAAATATGGTCGATCTTGATTTTCAGCCTGTTTGTACTATCAATGATTTTTTTTTAAATACCTTATTTTGTTTTAAATCATTAAATGTATAAGTGATGGGCCCTCCATCACTCCCTCAGCCCACAACACCCACCATGAGAAGATAGCCAGCAGGCACTTCTGCTCACAGTGTGACTTCTGAATTGCCCTCCCCAGTTGTTCTGCATAATCGACTGGTGTCCCACTTAACAAACACATAGCCACAGACATCATTTGTTCTCTATTTTCTCTTCATCTTGTCCTTTAAGTCAGTTCTGCACACCCACGGTTCTGATTACCCACCCTGGCCACATCACATTTAGCTATTGCAAGTAAACACAGCAGCCTTTCCCCAGCCCCGCGGGCTGGAACCAAACAAAAGGGAGAGGAATTTCTCATTGGAAGGTTTCTACTGTGGTTGTGAATTCTTTATAGTCAATTCAGCAAATGCTGGTCAAACAAGGCATGGTTCTGAACTTAAGGTTTACTCTTGGGCCAGTGAGGGGGATTGATGCATTGGGAGAGGGTTGGTTTGGAGGGAAGAGGAAGCAGAAAAGGCCTAGGGTTGATGACAAAGGGAGCCCAACTTCGTCAAAAGGAAACAACCACATTCCTTCAAGAAGAGCACAGCAGAGGTTGATTGCCTCCCTGTTTTTGGTCAAGGCAGTTCCCTGGGAGAAGGGAATTCTAAGTCTTCTCCACAAAATAACCTTAGAGACCCCCTCTTTGCTTTGATCACAATAAATCAGCTAAAATTCTGCCCATTTCTTACCTCAAGATTATTCAATAGAATTGAAACACAAAAAACAATTGCTTCTAAGTTAACCTCTTAGCAGTAGTCCCGAGCCTTGGAAGGACTGTTAGTTTTAAGCAGCCACGTGCCAATGCTTAACAGCTCACCTAGCATTAGTCCCTAAATTCAATCAGAGAAGCACCGAGCTCTGGAAGAGTGTGGCAATCTAGAAACATCTTAATACTTTCTTTACAGGTCAGAACATCAAATATTTAGTTGTCCCAGAACCAATACAGAATCATCACATCTTATTTCTCTCCATTTTCCATTTTGCTTTTCTTCAAAGTCTGGGGAGCAGGGGAATCCTTAGCATGCCCCAGGGAATGGGGACCTCTTTTATCTGATTGGAAAAATTACCTAGCAGGACACAATGTGTCCACAAAGCCCTCCTGGAGCTTGACCTGGAGCCAAATGAGGAGGTGAGAGTAAGCCCTGCTTTCCCAGCGCCCTTCAGAAGGGGATCAAGACCCCCTGCTCCCCGAAACTGATCCCCCTGCTCCCTGAAATTGCTCCCCAGCAGACACGCCAGCCAATGCTCCTTTTTCACTCTGCGTAGCTGTTTCTCAGTAGCTATTAGTGTAAGAAGGCTTAAAGGCCTACCTTGGAGGTATTGTGGGTTCGGTTCCAGACATCGCAATGAAGCAATTTGTAATCATTGCTGGTGGAGGGTCTTGCCTTCAATTTGTAAAAAGAAAAAAAATAGTATCTGTGAAGCACAATAAATCAAAGCTCAATTAAACAAGGTGTATCTGTATATCATTCAATTCTAACTTCCTATCTACAAAATAGTCTATGGCAGTGGTCAGCAAACTCATTAGTCAACAGAGCCAAATATCAACAGTACAACGATTGAAATTTCTTTTGAGAGCCAAATTTTTTAAACTTAAACTTCTTCTAACACCACTTCTTCAAAATAGTCTCGCCCAGGCCGTGGTATTTTGTGGAAGAGCCACAATGAAGGGGTCAAAGAGCCACATGTGGCTCGCGAGCCACAGTTTGCCGACTACGGGTCTATGTGAAAAAGAAAGCTTCCCAAAATCCAAACAAAAAAACTTGCCAATGTCTGTCTCCCTGCAGAACACTGCCTGTTCTAGTCCAGAGAGAGATACTAATCAGAACTGAATTTTACAAACCAGCTTCTAGTTTATCCCCTTCCTAACTAGCAGAATAGTGAAGAACACCTTTGAACATCAGGCTTCTATGTCAAATTCATAAATAGTAAGTATATCTATAAAATGTTGATTTTAAAAACTGACATGGCCTCTGTTATATGAAAGATAAATAATTATATGATTGGAGTCAGGAAGTTTAAAAGATGGAGAAAGTGTTCGTTAACAGTAAAATAAAGAATCATATTTACTAACAAAAATGTTGGTGATCATCCATCCCTTGGTACTGCTGATTTTGCTATAACATTTGTAGGCATGAGTTAACACACAAAATAATCAGCATTGGAATACTGTCCGGATACAAAAAGGAAGCAGTCCTAGAAGTAGGCCCCACTTGTTTGGCTGGGAGAATTTCTTTGGATACATTAAGCAGCTGGTAACAGTGGTCACCTCCAGGGATAGCACTAGGGGTTTAGGGAAATGTGGATTCTAAAAAGGGAAATTTTTACTTTTCATTTTATAAACTTCTGAACTGCTTAATGTTGACCATTAATTACTTTTCTTATTAAAATAGCAATGAGGGCCTGGGCCACGTAGCTTGGTTGGCTGGAACATTGTCCTTTTGCACCAAAAGGTTGTGGGTTCGATTCCCAGTCAGGGCACATTCCTAGATTCCTAGTGGTAGGAAAACGCATTTGTCAACAGGGCGGGGGGGGGGGGGGGGGGGGGGCAGGTTTGATCCAGGCCCCCCCCCCCGCCCCCCTGATCAGGGAGCATTTGGGAGGCAACTAATCAATGACTATTTTGAAGAAGTGGTGTTAGAAGAAGTTTAAGTTTAAAAAATATACTATCCTTTACCTCTTTGTGTGCAAAGAGGTAAAGGATAGTATATGACAGTGGTAGGAAAACGCATTCGTCAACAGGGCGGGGGGGGGGGGGGCCAGGTTTGATCCAGGCCCCCCCCCCCGCCCCCCGATCAGGGAGCGTTTGGGAGGCAGCTAATCAATGTCTCCTTTTCTCCTCCTCACGTCCCCCCCTCGCCTCTTTTTCTCCCTCTCTTGCTTCTACTCTCTCTGAAAATTCAATGGGAAAAATATTCTTGGGTGAGAATTAACCAAAAAATAAAATAAAATAGCAATGAGGTAGAACTGTGAGTTTTAGAATCGTAAAGACCTGTAAAGTAAGTGAAGGCAGAAAGTCATATTCATGTGAAAAAAAAGTGAGTTATATTAATGTATATACCTATACATATACTTTGACGTATATAGTTACATATATACCTAAAAGCACACAACAAAAGACCTATAAATATATATATATATCATAACTTGGTAGTGCTTACCTCTGGGGATGAAAGTAGGGAGGAATCAGGTAGTAGTCAACGTTCTTCATTATTTGATTTTTCCCAAATGCATTCACTGAGGTGCTACTTGTGTAATACTTAAATCATTGAAAAAGGGACAATTTTTATGAAACCTTTCCTTCTAGTTTGGAAGTGCTCCCGCTTCTCCCTAACGGCACTCTGAAGGACGGCTCCCATCCCATTATATCTGATTCTGGTGGGTTTCCAATCACAGGACCCCCACCACCACCTGAGTCAGAGTCAGGGCGGGCACATGACCCAAGGGAGGCCAATCAGTTTACCTCCTCTGGGAACCTGAACCGAAGCAGAAACACGTGGGGACTCGAGGAACCTGCAAATGAGTCATCCAAAGGCCGAATCTTAAACAGCCCGTGTTTTTAAAGGTTGTTAACCAACAAGATTCCGAGGCTTCTAGGCTTCTGAGCCCTGGTTTTTTTTAATTCTTCTTTGATTTTTCCTTCCAGTAAATTCCATCTTTAAAGCAAAGCAAACAAAGAGAGTAACACATTTATGGAAAACAAAGAATTCGGGATGCATCACACTGAGTCCATGTTTCCTCTAAGTGCCTTAGTCGGCAAATTGTGACTTACAAGCCACATGCAGCTCTTTGGCCCCTTGAGTGTGGCTCTTCCACAAAATACCACGGCCTGGGCGAGTCTACTTTGAAGAATTGGCGTTAGAAGAAGTTTAAGTTTAAAAAATTTGGCTCTCAAAAGAAATTTCAATCGTTGTACTGTTGATATTTGGCTCTGTTGACGAATGAGTTTGCCGACCACTGGACTAGCCTAAATGTTACCATGTAGTTGGAAGCTGTGAGGATTAGGCAATTGTGGCATATTGTGTGCAAAGAGGTAAAGGATAGTATATGACAGTGGTAGGAAAACGCATTCGTCAACAGAGCGGCAAATTGCGGCTCACGAGCTGCTGTTTGCCAATCGCTGCTCTAAGGCAGTGTTTCCCAACCTTCTCTCATGATGAGAATCACCTGGTGGAGTTGTTAAAACACAGATTCCTGAATCCCAACTAAGAAGTGCTAAACTAGAATTTTGGGGAACATATAGGTAAAATTGCATACCTAACTTAGTGCTCTGTATATAACATCTGTGTTAGAGCACTAGTTAAGTATACAATTTTACCTATATGTTCCCAAAAATTCTAGTTTAGCACTTCTTAGTTGGGATTCAGGAATCTGTGTTTTAACAACTCCACCAGGTGATTCTCATCATGAGAGAAGGTTGGGAAACACTGCTAAGGTATTCATGTGGAAATGTGGATTTGGAACTCAGAAGAGAACAAGAACTGGTGTCGCAGATTTAAGAGCTCTGAGAATTCCAGCTGAAGTCGGTGATCCAAGAAACAACAGAGTCAAGGACAGAACACCACCCTCTCCAGGTGGGGAAAGAATGTCAAACACTGTCATTTAATTGCACACAGTGGTTGCATCTGATGAGGCCTGTCATACTCGGTCCTTCTGAGACCTTGAGCATAATGTCTTGTTCGCCTACCGACTGGGCATGGTCTCATGGCTGCAATGTGCCTGCACATGTAGGATGCCTAGTCGCTGTCACATACCATAAAGGCAGTGTAGCCAGGTGACAATAAGAAACCGTATGCAGGATAACATACTAGATCCAGATAGTGTGCATGAGGGAAGGCCTTTTTGCAACCATTTAAGGTAAAACAGCACGTGAGTTTTTCAGCGACACCTTCTCCCATCACCATACAACCCACATGGCATGACAAGGAAATGGGGTTCTCCAGAGAAACAGAAGAGAACTTGAGGTTTTCCTTCGGAGGTCCCATGCAGGACACTCGGTTTCTGTGACCCAGCACATGTGCCAGTTAACACTGGGACCGGCCTCCGGGGCAGCAAAGCACTGGCCACATCCTCTGCCAAAGCACAGCCTCTCAACTCAGAGGTCACAAACAGATGCTCGCCAAGCCCAGTCGTTCTCAATCCTAACTGCACGTTGGAATCACCTGAAACATTAATAAAACATGCTGAGGTCTCCTCCTGCCTCCCAAGATTCTGATTTAATTGGCCAGCGGTGTGACCTGGACTTTTAAAAAGCTTCCCAGGTGATCCTACTGTGCAGCCATGGTTTAGAACCGTGGTCGGCAAACTGCGGCTCCCGAGCCACATGCGGCTTTTTGGCCCCTAGAGTGTGGCTCTTCCACAAAATGCCACGGCCGGGGCGAGTCCATTTTTAAGAAGTGGCGTTAGAAGAAGTTTAAGTTTAAAACATTTGGCTCTCAAAAGAAATGTCAATCCTTGTACTGTTGATATTTGGCTCTGTTGACTAATGAGTTTGCTGACCACTGGTTTAGAACCTCTGAATGAGTCATAAATATATTTTGTGTGGCCTGCATTACAGTAGCCTGTACAGCATATTTAATATGTGAAATTATTTTCTAATAATTAAAAATTAGTCAATTTCAGCCGAAACCGGTTTGGCTCAGTGGCTAGAGCGTCGGCCTGGGACTGAAAGGTCCCAGGTTCGATTCCGGTCAAGGGCAGTCGGGGATGTGCAAGAGGCAGCTGACCTATGTTTCTCTCTCATCGATGTTTCTAACTCTATCCCTCTCTCTTCCTCTCTGTAAAAAATCAATAAAATATATATATATTTAAATATAAATTTTTTTTTAAAAAATAGTCAATTTCAAATACCCCCAGAATCATGCAGATTTCTGGCTTCCGTTGTAATATCTGTGAACTGTAGGCCTGCATTCTCACTATTCAGCTGTGCTGGGTTGTAATCACACCGGATATCAGCATTTTCTCTGCATTCCACCATTTCCCCACCCTTCGCACTATCACCGCAGCACAGGGCCAATGACAGTTGCTGCTTATCGTCCTGCTGGCATTGTGGGGTTTCCACATCAGTAGGAAGAGCAGTGAAACACTCGTGCTTATCACTGTGTCTCTAGCAGAGGCAGGAAAGTGAAAGGCAGTCCAAGAGGGCATGTGTCCACAGGGCCTGCCGCTCACTTCCAGGACCTGTCTGGCCCCTGCAGCACTTAGATGTGTGCCCTTGGTTTAAATCTAACTACGTTTTCTACCAGGAGCACAAAAATGCCTCAGAGCCTACAGAGCAAAACTGCAGAGAAGTGAGAGCCCCACCTCTAATTATCTTAATAATTAAATGGCTCTCTAATACAAGAGAAAGCTGTGTTCAAAACAGTGGGCACACAATGGCACCAGAGAGGGAGTTCCAGAATTAAGGAAATGCAGGAAGGTTGAAAACGTTGGACTCATTATAAGGGACAGAGGGAGCTGAGCGGAACCTGACCTGTGAGGTGTAGGAATGCCTAACCTGGAGAGTAAAAGAAAAGAAAAAGAAAAAGAGCCGAAACCGGTTTGGCTCAGTGGATAGAGCGTCGGCCTGCAGACTGAAAGGTACCAGGTTCAATTCCGGTCAAGGGCATGTACCTTGGTTGCAGTTCGATTCCGGTCAAGAGGCAGCTGATCGATAATTCTCTCCAATTGATGTTTCTAGCTCTCTATCCCTCTCTCTTCCTCTCTGTAAAAAAAATCAATAAAATATATATTTTTTTAAAAAAAAAAAAAAAAAAGAAAAGAAAAGAAAAAGGAAGACTGCAACGTTAGGGGTGGAGTGCAGCCTAAGGGAGCTTCTTTTCAGGTTCCTAGAGGAGATAAACTGATTGGCCTCCCTTGGGTCATGTGATCAGCTCCCCAGGGAGCTGGTGACCAATGAAGCTGACTTCGATTCCATTTGAGAAGCCCCTTTGTAAGCCTGCCCAGCACTGGTACCTTCCTCACCTAACCTCTGGGTCTGTGCATACAGTCCCCTCTGCCTGCTATCCTTCTCCTCCCTCTCCCTCCCAGACCTCCTCAGGCTCCCAGTCAACTCCTCAAGTCTCAGGTCTCATGGACTCATGCCCTCACCAAACCCCCAGCTAGGGATTGGGCTTCTCCTATGTGCTATATTGCGCCCTGTAATTACCCCATCAGAGCACTTACGTGGCTTTTGTAAATGCTTTTATTGTATCTCTTGCCTCACAAAAATCAACTCAAAATGAATTAAAGACATATATAAGACCTGAAATTAAAACTACTAGAAGAAAACACGGGAGAAAGCTTCATAGCATTGGTCTTGGCAATGGTTCTTGATTATGACACTAACAAGCACAACAACAAAAGGAAAAATAGACCAATGGAGCTACATCAAACTAAAAAGCTTCTGCACAGCAAAGAAAACAATCAATGGGATGAAAAGACAACCTTGGGATGGGAAAAAATATTTGCAAATCATATGTCTGCTAAGGGGCTATTATTCAAAATGTTAATATCCAAGTTGTAGTTAATATCCTACAACTCAATAGCAAAAAACAACAACAAATAACCCAATTTTAAAATAGGCAAAATATTTGAATAGACATTTCTCCAAAATAGACATACAGACAGCCAATAGACATGTGAAAAGATACTCAACTAATCATCAGGGAAATGCAAATCAAAACCACTATGAAATATCGCCTCAAAACTGTTAGGATGGCTATTATCAAAAAGTCAAAAAATAGCCGAGACCGGTTTGGTTCAATGGATAGAGCGTCGGCTTGGGGACTGAAGGGTCCCGGATTCGATTCCGGTCAAGGGCATCTACCTTGGTTGCGGGCATATCCCCAGTAGGGGGTGTGCAAGAGGCAGCTGATCGATGACTCTCTCTCATCGATGTTTCTAACTCTCTATCTCTCTCTCTTCCTCTCTGTACAAAATCAATAAAATATATTAATTTTTTTAAAAAGTCAAAAAATAACAAATGTTGATGAGGACATAGAGAAAAGGAAACCCTTGTGCGCTACTGATGAAATGCAAAATGACACAGCCTCTCTGAAAAACAGGACAGAGCTTCCTTAAAAAATTAAAAGCATTTCCTCATGATCCAGCAACCCCACTTCTGGACATACACACACACACAAAAAAAAAATTGAAATTAGGATCTTGAAAAGATATCTGCACTTCCATGTTTATTGCAGCATTAGTCACAATAGCCAAGATATGGAAACAACCTAAACATCCGCTGACAGATAAAGAAAATGTATATGAACACAATGGAACACTATTCCGCCTTTTAAAAGAAGGAAATCCTGCTGCATGTGACAACATGGTGTACCTAAGAGGAATGATGCTACGTTTAATAAGTCAGTCACAGGACAGATACAGCATCATACGAGGCCTCTGACACAGTCAAACTCTTAGAAACAGAATGCTGGCTGCCAGGGGCTGAGGAAAGGGAGAAACGGGGAGCTGCTGTTCCATGGGGACACGGTCTAGTTTCTGTTATGAAAGAAAGTGCTTTAGAAGGAAGCCCGACTCCTGAAACCTAATCTCAGATGGGACATGCCATCACTTCGGCCACATCTGCTGGCCACAGACCAGCCCTGGGATAACGTGAAAGGAGACGACACGAGGGTGTGACTACCATAAGGGGTGAGGCCATGTGGGGCTGGCTGCTACACTTTCCCTCCCTCTTCCTAGCTTTTTTTTTTTTCTCCATGCCACCTATGGACAACTAACATTATTTAACTTACTTTGTTGATCCTCGGTCTCCCCACAAGAGAATGTAAGAAGGATTTTTATTTTATTTATTTTGCCTGTTTTGTTCCCCTGTTGTATCATCAGCGCCTAGATCAGAGCCTGGCACAAAGCAGGGCTTCGTTAAATGTTCGTTAAATGATAAACAACGACCCACCCAGCTGCGGAATTTCTATAAGAAACTCTCCAAAGTTCCCACTCAGAATTTTGTAGCGCTTAAGTAACACCACCACTTTTTTTTTTTTTTTTTTTAATTCTTGTACTTGATTCTCACAATCTATGAGGAAAAACAGGACAGCGTGTCTATGCCCCACTCTATTCATGAAGAAACTGAAATCCAGGAAGATTAAGGGCCAAAGCCGGTTTGGCTCAGTGGATAGAGCGTCAGCCTGTGGACTGAAGGGTCCGGTTCGATTCCGGTCAAGGGCATGTACCTTGGTTGTGGGCACATCCCCAGTAGAGGGCGTGCAAGAGGCAGCTGATCGATGACTCTCTCATTGATGTTTCCAACTATCTCTCTCCCTTCCTCTCTGTAAAAAATCAATAAAATACATAGTATTTTAATTAAGGGCCTTCTTATCCGTGGTGAGCAAACGGTGCTGGTGGGTCTAGGGCGGGTTCCCCTGCCCTTGCCCGGTGCACCCCTCTTCCAGGGCCTCCGTACTACCCTGTGCAGTATGTAGCATCACTGACGAGTCACAACCCACACAGCAGAGGTCACTAACAGTTCACGTAGCTTCCCAAAATGAATAGTTCATACTGGTCCACACAACTTCCACTGGGGCAAGTCCGGCCCTGCTGGGTGACGGGGAGCTAAGAAGCCTGCAGCCGAGGCCCAGGGGAGCGCTCCTGCACGATTCTCCTCTGTCCAGAGGCAGGCTCCCCTCACTCTGCGTGAGGTCCAGCCCAGAGCTTCAGCCCAGGCTGCCTCAGCGGGGTTCTCATGGGCAGGAATGGGGAGCGATGGTCCCCACGGACAGCAGAGGGTGTACCACCTTAGGCTGAACCAGCTCTGAACCAACCCCCGTCCTCAATAGAGAGCAAACTGCTGCTAAATTAGAATCTTAAAAAACAGCCGAAACCAGTTTGGCTCAGTGGTAGAGCGTCGGTCTGCGGACTGAAAGGTCCCAGGTCCGATTCCGGTCAGGGGCATGTTTGTTGGTTGCAGGCACATCCCCGGTAGGGGGTGTGCAAGAGGCAGCTGGTCAGTGTTTCTCTCTCGTCGACGTTTCTAGCTCTCTATCTCTCTCCCTTCCTCTCTGTAAAAAATCAATAAAATATATATATTTTAAAAAAGAATCTTAAAAAACAACAACAATGAAACCCCTTCCCTAGTCCTATCCTCCCTTCCCCTTTCCCCCCCCCCCCCCACACACACACACAGGCACCCCCTGATGGACAATGGACTCCCAGGGAGGGATCTAGACTGGTCTTACTTTCCTAGGTAATCCCATTGTCTCCTTCAGGGAAGAGGTCCAGAGACCACAACAGCTCCTTTCCCCTTAACCCCTACTGAGGCATCTAGTAATTTAACGACACCCATATAAATTCAATTCAATTGATCAACAAGCTCTCCTCTGAAAACCAGCAGTAGAAGGACAGCAACAAAGATGCCAGTTACACTTTGATATGGAAGCCCCAACCCTACATCCTGGCACTTGTGATTGCCTAAGGCAGAGGAGAAAAGTCATGTGGGCCCTGGGTCCTAGCAGAAAGCAGTGTAGGGGGTTGACAACTGCATCAGGTGAGGGAGAGAGAAGAAAGCTGGCACAGTGCGATGGCCAAAGGTAAAGGAAGGGTAACCCTGACTTCCTGCCTTCACCTAACTTTATAAAGACCACCCACTCTGCCCTGCTGGCAGTGAGGAGGGGAGGTGCCCAGATCAGCTGCAGGGACCTGGCTTCTCAGTGATGGGAACCAGCCAGGAGTCCCCTGAAGCACAGCTCCAATGTCTAGGGTCCTCCCAGGCCACAGGTGCACGGCCAACCATGAGACCAGGGTGTAACTACTTGAGTTTGCTATTATCTGTGTTTTGCACATATAGTTTCACTTAATCCCCAGGCAAACCCTTGAAGTGGAAGTGTATTTGCGTGGTTTAACAGATGAAAAAACTGAAACTCAGGTTAAAAACTAGACCAAAAACACACAGCAAGGGGGCAGAGCAGTGCTTTGAACACCATTAACAACATTTAAATAAAACTTGGGAATAAGGCGAAAATATGACTTTGGGTATTTAATTCAATTATACTACAAAAGTAGTTCTTATCTGGGGGCAATCCCCCAGCCCCAGCCTTAAATAGCATGTGGCAACATCAGGAAGCCTTCCTACCAGTAATTGTCAAACTGAAAGGAGGAGCAGATCCTGCTGACATCTAGTGGAGAGAGGCCAGGGCTGCAGCTGAAGGTCTTATGCATGTGACAGCCCCCCTTAAAGAAATAGATTGTCCAGGCCATGCCCCTTAGCCCAGTGGCTCAGATGGTTGGATCACCAAACTGTATGCCGGAGGTTGCAGGTTCAATTCTCAGGGCACATACCTAGGTTGTGGGTTTGATCCTGGCCAGGGTGCTTATGGGAGGCAACCAATAGATGCTTCTCACATCAATGTTTCCCTCTTCTTTCCTCGCTCTCCAAAAATAAATAAGTAAAAATTCTCAGGTGAGGATTTAAAAAAAAAACTTACTATAAAAAAAATTGGCTCAGGGATTGAGTGTTGACCAATGAACCAGGAGGTCACAGTTTGATTCCCAGTCAGGGCACATGCCCAGGTTTTGGATTCAGTCCACAGTATCAGGTGTGCAAGAGGCAGCCGATTAATGATTATCTCTCATCATTGATTATAATAGTTATCTCCCACATTTCCATATCTCTGTCTTCTCCCTTCCTCTCTGAAATCAATTTTAAAAAATTTTTTTAATTGTCCAGTACAAAAAGTCAATAGAGCTATTGTTGAGAAACTGTTCTAGGACAATGGGACTATGTGTGCCTTATTACCTGCTGTTAATTATGCCTCAAGAATGTCAACTTGTAGAAAACTGATGATTCTTGTCTAAGAAGGTTATAGTTATATAGACCAGTTGTGTATCTAACAGCAATCTTATTCCAGAATTCTCATTATCACCAACTAGATCAGGGGTCTTCAAACTACGGCCCGCGGGCCACATGCGGCCCGCAGAGGAGTCTGATCCTGCCCGCCAGGTTTTTTGGGCAGTGAGCGCAGCCGAGGTGTTACAGTAGGAATTAGTAGTTCATATAGTCCGGCCCTCCAGCTCTCTGAGGGACCGTGATCTGGCCCCCACTTTAAAAAGTTTGAGGACCCCTGAACTAGATAAACAAGTCTCTTCCCACCCTCTTTGAAACCAGCTTTGCTTTCTTCTGATTCCTTCTTGTATTTTCCTAGGACAACCATAACAAAATATCGCAGACTGGGTGGCTTAACCAACAGACATCTGGAAGTCCACCATCAACGTGTCAGTAGGGTTGGTCTCCATTGAGGCCTGTCTCCTGGGCTAGAGTTGGCCGCCCTCTTGCTGCCTCTTCAGGTTGTCTTTTCTCTGTGCACATGCACCCCTCATGTCTCTTCCTCTTTTTATAAAGACACCAGTTATGTCAGATTATGACCCCCTTTAACATTAATTACCTCTTCAAAACCTCTATCTCCAAAAACAGTCACATTCTGGAGTACTACTTGAGGTTAGGATTTCATCACATGAATTTGGGGGGGAAGCACAATTCAGCCCATAACATGTCTATAATTATTTCATCTTTGACACATGCTCAAAGTATGAGAAGTATGTTGTTAACTTTTTGAAAATTGTGCTTTGCAAATAATTCTGTCTGAGTCCACGTAGTCTACCTGTTGTTTTTTCTTACTACGGCAGGCTGTTTGCTTGAGGGCTACTGGCATATTAACACCAATTCAACAAGCAAAATTACTCTCTAAAGGGCAATGTCAGATACATGCTTTTTTTCTCTTGTCCTCTCAACCAGTGAGAGTCCTTTGCCTGAAGCTTACTTAATCTGTCAGATCAAGGATCAAACACAATCACACATGGCCCCAAGGGACCCCGTAGGGAACCTTTCTCAGCAAATAGATCCAAGCCTCTATTTTTTCTGGCCACTGAACATTCAATAATTAGCACAGTATTTAAATAATGCCTGTTTCATGTATGTTGTCAAAAACATTTTGTAATTCTTGATCAATTAATTTCCACTATCTTCTTAAGTTAATCTATATTAAGGTCAAGATCATGTTATCAAATTACATTCCAGAGCTGGGATTTATATTCTGGTCCCGCAATCAGTCTCCTGGGACACACTGCAATTTCTCATCTCTCGTTATAGAAAAATTTGCCCTTAGCAAATGTCAGAGAAGCACATCCCCAGCAATTTCTCGTATCACTCAATCCAAGCAAATATAATGGGCCTGCTATTCCCCAGAGCCGAAGTCACCTCCTGGCAGGAAGTTAAGTGATGGGCTCTGAGTCAGAGCACTGAGCTGAAGCCCAGGGCTGTGCAAGAATGAGAATTTGGAGACTTAAGTTTTCATCATCTCTGATGAACTGGGAATAGTACTCATTTTTGGTATCCTGGCAAGTATTACCGTCTTCCTTCATCTGGTAACATGCCCCACCTCGCCCAGACCGACCAATCATGTTACCCCTTAGCAACAGTGATTGCTCCAAGGGGTGGGCATATGATCACAGAGCCAATCAGAGCTCTTCCCTGGAACTGATCTACTGACACCAGGAAAAGTATTGTTTCTTAAGACTGCAGGGTAAGAGCACAGGACTAGAAATCAGGAGGCCTGGGTTCTAGTCCCATTTTTTTTTTTTTAAATATATTTTATTGATTTTACACAGAGAGGAATTGAGAGGGACAGAGTGTTAGAAACATCGATGAGAGAGAATTATCGATCAGCTGCCTCTTGCACACCTCCTACTGGGGATGTGCCCGCAACGAAGGTACATGCCCTTGACCGGAATCGAACCCGGGACCTTTCAGTCCGCAGGCCGACGCTCTATCCACTGAGCCAAACCGGTCCCGGCTCTAGTCCCATTTTTATGATGGGCACATCGTTTAAATTCTCTGAGCCTCCATTTCTTCATCTGAAATTAGGTACAGGTCAGAGAGAGCTGTATTAGCAATCGCTTTGCCACCCCCATTCACCCCTTCATACAAGTATACAACACTTTCTTTTGGCCCCAAAGAATGCATTTCTACAACTTGGGCTTCATTTTCCAACAAGAGGGGCACTTTAAGGTTTGCTGCAGGAAATGAGAAGAAATGCTAGACCGAAGTGGGGCTCCTTGGATGCTGCCACCATCAGTGCTGCTCTCTTTCCCACAACCCTCCCCAAGACCCTTTAGGAGAAGGCTCGTCTAGCTGTCACTTAACTCTTCAAACCTCAATGTGCTCTCAGACAGAAGAACTGCAGTGACACCGTTGGACATTGTGCTGTACCAAATAAACATGCACAGTTGGCAGCTGCCATATAATTTTAGAAACCTGCTGGAGCTAGATTAAATTAAGTTGATGATCAGGCCAAATTGTCAGGCTTGGCCATTCTCATTCCCTGACCTAATCAAAACTCAGCCAGGTAATTCCAGTTCCTGCATGATAGAGAATTTAGGAGAAAGTATCTAGGCCACTAGAGATCTTAGAATGTAAATCCCCTGAGAGCACAGATTTGTGTTTAGTTTGTCCATCACCACATCTCCAGCATTAGAACCAATAATGTCTATTCAGTTACTATTTGACTGAATAAACTCTGACAGCCCAAGAGTGTCAGTGATTAGCCCAAGTTTGCCCAAGCAGGGTCAGAGTTGAGCCTACACCTCAGGGACAGAGAAAGAGAAGAGAATCTATACATATAAAACCCTAATATGCAAATAGACCGAATGGTGGAACAACCAAATAACTGGTCACTATGACGTGTACTGACCACCAGGGGGCACGTGTGAAACATGGCTATGGCAGGATGGTGGAGCAGGTGAGTGGGGGCACCAGACCAAGGCTGGGCGCCAGTGGGTCAATGTCATCAGGGATCCTCTGGTGGTTACTGAAAATTCTTTGCTCCCACATGCCACGGTCCTGCCTGGTGCTCAGAGCCACTGCCTATGCCGGAGCTACTGCTTGCACCTGCTGCCCCACTCACACCCAATCACTCAGCACCATTAGTTGTTGTCAAAAACATTTTGTAATTCTTGATCAATTAATTTCCAAAACCTGCCCCTGTGCCCACCTCAGCCTCGTGGCCCACAGTTCCTTTCAAGGTGCACAAATTCGTGCACTGAGCCCTCTAATAAATAATAATTGTTTAGAGGTCTTACTATGTGACAGATATTATTACCATAAAAATTAGACAGTATTCTACTTAATTCTTTCAACACTATGTGGTAGGTACCACAATTATCCTTCTTCTACAGATAAAGTTTATCTAACAGGTCACAGAGCAGGGGTATCGATCCACTCATTTGGCAGATAGTTACTGAGCACCTGCTATCTCCCAGCACTGTGTCTAGCACTGGGGATACAATGGTGAGCAGGACAGACCCGGAGCTTATATTCTAGTGTAGGAGACAGTGAGTCAACAGGTAAAACACAAACAACAGAGCCTAGCCCGTGTGGCTCAGTGGTTGAGCATCAAACTATGAACCAAGATTGTAGGCCCGACTCCCAGTGGGAAGGGTGCAGGAGGCAGCTGATCAATAATTCCCTCTCATCTCCTTTCTCTCTGAAATCAATATAAACATGATTAAAAACAAGCAAACAAAACCCTTATAATTACCTTACAAGCTGCAGAAACACAGGGGGTGCCTAAGACACATTTGTGGAGATAGAGGGGTTTGTTGAAGGAAAGATATGACTAGAGGATGTCTTATCTGACATTGGAGTTACTAGAGGAGGAGGAGGAGGAGAAAGAGGAGGAGGAGGAGGAGGAGGAGGAGGAGGAGGAGGAGGAGGCAGCCATGTGTTCCTGTTGTTATGGCTGTGTAACAGATTCCCCAAACATATATGGGACTGGCTTAAACTCAAACCAACATCTCTTATGCTCAAAAACCCTTGGGGTCTGGAATCCAGGCAGTTTGTCTGTGGCCTCAGCTGTAAGACTCTAAGGCTGGGGCTGGACTCACCTGGAGACCAGTTCGCTCACATGTCTAGTGGTTGATGCTGGCAGTTGGCTGGAGGCCTCAGTTTCTATGTCATCTTTCTGCTTCGGTAGTTTGGATGTCCTCAAAATATAATGACTGGTCTCCAAAGCAAGAATCCCCAAAAAAACTACATCCTTTTAATGACCGAGAATGTATATTCCTTTGCAATAAAAATGTCTTTTAAAATGCATTAACAGCCAAAGCCAGTTTGGCTCAGTGGTGGAGCGTTGGTCTGCGGACTGCAAGGTCCCAGGTTCGATTCCGGTACATTGATTGTGGGCACATTCCAGGTAGGGGGTGTGCAAGAGGCACTGGTCGATGTTTCTCTCTCATCGACGTTTCTAGCTCTCTATCTCTCTCCCTTCCTCTCTGTAAAAAATCAATAAAATATATATTTTTTAAATATAAAAAATAAAATAAAATGCATTAACAACTTAATATTGTGCACTCGTTAGGGTCCAGGGCCTGTGCAACAAAACATCGCATGGATTAATTCAATTTATCCTTACAACCCTATGCAGTAGAAACTTTTATAAACCCCATTTTATAGATAAAGCACAGAGGTTAATTAAGTGCACAATGGTCACACAGCTACCAAGGGTGCAGGGTCCGGATTTAAACCAGGCAGCCCCTGTCTGTAACCTATACAGGCCGCCAAGTAGCTTTCAGACCTGCACCCTGCCCAGCTCCCACATCCCTCCTGGCTAGATGGTCTGCAGCTAAGGGTCCCCAGGCTAAAGTCTCCGCGCTCAGGAGCCTTGGTCACTCGTTCACTACATGGTCCAAGAGGGTCTCTCCGTTTTTGTTAAATGCATGAGAGGTGCAACGCCGGGAAGCTCCTCCCGAGGTCTATCTAACCTCTGACCATTGGACACCGCCTACATAGCAGCCCTTGAGCGCGGCGCCTGAACCCGCGGCCACTAGGGGTCGCCGCGGCGTCCCCGGGCGGGAGGGCGGAGCGGCGCAGATCGCCGGCAGCATGTGGGCGCTCGGAACCCGCTGGGCTGCCGGCCTCCTGCCCCGCTCGGCGCTCCGGGGCTCGGCCCGGACCCGAGCTGGGACCCTGCGGCCGGCGAGGAGCATCGCACTGGGCGGCCGCCGACCCCTGCGCGCCGGGACCGCCGCGGCCTGCGCGCCCCGCCAGGCGGTGAGTACCCGCTCGGCCGCCGCCCGGGCCGCGCGCCGGCGCACAGACGCGCACGCCGGCGACGCTCTGCGCACGCGCGCCGCCCGCCCGGCTCCCGCGGAAACCGCGGCGCGGGCGGCGGGCTGAGCGGGGCCGGGGCGGTGTAGACCGAGCGGCGCCGGCATCACCGACCAGCGTGGCCTGTGCTGTGGCCGTCACCGCGGTTGACACGGCTGCTCTGACGGCTCCTGCAGAGCCAGCCTTTTTAAACAAGGCGCCTGCGCTCCGCACCCCCTGGTCCTCCTCCTCTGCTCACCTCTCAGCCCGTGCCCTCTGCCTCCTTTCTAGCCAAGGGCATGGTGGCTCGCGAGCCATAACTGGCAGCCTCTGAGCCCTTCTCTTAGTGGAAACCAGGGTGACCTTTGGAGAATGCAGATGTGATCACCAACCCCTTGTAGCCCTTCGGTGCCCGTGCCCCCCCCCCCCCCTTCCCAGGATGAAGTCCAGTGGAGGGTCTCCCTGTGCCCTCTGCACCTGGGCTGCACCCCTCTTCTCTCCCTTCACAGGTGCCTGCCCTCCTGTCCACCTACCCTCCTGCCCACCTGCCCTCCTGCCCTGGGGTAGATCCTCTGCCAGGGCCCCCTCTCTAGCTCTCTGTTCACTAGCACCCAACCCACTCCCGTTATTTGGAGTGGGTGGGGTGCTAGCCAAGCTGGTCAGTAGGGTTGGACGTAATTGCTGGATGCTCAGCAGTTATTGTAGCGAAAGAAATTCAGCAGGTCCCATTGTCCCCTGCAGATCATTTGATTAATCAGATCTTGTTGTAGTGTAACCCCCATCTTACAAAGGACGCCTCAAAAAAGTTGAATAACGGAGTCATTTATTAAAGGCCGGCTTCATAGGAGGGGCTAAAGCTCCAAATCTCGCAGCTCCAAATATGTCCATATTGTTATATTTATAAGGATTTCTGTTTTGTTATATAGAAACACCCACCCACCCACCCCCCGCCGAACAGCTTGCCTCGTCTGGCAAAATATCACAAAAGTATCGATTACATCTTTGGGTCTGGAATGAGGAACCTGTTTTGAGATTTTATAAAAGTGAAACTGAGCAAGCTAGTTGTCTGAAGTATCTACGAGTCACTGAATCAATAGAAACACATTATCTGGGACCACCTGGGCAATTTAGAATATTTGTGCTGTCCAGATTCTGGGATCCCTGCGTCAACAGGAATGCACTAATCTATAACTGCTGAGGCAATTTAGGATCATTGAACTGTCTTGGGTCCCAGAGGAATGTGCTTCGATGACCAGTGAGATCACAATCAATGGGACATTCCAACCATCATCAGTGGAGTATTGGGATAGCATACCTAAGTTCAGAAAAATCAAAATAACTTTCTATTGCTTTAGCAAACAAATAAGTACAGAACCCAAACAGCAGTTTCTACCCGAGATGATTGCCACCGTACTTCAGTCTGTCTGCAGTCAGAACCTCTTCTGGGCGGCACCGACTTCTGCCTCGTGCTGTTCCTTGTTGCTTGTTTTATTCCAGAGCTGGGGGTGTCACTGGTGCTGCAGGGTGTCCCCTGTGCTGATAGCCCAGCTGGAGCAGCGCTGCCCAGTAGAACTTCCTGTGACGATGGACCACAGCCACCTGAGACCGCAGGACACTCAAAATTCGGCCCATGCAACGAAGGGACTGACTGTTTACATTTTATTTTGTTGCAATAAAATTACATTTAAATGCTGCGTGTGGCTCATGGCTACCGTACTGGACAGCACAGGCTCAGAGAATCATTGTAATGCATTAAAAGAAAGTGAAAAGTCCTGAGAAATATCCGCTGGAAAACTCTTAACATGGTTACAATCCAAGGTAGAAGTGGTGATATTTAAACTTTCACGAATGGACTGTAATATACTGAGAAATGGTAATGTTCTTCTTGACTTTGGCTTCAGGGTTTGAGCCTCTACTGCCTCAACCAGATTCTCAGTGTCAAAAAGCAGAATGTCTGTTTGATGAACTTGAGGACAACAGGAAGTTTGGGCAACTCAGGGTAAGATAAATATACTTTCCTCATCAGATCTCTCTCTGTGTGTCTCTGTCTCTTTCTCTTTTCCCCTCTTTCTCTCTTTCCCCCAACACACACACCAACATATATACTACTACACATACACACACTTCTATTAACCTTTTCTCCCTTTTTTCTTACCTAAACCATCCCATACGGAACCCGTTTTCTCCCTCAGCAGCATCACTCACATACATCTCTCCACTTCACTGTCTGCCGTGTTATTTTTCATGAAGTATTACGTTTTATGAGTGTACCATAATTCATTGACCCCATCCCCTAATGATGGACATTTAGGTTGTTTCCAGAGTCTTGTTACTATTCTCGTTGATGTCTTAGTAGTTAGGGTAGTTCTTCACTGTGCTCTGTGTGGCCAAGGCCAGGCCGCCCTGTCCAGGTCTGTTCCACAGAAGGGGCAAGAGCATGGAAGGCCTGGAAGTGGCACCTGCCCCTCACTCACCTTTTAGTGGGAAGGACTTGGTCACATGGCCTCACCTAGCTACAGGGAAGGCTGGGAAATACAGTCTCGTGAGTGCCCCGGAGGAAGGCGGCGATGGACTCTGATGGAAAGCTGCCAGGCACTGCTCCAGTCTACCCCCTGCCACTGATCCCTGCACGGACCTCCTTCCACCCTCCACACACACTGCCTCCAGCCCCAAGGCTGCCACCGCAGCCCATATGGTCTCTCATCTACCACAAAGGTCAGCATGTCCAGGTGCTGTACAGGCCTCTCTCTCAGGCCTAGGCATGTCATCTCTGACTTACACACACACACAGCAGGGCAAGATAACAACTACCACAACTCCCACTCAGAAATGAGACGTGTCCCTGGCCTGTGGTAGCTACGGAGTCCCCCGAGGCAACACTGGGACAACTGGCAGAGGGGGATGTTCCTCCACGAAACCCCAGCTCTGCCCCCCAGGAGTACCCCTGGCCACAGGGGAGGCAGGCAGCGGGGGGCGTGTACTGCTTGGAGTCAGGCAGCCTTTGCTGCCCACTTCCTGCTGGTAGCACTTGGGCTTTCAAAGGCCCTCATGTCTTTAAGGCTCCAGCAGGCTCTTGTAGGCCAGACTCAGTTTTCTCTGATAACAGCATTTTTTCTCAAGAACCTAGTAGGCTTCTGATCTCTTTACCCTGAGTCAGTCCTGTAGCCAGTAGCCACATCCGAATTTCTCCCATGGGTGGAAGCCCTAGGCTGCCTTACGTTTTGCATCCTCACCTCTTGTCTTAACGAGAGGCCTTTGTCGTTCAGGGCCTACATTCTCCTTTGGCTTTTCCGCCTGTGGGCAGCCTTTAGTCCCCCAGGGCTTAGTTTCATCCCACTGACCTACCGCTGTGCCAGTGGTCTCCTGCTTCACCTTTTCCATGTCGCACCAACTAGCAGCAAGGAGCCTCCCGTACACCGGAACATCCTAACCATCCCACAACTACAGGAGTTGGCCTCCCAGGCAGCAGGTTCACAGGACCTCGAGAGCGCCCGGCCTGCTGTATCCGTGTCCGTTGGCCCCTCCACACAGCTCCGAGCCAGTGCTGCGAGCTGCCTACGTTAGGTGTTTGCTTTGTTGGCACCATTTCCAGCTCCTCCCTGCACAGAGTCTCTGCCGCTGTCCCCTTGTCCCTGCAGGTGGTCTCTGAGGCTTGGTGGGGCCCTCACAGGATGCCCCAAGTACATTTTCCCTCTTCAGGGTCTACTTCTGGCTTCTGGGAAGCACACCTTTATACTACAGGCCTCTCTCTCAGGTCTGGAAGTTTGTACCTCTTCATTCCCTTCACCAAAGCTCATTCAAGAAGTTCTGCTGTGAGTAGGAGGACAGCCCACTCCTGCTATGGCCCAGCTGGCTGCTGTCAGGTAGCACCTTCCAAGCTCTTGCCTTTGAACTTGACTCCTGAGTCAGCTGCATCTTTATGTTCCCACACTCCCCAGGACACATGTCCACCTCTGCTCCAGGTTCTCTCCAACACACCCAGCCACGCCTGCCACTTTCTAAAGAAGAGCCCCTTACCATCTCCTCATCAGTCCTGTGACCTTCCCCACCTCTTACCCCTGAGGCGGGGGTGGGTGGTTGGGGGGTGGTCATATGGCAGCTCTTTCTGTCTTGCATGAATTACCTCACAGCCACTGGGGTCTTACCTTAGGCCTCCTGGAAACTCAGAGGATGGCATTATCTGGGACACACCTTGTAGCCTGCACATATTTCCTCGTAGAGGCACCAAAGCTCATACAGGAAGTTTTATCAGCACAGTGTTTTTATTGTTATAATTCACATACCATGAAATTTGCCATTTTAAAAAACGTACCGTTTTGTGGCTTTGAGAATATTCACAGGTTGTGCAACTTTCACCACGAACTCCAGAACATTTTTGTCATTCCACAAAGAAACAGCCTGCCCATGAACACACTCTCCCCGTTCCTCCCTTCTCCAAGCCCCTGACAATCACTCATCTGCTCTTTGTCTCTATGGATTTACAGCGGTTTCTTAAAATTGAAAAATAAGTCTCCAAGTTACAAGTGTACAGCTTGATAAATTTTTAAAAAATGGACATAGCATGTAACTCAAAAATAGCTCATGAAGTAGAACGTTACCAGCCCCTAAAAACACGCCTCCTGCTCATTTCTAGTTATTAACCCCTCCCTGCCCCAGAGTAACTACCATTCTCATTTCCAATAGCCTGGATTAATTTTGCCTGGTTGTTTACTTTATATGAACTGTATCATTAAATATAAATATGTTTGTGTGTGGCTTCTTTCAGTCACCATTATGTTTGTGAGATTTGTCCATATTGTTATATTTATAAGCATTTCTGTTTTGCTATATAGTATTCTATTGCATGAATATACCACAGTTTATCTGTATTACCTATGGGTAGGCAGTGTGCAGTCTGGGGCTATGGGGTACTTCTGCTATGAACATCCTAATATAGTGCATATCTTTTGGTGAACCTAGGTATGCATTTCTTTTTTTATTATTAAAGTATAGTATAGCCCTGGCCAGTTTGACTGAAGGGTCCTGGGTTCAATTCCAGTCAAGGGAACATGCCCGGGCTGCGGGCTCTATCCCCTGTAGGGGGTGAGTAGAAGACAGCCAACTGATGATTCTCTCTCACCAGTGATGTTTCTATATCTCTCTCCCTCTCTCTTTATTAATATAATAAAAATATATTTTTTAAAAGTATTGTATAGTACAGTATAGTATGTACAGTACAGTATAGTACAATAAAGTATAATATACAATATTATATTAATCTCAGGTTTTACAACATAGTGATTCAACATTTACATACCTTAGGAAATGATTACCTCAATAATCCAATAACCATCTGTCACCCTACAAAGTTATGATGTTATTAACTGCATTCCCTGTGCTGTACATTACGTCCCCATAACTTATTTATTTTATAACTGGAAATTTGTACCTCTTCATTCCCTTCAGTTATTCTGCCCCTCCCCCACACCCGCCACTTTGGCAACCATCACTTTGTTCTTAAATCTCTGAGTCTGTTTCTGCTTGGTGTGCATTGCTGTTGGGTATATACCTGAGTGTGGAACGAATAGCATTTGTCTGTATTCACTTTAGTAGATTCTGCCCCCTAGTTTTCCAAACTGATTGTCCCGTTTATCTGCAGTAAATGAAAGCTCTGCTTGCTTCACTTCCTGGCCAACTCTTGACATTACCTGTCTCTTTCATTTTAACCATTCTGGAGGTATCTCATAGCAATTTTTAAAATTTTTCCTTAAGACTAACCAAGTTTTACACTTGTTCATATGTTCATTGGCCATTGGAGGTCTTTGTATTGAATGAAATCTGTTCAAGTATTTTATCCATTTTTCTATTGGGTTTTCTTTTTCTTACTGATTGGTAAGTGTTCTTTATACATTCCAGATATAAGTCCTTTTTCAGATGTGTGTAATGCATATATTTTATCCCATTTTGTGGTTTGCTGGGCATAAATTTTAATTTTAAAAGCAATGGAAACTTCATCGTCCTGCTGAAGGGGATAGGTTGAGTAAATAATCTATAATAATAAAATCGTAATATGCTAATTAGACCAGATGTCCTTCTGGACAACCTTCCGGACGAAGCCAGGGCTGTGAGGGAAGGCCGGGTCCCGGGTGCCAGCAGCTGGGGGAAGGAAGGTCTACTCTTGCACAAATTTCATGCATCGAGCCTCTAGGATAAAATAAAACATTATGAAAGTCCATATGTGCAAATATGGGGCAATTTCCAAGACGTATTAATGAAAATTATAATGTGCTTCATTTGCATATGAGAAAAGAATGTAACATTTTTAGAAGGATACAAAGAGGCTGTCATCATAGTTGACTCTGGGGATCAGACTGCCTATTTGGGAAGAATTTTCTGTTAGACCTTCATACTATTTTATTTTATTTTATTTTATTTTATTATTGTTGATCCTCACCCAAGGATGTTTTTTTCCATTGACTTTTAGAGGGAGTGGAAGGGAACGAGGGAAGGGAAAAGAGAGAGAGAGGGAGAGAAACATCGATGCGAGAGAAACGTGTTTATTGGTTGCCCCAACTGGGACCGGGTATTGAAGCTGCAACCCAGATACGTGCCCTTGACCAGAAATCGAACCTGAGACCTTTCAGTGTGTGGGCCGACATTCTTAACCACTAAGCAACACTGGCCAGGGCTGTTTAAATTTTCACTCTGTACATGTTAGCTATTTTCCATCAATTTTATAAACCTAAATGAAAAGTAAGTGTGGTGATATGATGTTAGTAAAACGGAGCGGTTTGGTGATGGTGTGTGCTTGTGGTCTTTGTTTCCCTGCAGCTCCTTGGATGAGTCCACCTATGAGCGGCTGGCCGAGGAGACCCTGGACGCCTTGGCAGAGTTTTTTGAAGACCTTGCAGACAAACCTTACACGTGCGAAGACTATGACGTCTCCTTTGGGGTACCTCTCCACTTATTTTCGTTTTCCTGTTCCCTCCCTAAGAACCTTAGCTCACTGAAATAAAGGATGCCCCTTCAGCAGAGGGAAGCATCCAACAGCACGTGGTGAAGGGTGAGACCAAAAGGCTAGGGTTCACGTGCCAGCCCTGCTCCACAGGCTTGTGACCTTGGGTGTGTCACTCATCTTCTTTGACCCTCATTTTTGCTGAAAAAATACAGATTTTGAAGCTTCATTGGAGACCCATAAAGTTAAATCGGAAAGGGACCCAGCATGTGCTTGTCTCATCAGGCAGGCGTGTGGAACACTGAACGAGACCACAGGTCTTAAGTAGGGTAAGACAGTGCTGAGAAATATTCCGACTCCACTGACAGGGGCCCCACTCGTGGGAGATTCTGATACAGTACGCCAGGGTGCATTCATAGGAAGCATTTATTCTCAAAACTCAACTGACATTCTAAAGTTCATCCTTGGGTCCCATCCCTAAGAGTTTTTTTGTTTAATTTTTTTTAATGTATTTTTATTGATTTCAGATAGGAAGGGAGAGGGAGAGATAGAAACATTAATGATGAGAGAGAATCATTGATCAGCTGCCTCCTGCATGCCTGCTACTGGGGATCGAGCCCACAACTGGGCATGTGCCCTTGATGGGAATCAAACCCAGGACACTTCAGTCTGCAGGTCAATACTCTAACCACTGAGCCAAACCAGCTAGGGCCCTAGGAGTTTTTATTTAACAAATATGGGGTGCAGCCCAGACAAGGCATTGTGGTTTTGTTTTGTTTTTTTGTTTTTTTAAAAAATATATTTTATTGATTTTTTTACAGAGAGGAAGGGAGAGAGATAGAGTTAGAAACACCGATGAGAGAGAAACATCAATCAGCTGCCTCCTGCACACACCCCACTGGGGATGTGCCCGCAACCAAGGTACATGCCCTTGACCGGAATCTAACCCGGGACCTTTCAGTCCGCAGGCTGACGCTCCATCCACTGAGCCAAACCAGTTTCAGCAAGGCATTGTGGTTTTAAAGTTTTTAAAATATGTTTCGCAGTTGACTGTAATACACAGCTCAGGCCAGAACTTCTGGACTGAATGAAACTTGAGCCCCAGATCCTGGAAGCCAAGGGAGTGCTGGTCTAAACGGACTGGCCACCAGGTGGCAGACCTTAGCAGTTGTCAGCCTTCGGATTTAGAATTACTGTATTGCTTAGGCCTTTTTTACCATCGGGAGAAAATCCCCTGCAGAGGTTAATCCTCTTGACAGCACTTAATTAATATCGGGAAATGTCATGAAGTGTGCATGTTGGATTAAACCGTGGAGTTATTTAGGACACCCAGCTGTCAAGCTAACGTGATATAAATACTGTTGGATGTGGCTGTGGGAGCTCTGGACCGAGAAGGGACTCCCTCAGAGGGAGCAAGCAGCCTGGCCGATGTGGCTTTGTTGGTTGAACATCATCCCATGCACCAGGCGGAGCAGGCAGCAAAGTCTGGTTGTAAGGACAGCAGGGACTTGGTAAAGAATAGAGACAATGGGCCGAAACCGGTTTGGCTCAGTGGTAGAGCGTCGGTCTGCGGACTGAAAGGTCCCGGGTTCGATTCCAGTTAGGGGCATGTACCTTGGTTGCGGGCACATCCGCAGTGGGGGGTGTGCAAGAGGCAGCTGGTCGATGTTTCTCTCTCTTCGACGTTTCTAGCTCTCTATCCCTCTCTCTTCCTCTCTGTAAAAAATCAATAAAATATATTTTAAAAAAAAAAGAATAGAGACAATGGGCAAGACAGGAATGAATGTCTCCCAGGCAGTTTTAACGGTTACTGCAGCCGGGCATATGCGAGCACGACGCAGTGTCCAGGCAGGGTTTTAGAAGTGCCCCTGCAGATAGCCTCAGGGGGAGGGTTCGAGCTAGGGAAGTTACAGGCCCCCTTTGCCTAGCTGCCAAGGGCTGTATGTAGCTAAAGGAAAATCAAGTCTCAGGCTAAACCTTGCCACACATGCCAGCGTTTATTAACAGGTCACAAGAACAGTTACACCGCCTGTTCTTACAGGATTGCTGAGGCCCCACCTTGACCCAAATACTTTGCATAAAGGTTTTATTAGAAGCAGCTGTGCCAGAATTCCAGCAGCTGGATCCTGCTGACCTCACTGAGTCCAGCAGTGGAAGCTTCTGCTCAGTGGTGGCTCACAGGACGTCATGGAGTCCTCCCTGAACAGTGACTCAGCTGCTGGGCTTTCCAGATCCTGTAGCTCATTCCTGCAAGGGAAGAGGCACATGTCTATCTGTCTGTTTTTTTCAGCCAGTCCATATACCTTGAGTACCATTCAACTCACCGGCATAAAATTATTCCTAGCAAACTATTTGCTGAAGACATATAGTTTAGACTTCCGATTAAATACTCTGAAATGCTAACTATCCTGAGGTGTGATTCCCGATTAGAATCCTTCAAGTGCTAACTTACATATTTCACATGTAAGACATGTCAGTGTAAGAAGCATTCAAACCTTTCGAGAAATTTTGTTGAGTTTTTGAGCCAAATTGACAATAATGGCCGGAAAGCAAAACCTCAACAGGTTGAGAAAATGCTCTGGAAAAATGACAGTTCTGCACCCTGCTTTATAGATTACAATCAAAAGAGGACAGAGAAGACGTAAATGGGTTACATGAAATCCATTGGTGATAGATTAGGGAGGCAGGAGAAGGCAACGTGGGGAAACGTCTGGAATTGGATAAAAAGTAGAATGATAGCTCTGGCCGGTTTGGCTTTGTAGTTAGACCAGAGCCTTATAGGCCCGATGTCTGAAGGGTTTCAGGTTTGATTCTGGTCAACTCAATCCCCAGCCCAGTCCAAGCGTGTGCAGTAAGCAACCAGCCGATGTCCTCCTCTCTCTCTCTCTCTCTCTTCCTCTCTCTCTCTCTCTCTCTCCCTCTCCCCCTCCTCCTCTCCCCCTTCCACTCTCTCTAAAAAGACAATCAATGGAAAAAGTATCTTCAGGTGAGGATTAACATAAAATAGACACAGACTTCTTTTACACGAATGGGGATGGGCACAGGGTAGTTAACAGTCAATAATTAACTCGATGACAATGGGGCTTTGTGACCTCTGCTCTGGTGTAGTATCTGCTCTGTGAGGGGGTCCAGAAAAAGGAAATCACTTAGACATTCCACAAGTATGTCATTGTGGATGCAAAAGGACAACAGGCTTGACTGAGGTAAAGATTGACTTTTGTCAGGGAAGATTCCGGCCTAGGACATGACTGCCTGCCGTAAACTGCCTTCAGTTGGGCCGTTTTCATTTCAGACCATCCTTTGTGGCTGCTCCAGGTCTCTGGGTTGTAAGGCCCCCACGAGGCCGCCCCTGAGCTTGTCAGGTGGCGTGTAGACAGCAGAACACCTCCAACTCTGCTCCTTGGGCTTTCTTGGAATCCCGTCTCTCCTGCCCACGGGGCTCTGGAGAGAAGAAGTTTTACACTCCTGGGTTCTGCCAGCTGCTCTAATAAATCTACAATAGACAGGTCAAAAGGGGAAATAACCAAGTTTAATTACATAGGGACACAGGAGAACCCCATATATACACGAGAGTCGGAAACCCCATATGCATGAGAGGTCTGTTTGGCATCCCGAGCTGAGAATGAGGCACGGCGCCACGGGGCTTCCAAGGGGAGGAAGGTCACTGCCGGACAATAAGGAGCAAATGTTTTGTTATTAGAAGTTTGCCCCGTCGTGGCAAACTTCTAATAACAAATATGCCGTAAAAAGATATTCCTGGTAATAACTTTTTATTATGGTCACGGCCCCAAATATAAATAAACCCCTTAACGGAGGGGTACCTACACGTTTCTCTTGGGGCCGCAGGATGGCCATTGCCTTGCACTCAAAATAACCCACATGCCAGAGTGGCACATGTTGGGGAGGCCTGTTCTGAACCGCTCCAGGGTCCCGTTGGGTGGGAAGCCCTCTCGCTGCTCCAGGCAGGCGGGTCCTCCCTCGCCCAGCACCCTGAGGGTGACTGTGGAGCACCATCACCCTGGGTTCTAATTGTCTGTCTGCACATCAGCTCCCACGATGGGCCTGACTTCCTGGAAGAGGGACACTGTCCATTCTTGGTACCCCAACGCCTGGAGGAACATTGCCAAGTGATAATGTTGACTCACTGCTTAAACGAAATGGGGCCCACGTTCCTCTCCAAAACACACTTTCATTGATGCTGCTCAGCATTTATAGATATTTTGCCAACTTGCTGCTGGCCGAGAGAGAGAGAGAGAGAGAGAGAGAGAGAGAGAGAGAGAATATTTGCTTGTTGCCATGTTCCTTCCTGCACTAAGTTGCTGACCTATTCCTGCCAGAGAGCATGGGTTTCTTAACCTTTGGGGGCCAGAACCTGTAAGAATCTTTCTGCTCTAGACCCTCTCCTGAGAACAGCTTCTCCACACACCCATCTGCGCAGCTCCAGCTTCAGGGTGGGGCTGTGTGCAGAGATCCCTTGAAAACCACCTCCGGGTCTCCGGTTGTGGGCACTTGCTTCCTGGTCATTATTCTGAGTCCTCATGGGAAGTCAGTGTCTGTTTTAGGAGAGTGGGAAGCCGCAAATGCTAGAAATCCCCTAACTTCATGTGCTGCCCCATATGGGTCTGTTTCCATAAGTCAGTTGGTGACAACAGAAATGGCTGTTTGCTTCCACTTGTGCAGAGCTGCTGTCGACGGGCAGGAAGGAGTGAGCCTCACCAGCTGTGGCCGGGGTCTGTTCTGATTCACTGGTGCCTGTATTTCAGCAGCTGCTACTCCGGTAGTAAAATGTCTCTAACTCTCTCTCTCTCACACACGCCGCCACCACCTTTAAATCTGTCCACATTCCCAAAATAGACGCAGAGGGCTACCTCAGGAATAGCGATAAGAACAAAGCGGGCCTCTTCGTCTGGCCTCTTACAGACAGTTCCAATCGCAGTCCCAGCTCCTGGAGAGCCAGGAAGGCAGCTCGTTTCCTTCCTGCTCTCTCACTTTCCTTCCGGAACAGCTTCGAGCTCCAAAGAGGGGGGAAATCTAATGACACACAATGAGCAGGAAGGAGGTGAGGGGAGTGCGCGTTGAGACTCTCTGCCTTGCATAACGTGGCCCTTCACTTGGACCCAAGTTATCCCAGGACCTGGTTACCCATGCTTCTGCTCCCTCATTCATCCATTTATTCATTCATCCACAAATGTATTTTGTATCCATCCAGTATTTTGCATCAAGAATCGGTGTGCTAGACACTGAAGATGCTAAGATGAACAGACAGATCTGCTCACAAGATGCTTCCAGGAGCAGAGGGTAGGGGGCAGGTTCACATTCACATCATTTATTTTCCCAATGACCCTATAATTTCTCTGCTTCTTTTTAATCAGGGGGGGGGGGTTATTAAAAAATAACCCAATAGCATCCTCTCACCCAGGCCCATCAGTTAGGTTATTCCCGGTACTTTCTCCATCCTTTCCATAGGTCTCTCTGTGTGTGAACCAAACACACAGTGTGAGAACCATTCGGGCCCCTGGTTTGGACAGGCTCTGGGAGGCCCAGGGAAAGGACGCTGTGGATCTCTGCGGGTTGTGCAGGGATGGGGAGCAGCCAGAGGCGCCCCAGCCCCCCAGCTCCAGGCAAGGGAGCTGGCGTTGTAGCTGTTTCTTTACAATCCCGGGACTTCTAAAGAGACTTCAGGCCTTGGGACTGAGGGGCTCTTTGTTGAAAGAGTGTTTTCAAATTTAAATGAGCATTTATTGAGCAGAGTTGGACCAACTGGTCTTCTGGAGAATTCGGGGCTGTTGTAGAGGAAAATAAAGCTGGGGAGGCGCCTCTGAGAGGCTGACCAGATGCCAGGGAGGGGTCTGAAATAAAAGCTCTGGTCTGGAGTGTCTGCCACGTAGTGGCCAAGACGAGCAAAGCGAGCAAAGCGGGTGGCTCAGTTCCTTCCTTCTTTCTTGCCTGGTTTCCTTTTTTTTTTTTGAATGAGCCTCTCCTATCTCAGATTTGGGCCACCGTGGTACTCCAAGAGCTGGTGTCTGAGGCTTTTAACGCCCTTTAGCATGTTCCGCTGGCAGTCAAGCAAACGAGGCAGAGATGGGCATGCGGGTCTTCTGTGCTGCAGCTGTAATCCCGCCGACAGGCCACTCAGCCCTGTGTGCCTCTGTTTCCTCCTCTCTGAGCACAGGTTCTCAACCTTTCCAATGACGTGTCTCTTTAATGCAGTTCCTCATGTTGTGGTGACCCCCAACCATAACATTGTTTTCGTTGCTACTTCATAACTGCAATCTTGCTACTGTCAATGAACCGTAATGTAAATAATCTGTGTTTTCCGATGGTGTTAGGCCAGTGTTTTTCAACCTTTTTTGGGCAAAGGCACACTTGTTTCATGAAAAAAATCACGAGGCACACCACCATTAGAAAATGTTAAAAAAATTAACTCTGTGCCTATATTGACTATATATAAAGTAATTCTCTTGAATAGGAATCAAATAAACACAAAGAAAGTATTTTATAATTACTTTATTATGAAATATTAAGTAAACAAAATAGTGAAAAATTATAAAATTCTTGTCTTGTCTGCACCTACGGCACACCAGGCAACATCTCGCGGCACACTAGTGTGCTGCGGAACAGCGGTTGAAAAACGCTGTGTTAGGCAACCCTGCTAGTGGTTCTCATCCTGTGGGTCTACAGCAGCAGTTCTCAACCTGTGTGTGTTATGGTTGGGGGCCACCACAGCATGAGGAACTGTATTGAAGGGTCACGGCATTAGAAAGGCTGAGAACCACCGCTCTAGAGGGAAAGGAGGATTCCTTTCGCCTTGCTGAGCTCACGGGGAAGGAGGGAAGGCACTGTGAGGCCAAAGTGTTATGAGTCATCTGGTCTGATTCTGGGAACGGTTTTCTTTCTGCATGACCTTCTTCCTACTTCTAAGCACCAAAGACATTTCTTTAGGATGTACAGTGCGTCCTTATATGAACGCAAAAATGTTAAGATATAACAAAACACAAAGCAATTATGATGAAGTGATAACTTTTTCCTTTTTTCCCCTCACGATTTTGTCCACCCTAGAGTGGTGTTTTAACAATCAAACTGGGTGGAGATCTAGGGACCTACGTGATCAACAAGCAGACCCCGAACAAGCAAATCTGGTTGTCTTCGCCGTCCAGGTATGTTCCCACGTCAGAGGCTCCCGCTGTTCGGCTTGTTGGAAACGTGATGTTGGGGACCAGTGAGGAGGGTGTCCCCCCTCCTGCTTCAGAGTCTGTGTAAGCGAACCTTTCCTAGGCCTGCCAGCACGCCTCCCTCTTAGGAGGAAGGTTTGCTCTGGTTATGTGACTTCTGTCTGTTGATCATTTGGCTGCTGTGAGTGGATATTGGGTTGTGAACGAGATCTGAAGCGACACATTTATCATGTGTCAGGACCCGGCCTGGACAGTTTTTCTCTATTAAACCATTGCCCTGCTTTAAAAAAAAAAAAAAAGAAAGAAAGAAAAAAGAAAAAAAAAAAGAAAAGCCACGTTTGATATTGCAGCATCTGAACACGCTGTACTTTGTCTTCAAAGCAAGTTAAAGTTTGACCTCTGGCTTGTTTTGAGTATCTCAGTTAAAGGTTAGCTGACTCCCATTTGCAGAGCCGAGCTGTGTGCTCTGCGGGGGCGGGAGAGCTCCAGGCCTCGCATTCCTGCTGCCTTCTCCACCGATGTGCTTTCAGTCTGGTGGGCTAAATGGCGGTGCTGAGACGGCCTGTGCTGCATCCCAGAGCCTGAGGACTTGCAGGGAGAGCGGGCCCCTCCTCCGGCTGCCGTTGAGGTGTTTATCAGAAAGTCAAAGAGAAGCGTCCGCTGAAAGCCCGTAGGCCAGCCTTTGTGGGTCATTCATTAACACTTCCGAAGAGAACATACTGACTGTGAATTGGGAAAGGCTCAGGTATAACTAGACATAGAATTATTTGAAAGCCTGATGGCGTTTGCATTTTTTTTTTTTTTTTAAATTTAACTTGTCGCTGAAACCGGTTTGGCTCAGTGGATAGAGCGTTGGCCTGTGGACTGAAAGGTCCCAGGTTTGATTCCGGTCAAGGGCATGTACATTGGTTGCGGACACATCCCCAGTAGGGGGTGTGCAGGAGGCAGCTGGTTGATGTTTCTCTCTCATCGACGTTTCTAGCTCTCTATCCCTCTCCCTTCCTCTCTGTGGAAAATCAATAAAATATATATATTTTTTTAATTTAACTTGTTACCTGCCCCAACCTTGATCTCAGTCTTAGGCAGTTAATATACTATCGGTTTAATAAATCATTATGCCCCCCTCATCCCAACCACATCTAGGGAGGACATTATAATTCAACAAAAACGACTCCAGAAGTCACTGTCATTTCTGGTAATGCCCGAAATCACCAAATGGATTGCTTTTTTAGCCTCTGCTCATTTGAAGTTGAGGGGTTTCACCCTGTGTGGGCCAGTTAGCCTATTCTCTTTGGCCTCAAACAGTGGTCTCAACCCTAACCGTGGCCACGCATGTGGGCTGTCCATTCTTATCCTTCATCTTCAGAGGAACCAGCATGAGAAACGGGGTGGATCCGCTCAAGTCCAGCCATCAGCTCTGGGGATCTGGGGCTTTGTAGACACTGGGCAGGGCACCAGAAGCCACGGTGATGGCTCCACTGAAAGAATTCTTTGTTGTGTCTGGAAACTGGAAAGTCCATATCGTACTGGGACACACATACCAGCAAGGTGATCCTACCCCCGCCATGTTTAGAAGCATATACTTCTGGATAATAAATTCCTGGAAATTCCAAGTTGTGCTATTTTTTTTTAATCTGTAATTCATGATAGAAATCTGGAGAGAACATCTGCCAAGCAGACATTTTCTTTCTTCTTTCTTTTTTTTTTTTTTTTTTTTTTTTTTAATAAATATACTGTTAGTGATTTTAGAGAGGGAGGGAGGTAGAAAGAGAAAGAGAGAGAAACATCAATGGACTGCCTCCTATGTACACCCCCTATTGGGGATCAAGCTCACAATCCAGGCATGTGCCTCAACCGGGAATCGAACTGTGACCTCCTAGTCCACAGGTCGATGCTCAACCACTGGGCCACACTGGCTGGGCTGAGTAACTATTCTTAAATAGAAAGACCCTGAGACAAGAAGTCAAATATATGCCTCATTAAACATTACTTTCTAGAGCTCCACTCCAGTCAGTGTTTTGGTGGCAACCTCTGTGGAATCAGTGTTTCTGCTAAAGCGCTGTCCTCGGCATGAGCTGTGTGTGTGTGTTTTGTCTCGCAGTGGCCCCAAGCGCTACGACTGGACTGGGAAAAACTGGGTGTACTCCCACGACGGCGTGTCCCTCCACGAGCTGCTGGCCGCGGAGATGACGAAAGCCTTCAAAACCAAACTGGACTTATCTTCTCTGGCCTATTCTGGAAAGGACCCTTGATGCCCAGCCCCGTTGGAAAGACAGTGGAAGCTCCAAAGCCAAGACCCAGCTTCCTTCTGCAGCCGAAAGTCTAGTTTGTTCTGGTCCTGCTTTTGAGGGCAGTTGCATTGTGGGTAACAGCTCTGGGAAAAGAATAGGTCGCCTCCCACCCTACCTCTGACTTTGGATGATTAACTTCCATAGCTCTTTTTGGACTTACTGTCTGATTCCCTCCCTCACATGATAGCCTGTATCTTTACAATGCCTATATACCCATGCCTATATATTTAACCTTGCAACAAAGAAAAATAATAATAATAAGGAAAAATTCTGAGAGGAGAAATGAATTGGCTTCACTATTTGTTCCTTGAAGGACTTGGTGAAAAACTGCACGAAGAGTGGCTGGCTGAACTCACCATTGTCTCAACACGAGACTCATTAAAGAGGGCCTCTAAGGGTTCCCACGCCTCTGAAAACATAGACACGTAAACATAGCGGGCTGTTACTATTCCAAGTGTCCGTGGCCGTGGCAACTCGGGAATTCTCAAACTGAAGACCATTCTCTCTTTGGCTTTGTGTCTGCCAGGGTGTATGTAGCCTGCAAGGGGTGTCTCGGAGATTCGGTGCTGTTTTTTCCCCCATACATACATATAGGGGCATCCCAAAAAACATATACACACTTTGAATAATTATTGATCCCAGTGGGTTAAATCTGAAAAGAAAGAAGCATCAGCTGTTAAAGTGTGTACACATTTTTTGGGTCACCCTGTATATGCACATACACACATTTAATTATGTTTGAGTGTATGTATTTTTTAAAAATTTTTTTTTTTTTAATTTTAGGGTCAGTATAGAATCAGCTGCTGCAGCACAGGCCTGAGAATGCAAAAAAAAAGTCTTCCAAAGTCAAGAGGGGGAAAGGGCACCTCCAGAAGCTCATAGATGTTGAATAATAAGTGAGGGAAGGGAGCCGAGGAGGCTCTTTGTAAATGGGGGAGGGCCCCCCAAAGGAGAAGTGTTTGTGTTCAAGCAAAGAAACCTGGCTTACCCTTGGCTCAGCCCAAAGTGCTGTTTGTCTCTGGGCAAGATCCACGTACTGGCTGGACCTCTGTTTTCCTGCGTGTTAGGTGAGAAGACAGTTGGGTTAGATAGAGGAATGATGGGTTCCCAGTTCAGACAGCCAGTATTCTGGTCAGTCAACTTCACAGGCTAGCTCAATGACCTCTGCTAGGCGAGGGGATGACAGGAACCATATTTTTTAAGCTTTAGAATGAAATATATGATTATTAGAATTACTTGAATGTCCACTGAATTCATGTTCAAATAATAACCTTCATTGTGCCCTTACTGTGCTAATATGCTATAGACGGAATGTTTTTGTTCCCCTAAAATTCACATGTTGAATCCTAGTCCCCAAAGTGATGGTATGAGGAGGTGGGGCCTTTTGGAGGTGATCAGGTCTTACAGGGTGAGCCCTCATGAATGCAGTCAGTCCCCTTATCAGAGAAGCCCCAGAGAGCGCCCTCCCCTTTCTACCATCGGAGGACACAGCAGCCTGTGAACCAGACACTGAGTCTGCTGGGACCTTGACCTCAGACTTCCCAACCTCCATAACTGTGAGAAATAAATTACGTTGCTTGTAAATATACAGTTTATAGTGTTTTGTCATAGCGCTTGAATGGACTAAGACAGCCTGCAACACCATATGACCTCATTTTGATACTTTCCGGAACATTAAAACTCATCTAAAGTTATCTCCATTATTTTCTTACTACAGAAAGATTTATTAATAAAACAATGTAAACAGTCCTAGCCAGTTTGGCTCAGTGGATAGAGCATCAGCCTGCAGACCGAGAGGTCCAGGGTTCAATTCCGGTGAAGGGCATATGCCCATGTTCTGGGTTCGATCCCCAGTAGGGGGTGTGCAAGAGGCAGCAGATCGATGATTCTCATCATTGTTTCTATCTCTCCCTTTCACTTCCTCTCTGAAATCAATACAAATATATTAAATACATTAAATAAATAAAGCACTGTAAACAAATGTTCAATGGGTATTAAAATACTTCTTTTTTTCAGAAGGAACATTATTGTTTAGTTTGGTGGAAATTGTGAGTGTGGTAGGTTAGAATCAATGAGAATATAAAATCATTTGTGGCCTGGCTGGTGTAGCTCAGTGATGGGGTGTTGACCCATGAACCAAGAGGTCACCAGTCTGATTCCAGGTGAGGGCACACATCTCGGTTTGGGCAGGATCCCCAATAAGGTGTACAGGAGGTAGCCGCTAGATATTTCTGTATCTATCCCTCTCCCTTCTTTTTATCTCTCAAATCAATTAAAAAAAACTTATTTTAATGAAAGTTTCATTGTACCTCACTTGGAACTCAGTTAAAAGGCGCATTCATCTATCTGGACACAACATAAAACTTAAGAGGTATTAATTAATCAGGTGCCCTGACATGAAAAGGGAAGTTAGGGAATCGGTGCTCTTGATGCTGTCCTTATGGGCCAGCCTTTCAGGCCTAGTTACTGTTACTTCACACACAATTCTAACTGGTTTGATGATCTGGTTTCTAAGGCCCTGGGAGAGTCCCATGAGGTCAGTGAAAGGGCTGCAAGCACAAGAACGGCCACCAGGGGGCAAATAAAATCCTGCTCTGACAAGCAAAGGAAAAGCAGGCAATGGGGCACCAGTAGCTTCCCTCCTGCCCCCTTAGGCCCTAGACCACCATAGTTACTGCGCCAACCATGCAAAGAATGAGTTTTCAGGGAAATGTTGAAAGAATTCAGTATAACAAAAAAGGCAAGAATATATAATTTTATTTTTTTTTTAATATGTTTTTACTGATTTCAGAGAGAAAGGGAGGTGGGGGGAAAGAGAGAAACATCAGTGAGAATCATTGATTGGCTGTCTCCTGCATGCCCCACACGGGATTGAGCCTGCAACCTGGGCATGTGCCCTGACCAGGAATCAAACCTTTACCTCCTGGTTCATAGGTCGATGCTCAATCATTGAACCACACCACCCGGCATGTGTAATATAATTTTAGAAAGCTTTCAGTTTCATTTAGCTTCCTGAGTGAATACTCCTTTAACCACTGGAAAATAAAACTATCTATTGATAGAATGATTTATAAATCTCTCTGAAGATACAGAGAACTGGGGTGTAGAAAAGAGAACCTGAGATTTTTGAGGTTTTTTTAATCAGAATTTTAAAAAATTAATCCAAACTCTCACTTGCTTATTAACACTAGCCTCAGTTTTCTTACTTGTACAATGGAGCTGTCTAATTTGCAGTGCCTGGGCCCATATGCAGAACACTCGGTACATGAAAAATATTGTTATATGTGCATCTTAATTTCATATTCAAATGTGGATTTTTCCCATGAAGTATTACTTATGACATCCTCTTCTCACCTCAATTTAGTCAAAATGCTCATTTTGAGACCTTGGGGATGGGTTCTGTTTCCATAGAACAATCTCTCATGCTCCCTACAATGCTGATTGGCACTCCCTCTTCTGCATAGCTTCTAGAAACAATCTGGCCAAATTTAAGTTTGACCGTTTGTATTCAATAGCAGGTTTACAATAACTTTCTCAAGCTATGCCTGCTCCCAAATCCTAATAACCCCATTACCACCTTTAAAGCAAGACCATGTTTGTAAGTGTGACATCTGTGCAGATGGTTTGCACAAGGTTGCCAAGGAATGCTAGGTCCCCACCCTCAAGGTATGCACTAAGATTAAAGTTTTAGGTTGAATTCTTGGCATGGATTTATCTTTTGCAAATGAAAACACCTACATACCAGACGGGAAGGAGAGGCATAGGTATGACATTTCATGTAAATTTACCCTGCTGTTCAAAACTATGACTTTGCCGAAACCAGTTTGGCTCAGTGGATAGAGCGTCAGCCTGCAGACTGAAAGGTCCCAGGTTCGATTCCGGTCAAGGGCATGTACAGTGGTTGCAGGCACAACCCCAGTAGGGGGTGTGCAAGAGGCAGCTGGTCGATGTTTCTCTCTCATCAGTGTTTCTAGTTCTCTGTCCCTCTCCCTTCCTCTCTGTAAAAAATCAATAAAATATATATATATATTTTTTTAAAAAAAACTATGACTTTATGATAGCCTTACGTAGCTAGGTTACCCCAAAGTGATCTACAGATTTATCGTAATCCCTATCAAAATTGCAATGGCATTTTTCACAGAAAGAGAAGCAATACTAAAATGTGTATGGAACCACAAAAGACCCCAAGTAGCAAACCAATCTCGAGAAAGAAAAACAAAGCTGGAGGACTCACAATTCCTGATTTTAAACTACACCTCAAAGCTATGCCAAAACATGATGGTGTTGGCATAAAATAGACATATAGATTAATGGAACAGAATTGAGAGCCCAGAAATAAAACCACACCTATACGATCAATTAATTTATAACAAAGAGCCAAAGTGGGTGTAGAGGGAATGTAACTCAACATAACAAAGGCCATGGATGACAAACACTCAGTGATTATATAACACAATAGGAAAAATCGTCTTTTAATAAATGGGCCTAAGAAATCTGGACAGCCGCATGGGAAAAAATGAAACTGGGCTCCTATCTTAGCCCTGATCTGGGCCCCGGCCAGGGAGGAGCCTGCAACCTACGTACATGCCCTTGATCAGAATTGAACCCAGACCCTGCTGTCGGCAGGCCGAGGCATTATCCGCTGAGTCAGACCAGCTAGGGCAGGATGTGACATTTCTTAGCCCTCCAGCAGCAGACCTTTGTTTTTTTCCCCAGAAGTGAGGTGGAAAAACCCTAGATCACCTTTTTGGATTCTTATTACCCAAGTTCCTAAGAATATTACCAGTGGCATACAGGAAGCTTAGCCAATGTGCAGTCAGAAAAGGTGTTTCCTCTATAGTTCACACCAATCTCGGGCTGGGCTCTGCCCAGGCTTAAACCCTCGGGCCATAGCTTTAGGCCTGGGCAGGGGCCCTCCAGCTCCCTCTGATCACTGGATCCACCCCTGCCCAGGCCTGCCCAGGCTGAAAGCCTCTTTGGCAGGAGCGGAGCCCAGCTCCCTGCGATCAATCACAGGGGGTTCGATCCTGCCCCCTGCGATCATCGCTGGGGGTCTGCTCCTGCTTTATATATATATATAAAGTTTGGGAATGTGGGGGAGAAACAAACTTTCCTCTATCCTGAAGGTTCTCTGACTGGTTTAATAATCAAATAAACATGAGACAGATTAGCAAAAGAAAATAAACATTCAATGCATACAGGGTGCACAAGAGTAGGTTTACAGTTGTGATACATGCACATAATACAACAATTAATAAATAACAAAACAATAAACTGTGTTTTGAACCTACGTTTGCCCACCTCTCTATGTATGGGAACCCCACATGCCTAAGAGAGTCAGGGAGCCCACAGGGAGGGGGGGCTCAGAGGCAGAAAGGAGGTGGCGGTATATAAGACATCCTGAGCTAGGGAGGAGGCAATGCACCCGGGGTCTTCAAAGGGTCATGGCAGGGAGTTAAGGACAGATGTTTAGTAAACAGAAGTTTGCCCTCTTCTGTTGATTGGTCAGAGACGTTATCTGTGAGAATAGCTGATTGCCCCATTAGTTCTCCTAGGTAGTTAAAGGAGAGGCAGAAGTTTCTCTTGAGCCTGCAGCTCAAGTTGCCTTTTAGCCCAAACCAGGGGTCCTCAAACTTTTTAAAGTGGAGTCCAGATCACGGTCCCTCAGAGAGCTGGAGGGCCAGACTATATGAACTACTAATTCCTACTGTAACACCTCGGCTGCGCTCACTGCCCAAAAAACCTGGCGGGCAGGATCAGACTCCTCTGCGGGCCGCATGTGGCCCGAGGGCCGTAGTTTGAAGACCCCTGGCCCAAACAATCTGCCCATCACCGAGGCACACCTTGGGGTGGCTCGTTCTGTATGCGATCCCACTAGCGACCCCCAAATCCCACCCTGATTTCCGGAATTTCTAGAATTGGCCTAAGACTCCAATTCCAGACCCTCATGGGCCCCTCAAAGCACCTCCCAGCTGTCATCAAGAATGCTCTCCCCATCTGACCTTCTCATTTTTTTTTCTCTCCCCTTTTAAGGGCCTTGTGGTCCTTTCATCCAATAAGTGCATCACTGCTTTCTCCAGATCTAGTAGCCAGTCCTCTGAAACCCAAAAGGCACCCTGCCGTGTGGCACCGGGGCGGAGGGGCGGAGAGAAGAGCCTTCCCAGCCACACGTCCTCTGGGCCCGCCAGCTACAAAACAATGGGCTTCTCCAAGGAGGCCACGCCTGTATCCTAACCCACGTGCGCCCAGCCCTGAGCGAAGGAAGTAGGGAGCAGGAACATGAATCTGGCCCCGGCTCTGGGCTGGGGCAGCTGGGTGGGGAGGGGCTCCAGCCTGCTTTGTGTCCTGACCTTGCTTCTGATAAGGGCCTCCTTCCTCCGTAGGTTTGGGGTTTGAAAAGCCAGAGTAGCCGAAGCCGGTTTGGCTCAGTGGTAGAGAGTCGGTCTGCGGACTGAAAGGTCCCAGGTTCGATTCCAGTCAGGGGCATGTACATTGGTTGCGGGCACACCCCCAATAGGGGGTGTGCAAGAGGCAGCTGGTTGATGTTTCTCTCTCATCGACCATTGATGTTTCTGGCTCTCTATCTCTCTCCCTTCCTCTCTGTAAAAATTCAATAAAATATATTTAAAAAAAAAAAAAAAGAATGAAAAGCCAGAGCAGCAGGAGGGGACTTTCAGTGGTTTTAGAAAAGAACAAGGGGAAACCTGGAAGGCAGCAGGACACCATACAAACATCACTGCAGTGAACACCTTTCCAGACACAGCCTCGTCCCTTCACCGCTCACCCTCCTCATCGCTGCGGTCTGTGAGCACTGTGTGACTCGGGAGGCAACGCCCATCCCGGTCTGGCAGCCTTTCCTTCTCCCAGGAATTATTATTGTTTTAATCCTCACCCGAGGATATTTACTTCATTGACTTCTAGAGGGTGTGTAAGGGAGGGAGGGAGGAGGAAGGGCGAGAGAGAGAAACATCTACGTAGAGAGACACTCAGTAGGTTGCAGGAGCTAGGGAATCTGCAACCGAGGTATGTGCCCTTGGTCAGGAATGTGTCCTTGACCAGAAATCGAACCCGTGACCCTTAGGTCTGCAAGCCGAAGCTCCAACCACTGAGCAAAACTGGCCAGGGCACTCTCAGGATTTTTTCACCAATGTTTAAGGAAGTTTTAAATGCCCAAGGTAAAAAAAAAAAAAAAAAAAAAAAAAAAAAAGTGCAAGATATCCAGAAGAAAAACTAAAACTCCAGGGACAGAACAGAAATCTACATCTTTGACCAAGTCCCCAGTAGGTTCCTGTGTTGACTAAAATCTGAACCCTGCAGCCGGAGGGAAATCAATGGCCTTAGAGAAGCGGAGAGGTTATTTGGAAACCGAGGAAGAGGGCGGGTGCAAAAAGGAGGAGAATCTGATGTTCCTTTCTTCCTGCTCTGCGGGGGTGGGGGGTGCTGAGGGCACTATTTCCTGCAGCCACTGGCCTCCTCCGGGGAAAGGAAGTGGTCCAGCAGGGAGGAGACGGAGGAAGTTGGAAGGAGGCTTTACTCATATCCCTGCCTCGCCCCTCATCCCCTTTTCACTTCCCCTGAGACTGGCACTGGGATCCAGAAAACCCCCAGAGGTGGGAGGCAAGGCAGGCGGCCACTTCTCTTTGGGCTCCAGGGGTGTGTCAGTGACTGAGAGACCTGACCGAACAGGAATCTGTCAGGGCGGCTTGAAAAGCAGGGGAGATCGCCAGGGGAGCAGGTCCATGCTGGGAAGGCGGGGGACTCCCTGTAGAAAGCCTTCAGGGCTGTGCTTGGCTGCAATCCTACAAATACATTCTTCTCTGAGATCGGATACACGAGTTTAGAAGACAGGCCATTAAAATAAAATAAACAGTATTAATAATATTCGTAATCATGAGTGTCAGTCGTGTTGAAATGTTTCTGGAACCCTTTTCTGAGTTGCCTAATGCCCAGAGAAGGAAAATAACAGTGTTTAGTAGCCTGAAATTATAGGATCAGCACACATAGCTAGTGAGGTGATGAGCTAGGGCTTGTAAATGGGCCTTTCTAATTAGATGTTTGTGTGTGTGTGTGTGTGTGTGTGTGTGTGTGTGTGATTTCATGCCTTTTTTTTTTTTTTTTTTTTTTTTTTTGCCTCTGGCTCTTCCTGATTAAAAAAAAAAAAAAACCACACACACAAAACTTTAAAGAGGTAGGAAGTGACATACACCCTTGATGGATCTGTGTTTATGTTTTTAAAAATTGGCTTAGTAAATTTAACTGAGACAAGGAAACTGTTAAGGGCAGTGTTTTTTTTTTTACCTTTACTTCTCATTTATTCAACTGACTTTTATGATTTCCTACTTGATCCAAGCCACATGCTAGGATACAAAGGTGAACAAACACATTCCTTCCCCGCAAGGAAGTCACGGTCTCCTGGAAGAGGTAGAAAAGTATACAAAAAATGGGAAGTAAACGAATAAGATGTACTGTGAAAAGAGTGTGTGCGATAGGCTTACAGAGACGATCTTGTATAATATTTATACCAGCAAGTGTAAGAGGGCTTTTTGAATTGTAAAAGGTCGTACAGTGTGTAAATGGTTCTTCATCCTGGGTTTGTGTGTTTATTGTTTGTTTTCCTGTACTGTGTACCCTGGGGATCATTGTACCTAGTAGCTGTGCATTTTATATGGATCCTCTGGTCCTAAGCAAGTGGTGGGCAGGAGGAATGGGACAGTAGAGAATGAGCTCGGTAGCAGAGTCAGGAAGGGGGATTCCTGGTGTAGCATTTTCATGGCTTGACGCCTGGTTGGGAGTGGGAGGCATCCAGCCTGGTGCCCCATCCATCTCCTGATTTCACTCCCCCTCTTGCTACTGGCACTGGGATTCTTGGGTTCCCCAAGATGGAAATTGAGGATAAACGCCAGAGAATTTTTCAGATTTCATTACACTTATGCTTGAGCACCAGGGAGGCAAGGAAGTGCCTTTGAACTGGCTGGGGGGCTAGCTCTGCTGGCTGCTTTTTAAGCTGGGGACAAAGCTAGCTTGCTTAAAAAGGCGGGCTTTTTGAAAAAGACAGGCCTGTGAAATTTTTCATGTCAGGATATGAAAAGCAAGCCCTTAGAAAGGAGATAATTTTTTTTTTTAGCAGGGAGTGGAGAGCTGATGACATGTTTAGGTCAGTTTAACCCATGTTCCTTCTGGCCACCAGGTTTTTTCCCATTTCTAGGCCCAAATGACTATATTGTCTGGAGCAAGGTGATCTTTAGATGATTCTAGGGGAACATCTGCTCCATTCCTTGCTCTTGGCTTTGGTGTCATTCCTTGGCTTGTAGTTGAATCCCTCAAACCTGGACCTCTATTGTCACATTGGTACAGCTGTAATTAACCCAGTTATTAGTCAACTGGAAAGGCCACATTTAGTTACTTGTGCAGCTTTGCCAGGAAGCTGCCTTGTAACCCTCTCCAGGCTGCCACCAGCCCATTCCCTGCAGGTTGATGCAGGGAGGGACTGGACAGGGAAGGAATAGACACATGCCCAGTAACATCTGGGTGAGGGAAGGCACGTTGTCAGTCACAGCTGGGAACAGGTCACTGGCCAAAGTAGGCCTGGCATCAGAAGATCTGAGACATTTAATCTTCTAAACTAGGGGTGTCGAACTCAATCAGAGAAGGGGCCAAAATCTAAAATCCAGCCTAAATCGCGGGCCGAATGGTTTACTAAACAGTCATAAACTGACAATGTCATAAACTGACAGCGGAGTGCAGTGATGACAGCGCGGTGCGGGCCACATTGCAAGGCCTGGCGGGCTGGATTTGGCCCGCTGGCCTTGTGTTTGACACATGTGTAATCTAAACCAAGGAGTTTGCTCTTGGCGCTCTTGCCTCTTGGTTCGCGTGCTCTCGCCTCTTGCGTGCTTACTCTCTTGGCTCATGGCTTGTCGGGGGTCTTGAGCTCCTGCATTCGTCCACATGGCTCACGGCCCTGTGGACCCCACAGATGGACTGATGGACTGCAACTAGCCTGTGCTAAACCAGATCCAGCTTCTCCCTGGAACGGAAACTCTGGACACTGGCTTGGCGTCTAGTTCCACTGAATTCGTGGCTGCACATCTCCCAGGACTGGATTAAGGGATATGGCGGCTTTGGAAACTCAGGGATGTAATCCCACTCAAATAAAAATCACGCATCGTCCCATGCATGTATCAGAAAATTATTTTTCTCATGCTATCATAAGAACCCCATTCCCACTAGCAACAGAGAAGACCATCCAGGCATTTCTCCATTAACAACATGGTTTTCTTCCCTCTCATTCCCTTTGTCTTTACGTGGCCATTTTCTGGTAAGGACATCAGTCATATTGGATTAGGTGTTCACCCTCCTACTCCGGTAGGACTCATCTGAATTCTATTAATTATCTCTGCAATGACTGTATTTCCAAACAAGTTCATATTCTGAGGTACTAAGGTTAGGACTTCAATACATTTTTTAGGGAGGACACAATTCAACCCATAACAACTCCCTCCACCTAAATATCACACAATAACTCTAATTACTTGGTCTTGACTCAACGTTTTAGAAATTTAGGAGTTACTAAAGTTTCTGTTTCTATAACTTTTGCCATATACATTTGTAATCGAAGCAAATAAATAAACAAACAAAACATTGCCCATTGTAGAGTCCTCTGGTAATTAGTGCTCTGTTAGAGTTACTTCTGAACAGTAAGAAAGGGGGCACATTTTTATTTTCTTCACTTGCACTTTCCTGTATTGCTTATGTGTTTTTCAATTAGTCATATACGTTTTATGGTTTGACAGTTAATGATGGATCTCAATTTTCAGAGAAAGGAGGAGGACCAGGCTCTTTTGTTTGTGCCAGGAAGATGGTCACGAGGAGCTAAGCCCACCGGGACGGGGAGGGACATGTGTGGAGCAAAGTAGAACACAGCCAGAGAAGGCCCCGTGCGGCCAGGCTGGGAAGGGAAAGGAAAAGGGAGGCTCTGCAAGGGAGCTGAGAGGTTCTCCACTCCAGAGCTTCCCACGTGAGCCCCACGGGCTCTACGGGAATAAAGGAATTCTGTGGCCAGGGAAATCTGGGACACACAGCTCTGCCTCTCCCCCTCTTGAAAAGTTACAGTGCAAATACCTGAAAAACCCTTCAGTGGAGAAGCCTGTTTAGTTCAGAATTTCCCAGATATCTGGGTTCAAAACCCTTTTTGGGGAGCTCCTATTGCATCTATTAACACGGGTGTTTTAGTCTGTTCTTGTCCAGATCTTATTTTCTAAATAAAAAAGTTGAGGCCCAGAAAGGTGAGCTGAAGTTACACAACCAGTCACAGGCAAAGCTAGGACAAAACCCAGTTCTCCTGGTCATTGATTCGTCACACCTGTCACCTTACCTGCATTTCTTCCTGCTCAGGGGGAGGACTGGGAAGGGAAGGATGAGTAGGCTATCCCCATTGGATTCAGGAAAGCTAAACTTAGAGAAATCTACACTAATAAAAGAGAAACATGCAAATTAACCATCACTCTGCTACACCCACTAGCAGATCAGGAGGGAATATGGAAATTAGAAGGACAAACATGTCGGCCGTCCAGCTGCTCCAGGTGTGGAGTGACTGGTTGTGGCAGGGTGCCTGCTATAAGGGTTTGGGGGGTAAAGGGACCTACCAGGGCAGCACTCTGGTGAAATGAAGACAAAGACTGCAGCAAAGGCAAAGATGGCAGTCTCCAGCAGAGGTCTGCAACAAAGAGGAAGATGGCAGACTCTGTCCAGAGCGAGGGCCTGGGTCCCGGGTGCTGGAGGAAAACCAGTGCTGGAAGCCAAGGGAAGGAAGGCCTATTGCACAAATTTCTTCAATGCAATGGCCTCTAGTAGAAGTATATTGCTTTAGACTTTTGTTTTTGTTGTTATTTTTGTTTTGTCTTTAACTTTGCTGTTATAATTCTCAAGTAACTTATACTAATGTAAGAACATATTTCTTTGAGAAGCTACTGTATTAGGGAGGCTGTTAACTATGCTATCAAACAGAGCTCCACCGGAACTCTTGGTTGCTCCTTCATAATCTAGAAATCAGCCAGGTCTGTGCGGGAGAAAGTGCAGCTTGCACATGGAGCCTCTGCTTTATCTCCATCTAATCCCCCACCAGCCACTGCTAGGATCCTTCCATGGCAGACAGATGCCTGTGGTGAGGTGGACCAGACCAGGGGGCTGCCTGAGGTCAAAACTGATTTCTCTCTCCACACCGACTCAAAGGCAAACACCGGCAAGATTCCACCTTCCCCACTTTCAGAGCCCAGCTATCAGGGCCTCTTTCCAGGTGAGGACACACAGGAAACACCTGCCTGGTCACCTCCCTCAGAAATGCCCCAGGCCTACGACTCAGTCAGGAGGACCACACAGGGCCCCTCTGCTCTCTGCCCACGGGCACCTGCCATGAAGTCACAGTTGGCAACGCTGTGTTCTGGCTTGACCGCCACCAGCACCCACACTGGGAGCTGAGAAACAACAGACAGAGTCTAAACGTGTGGAGTGTAATGTCCTGGAGGCACACCTAACAAGGAATTCTGACACCACCACACTCCTCTCAACGCTGACAGCTGGGAAGAGAGGCAGAGGCTTACATGATTATGATCGAAAACTCCAAGTAGTGCTGGAACGGAGGCTTAAAATAAAGGACGGGAGGAGCGCAAGCAAAGAAGCAATGGCTTTTGTTTGTTTCTTTGTTTGTTAATCCTCACCAGAGGATATTTTCCCATCGATTTTTAGAGAAAGAGGAAGGGGAGATGGAGAGACAGAGAGAGGAGAGAGAGAGAAACATTGATGCGAGAGAGACACATGGATTGGTTGTCTTCCACATGAGCCCCCACCTGGGCTGGGGATCAAGCCTGAAACTGAGGTATGTTCCCTCGACCAGAATCAAACCTAAGACCCTTCAGTCCACAGGCTGAGGCTCTAATTACTGAGCCAAACCAGCTGCGGCAGCAATAGCTTTTGATTCAGGGGAAGATTGAGGAGAAGGCCTGAGGGATGAGTACAATAGCTAGCAGATGGTGGAGAGGGTGAAGGATAAAGACACTCCTGAGCAGGTGAGCTGTGGGGAGAGTGGGGGCCTTCTGGGTGAGGGGGGGATCTGAGCAGAGTAAGACTGTGGATCGCATACAGAATGTAAAAAGCCACAGCTACTGCCCTGGCCAAGTGGCTCAGTTGGTAAGAGTATCATCCCTCACACCAGAAAAGGCTGCGGGTTCAATTCCCAGTCAGGGCACATACGTAGGTTGTGGGTTTGATCCCCAGTGTGTATGGGAGGCAACTGGTCAATGTTTCTTTCTCTTTTTCTCTAAAATCAATAAAACATATTCTCAGGTGAGGATTAAAAGAAAAAAAGCCATGGCTACTTTGAGAAATTTGTTGTTGTTACTCATGATGTTCCTTTATGATTGTTATATTACGTCTTTTTAAAAAATATATATGTATTTTATTGATTTTTCACAGAGAGGAAGGGAGAGGGATAAAGGGTTAGAAACATCCATCAGCTGCCTCCTGCACATCCTCTACTGGATTCCTTGACGGGAATGGAACTCAGACTCTTGAAGTCCACAGGCTAACGCTCTATCCACTGAGCCAAACCAGTCAGGACTGTTATATTAAGTCTTATAGGAGACTTAGCTATGCCGAGAAATCAGGAAGTTATTTCTCATAGTTAATCTATATATATATGATATTCTGTGGAGTATTGGAATGATATCAGATCCATGTCTTAAAAAGATAACCCAAATAACTCTAGGGTCAGTGTTTAGGATGAAGTGGGTTAGATGAGGGAGGAATTACGGGTGGGAATACTACCAGTAGTTAGAAATCTAGCTTACTTGCTTGCTTCCATTCATTCATCCCTTCAGAAAATCGTTAGGAGTATTTACAGCGCACCAGACACTGTTCTGGGCGTCACAAATGTAAGCGTGGAGAGAACAAAGGAAATACCTGCTCTCCCAGCATGCCTTTCTTCTGGTGGGATGCAGGCAGTAGGCATGTGAATCTACAGTATCTGGGATTGATAAGTGCTAAGAAGGAAAAGGAAGCAAGTGAGAAGGGTGGACAATGCTGGATGCAGCTCTTATTATTTTGTAAAATTATTATTATGGTGAAATATACACAATACAAAAAATTTTAAGTGTACAATTCAATGGCATTAAGTACATTCCTATTATATGACCATGACCACCATCCATCTCCAGAATTTGTTTGGGTAGAACTCTTTTTAATATATATATATATATATATATATATATATATATATATATATTTGATTTCAGAGAGGAAGGGAGAGGGAGAAGGATAGAAACATACACTGAGTGGCCATATTATTATGATCTCCGAATACATACTATTCTGGCCACTCAGTGTATATCCTATATAATAAAAGGCTAATATGAAAATTATCCCATTGACCAGGAGTGTGACCAGCAGGTAGGCCAGCCAACTGCCCATGTCCCTTCCCCCTAGCCAGGCTGGCTGGATCCCACCCATGCACAAATTCATGCACCAGGCATCTAATCTAATACACACACACATACACACACACACTGAGTGGTCAGATTATTATGCGGTTAGAGATCATAATAATATGGCCACTCAGTGTAAATGATGAAAGAGAATCATTGATTGGCTGCCTACTGCACACCTCCTACTGGGAATCAAGCCTGAAACACAGGCATGTGCCCTGACAGTTCAGGGCTAAGCACAAGATCTTAATTCTGGTGAGGATTTGGTATCTGTCCCAAGATCCTGCACCAAAGGTTGTGAATGCAAATTTATGAGGCTGTGAAGTCTACTGAGTTTCCTTTTTGAGTTACAGGACTCTCTTCCATCAGATATGGGGAAGGACTCCTGAGTTTTCTTTGGAATGCCCTTTGGCCTGTAGGTATGTGTTTCCCCCTGAGAGGAGCAATTACTCATGTATTTATTAAGTACATTCCATTGTTCCGGGGACAGAGGACAACAAGGAAATATCCATACTATCTCCTCTATGAGGGCAACAGAAATACCTTTAGACCTGAATCCATTAATCCACTCTAATAACTCTATCCTCCATGAAACCTTTATGTGCCTGCAGTCTGCAGGTGACTCCTGCTCAGTGAAAGATCCCAATCATGCTCCCGACTTATTTTGGATATTTGAAAAGTGAGCTTGCTGTGGTAACGCGTAGAGCAGTCACAAAACCAAGTCCTATGTAAAGGAAAATAGGCAATGCACAGGAAAAGGTGTTCTCCTTGTAGGTGTTCACCTTGTAGGTGCTCTTCTCCTTTGCCTTCCCTGGAAACCTGCAGAGAAACTGGCGTTGTTTGCCTTAGGTGGCTGCTTGTTTTCCTACAATATGAAAAGCAGGAAGAGGAAGTGGAGTTGTTCTGCCTTGTCCATATAGGCAGAGCCAGTGAGAATTCCTAGCGTAAGAATTGGGGGTGGGCTGGGGTGGGGTGTGGGGGGTGGGGGTGGGGTAATGTATAATGAGTCTGCAAAAATGTCTGCGAGGCTGGTCCAGCATGCAGTAGTTAGGGTGAGATATATTGTATGTTTGGGCAGGGAAAGCAGAGACTCTACAGTTTATCACGGCGCTCCGAGTACAATGTGACATGCTGAATAACCAGCCCATCAATCACTGCTCATCTCCCTGAGGTTTAATCTTACAGGGCCACAAGCCTTTATCCGGCATCCTTAGGCCAGATGTTTTGGAACTCTGAGGTTTATAAAAAATATATATTTTATTGATTTTTCACAGAGAGGAAGGGAGAGGGATAGAGAGCTAGAAACATCAATGAGAGAGAAACATCGACCAGCCACCTCCTGCACCCCTCCTCCCCCACTGGGGATGTGCCCGTAGCCAATGTACATGCCCTTGACCGGAATTGAACCCCTGGACTCCTCAGTCCACAGACCAACACTCTATTCACTGAGTCAAACCGGTCTCGGCTGGAACTCTGAGTTGGTTTTTTGTTTATTTGTTTGTTTTAGAAATATGGCATTTATACTATATAGCATGATGTAATGCTTCCAGCAGAGTCTAGGGAGGTCTCCCATAATTAAATCCATGGATATATCCCCAGTGAAATGTATGATTATTTGTACCAAGTTGAATAAGGAAGGACCATAAATACACTTACATCATCAGTTCAGGTCAGATTTTGCTGCCAAATTAGTTTTTAAGCACCAAGCTTTGGGTTTCAGAGACAAAATTCTGAAATTCCAGAATTACAGCTAAGGAATCGTGGACCTAAATAACCTCCAAAAAGCAGGCGATTGCTTGAACCACCCATCTCATGAGCAACTAGGATGCTATGAATCAAGAGTATGGAGCTGAGCAGGAACGAATTGCTCAGCATCACCTCCTTGCACACACAGTGGGTGGGTCTGTACTAGGAGGAACTTGGTTGGGGGATATTTAGTGTATGTCAGTGGGACCTGAGAACACGTAAGAACTAATGTGCATTTGCTGGATGCTTTGAGCTGGCTCCCCAGAAGGTGAAAACCCTACGCATCATATCCAGCAAGGCAGGTGCAGACCACAGGCAAACGATATCTCCCAAGTGAGTTTGAAAGGATCTTATTACCCAGGATCCTAAGGGGGTTGTTGCCTTGTTGCCTTGGGAACCATAGGTGAGGCTAATTAACTGAGCTCCTCATTTTAGTGACGCTTCGGTTCTCAACACAGTTTCTCACACTCATGGCTGCCTCACAGTTGTCAGGCCCACCCTTGAGACACAGTTCTGGAGGTTTTAACCGGGCACCTGCGGCTGCTTCATCTCTGAGGGAGTGCATGGACCATGCTCTCCAAACAGGCCACACACCGGACTGCCCCTGGCTTCTGTCTCCTGGGTTTCAGATTAGCAACTGCAAGGCAAAGCAAACCAGTGTGGCTCATAGGATGGCTTGGGAGCCAGGTAAGAAGTTGCTTTTTGGTTTTTCCTCACGGTGGGTGTTTAATAGTGAAGCACATTCAGAACTTTCTTGACAGGAGCATTTAGTCATATCAAGTCAAGAAGTGAATATTTTACTTTTGACTTATTCACATAGGAAGTCATACCTTGATGAGGAGACAATTCAGTTTTTCAATTCAACATGTATTTGTTGAGCATATAGTATGTGTCACTGTGCCAGGTGTAGGCTCTATCTGTAAAGAGTTTAGAAGCTAGAATATGTGTGAGGGTATATGTTGAGTGTGTAATTTTTGACAATATAAACAGAAAAGCTTATAGGAAACTTACAGGCCGACTCAGCTGGCACAGGCTTTCCCTACACTGTCCACTAGATGCCTCAAGGTGGAGGGACCATGTTGGATCTGTGAGAACCAAAACCATAGGCAGCCGAAACCAGTTTGGCTCAGTGGATAGAGAGCGTCAGCCTGTGGACTGAAGGGTCCCGGGTTCAATTCTGGTCAAGGGCATATACCTTGGTTGTGGGCACATCCCCAGTGGGGGTTGTGCAGGAGGCAGCTAATCGATGTTTCTCTCTATCTCTCTCCCTTCCTCTCTGTAAAAAATCAATAAAAAATATATTAAGAAAAAAACAAAAACAAACAAACAAACAAAAAAACCACAGGCAGGCCAGGCATGGCTCAGTGGTGGAGCACTGACCCGTGAACCAGGGGATCGCAGTTTGATTCCTGGTCAGGGCATATGCCCAGGTTGCGGGCTCAATCTCCTACGTGGGGCATGCAGGAGGCAGCTAACTGTCTGATGATTCTCTCTCATCACTGATGTTTCTATTTCTCTCTCCCTCTCCCTTTGTCTCTGAAATCAATCAAAATATATTTTAAAAAGAAACAAAAAACACACAGGCAGAACTGGTAGGGGAGAAAAACTGGAAAAGCCATGACTCCTGCTTTAATTTTGGAGCTGTTATATGAAAACTGGACTGTCTGCCTCCAAATATTTGTGACATGAAATGAAATGAAGGCTTATCTTGTTTGGCCACTGTGGTTGAGATTCTATTCTTTGTAGCTGATCATAATCCTGATACAGTATCCTTCTAGATTTTTTTCTCTGTGTAAATAGGTATACAATTTCTAGCACTAACAACGATCTAGGAGGCAGGTAATATTATCCTCGTTTTTAAAAGGGAAAACAGGTTCAAGTCGATCCAGCAAGCTCACCTTAGTTGCCAGGTCTGTGGGACTCCCAACGCCCATGCGCTTTCTCCGGTACCGCGTGCCTCTCTCCGGAGTTCTTGGACTCGGCAGAAGAGAATCCTCCAAGTCTCTTTTAAAAGTACACATTGCTGCAAGACCTTGAACCAACAGCATTAGCAAGAACTTTTTGAAAAGAAAAATGCGTTTGCTCAGATCTTACTGCTTTTCATAGTGCTTTCCTTTTTGCACAAACTTATTTCAGATCCTGTTCGTCTGCTTGCAGAGCAGTATCTCTTCTATATAGACTACTCGTTATTCTGCCTTTTCAGCTAACAATAGTACTCCTTTTTTAATCCTCTCTGAAGGATGTTTTTATATTTTGAGAGAGAGAGAAAGAGAGAGAGAGAGAGAGAGAGAGAGAGAGAGAGAGAGAGAGAGAGAGAGAGAGAGAAATATTGATGTGCGAGAGAAGTTTCAATCGGTTGCCTTCTGTACAAGCCTTGACTAGGGATCAAATCTGGATTGTTTCTACTTTTTGGCTATTATGAATAAAGCTTTTATGAACACTTATGTACAGGTTTATCTATAAACATAAATTTCCAGTTGGAGTAAATTACCAAGAGTGAATTTCTGGGTTATTTGGTATTTGCATGTTTTAGTATTATTCTTAAAAAGATATAAACTGTTTTCCAGAATTTATGTATCATTTTACATTCCCACCAGCAATGTATGTTGAATAATATTTTCAATTTAAAAAATAGTGAATCAGCCCTGGCTGGATAGCTCAGTTTGTTGGTTAAAGCATCATCTCAATACTCCAGGGTTGTGAGTTCAATTCCTAGTCAAGGCACATACAAGAAGCAACCAATGAATGCATAAATAAAATCTCCCTCCTTCCTCTCTGTCTAAAATCAATCAAACAAGTACTGAATGCAGTCTGTAAAATGATGAAGAACCGGGGTGGGGTCAATCTGTGCTATTATTACCCCAGATAAAATTTAGTTTGTCTATGCATTTCATTTCTGCAATGATAAAGCATGTGAATTTTTTATTTTGTCACTTATACTACAATATTACACTGTGAGTGTTATCCAAAAGCTCTGTGAAGACAAAAATCTCCATTTTTTGGTTCATCATTCTATTACCTGTGCTTAGCATGATATAGTAAAGCTGGCTCAATAAATATTTGTTGGCTGAATATATATTGTGACATACTTCACAGTTAACATGAATATGTTCCACATGATGTTCCTTTTAATGAATATGATTTAATTTACTTAACTTTCCCTTAATTGTGGGATATTTACATTGTTTTCCTTTTTCTCTCTCGTGAGTAATGTGTTGATGAAAAATTGTGGGCATTTATTTTTCTCTGCTTTTGTGTGATTTTCTTAAGATGGGGCCCCAGGGCAAAATGACAGAGTCAAATGATTTGGTCATTTTCTATAAGTCTTGATGCATTTTATGAAAATGCGTTTTAAAAGGCAGGAACAGCCGAAACCGGTTTGGCTCCGTGGATAGAGAGCATTGGCCTGCGGACGGAAAGGTCCCAGATTCGACTATGGTCGAGAGCATGTACATGGTTGCGGGCACATTTCCAGTGGGGGTGTGCAGGAGGCAGCTGATTGATGTTTCTCTCTCATCGATGTTTCTAACTCTCTATCCCTCTCTCTTCCTCTCTGTAAAAAATCAATATAGTGGGAAAAAAAAAAAAAAAAAGGCAGGAGCAATTTACAATGGCAATACCGATGTAGCAATTTCACCACACTCTCACCTACTCTGGTTTTGGTTGTGTTTTTAAATTGTTGCGATTGATTTAAGTGGAAAAATCTCTAATCAATGAGTATGTTTGTACAACCTCAGTTTAGTGTCACAGGCATATATGCCAAATACCTACCCATTAAATGTAAGCCCGTTATTTTGGTCATGTCTCCAAAGCCCCCACTATTAATTACGCAGCTAATAATGAGCGTAGGTGTAATCCAACTGTATCTCAGCCTCTAAGTTCTACATCTTGGTCTATACAGTATCAGTTATAATTACTAGTATTACAGAACTATTAACTTATTGTGTAGAACTTTGAAAGAATCATAATGGAAAAAATGATTTTCACATTAAGCACTATAAGTAGTCATATCTCTGTTTTCTTCAAAGTTGTACAATGACTTTATCTTTATCCATACACATATTTCTATCTCCATCTTTCTCCCTGGAGATTCACAGGCAATCCCAGGTCCAGGGAAAGCATACTTTTCATGGTGTTTAAAATTAATGTTCACCAGGGGCTTGACTGAAACTACAATGATCTTTGGACTGTTAATAAGTGATCAACACAAACTACTCTTTCTTTATGAGCTGTTTGTCAAAGTCCACATAAATAATGCTGCTGAGTGCCATAAAGCAGGCAGTGTGCTAGCGACTTGAACGGATAGACTCTTAGCAAGACTTCCAGAGCTTTGGCCACAGAAGCCATGAATGTAGAGGGAGCCCTTGGCTCTGCACAGGGAGTTACAAATGGCACGAATTAAGGTATCACGCCAAAGTAGGGGGCTATAAAGCTTATAAAGGGGATCAAATTAACCATCCCAGTGATTGCTGAACAAGGAGAAGGAATCATCTTTGGCCGCTTCTCTTGTCCTTCTTCCCTCGTTGTGCGTGGTAGCTACAGATGAGGTGCTTACCTGCCCCATTTCTGCTTGGGAAGAAGGTGGAGCTGCTGCCTGCTTTGGCACCCCGGAGGGAGGAGGGACCTGGGATTTAAGTGGAAGAATTCTTTATCGATTAGCATGCTTATTGGGGGGTCTCCAATGGATGGGTGTGACGAGGGATGAGGCCGGGGTAAAGTGTGTTTTAGGAGCTCTCAGCAGTCACGTGCCCCGTGCACTCACAGCCAGCCCGTTCCTGAGAGCTGCACCTGTCCCCATTCAATCTTTATTATTATTATTATTATTATTATTATTATTATCATTAATATATTTCATTGATTTTTTACAGAGAGGAAGGGAGAGGGACAGAGAGCTAGAAACATCGATCAGCTGCCTTCCGCACACCCCGCACTGGGGATGTGCCTGCAACCAATGCACATGCCCTTGACCGGAATCGAACCCGGGACCCCCCCAGTCCGCAGGCTGACACTCTATCCACTGAGCCAAACCGGTTTCGGCACCATTCAATCTTCAGGGAGCACCAGGCCACTGGGACCAAGACCTCTAACCCAGTCCCCATGGAGACAGATGTCCTCCATCCCATTAGGACCGCTGGAAGTGTCAACCAGATAATACCTGGCAGATCTTCTAGTCCACCCCATGCATTTCTTTTACTTTTGCTTTCAATGAAGTTCAAAACAGTACCCCAATAGGGCAGGTCTGTCTTCTCCACTGTTCCCCATGCCCTAAATCACGGCCTTTCCCACTCACCTTTTAGCTAAGCACCACTGCCTAGATCTAGCTGTGCATCCTTCCATCCCCTTTTCTACTCATTTGCAAATCTCTGTGTGTATTTAATGTATAAGCAGGTTCACACGATCTGTATTGTCCTGCAACTTGTCTTTTTCCTTAGCAACAGGTCTTGGAGAATTTTACACGTTGGTTCATGTAGAATAGCTTTCTGTTTATAACTGATGAAGAGCATTCCTCCGTCAGTCAGATATACCTTAAAAGCTGTACCCCTCCCCCCCCACCAATCAAACAAAGTTAAGACATCCAGATGTCATTTCAATGCAATCCCTCTGATACTATTTTTTTTAAATATATATTTTTATTGATTTTTAGAGAGAGAGATGAAGGGAGAGGGAGAGAGAGAGAGAGAAATATCAATGATAAGAGAGAATCATCGGAGATGACACCAGCCAGGCCCCTTCTTACTTTTATATAGAAAAAATTTCAAACATACAAAATAGTGGAAAGACTAGAACAATTTAAAACATATTTTGAAGTCAAAACCCCCAAAGGACATAGGACGATAAATGTATTTCTTGGTGAATGGAAATGAGAATCATTCCTGTTGTCCACAAATTCTGATCTTCCAATGATCTGAAATATTTTTTAAAATATATTTTATTGATATTTGTACAGAGAGGAAGGGAGAGAGATAGAGAGTTAGAAACATCGATGAGAGAGAGTCATCAATCAGCTGCCTCTTGCACATCCCCTACTGGGGATATGCCCGTAACCAAGGTACATGCCTTGACTGGAATCGAACCCGGGACCCTTCAGTCTCCAAGCTGACACTTTATCCATTGAGCCAAACCGGTCCTGGCTGATCTGACATCTTTTCTCTAATGTTCACCAAGAAAGTAAATGTCTGCCTAGAGGGTGGGCATCTTTTATCCAAAGGAAAACTTCAAATCAAGAATGGAAAGGGGATATTACATAGGAGTAAAATTGGGTGAAGATAGCTATACTCAACATTTCCTGAATAAATCTGAGAAATCTAATTTGCAGTGAAAAGAGCTGGTTGCAGAAAACTACATAGAGTGTGAGTCTATTCCTACAAAGCTCAAAAGAAGCAACTCCAAACAATACATTGTATATTTTGGTAAAACTTTAAAAAAAAAATGACTGCCTAATTTAATGTAGTGATAATCTCAACACAAATATGGGGGAGAATTAGGATTTGGAAACATGTGGCATCATTAGAAGCACTGGTAATGTTTTATTGATTATTGTGTGGCCGGACCAAGATACAGTTAGCACATTGTATGCTGGCACCATTGTTTATTCAGCCATTCTTTTTATGTCAATTAATTGAAAAAAAAAAAAAAACTTTTCTTTTTCTGTTAAAACAGAGAGGAATTCTTGAGCATATTTCTTTCCATACTTGTGTGAGGATCTGGGGAGGGGAGGTAGATACGTAGAAATAGAGTTGCTGTGATACCATTGTAATAAACCCAGTTATTAATAACAGGAAAGGAGCAAGGGAAGGCCAGATAATATAATGGCATGCCATTTGTGCCAGGAAGCTGCAGTTTATCACAATCCAGGCCTATTCCCCATAGATCCTGGGGGAGGGGACTGACAAAGGAAGAATAAATGACTGTCCAGTAAGGTCTGGATGACATAGGGAAGGTGCTTTCCTGTCAGTCACACCTGGGAACAGGTCATTGGCCAGACGAGGTGTGGGAAAAGTTAAGATACATAAGCTCCTAAAGGAAGGAGTTCTCTCTCTTGGGACACTTGTTTCAGGGGGCCCGATCTCACCTCCCTGTATTTTGCCCACATGGCCCATGAGGGCCCCACACAATGGGGTGATGGACTGTGACTGGCCTAATGCTGTTCTGTGGACCCAGCTCCCCCAGGGAACAGACACTTTGGACTCTGGCTTTGCTTTTAGCTCTGCTGAATCCCCAGCTGCACATTTCCCAGGACTGGATTAATGGAAATGGGACTTTGCAAACCCAGGGATATAACTCCGCCCAGATAAAGACCACTCATCCTGCCAGGCGAATCTCAGAAAATTCTTTTTCTGGAGATATCCTAAGGACCCAACCCCTGGTATTCAGTGGGGAAAGGGCTCCCCCATTTCCACCAATGGACACCCCATGTCCACCAACAACAGCTGGGTCAGAGAGTGAGGAGACTGAAGCTGAGCCTCAGAGAAGTTAACTGTAAAGTTTAAGGACCACACAGGCAGCAGGCAGCCAAGTCCAGACTAGAAATAAGGCTCTTTCTGGGACTCTGTGGGGCACCTATTACCAGTAAACACCTGCCTTACCAAGGCGAGTGCCCCACTTTAGCCTGTGAGTTGACCCTTTCCCCATCGTGTCTGTCCGGTCTGCAGGCAAAGCACAGTATCGGTTTCAGAACCTCAGGACACAGAACACAAGAGCTGCTGTCCCGGAGGCAGCAGAATGGGGCTTTGTCTCCGGGGAAGGGAAGGTGGTTTCTATGGCACGGCCGCGGTGCCAGGGGCAGGGAAGAGCCTCCGCTGGGCTCTCAGTCAGGACTCAGAGTTCTTGCCCCATTTTCCACAGCAGTGCCCCTGCGGCCCGCGGAGGCGTCTCCTTTTGGTTCTCTGAGCGGATTTGGAAATGTTTAGTCTTCAGAATGGGAATGTTTATTAGTTACTGAAAATGCTGTCTTGCTGGTCACAGGGCAGCACAGACAAAGGAATACATACAGCATGTACCCAGAACGAAGAGGGTGGGTGGGAAAAACAGAGATAAGGTCAGATGCCAGCGAGGCCAGCCAGAGTCCCTTCCTTCCTACCTGAACCCATTCAAAGAAAACCCCCGAGCCAAGCCTTCTTTGAAACGTTCCTTTCACACACAGAAAGAGATTAAAATGGATGGTTGGTTTATTTTGTGGGTGTATGCATACAAACATATGTAGATATAAGGTGGGGCAAAAAATAGGTTTATAGTTGAGTATGAGAAACACAGTTTATTCTTTACTATTAATTAATTAATTATTGTGTTGATTTCCAGATGAATAAATGTAAACCCACTTTGCCCCACCCTGTACATAAAATAAATATGCCACCCAAAACACATGTAAATAGGAACACCAACTCCATGTTAGATTAAATCAGTGGCATGGATTAATACATCTTTTAACTTTTCTTAATTTTTTACTAAGTTAGGGAATGTCAAGTTTCCCCAAATACCTTATCATTTTTTTTAGGGATTGGTTGGTTTGAATCAGGACCGAAACAAGGATTACACGTTGTGTTTCACTGACATCACTTACATGTTCGAATCTATAGCTCCTCTCCCCACTCCCCATCATTTTGAGTGCATTGCTGCTTGTTGAAGGAAGTGGATTATTTGTCTTTTTTAGTTCTGGATTTTGTTGATGATCCCCGGGTAGCAATGTTGTTTAACACATTTTTTTCTTTTCTATTTTAATAGTTCCTATAATGTCTGGTGATCTTCTCCGCCTCGCTCAATTGTATGAGTGTTTTGGAAGGTGCCGATATTCTAATTTTGTCACCCCCTTATTGGCTAGAATAAGTTTCTCACCAACTAGTTATGCTGAGATACGATTTGTACAGGTCTTAGCTTGGGGTTTGCAGGGAAGCAGAGCCTTGAGGCTTTATTGAGAAGCATGGTCCTAGGGAAAGAGGTGAGGAACTGGGAAGCAGAGAGAGCCAATCCAAGGGCGCCTTGGCCAGCAAGCTGCTGCTTCAGGCACCTGATTGGCTGATTCCTGTGATTTGATTTCTGAGAAGTGATAGTGGCTGAGTCTCAGGATAGTTCATCTTGGGGGAAAAAGGGAGGAATCTTTATGAGCTTCTACCTGCCACCCCGCCACCCCTCTTCCCCCCCCCCCCCCCCCCCCCGTACGTTAGCACACGAAGCATTAATTCACAGACACTTCAGGGTGGTGGCTAGGGGCACCTAAGTTTCCGTGGATCCCCACATTGGCATTAACAGAGAAGCACTGGGTGGGAGGCAGGAGATCAGGCCCTTTTGGGTCATTCCTGCCTAAAGCTGGGCAGAGGTCACCTAGAAGTTGCAGCAGTGACCACCTACCAGGTTGCTCATTGTTTGATGGGCATTTTGAGTAAACAGACCTTGGAATCTTTTTCAAGAAAAACGTATCATGAGTTCTAAATGATAATTCCAATTCCAATTTAATATTGCTTAACTTCTTTGATTTTTAAATTTACCTCTTTTATACTGAAAAATGTTAATTCTTAAGGACATTAACCCAATTACTTACTACTAACATTATGATTGCTGAAAAGCAGTCTGTTTTATTTTCTTTTTTTTGTATTTTTTTAAAAAAACATTCTCTTCCTCTTTAGAGTACATACCAAAGGGTTGTAGAGTCAAATACTTATGTTTTAAAGTCACCTGACATAATGTCCCTTTACATGGGTAAGCCACCAAATTGGTAACTACATTCATTTGTGGTGTTCTGGTTTTTTTAAGTGTTTGATTTAATTTTTTCAGAATTATGTAAAATATCATCATTCCAAAGTCAAATCTACAAAACAAGTTATAGTCGGAGAACTCTAGCTTCTATGCCTGTGCCTTTCACCTTTTCCCTCTCTCTCAAAAAGGTAGCCATTTATTTACCCTTTCACTAAAAAAAAAAAAAAAAAAAAGCAAACACATGTATTTCCTGCTTTCTTAGGTGAACAGTGGCATACACCTTGCTAACACTTTGTTTCTGACAAACTACTGTTCATCTTTTAAAAAACTGTACTGTCTTCTAGGCTCCATTTACCATTTCATGGAATAATTTGTTGATAAATTACCTCCAGAAGTTTCAAGTAAATGAACCTGAGACTTCTCAGAAGCACTGTTATTCATTCCCTTAGTTCTGGCAAAGGCTCCTGTAGGGAGAGGGAAGGAGGTTTTGGCAGTCTGGAATGAATGAGAGGGCATGACCTTTCCAGGAATTCTTGTTATTGTGGTAAGATATACATCACGTAAAATCGACCACTTTAACCACTTTTTAAGCATACAATTCAGCAGGGAGAGGGAGAGGAGTAGGAAGAGGGAACGAACCTCATACGCCCCACACCCGGGACCAGCCGACAACCCGGACTTGTGCCCCCACCGGGAATCGAGCCAGCAACCTTTTGGTGCACCGGCCAGGGCACCTCCCTAGGATTTTTAAACAAGACGAAGTGAAAGGAGCACCTGCTTGCCAGGGCCAGGCTTGGACCTTAGGAAGACTCTGCTCTCTCGGCTGGGCAGGGATTGCGGTGGTGACTAAGCGGACTCTGGGGTTAGCGCTCCCGCCCTCACCTATTGTCCCAGCGGGAGGAACCGGTATTTCCGGATTGGGGCCTCCGACCCGGCGATCCTGGCGAAGGGTGAGGCTGGAGGGGGAGGGGAACGGAAGCTGATCTCAAAAGTTAACTTTCCACCGACCTCATTCACCTGCTTCCCACCCACCCCCGCCCACAAAACAAAGACCCCAGTGCCACCAAACACACACACACACACACACACACACACACACACACACACCCCTGCAGGGGGCGAGAAAGCCGGCCTGGGCACGAATTAAGAAAGAGGCACAGCGCATTCCGCCTGCCCTGGGCGGGGAGAAAGCTCGGGGCAGTTTTGCAGAGAAGGGGAGAGGTAGGGCAGTACGTTGCGCTGTGCGGAGTAGGCGATCTTTGCAGCCTCGGCCCCTGCCCCGCCGCTGGGTGGCGTGTGAGAGCCCCGCATCCCCGTCCTCCCAGACATCCCAAAGTAACGCTGAAAAAAAAAAAAAAAAAAAATCCACACACAAAAAACAAACTGCGTCTCCTCCCTCCGTGTCTCGAGGAAGCAGGTGACAGCCGCCGCCCACCCTCGTCCCCTCTGAGCCGCCGCTCTCCGGCCCGCCGCTGACCAACTCCCTCTGCCCCCCAAGACTTGGGTATATATTTTTACTTCTCTCCAACCTCCAAACAGGAAATAGCTTGGGTCACAATAATACACAGGAGCGGCCGCGGAGGCCAACTGCGCCCGCCCATTCCCGGGGCAGCCTCCCGCTCCCGGGCTCGGGCGAGGCGCCGCCAGCGACGCGCGCGGGGAGCCGGGGACCGCGGCCCAGCAGCCGGCGCCGCGTGGGAGCGCAGCCCGGAGCCCCCCGAGCGCAGCCCGGAGCCCCCCGAGCGCAGCCCGGAGCCCCCCCCCCGAGCGCAGCCCGGAGCCCCCCGAGCGCAGCCCGGAGCCCCCGCAGCCTGCGCCCAACTCTGCCGACCGCGGACGCCCCCGCCTGCAGGCGAGTACCGCGCCCTCTTCCCTCCCTCCCTCCCTCTCCTGCCCCGGCTCCGAGCGCCCGCCGAGCGTCCCGGCGGGAAAAGAGCTGCGCCAGGCGCCGCAGTCCGGGCTCCGGCGACGCTGGGGGACCTTCCTCCTGCCCCAACTTTGGCAAAGGAGGGATTTTGCGGGGTGTGGCGGGGCGCTGGCACTCTCGATCCGTCGTGTGGACGGAGGTAAGGGGCAGCGCGAGTGAATGCGAGTTCATGCCCGGTCCGTCCCCTCCCCATTCCCATTTCCTTGAGCTCTTGCTCAAAATTGAGGATTGATTTTTTCCCCCCTTCTTTCTTTCTTTTCTGGGGGATGCTTGGCTGACTTTTGCTCCCCCATGCCCCCGGGGGACAACGGCGTAGGATAGGGCTTGTCTCGGGGAGCCGTTTGGAAGTGGGTTGGAGCGCGCGCCCGAGGCCGCTGCAGGCAGGCACCTGGGGGCCACTTTCTCTTTCCTACCTGGCCCCGCGCCACCCCCTCCCAGCGATGGGAGCGGTCTCACTTCCTGTTGAGCTTCTCTGGCACCCCGTTTAAAGGGCCTCCGAGTTTCTGTGGGCACGGCCAGCCTGGGCGATGATGTTATCTGGAAGGGGCAGGAGCGGGTGCCTGGGGTGGACGCGGGCGCAGGGTCAGCTGGAGGGAGGTAAGGCCCCCTGCGCTGCCAGCCCGCGGGGCTTTGGACACTGCGCACCTGGGAGTCCCCCTACAGGGGTCTGAGCCCCTGCCCCGCAGAACTTTGGAGAACCCGTTTCATTTATTTGCTTGTTTTATGTGCACTTTCTGACTCATGTGTAAGGGAGGGGCCGCGTTTGTCAACAACGCGGGGCGGTGTCCGTTTTCCCGGGCTGCGTGTTAAGGTTCTGCTATAGGGAGCTGGGTCCGAACGGAACGGAGCTGGAAGTCTTTAGGTTGGAGCCAGGCCACTGGATTCCAGGCATTCTTCGAGCTGGGGAAGGGCATTTTCAAGACTGTTTTTGAAGTCGGGCTGGAGGGCTTCTGAGGAGCTGCGTCTCTCCTCCTCCTCCTTCGTCTCTTGTCCCTTACCGCCAGTAGCTGCTTCCCAGTCCCCGAGGTGGGTGGGTGGGTGGGGACTCTTGGGAGCCCTCTGCAGTCTGGCCTTCCGTCCGAGCGTCTCAATGCATTTTTACGAACGGTGATTGGCTGGTAAGTGAAGTCTCTAACCAATGGGCTTGAGAGACCAGCCCCTGGGGCGTCCCCGTGAGAGGACCTGGTGCTAGATTTAGACGGATAGGGTGGCATTCCTGGGGACATGGTGCTTCCAGGGAGGTCCGCAGCCCAGCAGCGGCATCAGCTGGGGACCTGCTAAAATACACGCTCTGAGGTCCCACCCTGACCAGCATGCTGATCCCATACGGGATCGTTAGCTTGCTAACGTTTCAGAAAAGCACCAGTCTTAGGTTTTCTGTCCGGGGTAAGGTGGTGATTTTACAATACATTTCATCCAGTCCTGCATTTGAACCTTGTTGCCAGACCAGGACAAATACATTAGAACTGATGGGTCACAGCCCACCAAGGCTCCTTGCAGCATTTGGACTTGTGGTTAGCATACTAGCTTGTGAGCGTTTTGTTTCTCAATATCTTTATTCTTTTTCTGATATTATCAGGATAAGATAGACACAACATAAAATTTACCCTTTTAACCACTTTGAAGTGAACAGTTCAGTGGCACTCCGTACATTCACAAGGTTGAGCGACTATCACCACTGTCCGTTTTCAGAACTTTTCCATCAAGACAAGGAGAAACTATGTCTGGGTTAAACAACACCCCCATACCCCATTCTCCCCAGCCCCTGAGCTTCTGGAGACTGCTAATATGTTTCGTAGGGTACAGGAAAGGTTGATTAGGAACTTAAAGCAAAAGTAAAAGCATGTTCACAGGGAATTATATAAACAGACATTTGGCGATCCCTTCATCACTGGCCTGGGCAAGGCAGCTGGTTCCAGATTCTTAGAGTGCGCGTGCTTTTAGCAGTGACAGCCCTGACCCTGAGGGTTTCCTTTTTGGTTTGGCTGGAAAGGACCAGCAACCCAGGGTTCAAATGGCACCGATTAGCTAAGCAAAGATGCATAGTAACATCTATCCCTGCTTTTAGCTGGCTTTATTTTCGATTGTCTGTTTATATTGGGTCTAGTTCTGTTTTGTTTTTGTTTTTTTTTTATAATAAAACTCATTTTTGAAAGCAGTCAGAATAAACCTTAAGAGAAAAAAAAAAAGTTGTTGCTTGATATATAGGAGGAGGGATAGCAAGGCTTCAGAAAAGATTTGAAATAATTGTCTAAAATCCGTCAGACTTTTGTTTCTGCTTTAATGGTAAATTAGTCTAATGGTCCAACCGCATTATTTCTAGTTGTAAAAACTATTTATATAAATTAGAAAAACCTTGTAATAGTGACAGTCATCTGCTTGCATCTGCTTAAAATTGTCCAGCTTGTGGTTTGAGGACATGCTTTTTGGTGAGACCATGAATGTTACTGGGTGAACTAATAAAGGTGGTTGGTTTTAAGATCCAAGAGTCATTGTTACAGATCAGGAATGTGGTTTGGAATACACAAGCTATCCAGGAATATTGGAAAGATCTAATAAATAGCCAAATAATGACAAATTCTTCAAATTGTTCCCAGATTATTTTTTCTCTAAGACCCCTTGACTTTTCTTGTAGCACGACTTTGATCACATTGAGCCTATCAGATTGTAGGAAGGAATTTACAGTTTCCTTTGATTGAAAAGTCCCTTTGAACGATGAATAAAGATCATTCAACTAGGCAAGACTTGGGTAGAAAATTCTCCCACTTTGGGAGATTCTTACATTCCGAGGATTTCGGGTTGTTATTTCCTTTTCATTCTAGTAAGGCAAAAAAGAAAAAGATTTCCCCTCGTTCTCTATGTTTTCTTCTGAAATAGCAATCTCGTTCAGTGTTTCGTTTGGTGAACAAATACACACTCATTCACACACACACACACACACACACACACTCAATTAAGATATTAGAAAATTAACCTGGAGATACAAGAGAACACACTTTTATATTAAACTTGAAATAAAATTAAGAATGAAGTCTTCCTTACAATTAGGTAGTTACTGTTTCAGGTTTGGCTAATCCAGTCAACACCATTCTCAGGTGAGATCTGAGGTTTAAAATACCCAGAAGGAACCCCTGGTCTCCATAAGAGAGGTCACGGCCTCAGACTATTTCATTTTAGCACCCACGGACATTTGTTGAGTGCCTATTGTGAATTGAGTATTTTCCGATATATTCTCATCAAATCTTTACAACGGCAGTGGGAGTATTTCTCTCCCCCCTCACTTTACAGATGAGAAAACTGAAGCCAACCTGCGTCTTCCTACTTTAGACCGTGGTTTTTTCCATGGTTGTTCCGTGTAGGATGTTAAGTCTCTGCCTACTGATTGATGCCTGAGAATCTATGTATTTATTAATATCTTTTGGAACATCAGATACTGCATGCTCTAGGCCCTGGGGCACATAAGAAGGTGAGCCAAAACTGAAATTCCAAAAGAACAAAGGGTTCTTTCCCTGTTACCACAAGACCTCTGACGAGTGATCCGTTAGAGCATACTTGGCTTGAATGTAGCATAAAGGTCCGTCTCCTAGAAGAATAAGGCATTCTCTGCATTGTGATTGGTCGGCTGTGCCATTTCTGCATGTTGGCTTGATAAGTATCTACCTGGCGCCTTGAGATGCTACGCAGTGTAGGAGCAAGGGCACAGGAAGAACTGACATCTACCCTGACCAGCCAACTGAGAGAGGGAGTGAACCTCAGAAACGTGGAGCTACCACATCCCGGAGTATAAAACTAAGGGAAGATAATTATCTTCCTCTAAGATTGCATCAAGGACTCAAAAGGACCTTATTTGTAAAAGTGCTTGTAAATTTCAAGTGATAATCAAAAGCTATCTTTATCATCATTTGGGGGAAATTTACAGTGCAAAAGAGACAGAAAAACTCCCAATTTGAGGTTCCTAACACTTTTTCGTTAACTGACTTTGTTTCCAATTCTCATCTAGATTTAGGCCATTTAAAGAAACACGCAATTGGTCTTGTTGGTTTGGCTCAGTGTTTAGAATGTCGGTCCGTAGACTGAAGGGTCCTGGTTTCGATTCTGGTCAAGGGCATATACCTAGGTTGGTATGGGAGGCAACCAGGTGATGTGTCTCTCTCACATCAGTGTTTCTCTCTGTCTCTCTCTCTGCCTTTCACTCTCTAAAAATCAATGGAAAAACAAAACTAGAAACACACAGTTGTATTGAGAGGTAATTTATATATCATGCAATTTACCTATTTAAAGTGTACAACGTATTTGACTATATTTACAGTTTTTTTCAGTCATTACCACAGTCAATTTTAGGACATCTTTATTGCCCTAAAAAGAACAGAACTCCTCCATGAACCCCTTCCACCATTTGGCTGGCAAATCCCTATTTCCTGCATCCCCTACCCTAAGCAACCACTAATCTACTTTCTGTCTATGGATTTGCCTATCCTGGTCATCCTATATAATAAAAGCCTAACATGTTAAATGTCCAGTCATCTGGTTGGCCATTCAACCAATCAAAGCGTAATATGCTAATGATTTGTTAAGGCCACTCAACAGCTCACTATGACATGCACTGACCATCAGGGGGCAGATGCTCCCACCAGTAGATTAGCTTGCTGCTGGGGTCAGACAGATCAGGATTGAGTGAGATGGACTGGACATGCCCTGGAGCCCTCCTGTGGCCCCTCCCTGACCCCAATGGTGTACCAGTGGGGTCCCTTGGCCTGGCCTGTGCCCTCTGGTAATCTGGACTGTGAGGGACCCCATGCCCCTGGAATGCTCAAATTTCATGCACTGAGCCTCTAGTTTTCTATAAATGGAATTATACAACCTTTAGTTCTGTATATCTGGCTTCTTTAACTTAACATAATGTTTTCAAGGTTTATCTATGTTGTTGCATGTATCTGTGCTTTATTCTTTTTTCTCAATCAAATAATATTCCATTGCATATATATATATATATATATATATATATATATATATTCACATATATATGTAACTTTTTAAAAATTCATCTCTTGATGGACATTTGGGTTGTTTCTATTTTTCAGCTATTATGATTGACCCTTGTATGAACATTCATGTACAAACTATGTGGACATATGTTTTCATTTCTTTTAGGTGCATGCCTACAAGTGAAAACCATATGATGACTATATTTAACATTTTTAGGAACTGCAGACTGTTTCCCAAAGTGGCTGCACCAGTTTACAGCCCCACCAGCAAGTATAAAGTTTCCAATTTCTCCACATTCTCATCATTACTTGCTGCCTGTTTTTGTTTTAGCCATCCTAGTTGGTGTGAAGTGGTTTTGAGTCATACTTCTCTGATAGCTACTGATGTTGGACATATTTTCATGTACTTATTTATTAGGTTATTCTTTGTTGATTTTTAAAAATTCTTTTCTAAGGAAAAGACTAGATAGATAAAGAGGAAATCAGTTTTGAATAGATTCCCTAGTTTTAGTGCTTTAGAAGAATACTAATTTGTAAATTGAGTCCATCGCACTTTTGAGATTTATTTTGGTTTGTTAGCTGGGCAGGGCTCACCTTCGCATCGCTCAGGGAGGTCACATTACCAGGTTCTGGGATGTGTGGTTTGGGGCCAAGGGGTCGCATGTGGACTTTCCTTCATAGGACAGTCCAGAAGCCACAGTCCTGGAGTCCTGACTGGACCACTGCGCTCCTCTTGCCTGTCACTGCTAATCATCACCAACCTGGAGCCACGCCGAGCTTTGTAAACCAGAAGCCAGAGCCCTTTGTGCAAGAAGCGGCCGCCGAGTTTTGGTTTTCCTCCTCTCCCTCAGATGCCTGTCTGGCTTAGTAGCTTTAATATCTGTGCTGCCCCGGGTCTAGTCTCCTTAGCGTACCTTGTATAAGCCGATTCTGAGAGTGGGTGCTGACAGTTATGAAGATCAGGTTTGCTACAGAAAAGAAATCCAAGAAGGGTGGTGGAAGCTCCGAAATTTATTTCACTCTTTCCGTGGTTTCTAAAGTTGGGGCAAACACCGCCACCTTTTATTGTATATTCTATTGCATCTGAGGATGTGAGGCATTTCTCTGGGTTTTGGGGAAAGGCCAAAGCCTGCCGCCGGGTGTTCTCTGTTATCATTTGGGGGCTCCTGTTATTAGCAGAGGGAAAGGGTTTAATACCTGCAGTTGTAAACTAATTGCCCGGCTCTGCGTGGGAATTGCTGGTGTCAGGAGCTGAGGAGCCGCTGCCTACTTTATATATGTTTTTATTTATTTCAGAGAGGAAGGGGGAGGGATAAAGAGATAGAAACATTGATTAGAGAGAAACATCATGCATGGGGGTCCCCTACTGGGTTTGGAGCCCATAACCCAGGCATGTGCCCTGATCGACGGGAAACCAAACTAGTGACCTCTTGGTACAACCACTGAGCCACACCGGCCAGGCTCTGGCTGGCTACTTTAGACTCTCCTGTTGTCCCTAATCCCTCTCAGCTGGCTGCACACTTTTCCATCCCCGCCTGGCCCCTGCAGACCCTGGGAGTGAGTCTCTGGTTATTGGACAGGAAGTATTTCGGCATCCTGCTTCTGTGGAGACATAGTGTCTGGGAGCCCTAACATCACCCCCAGTTTTGATGACTTTCTAGGGGGACCCGCAGGAATCACACGAAGGTCACACATGAAGTTTGTACTCACCGCTGTGATAGTCACGGTGCAGTCAGCAAAGGAAAAAAGCACACTGAATGGAATCCCAGGAGACCAGGCGCAAGCTCCCAGCCTCCTCCCCCTGTGGAGCCCTGCAGAGCATGCTTAATTCCAACAGCAGCGAGTTATGACAGTATGTGTGAAATGCTGTCAACCAGGGGAGCTCATGAAGACTCAGTGCCTAGCGTGTATTCTGGGGTTGTACTGCTTAGGCATCCTCTGCATAGTATGTTACAAAAGTTCAGACTCCCAGAACGAAAGCAGGTTCATCATAAACTACATTATTTGTGCAAATAGTTTAGGGTCAGTGAGGCACACTTACCAGTCCTGAGAATGGTGGGGACCTTCTCCAAATCCAAATTCCCAGATGCCAGCCAACCTTGTAAGCAGGCCTTTCAAAGGATGTTAATTTTTTGTGTGCGCAGATGGGGATGGGGAGGGGGATAGGAAGCGAGGCTGTTGCTTCTGTTTTCCTCTCTCCGACCAAAGCTGGAGAGGGCAGATATGCCTTGGGTTTGGCACTCAGATATATCTTGGTTTCAGGATGGGTGGCATTCCTTTACTACAGGGGCAGAGAAGAAAGGCGAGAGTACAGTCGACGGAGTTCACAGCCTGCTCATTCATGCGTTCATGCACTGTGGCTGCCTGTACTCTGCCAGGCACTGTGCCAGGGGCTCGGGATGCAGTGGTGAGCGGAGCAAAGCCTCTGCCTCTCGAGATCCACGTTCTCCAGGGAGAGAAATAAGCAAAGAGGCAATTACATTTCACAGTGACGAGGGCATGCGAAGGGCCACAGGGCACCAGGCTCAGTAGATGTGAGCAGGCATGAGTTTTGCAACCTTTGTGGCCCCAGGCAGAATAACTTAGTCACTTGGTGCCTGAGTTTCCTCATCTGAAAACAGGGAGAATTTACATCCATATCTCAAGGTTAATGTGAGAACTAAAGAAGGTAATGCACGTAGAACGCTTACCTCAGTGGCTGGCACAGTGGGCATGTTCACTAAATGATGGCTTGGTGACATCTAGGAAGGGTGTGTTAACCAGAGGGAATGACATCTGTGCAGAGCCTAATGTCATAGTGCAGTGGTCGGCAAACTCATTAGTCAAGAGCCAAATGCCAACAGTACAACGATTGAAATTTCTTTTGAGAGCCGAAAACCGACTTCTGCGCATGGGCCATGAAGTTTCAATCGCACTGTATGTGCACGCCCGCACGTGGTATTTTGTGGAAGAGCCACACTGAAGAGGCCAAAGAGCCTCATGTGGCTCTCGAGCCAAGTTTGCCGACCACTGTCTTAGGGCACCCCTGCCTCCCTCCAGCCCTGCACTGCCTTCCCGCCAGCTCGCTCTGCTTACTGGTCTGAGGACACTGTTCGCTGTTTTTGCTTTTTTGGGTCTTGACAATCCTTCTCCCTCTTCCTGAGAGGCCTCAGATCCTTTTGTCAGCCTAGCAAATGCTTACTCATATTATTGAGGCACAACTCAAGTGCCTCCTCTGTGAAGGCTTTTCCATGCTAAGATCCTCACACAGAATTGTCCTCTCTCTCTCCTTTGTTGTGTTCCTGTTCCACAGTCACTCACATCTCTGTGCTGGGTTGCTGTTGTCACTCCATTAGACTGGGTGATTCTCTTGGGCAGAGATGGTTTGTACTATTTGCATATCCAACGGCAATCAGGGTGATTGATAGGGAGGAGCTCCGTGGTTGTCCAGGGAGGGGAGGAATGGGTGAGTGTTAGGTTGGACTAGAAAGAAAAACCTACAGGAAATGGATGCAATGTCAGCAGAATAGGCCTCTGCCTTCAGAACCCAGCTGACAGTCTAGAGAAGAAGACGAGTGCTAAGCAGGCAAACACAAACATATAATTAGTCACCGAGAAGTGACTCAAGAAAGACAGTCTGGTCCAGCAACAGATGCAAGGGGAGCCGGAGCGGTGAGACATGGGAGGCCCAATCGTCGATGCCCTGGGCAGTGTGCGGTTATCTTCCGGAGGTTGGAAGGACTGGTCAGGCGGGAAGCCACACCAGGAATCCTCCCGGTGGGGCTAGAAAGGCGGGTCAAAGGTTACCATACCTCCGTTGCCAAAGGGCAAGGACCACGAGGTGATCCAAGGGGACACTGGGAAGGTCAAAGCAGTCCACTTGGGAGCATGGAACTCTGGGGTTTAGCATATAGTCGTTAATTCCCTGTTACTGATGAGGAGACCGAGGCCCTGGTGAGATTAAAAGCCTTGCTCATGTCACACAGCTAAGTGTGAAGCTGGGATTCAGTTGCAGGCGTCTGATTCTGGAGTGCAGGAGCTTAGACATTACACCTCGCTGACTTCATTACGAAGCAAACCCTCATGTTATTGGGTGTGCATAATATGCTGGCTCCTGAGCCAGGAAAGACGCTAGATATACAAAGATAAATATGACCTCATACTACCATTCAGGTCATCAAAGAATAACGAGGGAGACAGATCTGTAAAAACATGATTTTTTTGAAGTCAGTTAAAATTGATTGAGACCAACAAGAAACTCTCTTAACTTTCTTTTAACTACAGTGTATGGAACCATTGGCAGAGGGAAGTGTTTTGCTATTTCAAATGTGTCTGGTAGCTGAAGTGCTCACAAAAAATATATTGTTTAGGAAATAGCAGGCTGACGCATTATGCTAAAATTTACTCTATATTTCTTTATAAAGTTTATACTAGAATGAGAATAACTAAATGATGGTAACAGGTGTCCTAAAATATATAATACTCTCAAGATGTACTTTGAGAAAAAATAGAACCATTTATATAAAAAAAAATTTAAACTGAAAATAAATATAATTTAGAAATATTTTATAGGAGAATGTGAAACAAAATGACTTAAAAACCTGTGGCATTTAGGACCATGACCATTAGGGCCATGAGGAAGTCCAGGGACTCCCGGAGGTAACTCACTTTCATTTTTTGGAAGGGGGGGTTGAGGGAAAACCCCAGCCTGTGAGGGGGAAGATGGAAGGACAGTGACCCATGGGTGGGAAGCCAGCTCGGTGATGGTAGTGTAGGGCCTCCTGGAGAAAGAGTGTTTTGCCACAAACTCCACATTTAGACCCACTGAAAACAGCAGGTTTGGGGACCAGGAGGAGAAGGAAGAGAAAGCCTGCAGCCGGAGGGAGGGGGTCTGAGGGTAGGGGTATGACACCTCCTGTCTCTGAGGGTGCCCAGGGATCAGGGAGCAATGCTCTGTGTTGGGTCAGCAGGTGCAGGAGCACTCACTCTGGAAGGCGCTAGAACAGAATCGTAGCTTGACTATTGACTGCCGCTCAGGGGGCTGTATGATCTGGGGCAGGTTTCTCAGCACTGAGCCTTCATTTCCTCCTGGTAAAATGGGGTCATTCATGTTGCCTTCTCCCCGAATTGGTTTGGTTGAGGGTCATTGCTCATTCGGTTATTTGTTGTCTCAGGTCTGCAGCCTCTGTTCCAGAAGGGGAAGGTTTTGTCCAGCCTCCCACACTCTAAATCAATGATCATGCGCTCTTTTTTTGAGGGACAGAATCTGGCTTTGAGAAGAAGAGTGGCTCTTCCTGGTGTTCTTCAAGGTCTTTGAGTCTCTTTCTGTGGGTTTCCAGATCCTCACGATCACAGCTCTTTTTTTAAAAATTTAAGTTTTTAATTATAGTTGATATTAGTATTTTTAATAGTTTTAGGTGTACAGCATAGTGATCAAACAGTTATATAACTTACAAAGTGATCTCCCGATAATTTTTAATACCCACCTGGCATCATACAGTTATTATAATATTATTGACTATTATAATAATATTAGTGATTCTACAGCTGCAGGGTCGCCTAAGGCTATCGGAAAACACAGATATTTACATTATGATTCATAACAGTAGCAAAATTACAGTTATGAAATAGCAACGAAAGTAATTTTATGGTTGGGGGTCACCACAACATGAGAAACTGTATTAAAAGGTCGCGGCATTAGAAAGGTTGAGAACCACTGCTTTAATGATTTTTTATATAATGTAGCCTGTTTGTTTTTTAAGTGCTCTGATTGGTCACCAGAGTAGCAAATATGTAAATATAGATTATGCATGATGATATTAAACAGAGGAATGAAATGTCTTGCATAAAGTCATCTGGTATTTGTAATAGAACTTAAAAAAAAGAAAAAGAGGAAGAGCTGCTTCCCAGACTCTCTTACTTTTAGTAAGGCTTTTTCCAGCTCCCTGAAAAGCAGACCACACCCATAAAACAGCCTGTTTGTGGCATTAGTTCATTTCCATTTTTATACTTCTAAGAGCACTGGAGCGTTAAAATCCCCAGTGGAGAAGGTTGCCCATTGTGTTTCTCCAGCAGAAATAAAGTGTAAATAATCCATTCAAAGGGAGCGTCAATCTGCCTTGTGAATTTAAAAAATATATATATATTTTATTGATTTTTGTACAGAGAGGAAGGGAGAGAGATAGAGAGCCAGAAACATCGATGAGAGAGAGTCATCGATCAGTTGCCTCTTGCACACCCCACACTGGGGATATGCCCGAAACCAAGGTACATGCCCTTGATGGGAATCGTATCCGGGTCCCCTCAGTCCCCAAGCCAACGCTCTATCCATTGAGTCAAACCGGTCTCGGCTGCGTTGTGAATTTTTATGTTCAAGTTGAACCATTCAGAAACAGATCTTGAGCATCTTGGCAAGAAAGATATTTTGAGCCATGTGTATTGATTGGGAAAACAAAAAAGATAAGTGATTTTTTTTATCAGAGAGTTGCTGTGGTAAAGAATTTCTAGGATTAATCAAATCAATGCACATTTTTAAGAAATATCTAGAATTACAAAGAGAATGCCATATATAGTAACATATCTGGATGGGGTATTTTGACAAGACTTTTCCCCCTGTGTTATTGTCCTTACATACTATTATGAAGGAGTTCTTACAAAGATGACAATTTTAAAAAATGAATACATGAATCAGTTAGAAAATTGAACAATCTCATTTATGGGAGCAAAGCAGATTCTTTCTAGTTATTTGCTAAGGCAGAATTCTTTTCCTAATGAAAGACCCAATTTTAATTTTGTATGAGATCATCATAGATAAGACTCACTTTGTAAGAGTTGTGTGTTAAATGCGTAAAACATTCCTATAGAAAATGGAACTGTAAAACATGCCATTTATAAACTATTGTGTCACTTCCACTGTAGTAAAACAGCTTCCTATAGATAACAAGTTAAACTGGATTTTTTTTTTTTTAGCTCAGGCTTCATTTCTTATTTGAGAGTTGTATAATTTTTATCATGCGTCATTAGAAATACAATTGTTAGAACAAAGCCTGTTGTGTAATTCTAATTACATCTTCCTGTATGATTAAATGAGGGCTGTATTGGAGGGTTTTTTTTCAGCCGTGGCTGCTGTAGCCAACCAAGAATTCCTGTGACTAACTGGTACTAATTGTTTGTAGAACAACCAGTGGGAGTAATATTCATGAATACTATGGAAATGGAATATTCCAAATCCAAATGGTTTGTCCCTTGTTTTCACCACTTTATTGTGGTCAGATTATTTGTACAACTAGGCCAAGGGAAGTGGGAGCTCTTGGTCTTTTGTTGTTAGAAGGTAAATTGAGGCTTAGGGAGCAATGGAAGGGCTATTTAAGTTACTGACCTTTAAACTTTTTTTTTTTTTTTTTTTTTTTTAAATTGACTCAGAGAGAGAGAGAGAGAGAGAAAGAGAGATGAATTTGTTGATTCTTGTGTGTACCCTAACCCGGGATCAAACCCAAAACCTTGGTGTTTCAGGATAGCGCTCTAACCAACTGAGCTACTAGGACAGGGCTCTTTACTAGTAAACTTTTTTGCTCATACACTCCAATCTAAACTCTACTTTGTATATGAGTATATTAATTTATAAATGGTACACCTTAATGTAATTTAATATATATTAGTTTTCAAAACACATATGAATATTTAAAAGCATAAATCCTCAAACTATAGAAACATCCTTGATGAGAGAGAGTCATTGATCGGCTGCCTTCTGCATGCTCTCTCCTGGGGACTGAACCCATAACCTGGGAATCGAACTCTGACCTTCTGGTTCATAGGTCGATGCTCAAGCTCTGAGCCAAGCTGGCTGGGTCAAACTAAAATTTAATGGTGGAGAGACAAAAAGGAAATAGATGGTTTAGTATTTTCTTTTACACCCCCCCCCCCCCCCCCCCAGATTGTTGGTATGTGCTCCCCACTTTGGAAACCGCTGATTTAGGTCATTCAGGTTAAGAGGAAAAAATGGGGGGGAAAGAAAGTTGAGATTGAGGAAAGAGAGAATCTGTAGAAGGCTCAAGAATTTGGGGGCTGGGCCTGGCCAGTGTGACTCAGTGGTTAAGTGTCGACCCATGAACCAAGAGATCACGGTTGGATTCCCAATTAGGGCACATGCCCACAGCGTGCAGGAGGCAGCTGATCAATGATTCTTTGTCATCATTGATGTTTTATCCCTTTCTCTCTCTCCCTTCCTCTCTCTGAAATCCATAAAAACATTAAAAAAAAAAAAAAAAAAAAAAAAAAAAGGTTTGGGAGCCTGGGGGCAGGTCTGAGAAACTTATTCATTGTGGGTATCTAAGTTAATCAAAATTACTACGTAATGACTCCCTCTTCTATTTTAATTCCTTTGTATATATGAGTGTTTAGACAAGGAGCAGCACGACTCCTATAGCATATTAAATAGGGGGGAAAAGTTTGAAGAAGTTGATGAGGGAGGTGTATAAGTGAGAATTCCTTCAGAGTGACAGAAATGCAACTAAAACTAAATTTCACAAATGCCCATTTATTAGCTTAATTAAAGGGTACCTGGGGTCTCCTGGGATGACAGTGGCCTTTAGTTATAGCTGGACCCAGAAACTCAATGATGTCACGTTGCCATTGGTGCTGTTTTTTTTTTATTTTTTGTTTTTTTTCTTCCAACTACTAATGATAAGCCTTCTCTACATGATGGGAAACATGACCACCACCAGCCCTAACTTCCTACCAGCCCCGATTAGCAACTCCAATGAGAGGGCATTTTTCTCTGAATGTCCTATCTTTGTTCCCAAGAAGACTGGTCTACCCAGTCTAGGTCATGTGTACTATGACCCACGAGGTGGGCTCTATGCTGGAGGATCCAACTTTACCGCACGGAAAGCTGCCCAGAAAGGTCCTCAAAGCTGAGGGGAGACACTTAACAACAAAAAAAAGGATGAGGGGGTGGTAGTTTCTGAACGTCTCCCACAATGTATTTTCATGCTAGCAGAGCTCACCCATGTTGGGTTCCAGAGGTATTTAAAACAAAAAACAACCCAAAGGAGAATTTATTCTCAGTGAATTAATCTTTGCTATTGACTCGAGCATTGAGAAACACATCGCTCTCACATGACGACGGTACCTCCTTCATTTGTCAGAGTGCAGCCTGTTGGAGGCTCCTGCAGAACGAGCCAAATCTGCTTCTGGTTTTAGTCCACCCAGGGGCACGCGGGCTTTTTGGACCAATTATTATTCCCAGACCTGGAGATAAGTCACCTCCTACGCCATTAGCCCTTGAAGGATTATCTGCCTCAAAGATTTATGCGGGGATTAATTGGGGAGCGTCCCGTAGTCGATGGCTGTGTTTAGAACCACGGTCGGCCTGCAAATCATTTTCATGAGTGCTTTATTCAGAATTCCGCAGCCTTATGTAATACTGACGTGGCAGGGAAATCTGAGGGAGCCTCTTCATTATTTATCTGGCGTTTGGCCTCCGCCTGGCCCCCACCCTTACCTCCCACCCAGAGTATAATAGTTCTGGTTGGGGATCACCCAGCATCTAAAAGCACAGCGGCTTCCCTTCCCGCGCCCAGTATTGCAGATCGCTTCAGTTGCTTCCATTGAACAAGGAGTGACATTTGCAAGACCTGGTAGTGAGAGGGAGAGAGAGAGGGAGAGAAGATGAGGTACAAAAAATACATGGCTATTCTGGAAGCAGCAGTCGGTATCACCCCTCTTAACAAAAGAGAACTTCTCCCCGAGAGCAGAAGACACGTGAACCTTTGGCAGCACCCCGGGTAAGCAGGGGAGGCCAGAGGGTGCGGGGTGGGTGCTGGGGGGCCCGGATGGAGAAAGGGGTTATCTGTCGGAAGAGCAATACGTGTTGAATTCTTCCTTGAGAACTTGGCGGATGTGGCCTCCCAGACGGATTTAGAAACAGTCAGGAGTGAAATGAATGGTAATAATGCTCTAGGAAATTCCGGGTGCAACAGCCAAGAAGATGAAGTCTAGAGTAGAATTTTACATCTGGATATTTTAATTTTCTGATTTTGAAAATTTTTCCCATAGTTTAGCGATATCGCAATTCTTAAAGACGGAGTATATGTGTCTTTTTTTTTTTTTTTTTCTACAATGCAAGTGCTTCTCTGACTGAGGTGTATGTACAGACTATGTCTCAGGCAAATACTTTTCTTGAAAGAGCAGTTTTTATTTCACATCTTTTTCCGAAGCCCCAGTGATTTTTTCTGTTGAAGAAGGGTTTAGACATTCTTTTCTGAATGGTGAGAGGCCTCAACTCTTACTTTTTCCCCCTGACGTCCCGATGAGAAACTTAGTTTAAGGTGCCTGTGTGGTGGTATTTTTAGGGAATGGATCTAATTTTCAAAACTGAATGAGCCACACATTAGAACTCACCCAAGGATCAATTCAAGGAATCTGTGTAACATTTCTTTCTTTCTTTTTCTTTAAGTATGTTTTTATTGCTTTTTAGACAGAGAGGAAAAGCAAGGGATGGGGAGGGGCAGGGAGGAGGGGAGAGAGAGAGACTGGCTGGCTGCCTTCCACATGAGCCCAGCTGAGGATTGAGCCAGCAACCTCAGCAGTTACCCTGACTAGGAATCCAACTTGAGGCCTTTCGTTGCAAGGTATAATGCTCAACCAACTGAACCACACCGGCCAAGGCCTGATAATATTTCTTTTTAAAAAGTATCCTTAAAAAAAAAATCATATAAACAAATTACATTATTATGGAAGACTTGGAAAATGCATAAAAACACGAGAGAAAAATCACACACAGTCTCATTTCCCGAAGAAAATTACTGTCATTATTTAGGTTCTCAATTGGGGTGGAAGTAGGGCATGGTGGTGGTGGAGGGATTTGCCCCCCAGGAACATTTGGCAATGTCTGGGCACATTTTTTGTTACAGCTCAGGGGGCGGTGCTACTAGTATGTAGTAAGTAGAGGCCAGAGATCTTAAAATGGACCGGCCAGTCCCGCACAACAAAGAATTATCCAGCCCAGATGTCAGTAGTTCTGCTATTGAGATGTGTGATTGAGGTAGATTTTCTTCCCATCTGTCAAAGGTCATTTTTATTAGAAATAAATGAGATACTTCTCTCTGACGTTTTAGGGATGCTTTCGAATGAATCCTGAGACAGCATTATCCTTATTATTATACTTATTATTATACTTGTATGTTGTTATTATCATGTTACTGTTCTCTTAAGAAGTAAAAGGGGTGTTTACATGTATGGAGGTGACTCGAGGGGAGTCCATGTGGGTTAATGTTCTTTCCTGGGGGGTACGGAAAACATGTTGTAATGATCAAACTGTGATTCTTCAAGTGGCCCCTAGAGATTGGATATTCTGTAACCCTGGCCCTTTGCCAGAGAATGATGGACGGTTAGAGCTGGAAGAACGTTTGTCAGGGAGGTAAATGGGTTTCACACGGCACGTCAGAGCCCGCTGATGTGCAGGCTGCTCAGAGAGTTAAGTAAGGGAGGACCCCAAAGTCAAGTCCGGGCTTAGCAGGAAAGGAATATTGCAGTTGTTGAGGGATGTTTGTTCTGGATGTATAATTGGAGGGTTGGAGAGCCGCAGCACGTGGCCTGGATATTTACCATTCCTCAGTTTTCATTTAGCCTTCACATTTTACAAGTATGAAACTCCACCTCATTTGAGTCATAACCAAGGGCTTGGCCCTCAGACAGCAACTGTATGCTCTCAATTTCTGACTCAAGATCATTCATGAAGGGATTCATCCTACACAAACACATGACTCAGATGTGTGAATTGATTGCCAAATTATTACTAATTTTTTTTCTTTTTTTAAATGTTTTTATTGCTTTTAGAGAGAGTGGAAGGGAAGGGAGAGAGAGAGAGAGAAACATCAAGTAGCTGCCTCCCAAATGCATCCCCCATGAAGGATGGAGCCCACAACCTAGGAATGTACCTTGACCGGGAATCTAACTCTTGACCTTTCAGTGCACAGGACGCACTCCAACTAAGCAAGCCATACCGGCCAGAGCTATTCATTTCTTTTCCAGCAGTTGGAATAAGTATCTTCAGTAGAACCAGCTCTGCTTCTCCTCATTCCTCCAAACAAGTGAAACAGAAGTCAAATTATGCATTCCATCCTAATCCTATTAAAGGAAGGTGAATGTTCTTTTATTTTTTTCTTAAACAGACATTTTCTTAAGCCTGATGAAAGTAGCACTGGGCACAAGACAGCACGGTCTTGTATCTGTAATACTTTGAATACACATGGACAACAAAGTAATGTTTTACTGATCCTCATTTTTTTGTTAGACTCCCTTGTCACCTGACACAGCCTTCCTTTGGACATACTACTATCCTTCACTAAGGATGGGTTCTCTTCTCCTTTCATTTTATTAATGAATTCTCAATCTTTCAGCGGCAGCTCAATGTCTTATTTCTCAAACTTGAATGTGCATAAGAATCGCCCTGTTAAAGTGCAGATTTTAATTTTGCAGTCACGGCAGGGCCAGAGAGTCTGCATTTTAATAAGCTTCCAGGTGATGCTGCCAGCTCAGGTGAGCCCAGTGGATGGTCCAAGTGGTGCTAATGGTTCAGCCCATGAACCACACTTGTAGGAGCAAGCAGCTAGGGAAGTGCTTTTCATCCTAGCCTACTTGCTTTTTCTTGACCTCGAACTTTTTGATTTTCCCAAGGACTTTGAATCTCAAAACTAGTACGTCCCCTCCCTACAGTGGTGAGAAGTCAGGTGGTTGGCTGTGCTTCTGGGGAGGGAAATCTGCCCATGAGCATTCTGACTGGCGATTTCTATTGGGCTGGTAGACTAAATAGTGAAGCCAATATTTCTCCCAAGAATCAAGAAGTATTCTGATTACTGCTTATTGTCATGGATAGGTTTTTGGAATTACAAGTTTTAAGTGAAACGATGTATAATGAAATCAGTATTACCGTAGGCTAATTGGTATAAATAAGAGTTACGTTCCTGTGGTATATTTCTGGTCCCAAAAACATCACCAAACTTAGAAATAAAGGCCCCAAACACATCTCATCTTAAACATGTTAGAAATAAATGTGAGCAATACAGACATTTGAGAGAGATGACTGAAAACAAGATAATTCCTTTCCAAACCGCTGGTTCTAGTTCCGGGTCCCTGGTGACCAGAGCAAGGTGGGAATCATCTCGAACAGGACACCTCATAGCAGGGCCACCCACAACCATACACACGCCCACACTCACACTCACTCAGACTGGCCCAGTTGGATGCCATTCCCCTTGGGTGCGTACCTGTGGGATGTGGGAGGAAATGGAAGGAAACCTGAGTCCCTGAGAAAGCCCATGTGGACACGGAGAGAACATGCAACTCCAGCAAACAGTGGCCCCTACGGAATTGATTTTATTTTTTAATCAACGTTATAATGAAACCAGGTTGAAAGAAATGGTATTGCTCAAGGACCTGCTGTTCTTGTAATACTGCACAGTGTTCAAGGCGGGAACACACGGGACATTGGTAACTCTCTCGACAGTAAAATAAAATAAAAAAATGTAAGGCAATAAGAATATGCAATTGACTAGACAAACATGTGTTTCAAAAAATACTAGAAACTATACTAAAAACCAAACAGCCAATAAATGATTCTTTCTCATCATTGATGTCTCTCTCTCCCCCGTCCTCTCTAAGATCAATAAAAATGTGTGTGGGTTTTTTTGTTTTGTTTGTTTGTTTGTTTGTTTTTTTTAAAAAGCAAGTACCTGGTGAAGCAGGCTGTGCAGAGGCAGGAGTCTGTGTTTTGTGGAGCACCTGTGCCTGGAGGTACAGCTGGGGTGCCAATACAAAAGTAGTGACGACTGTTCTAAAATGAAAGGCATGCGGGATTAATAAAAATTGTTCATGAATCAATGTTTGTACATTTTATTTTATTTATTTATTTTTTAAAAATATATTTTATTGATTTTTTACAGAGAGGAAGGGAGAGAGAGAGAGAGCTAGAAACGTTGATGAGAGAAACATTGACCAGCTGCCTCTTGCACACCCCCTACCGGGGATGTGCCCGCAACCAACGTACATGCCCCTGACTGGAATCGAACTTGGGACCTGTCAGTCCGCAGACCGATGCTCTACCACTGAGCCACACCGGTTTTGGCTGTTTGTACATTTTAAATACGCTAAGAGAAGCTGTGATGTTGGCATCCTCTGATGAATTATTTGGATAATTTCCTCTTATAAGAGAATAAAACTCCAATATGTGTTTTCTTTTTTAATATATTTTTATTGATTTCAAAGAGGAGAAGAAGAGAGAGAGACAGAAACATCAGTGATGAGTGAGAATGATTGATTGGCTGTGTCCTGCACGCCCCATACGTGGGATAGAGCCTCCAACCTGGGCATGTCCCTGACTGGGTATCCAACCGTGACCTTTTGATTTATAGGTCAATGCTCAACCACAGAGCCACGCTGGCCAGGCCCAATATGTGTTTTCTTTAAAAAGACAAAACCAACCAACCAACCAAACAAACAAAAACAAAAAACAAAACAAAACAAAAAAAACCTCCAGTTGCTTTTGCATTTTAAAACATAATTGGAAGTCAGGTCATGATTCAGTGTTCAAAATGTCCTGGAATTCTTTCAGCACCAACTCACTCCTTTTTGTACTTTTTCTTGGCTGTTAACAGGCCTGTGCTCTTTGGCATTCTACTTTGCAAACAGTGCAGTCACATGATAAGCCCAAAGCATCAGCTACCAACCAATTGGCAGAACTTTGCAGGATCGCTGAAATGCAGATTGCAGGATTTGTAAACATGTGCATATGAACCCCACGGCCTGGCACCTAGTAGGTGCTCTGCAAAGATTTGCCCATACTTACTCAGTTTTTGTATAGTCAAATGAAGAAAGAAGAATATAAAAGAGAAATTGACACCAAAACAAACAAACAAACAAAAAAATAGAATCGCCTATGGATTTTCCTTGTAACATTTTGTAGTTTTCTCGCTCTCACTCAAGTGACCTGAGAATAATTTTATTTTATTTTATTTTTTTTATTATTATTTTTTAATATTTTTATTGATTTTTTACAGAGAGGAAGAGAGACCGATAGACAGTTAGAAACATCGACGAGAGAGAGAAACATCGATCAGCTGCCTCCTGCACACCCTGTACTGGGGATGTGCCCGCAACCAAGGTACATGCCCCTGACCAGAATCGAACCTGGGACCTTTCAGTCCACAGGCTGACGTTCTATCCACTGAGCCAAACCAGTTTCAGCTAATTTTAAATATTTGTTAATACTGTTGCAAAGAATATAATTGCGTTCTTCCTGCCAAGTTTTCTCTTAATTGAAAGGTGGCTCTAGTCAATAATGGTGTACATCAGACATGGCGGCTTGTTATTGGTGGTTCCTACACAGGTCAAAAACTTCAGGAATGTTATGAAAGAAAGTTAAAATGAGGGTGTCATAGAAGTGCAGAAACCGGATTTCATTGAAAGGCAAATCAGTGCATTAAAAGAAGCAAGTTCTCTCGACAGCTGATACCTGTAGAAACATTTCATATTGAGGCCAAAAGCATAGCCAAGCCCATCTTGGTTGGCTGACCGTTTGTTTGTCTTTGGAAGTAATAAAAGAAACCGTGTATGGGGCAGGCTCTAATCCTGCTGCTTGCTTTGTAGGATGTCCAGATGGCCTTGCGTTAGCCAGTGCCTACATTTCCTGCTGGTCCTTGGAGAAGGGAAATGTGTTCCCTGCCTGTACAAATAAAACCAACACTATCTTTTATTTCTCTTTCATTGTGTGGGGAATGTTTTGCACACACGCCACAGTCTCACTCTGTCTGGTAAACAGAAGAGTGTGTCCAGAACTGGTGAGAAGCCACATTCTTCCTCCCACTGGGGCAGTGCTCTGTGACGGCCCTGAGCCCAGGCCCAGGCCCAGCCCCGGAGCGAGCACGTTCCCTTGTGCTGTTGGAAAGGCACATGCAGGATTAATAAAAATGTCCGGAAGGGCTATTTCTTGGATGTTCTAAGGATAAGGGGTAAAAAAGGAAAAGCACTTGCCATCTTTTCTACTTGTGAGCAAACCACGCACATAAAGATGAGCCGGTATTATAAATGCAGTGGAAAATGAATTCCCGTTTAGTTTTCAATGCTTTTCTCTATTGTATACTTTAAAATGGTAAATTTTATGTTCAGTGTGTTGTATTACCATTAAGAAAAAAGTTTTCTCAACATTTTCCCACCTGCTGAGTATGTTTTTAATCTCAAATTCTTCTAAGATCTTGTCCTTCAGGATGACCTCAGGTAGATTGATGATGCCAAATTTTACATGGATAGTCATTTTCTCCAATTAAAAAAATATTTTTTATTAGAGAGAGAGAGGGAAAGAGGGAGAGGAGGGGGGGAGGAGAGAGAGAGACAGAGAGAGAGAGAGAGAGAGAGAGAGAGAGAGAGAGAGAGAGAGAGAGAGAGAGAGAGAACTGTTTTGTTGGTCCAATTATTTATGCATCATTCATTAGTTGATTTCTGACTGTGGATTGAACCCGCAATCTTGGTATATTGGGATGATGCTCTAACCAACTGAGCTACCCAGCCAGGATGATTTTCTCCAATTTTTGAAGACTGAAAACATTAGGGGCAGCAATTCTGTTCTTAGATATAGATCTAAGAAACATTAAAACGTCCACATACGTACTTGTGTTCACAACAGCCAAAACAGTGGAAACAACCCAAATGTCCACCGGCTAATGAAGAGATGAGTGAGATATGATCTAGCTAAACAATAGAATTGTATTTGGCCATAAAATGGAATGGAGTTCTGATACATACTACAACGTGGATGAAACTTGAAAATATTATGCCAAGTCCAAGAAGCCAGTCACAAAAGGTCACATAGTGTATGAGTTGATTTGTGTGAAATCTCCAGAAGAGGAGAATCTATAGGGATAAAAATTGGACTGGTGGGTGCCTAGGGCCAGGGTGTGAGGAGAAGAGGGAATTAGAGGATGATGGGTAATGTCCAAGGACTTTCTTTTTTTGAAATAGAGTCAACTGTTCTAAAATGGATTGTGGTGATGGTTGTACCACTCTGTGAATATACTAAAAACCAAATGTAATATACTAAAAACCAAATACTGAGTCCTACAGTAGGTGAAGTTAGCTGCATTTCACAAGATCTCCCCGTGCTGGGAATGACCACGCTGGGTTTCTAACAACTCTCTCTTTTCCAGGGCACGGAGTACCACATTGTTATCATCTCCCTGTGAGTGGGACTGGCACCCCAGCTGTACCTCCGGGCACAGGTGCTCCACGAAACACAGACTCCTGCCTCTGCACAGCCTGCTTCACCAGGTACTTGCTTTCTTCTTAAAAAAAAAAAAAAATTAAAAATTAAAATAAATTAAACATCAAAAAAGCCCCATACACATTTTTATTGATCTTTGAGAGGAAGGGAGAGAGAAACAAATGATGAGAAAGCATCATTGATTGGCTGCCTCCTACATGCCCCTTTTTGGGAATTGAGCCCAAAATCTGGGCATGTGTCCTTGACTGGAATTGAACCCAAGCCCCTTCAGTCTCGCATGCTGACACTCAGTGGAGCCAAACCAGCTAGGGCGGTACTTGCTTTCTTTGTCTCTCATCAACCTAATTACTGGCTTTCCTCCACCAAAGTTTGATATAAATTATTTCATGTCGGCTGGGACCGGTTTGGCTCAGTGGATAGAGCGTCGGCCTGCGGACTTAAAGGTCCCGGGTTCGATTCCGGGCAAGGGCATGTACCTTGGTTGCGGGCACATCCTTGGTGGGGGGTGTGCAAGAGGCAGCTGATCGATGATTCTCTCTCATCGATGTTTCTAACTCTCTATCCCTCTCTCTTCCTCTCTGTAAAAAAATCAATAAAATATATTAAAATAAATAAATAAATAAATAAATAAATAAATAAATAAATTATTTCATGTCGTTGAGATAGTCAAGGCCACCGTTTTCAACATTAACATCCTATTTACTAAGAAACAGAAACATCTTGTCTGCACTTATGGTTTGAATTGATAGGTATAACTTTGGCTACATGTTAATTGAGGTTCTTTCTGGCTCAAGCATGTAAGTTCAACTCCCAGGGTTCAGGAGAAATGCCTAGCGAGGTGTTTTGGTGCCTGTGGTTGTAGGTCATTGTGGCAGGTCACCTTTCTCCCGTTATCTCTGAGGTAGAAGAATTATATAAAAGACTGGCCTCTAAAGATTAATTATGTACATGCTTTTAGTGGGAGATGAAGAGTGGGTATTATCTATTTACTGGTTCAATGTTAAGTATGAATTAAATGAGATTTACAAGGTATTAAACTGTATTTTGACAGATGCTGGGATGTATTCTTAGTTATACTTTAACCCCTGATTATAGACCAGTCTGTAATGGCTGGCTGGGATGGGGCTAGAATCTTTTTTTTTTTTTTTTTTTTTTTTTTTGCGCTTGTTTTGTCATTCCTGTCTGTTTAAGCTCCTGGCCTGTGCTGGGGTGGATTCCGGGTACGCGTTAGTGCTGGAGTTAGAGGCGTGTAAATAGCACACAGCTGTTCAAATCCCTGCACTCCTGCCTTCTAATGGTGTCATCCCGGGCACATGTCTCCATTTGTTGGCGCCCCACATCTTCGTTTATAAAAAGGAGAATGCTGACACGAAGCTAAATGTGTTCACACATAGCGAGCACTGGGCACATACCAAAGCCTTGCTTGGAGTCCAGTTGTCCAAATGGGGACACTAGAATGGGGAAGTCCTCAGTTTCCACTGCCCTAATGGGCTGGGGTGGGTTGCGGTTGTTTATGAGATGATCTATATAGAGCTCTTAAAGCTTCCAACGTAAAGAAGACACACTTGCCTAGACTCCAGCAATGGTTTTCCTGAAAGATTTCTAGGTAGGACCTATCAATTGATCAGATGAGCAGGAGGTTCAGCATGGAAGATGGCCAAGGGCGGTTGAAGCGGACATGGTTGGAGGGAAGGCTTTTTCTGACTTAAACAAAATACCTCCCTGGTTCTGATTTCCTGTAACCACACACCTTTCCGCATCAGTTGGTTTCCCAAGGCAGTGCCTTGCTCCAAATCTCTTCTATGTCTGAGCACTGAAGGGTGCCCCTCCAGCTGCTTGGCAAGCTTGGAGGGAGGATTTTTCCCACAGCATCCACATGGCTCTCATTTCAGATCCAGCAGGTGTTTATTAAGAGACTTTTATTTGCCAGGCACCGGGCAAGGGGCTTTCACCAGTATTGTTTATCCCCAGAACAACCCTGAGAGCAAGGTATCCCTAGCTCTCCTTTGCAAATAAGGAAACCGAGATTCAGTGATTTTTAAATGATTTCCTCGAGATGCACAGCCCCGGACTTCCCAATGCAGTGAGATTCCTGGAACACCAGCTGGCTTTTATACGAACTCTACGAAGCTTGAAGACGGAACACCTACACTCAGATAGTGAACAGCTTTTTCTCAAGGGCCAGTTCTGATCAACTGGTAGTGGCTGCCTAGAGTAAGGGTTCATAGGCCAAGTGTGTTGAGCAAGAATGTTGGGATCCACTAGCCGTGTCTGGCCTGGGGTGAGGAAGGTGCCTGTAGAACCTGCCTTTGACCTGAGGTGTCTGATCATCAGCCGCTACCTGTTCTGCCCTCTTTTTCAGTCTTAGAGTCTGGAGAGCACTGTTTGCCTGGTGTTTGTTGCCTGATAACTTCCAGGGGGCTTGGTGATCACTTTTCTGACATGGCCAAGTCATCTTCTCCTCTTTGCTTCCCAGAAAGGATGTTAAGAATTTGGGAGGAGACTCACTTTCCTGGACACGGATTCTCATTGTTAGGCAGTTTGGGTATCTTAGAGCTATTACCAACTCACCCCATAGTATGGGCTTAGGAAAAGTAAGTTATAAATGAAGGCCTTTCTGCAGTCCTCCCCCTCCCTTAGGGGCTCCTGAGTCTATAGTAATACTGTGCTGGGGGGTGAGGGGAAGGGGAAGGAGCTCACACCATCAGCCAAAGCCCCGCCTCCTGAACTGAATAAACCCGGAACAGTGGTTCTGAAGCTTGCTCTGCATCAGAATCACCTGGAGGGCTTATTAACAAAACAGATTCTCAGGTCCCAGCTCCAGAGGTTCTGCTTCAGTCAGCCTGGGGTGAGGTCCAGGAATCTGCCTTTCTAACAAGTCTCCCACAGGCTGACACTTCTGGTGTCCGGACCACACTATCCGAACCATCCACCTGGAAAGGACTTCTGGCCGCTGACTGAGAAGGTGGGCTTGCTTGGGCTCGGTGGGTGTGGCCAGGTTCCCTGCCTGTGGTGAAGAGATTCTTCCTCAGCATTCAGAGGACCTCACACAGCACAGCCTGAGGGGAATCCAGAGGCCTGGAAGGGACAGGGGATCTAGTTTGGAATCAGTAATGGCATTGCTGTGTGGAAAGGGCTGCACTCACCCCGGTGAGGGCATATGAGCAGAAGGCTGAGGCAGTGGCTAAATGAGGGGGGGCCTCCGTGGGAGGTGATGTCTGAGAGGACACTTGAGGATGAAACGTTGTTGGCCAGGTATGCCAAGTGGGGAGAAGAAGCTCCAGAGCCCAGGCTACATCAAAGGGCCTGGAGGTGCTGCAGGAGGCTGGAAAAAGAGCGGTGTGTGTGTGTGTGTGTGGTGAGACTCCCATTGTAACTCCAGAATGACGTGAAGTGTCCATCTGCAGTAAGAACAGTGAGAGCTTTACAGGATTTGGGTGCTATGATAGTATAATGGGTGCTGTGCCAGATGTTTTTACCTGCGTTGTCTTCATTTAACTCCCATACCCACCTTCTAAGGTGTCAGTCCAACTATAACCCCCATTTGTGTTTGTTTCCTAGGGCTGCAGTAAAAAACTGGGTGTCTTAAACAACAGACATTTATAGTCTCTGTTCTGGAGGCTAGAAGTCGGAGATCAGGTTTTGGCAGGGCTGGTTCCTTCTGAGACTTAGGAGGGGAGGGCCTCTTCCTGCCCTCTGTCCTTGGCGTGGAGACGGCTGTCTTCCCTCTGCGTGTCTCCCTGTACCTGACTTTCTCCTTTGTATGAGACACCGGTCACATTGGAGAAGTGACTGCCCTAAAGACACCACTTCAACTGGATGACCTCTGTAACGACCTCCCTCCAAATGGGGTCACATTCTGAGGTCCCAGGGGTTAGGACTTCAACGTGTAAAAGTTTGAGGGGTCACCATACTGCGCATACCACCATTTTACAGATGAAGAAATGGGAGCTTAGGGAGTTGAGATAAGCTGCCCGAGTCACATAGCCTTTAGGCTGAACCGTGTAATCGGGCCATCTTTATGGATCCCAAACAGTCGAATAGTGGCAATGTCATGGGTTAAACCCAAGAAGGAGCCGAGCTGGGACTTGTTGAAACACAGGTGTGTCTGACTTCATAGTTGTGCTCTTTCACCCAGTGCTTTTCTGGCTTCTAGCATTTTCTTTGTGTTTCCTCCTGGTTGCTGGGAAAAGCAGTGATGTGGATGGAGGGAGATAGGGTTCTAAGCACCACACTTGTTAGTTAGAGGTTCTTGAGTTTCTGAATAAAATACTCTCATATTACAGTTTTTTATCTTACCTGTTTAAGAAGGCCAAGGGAAATTATGAAGCACTTAAAATTCATGAAAGATATGGGCTGTATTTTTGGAGAAGATGTGCTGTTTTGCTATTAAAATGCTGAAATTCCTGTAAATGCACAGGCTGTGTGTACCAGTAGATGTCCTATTCTTAATTTCCTCCTCAAATCAGCCTAAAGGTTCATCAACAATGAGTTAGCCTTACACTTGTATTACAGGTGCATTTACTGGGAATTATTTCAGCATTCAGGGATTTCAAACCACTTAATTTGTAGCCTTAGGGATTTTAGACAAGTGGTTTTGTCACACAATAATTCCATGTTTTCCTCTCTGAGTATTAAAGTAAAAAAAAAAAAAAAAAGCATTGCTTCCAATACTTGTCTGTAGACTTTGTCATTTTAGCAATTCAGCAGACAGTCATCATGAGAAATTGGTATACCATGTAAATGGAAGAAAAATAAAAATAAGATGGGTTTATTCTTACTTTTGAGTGCTCTTGTTATATAGTCTAACATGTTTTCCAAACAAAAGTTAGCGTGCACGGCTTACTCTGAAATCAGTAAGACTGGTGCTGGCCACCTGGCCTCTCTCTGGGAACCGGAGCTGTCTGGACGTTTTCATTGTAGCACCCAGGTGAGTAATACTCAGAAGCTAGCTTCTGAAACATAAAGTGTTAACTATACTCCTGCTCCTTGAATACAATCCAGAACCTAAGGATTAAATGATGACCAGGGGATCGCACCCCAGAGCTCTCTCTCTTACCTTTCCCAGCCACATTTTTGTTATTCTTTTTAAAAATATGTTATTTGTTTTTTAGAGAGAGAGAGGGAGGGAGGGAGAGAGAGAGAGAGAGAGAGAGAGAGAGAGAGAGAGAGAGAGAGAGAGAGAGAGAAAGAGAGAGAGAGAAACTTGAATCGGTTGCCCTCTGCACACACTTCAACCAGGGATTTGCAACCACAACCTAGGTATGTGCCCTGACTCTCAGCCAACTGAGTCACACCAGCCAGGGCCTCACAGTCACGTTGAATTCCTCCTGCTTATTTTCCTTACCACCATCTACCCTTCTTTCCAACACCTTCTCCTCCGCCTATTCTAGCCACTTCCGGGTCTAGTCCTCGCTGTCAGGTACCCTGTGGGGTGGCCCTGCACTGCTTGGGGACATGGTCACGGTGTCCAGCTCCTCCCTGGCTGGGACTTGCCGTCTAATTTGCCATCGGCAGTCACAGTGCTGAGCCTGTGTGGGCCCTGGTGCTGTGGCTGTGTGGGAAAGCCTGGGGGCCCCATATTTTATGTAGGCTGATGAAATTGAGGTAATGAATTTGCAACTAGCTTCTGGTTGGGGGTGTCATTACTGGAGCCCTGATTTGGGTTCTGTATCACATTTCCATCAGTTGATTGGTTGGTGACACCAGTTTTCAATTCAGCCAAATTTTTGACTTGTGTGGAGATAATCCAGCTGCCTAGTGAGATTAGATAAAACATCCTGGGCAGGATTTCCTCATTTCATCATACTTATGTTGATATTTGAAATAATTATGGGTTTTTAAATATATAATAATTATTATTAATATATTTTTAAAAAATATATTTTTACTGATTTCAGAGAGGCATAGAAACATCAATGATGAGAGGGAAACACTGATTGGCTGCTTCCTGCACACCCCCACTGGGTATCTAGCCGGAAACCTGGGCATGTGCCCTGACCAGGAATCAAACTGTGACTTCCTGGTTCACAGGTTGATGCTCAATCACTGAGCCACACTAGCTGGGCTATTATTAATATTTGATACTGATATTATATTATAATTATTGATATTTTAAATCAAATAATTATATATAAGATTACTTTTAATTCACATGTTGTCTGGTTACTAAAATAACTCTACCAACCCACTTTGAAAGAGGTTTCATAGTATGCTAAAGTTACATTTGTCTCTTCTGAGGGCTTCAGCTTGGTCGAATACATACAGTAAGAAAGAGGGACGCTTTCCCAAGAATCAAAATATTTTAGCCACTGGAGGATGGTTATAGAGGCAGAAACTGGATCAAGAAGAGAGAAGATAGGCAAAAATTAAAGTGTCATTGGGAATTGCTTCTGAAAAATAATAGAAAAACACTTTATACAGAATGTAAATCTCAGAGAGCGCTAAATCTCTTGGAAATAAATCTTGATTCATTTGTTTAAAAACTTAGATAATAACTTTAGAGACAGGGAAAGCTGAACGCCCCACACATTCCTGAAACTGATTGAATGGAAGATCTCACTTTTGTGTTCATGTCAGTCTCACGTCCCAGGTTAGCAGGGAATTTGATGCACCTTTGGTGAGCCTGACTTGGGTCATGGCGGCTCGCCAGCCTGCTTGCTTCTCTTCCGTGCTTTGGGAGTGGTGGAAATTAGCTTGATGCAGTCTTGCTGAGACTACAGCCAGGCAAGCTTTACCGGGGGAGTAAAGGGGGGGAGTAAAGGGTGTGGGAGCAGTTGGGGTTGATCAAGGAGGCAGGCAGGTAAGCAGTTAAGAGCCAGTGGTCCCAAATTGTGAGAGGGATCCTGGATTGGAGAAGGTGCAGGCTGGGCTAAGGGTACCACCCCCTACCCCCTATGCACAAATTTCATGCACCAGGCCTCTACTATGTAAATAAACATAAGAAAAAGAACCGGAGGACTAGACCTTTTCTTTTGTAGACCAAAGACAACATTTTGCAAAAAGAAAATTTTTTTCTGACCTTCAGCATGTTTTACCTTCCTTCCATATGGTAATCCTCCATCCTGTGTGAGAGAACAACACTGTCCCTTTAGCAGAATTTCCCAAACCTCCCTCATGATGAGACTGACCTGAGGCTGAATGCTAAAAATATCAATTCCCCAGGCCCCTTTCAGACCGACTGAATCAGAATCTCTGGGGACACGTCTGGGGTGCGTCAGGAGATTCTTATCATCAGAGGCATTTAGGACTCTCTGCTATAGGAACAGAAATGCTAGCAGCCACATTTTCCATTTTTATTGAAGGCCTCCTGGATGTGCCCGGGCCAGGCCAGCGTCCTTTGTTTTAAGAGGCTGTGCTAATTTGCATGGCTGCCCTGGAAAACTATCTGTTTGCAGCCTTTTTCAAAGGCCCCTTTCAGGTCTGAGATTTATTTGAAAATGTAGGAGGCTCTTCAACAACGTTAATCTGTGTCCATCAGGGATACTGCATTCTTAGGGTTAGACGATGCTGGTGATAATTTTCTAAAGCAATTCACGTGTTGCCAGAGGCCCCTCTGCTTTCCCTGGAAGGCCCGTGTGCCTCATGCAGACAGTCCCCTGAGCCACTCTCACCTCAGATTCCCTCCCTGGCCTGTGACATGAGGGCCTTTTTACTTAGTGAAAAGGCTAACTTACTGACGTGTTTTTTTAAAAAATATTTTTTTGATTTTTTTACAGAGAGGAAGGGAGAGAGAGTTAGAAACATCGATGAGAGAGAGACATCAATTAGCTGCCTCCTTCATACCCCCTACTCGGGATGTGCCCGCAACGAAGGTACGTGCCTTTGACCAGAATCGAACCTGGGACCCTTCACTCCGCAGGCCGATGCTCTATCTACTAAGCCAAACCGGTTTCGGCTTGATGTGTTTTTTTAACAGGTACTTATTTAAGGAGGGGGAGCTCTGAAATCCAGTTAGACACCGGAAATACCTTCGAATCAAAGGTCTGAATCAAAGGTTTTAATTTACTAGCTCGTGAGCTGGAGCAAGATAGCACTGGTGGCACTTACCTTTTTAGTTTTGAAGACGTGGGACTGCAATACTGTTCAATTGCTGAGTCAGCAAAAATCCCTTGCATTCTGTTAAAAGGAGCCAGGGGGAACAACGATGACAGCAAAGCCCGCCTGCTGTAGACGGAGGCAGTGCATCTTGGACCGGCGAGCCGGGATGGGAAGGGGCTTTGGATCTGACAGACCCCAGTGTGGGTTCTCACCCACCACCTGCTCACAGATGATCTCTCTGCTTTTCCTCTCTGCAGCAGTTTCCTCTTCTCTAACGGGGGCAGTAATGGCAAGTGTGCAGGGACGCTGTGAGCATTTACTAGCACATCGAATGAGCTAAACGAGTGTTTGTCCCAGCTGGCTGGCATGGCTCAGTAGTTGAGCACCGACCTATGAACTAGGAGGTCATGGTTCGATTCCGGGTCAGGGCACATGCTTGGGTTTCGGGCTCAGTCCCCTGTGGGGGGCAAATAGGAGGTAGCTGATCAATGATTCTCTCTCATCATTGATGTTTCTACATCTCTCTCCCACTTCATCTCTGAAATTAGTAACAATATGTTTTTAAAAAAAAGTGTTTGAAAGCTTTTGGTACATAATATTAATTTAATCATTGTCTATAAGCATTTTATTTCTTCACTAGAGGCCTGATGTATGAAATTGGTGCAAGAGTAGGCCTTCCTTCACCTGACGGGCACTGGCTTCCCTGTGGCACCTGGGACTCGGGCTTCCCTTGCATCCTTGGCTTTGTCCGGAAGGTCGTCCGGTCTAATTAGCATATTACGCTTTTATTATTATGGATGGAGGTTAAGAAGTGGCACCTGTCCCTGGCAGAGTATGGGTATCATATAGCCTGCGATGTAAACGGGAGTAAAATAGTAAAAGCCCAGTGCTCTGAGGACCCAGGACAGCCTGCAAGAGGGGAGGGGCCCTGCTCTGTGGGAACTCTTGCCCTAGCAGGTCCTGTCTAGCCAGACTGCTCCAGAAGGTGCTTCTAGGATCTCCAGGCTTAGAGATGAGTCATGCTCTGCCTTAGCCCTGGCTGACTAAGCTGACCTTGACCTCTGTCTGCCATCCTGAGCACTCCCAGACCAGCCTCATAAGTCCCCCCAGAGTCTGCACGTGGGCAACCTCAACCGTGAGGCCAGCCCAGACAACAGCCATCTTCCAACCAGAACTCCCCACACCAGTCCAGGGCTCATACCATCCACCTCACTGCTCACTCTGAATTGCACAGCTAATTCCCCCGCCCCCCACCTTTGTGGCCAGCTAAACCCACCCTATGCCTAGAAACACCATGGGGAGCATGCTGGTCTTTGAGCCAAGAGTAGGGAGAGGGTGAATGGAAGGCACCATCCATTGAGAACTGAGAGCTTTCTCTCCCTGTAAGTCTGACTGCTTTGTTTTCATCCCTTTTGCATTTACTCTACCATCTTTTCATTATAGTGATAATAGCAGCCATGCAGTGTGTTAAGCCATGCAATGTGTTACTACCAGTAATAATAATAATAATAATAATAATAATAATAATAAAGTTAAAAAGGGAGAGCTGTGGATAATAGGCTCATTTGATTGTTTGGGATACTCTCCCTTTCTGCTCTAGTCCTCTGCAGGCTTCTCTTACCCTAGGCCCGTGGTCGGCAAACTGAGGCTCGCGAGCCACATGAGGCTCTTTGGCCTCTTGAGTGTGGCTCTTTCACAAAATACCACAGCCTGGGCAAATCTCTTTTGAAGAAGTGTCATTAGAAGAAGTTTAAGTTTAAAAAATTTGGCTCTCCAAAGAAATTTCCATCATTGTACTGTTAATATTTGGCTCTGTTGACTAATGAGTTTGCTGACCACTGCCCTAAGCAGACCATCCACTGCCCATCATTTCATACCTTTGCACTGCTAATGTAAGAAACATTCAAACCTGTGAAGAATTTTTGTGCGTTTATTTGAGCCAAACCGTTGACAAATGCCAGGAAGCAGAATCTCCATGGATTGAGATGGTGCCCAGAGAATGGCCGTTTTTCACCTTCCTTTATACATGAGAATCAGAAGAGGAGATGTAAGTGGGTTACATGAAATCATTGGTGATAGATGATTGGGGAGGGGGGAGAAAGCAGAGGGCCGAGGGGAAGGGGAGCCTCTGGGATTGGGCAAACAGTAAAATGATAGACACACACCTCTTTTACTTAGGTGGATGCAGGATGGTTAACAGTCAACAGTGAACTCAGTAACAATGAGGGGATTTGAGGTCTCCACAGAGCAGTGCCTGTGCTTTGCGAGGTCCAGAAAAAAGGACAGTACTTTGACATTCCAGTGACATGTTATTGTAGATGCAACAAGACAATACGTGGGCTAGGTTTAAGGTAAAGATGGACTGGTCAGGGAAGATACTGGCCTAGGGCATGACTACCCACCATAAACCACATTTTAGCTTTAAAACAATTAATTTCAGGCCATCCTTTGTGGTTGCTTTAGGTCTCTTTAGTTTGCAAGGCTGCCGTGCAGGCCTTCCCTGAGCTAGTCAGGTTAGCATGGGGCCCCTTTTCGTCCATAGCACTATGCTCTCAAACATTTGTTTCACAGTCAGCAAAATACTGAGCTGGGCTCGACCTCTTTGCTTTAAGTGAAGCTTGGCTCTCTCCAGAGGGCATTGCTTCCTGGTAGCCACCTCAAGGGGGTGCTTCCTACTTTAGATGGAAAGAGAACTCTAAGGAGGAGCTGGCTCTGCAGTTCAGGCAGAGAAGCCTGAACAGGAACTCCGGGGCCGGAGTGAGCTTAGCAAACTCTCAAAAGCAACAGCCACAAGGAAAGGCCAGTGTGGCTCCAGGAAGTGCGCTTGGGAGAGTGGAGGATGAGTTGAGGCTGGAGAAGGTAGCAGGGTCAGCTCATCCTAGAAGGTCGGATTTAGGGGCAGTCTTAGCAGAGGCTGCTGTAACAAAATACCACGGCCTGGGTGGACTCTTCATTCCTTGATTCTCTACTTATTTATTTGAAAAGCCTCTCCCCCTCTTTTTGTCTCACAAACTCATTCCTGCCCATCATGTAAGTAACCCCATCTCTGGAAAGCCTTCTCTAATCCCCATCCCTGTAGTGTGGGTGAGAAACCTCTTCTGAGAGCCCTCACACCACCCTGAGTCAGCCAGGAATCTCAGAACTTAAAAACAGTTCCTCCCTGCTTCCTTCCCTCCCTTTTCCTATTATTTACTGATTGCTACCATAGATGGAGCGCCCATAGGTAAGAGCCTAATAAGTCTTTTATCAGGAGGTTCTGGCTTTACAGAAGGCGTCAGATAATTTCTTGTTGGATAGAAACGTTCTTCGGAGAAACAAATTCCAGGAGTGGGGTTCAAATCAATGTGCAACTCCACATATGGAAAATATGGACTATAAATTGCTTCTCCAAAAGTTACATTGATTTTTTTTTTTACTGCTGCTAGTAATGCTACTCTATCGATTGAATCATGTGTTTTCAACCATTCTCTGAACCACAACCATTAATGTGCCAGAGTAGTTTTCTTTCGGCTCTAAGAGTATTTCATCACGTGGACTCGCTATGATGAGAGGAATATGGACTCGCTATGATGAGAGGAATATTCTGTATCTACATTGTCTCGTATGTTGTAGCCATCAGCCACTGAGTGAGCACTGGAAATGTGACGAGTGTGATTCAGAAACAGAACTTTTTCACTTCCTTTAATTTTAGTTAACTTAAATATATTAAACATCCACATGTTCCAATTGGTTATCACTTTTGGACAGCACAACTCTAGAGAGAGAAAAGGAATACATCGGGCAGGTGTAATTGCCGCCTTCTAGATTCCTTTCTTCCTTTTTAAATGATGGTGGTGTAAGCTCATCCCTAAGGTGTGACCAGTTCACAAAGGCTGGTATTGTTATTATGAGTCAGCGCTACCTAATTCGGGAAACATTTTTTTAAGTGGTGCTCAGATCGGGAGAGTAACACCTTACATCAGAAATACAACCGAAACCTCTAAGTCTGAAGACCCGAAGGAAACTGGGCAGTGTTACTCTTTCTGTTCAGAGGCATGCACTTAAGCGACTGACGGTGAAGGAGGCCAGGAGCCTGACACTTTCAGAGAGGCATCTGCCGTTGGACTTGTTTTTCCAGGGAAACTGCCAAACTTGTTTTCATCAGGCAGGAAGTGAAGCAACTTCTCAGGGAATGAGCCCAACGCGTGTATCCTATCAGACCTTTTACCTTTTACCTTCTGCTTGGGAGTCTAGGTGGAGTTTTGCTTTTCAATTTAAGAGGAGAGCAGGGTGGGCTGAAGTTTTCCCCCTCTTACCCCAGGTCGTTTCCTTGGATTTCAAATCCAAAGTCGTATTTGTAATCAGTGTACCTGTTTTGATTCTCCAAGTAATCTGTATGCCCTTAAAAGGAAGGAAGCTTTTTATCTTGCACTTTTTTTTTTTTTTTTTTTTTTTTTTTTGGTCCATAGAGTTCTCTAATACGAGTAAATGTACTGAGTTGAATTAGAAGAAGCCTGCCATTAAGTATTAGCCTATGTGACCTCCTGGTAGGTAGCCTTCTACAAGCTGATGATGGGAGGGAGTGCGTCTCTTTCTTTGGAGTTGTTGGTACCGGGTGGAAGAGGTAACCTCAAAAGACACATCCCCAAAAGTCATGTTTTATTATTTAACACCAACATCTTCTACCCCTGGGTTTCTGGTAAATCAGTTGTGAAGCAGAGACATGGGTTAGCTGGCCAGTCAGGCCTCTCGGCTGGACAGAAAACTGGAGTTTCTTTCCCCGGCTCTTCCTATCGGAAGAGAATTGAAGAGGCTCCACAAACCTCTCCAAAAAAGTGTTCTGCCTGAGACTGGTTTGGATCAGTGGAGGATAGAGCGGCCGGCTTGCGGGCTGAGGGGTCCCAGGTTCGATTCCGGTCAAGGGCATGTACATGGGTTGCGGGCACATCCCCAGTAAGGGGTGTGCAGGAGGCAGCTGATTATCTCTCATGGATGTTTCTGGCTCTCTGTCCCTCTCTCTTCCTCTCTGTGAAAAATCAATAAAATATATATTTAAAAAAAAACTGTCTGGGTACAGGATGAGCGCGCGACCCCAAGGTTAGCAGGCTAGCCCCCGGCTCCCAGCGCAGCGCCGCTCGCCACTCACCGCGCGTCCCGGGCGCGCGCGCCTGGAGCCGGACCTGCGGGCCGCCGCGGGCGCCGCGGAGCGAACCATCGGGCGGGCCGGCCGGGGGAGGGGGATGGTGCGGCCGTGGGGGGCGCGGGGTGCCATGGCCACGGGATCGATCCCCTCGCTGCCACCGCCGCCGCCACCAACTCCGGCTCTGGCTCCTCGCCGAGCGTCGCGCGTGCCTCGTCCTGCTGCGGCGGCCTCGGGGGCTCCGGGGGCGGGGCGCCCTGCGTCCTCCCCTCCGGTGGCGCGGGGGGTGGTAGCGGCCCATTTGAGAGTTTCCCGGGCCTCTGGGCCAGCACAGAGGCTCTGCGCTTGGGCCCGGGCGGACCTACGCCGGCGCCGCGGGAGGAGGGACAAAGGGGTGGGTCCCCCGCTGGCAGGCGCCCAGGCAACTAGTTCGGAAGACTGACCCGCCGCGCGGAGCAGGAGCAGGAGGAGGAGCGGGGCCCACGCGGGACCCGCGCCCGAGATGCTGGTGCGAGGAGATCGCGGGTTTCCACCCCGGAGGGAGTTGTCATGTTGGCACCATGTAAGTGCCCTCTTGCGCTCATGGGTGGGGAGAAGGGTCGCCGAGAGTGGAGAGTGAACCCAGGAGCGTGCGGTGGGCTTCCCAGATGTGCTGTGGGAGCTGGGATTCTCTCCCCCGAGGCTGGGGGCCTCCGGGACTCCTGGATTCCTCTTTCTTCTCTCTTCTCTCTTTTTTCTCCCTTCTCCCTTCTCCCTTCTCCGGGACTCCTGGATTCCTCTTTCTTCTCTCTTCTCTCTTTTTTTCTCCCTTCTCCCTTCTCCCTTCTCCCTTCTCCCTTCTCCCCTCTCCTCTCCTCTCTTCTCGTCACTTGGGTTTCAGATTAAGTCACTGAGTAGGGGACTCCTGGATTCCTCTTCTCTCTTCTCTCTTCTCTCTTCTCTCTTCTCTCTTCTCTCTTCTCTCTTCTCTCTTCTCTCTTCTCTCTTCTCTCTCCTCTCTTCTCCTCTCTTCTCCCTTCTCCCTTCTCCCTCTCCCTTCTCCCTTCTCCCTTCTCCCTTTTCCCTCCTCCTCTCCTCTCTTCTCTTCTCGTCACTTGGGTTACAGGTTAAGTCACTGAGTAGGGGAGTCTGTCTTGAACTCTTGTCTGGGATCCCTGCTGCCTTGGAGGCATCTCTGGAGCGGGTCTGTCATCTGCTGTGTGGCTTTGTGTGTTCCCTCTCTGTTTCAAACCACACTCCGTGTTTGATGAAAGTTTCTGGTGTATACATATGTGTGTGCTTGAGGCAGACTGACAACTCTTTAGAAACCAGGATCTTCATGTCTCCCTTTGAATCAGCAGCCTCTGTGCTCACTATACGTAGGAAAAAAAAATTGTCCTCAGCGGGGAGTGGAGATGGAGCTTCAGAAGAAACCACAACAAGGGAACTCTGAGTGCTTTCTGCTCGGCATTATCTCACCTGTCATTAGTTCCTTCTCTTCTGTGTCTTCATTTGTCAGGGTTCCGCTTCTACACAGTAGTGGAAGCTATAAATAATCAGGGTTTGGGCTGCAGGGTTTTGACAGGGAATGCTCCAGAGCTTAGTAATGGGCTACGCCTCCCACCTCTTATTTTAGCTTCGGTTCTCCTCCGGCGGCAGCGCTGCTTCCCTGGCAGCCGTGTGTGCCCTGAGTAATGGCTGTGGCTTCCCTGCAGTGCCCAGCTGATTCTTACCATCCTGGAAACTGCCCTCCGGTCACACACTGCCTTCCCTCACCCCGGCAGAGAGGGACAGAGGCCCTCTCCTCCCGGTCTGTCTGTAGGTGGTCTCTGATGGTCACTTTGGGAGAAACGGGCCCTCTCCGAGGGTACCGTGGTGGGAAGCATCTATACACACCCGGGAAGGACACGTGTTAAGCGAGAAGTTAGTAGGAGCAATTGCATTGGTAGCAAAGTGCCACGAGAATGACATTTGTTTATTCCATCCATGTTCACAAACAACTTCACTTCCAGTGTGAGGAATGCAAACGGTAAGAGGGCACCTCCGCCTGCCGCATTCTTCTGGCTGGGGAAGCAGGCACGTAACGAAGACGGATGGGTTCCAGGGAGAAACAGGGACCCGGTGCTGCAGCTTTCCTTGTGGAGAAGGTGAGGGGTGGGTGTTTCCTAAGGCGGCAGTGGCTTCGGATATGTTTCTTCAGCTTGGCCGGAGCGGCTGCCAGACATGGATGAAGGGGAATTTTCTTCTCGGAAATACCACCTGTAACTTTCCCCCGTCCTAGGACGGGGCAGCTAATTGATAACGTCATGAGCACCTCCTGTGCTCATCACCGCGTGTGGTTTCTGGATGAGCCACACTCACATTCTGCCTCGAAGTATCTCTGTTAGATCTGAAAACTGAGCACTTGTGTTTCTGCAGCCCACGCCCACGCTGCTGGCATCCCCGAGGCTGGGGCAGGGCGTGTGCAGGACAGAGAGGTGTCCTGTGTGCGTTCCCTTCAGGGGTCCTGGCTGGGAAGAAAGGGTGGCGTTTGAACCTTGCGGCGTAAGCCGGCATAAAAACATGGGGCCCTCACCTCATGGGGTCAAGTGAGAACGGGATGAAATACTGTAGGGGGCCTGGCACGTGGTGGGTGCCAAGTAAATAGCAGCTCGTAATCCGAACCATGACGAGCTCCCACTATGTACGCGTTGGTTCCAGGGCTGATAAGGGATGCCGGGTCTAGAAGCATGGGCAGGAGGTGCCTGGTGGGTGTCCAGGGGAAAGAGGAAGAGCTGCTTACACTCTCCTGAAAGGCCTTGAATGCCAGTGAGAGAACTTTAAGTGGGGGGTGGGGGTGAGGGGATGGAGGAGAAGCCGTAGAAATCCCCGAAGTGAATCAGTTTCCCAGTAAATTCTCCACTCCAGTCCCCACACAGGGAAATATTACTATTTTTGAGGCACTCATATGCTTAAAGCCAATGAATTTTTATATCACCCCCTGGGAATACCATTTGCTAGGACTTCTCCCTCCATTTGTTTGACTTTTGATCTAGTTTTTTTTGTGCGTTGACAAGAGGTCCCAGGCCAACCATTTATCTTCTGCAGAAGTGCCTGGGAATGCGAGGGAGGTGATAACTTTCCTACAGCGGCTTTTGAATTTGCAAGGTTTTCTGTCCTGATGGTTTTTTGTTTGATTTTGTTTTTGTTTGTTTGTTTTCTTAGGAGGCAGATACTTCCTTGAAATTGTAGTTTAAAAAAGTCATGCAGATTTGGTTGGGAGTGGCGTGAAGGGTAGGCGTGCCTGGGGTGGGGCGAAGAGGTAGGAAGGGTTAGTAATCACTGTTGAAACTTTCAACATACTTCTAACAAGAATGTGAGCCATCTGGGATTTTTTTTTTTTTTTTTTTTTTTTTTTCCTGCCTAATCCCTGAAACAAATCCCAGTAAGGAGTTGTGGCTTCAGATTAAATTGTCTAGGTTGGGAGTTTACTTCCTATAACATGCCTCATTGATGAATTAGACCCCACGCAGTTATCAGGGGGTCAGAAGTTTGCTGGCCAGGATGGCCTTGGGCCAGCCAGCCTTGGTGTTGAGAGTCATTTTTCCTGGAAAATTGGGTGGGTGGGGCAAAGTGATTCTCTCGGGTGTTTTACTGAGTAAGTTTCTTGATCCTCAATCTAAGGGGTATGCAAGGCTCAGAAACCAAGACTCAGGCCAGAATTAACACATATTTATGGGTTAAAAACTTCAATGTTTACTTGAGCTTTTTTTTTTTTAAGGTTAAAAAAGAAATCCTCTCTTAAGCGACTTCGACCCACTTCAACCCCACAAGAATTTTTTTTTTAAAATATATATTTTATTGATTTTTCGCAGAGAGGAAGGGAGAGAGAGATAGAGAGCTAAAAACGTCGATCGACTAGCTGCCTCTTGCACACCCCCTACCGGGGATGTGCCCGCAACCAACGTACATGCCCCTGACCGGAATCGAACCTGGGACCTTTCAGTCCGCAGACTGACGCTCTACCGCTGAGCCAAACCAGTTTCGTCCCCACAAGAATTTTTGTCATGACCCTTGTTAGTAGATGCCTAAATAGCTAGCAAATTTCCGAGGGTCTGGGGTGGTATTTCTATTAAACATTTTTTAAAAGACTGTGAAACCGCAATGGGACTTTTTTAAAACGCCGCGGGACGAGGGACAAATTGTTGAAAATCGGGACTGTCCCGCCAAAAGCGGGACATCTCGTCACCTTATCCTAGCATCCAGTGTTGATGACAGCTGGGTCCAGTCTGAAAGGCTCCCTAGGAACGCAGTGATGAAGCTCGTACACCGCCCACATTGTTGGGGGGTGGGTGGACGGGGCTCTGAGTTGGAAAGTGCCTGCTCCCGCTTTCTTAACTGGATTGGGGAATGTGCTTCTCAGAACAGCACGTGGTGGGGCCTGACCACTATACTCTGCGATTGACTCCCAGAGCTCCACAGGCCTGCAGAGACCTCCCAACGAAGGGGCCGGTTTCATTTTGGGTTTTAGATGATTGGCGCCTCCATCACCCAGCCAGGCACTACATACACCCAAACCTTCGTCAGCCTCCATAACCTGTGAGCTCAGCAGAGAGACTAGGAGCTGGCATATTGAAAAAAAACAAAACAAAACCTGAGCGTTTGCTGGAGCGTTTTCTCTGCCTCCTCTGCTGTCCCCGGAACTGTGTTTTTCAAAGCGTGCTTTACAGACAACAGACTTGCTGAGAGGGACATGCCCCGTTCTTTCCATTGCACGAATATTGTCCTTTAAGAATAAAAAACACAAAGCCAGCTACCTAACTAATTTATTGACTGGATTAGGTTACTTAGAAGGAGGCAAAAATGAGTGTTAAGTAACATAGTTCCCGTTTAAGAGAAACAGTAAATGATCAGGATGAGTGGCATGAGGCTGTCAGAAATCATGAAGACAGTCCTTTAAATCTAAGACGGGAAATACTGTGACGATTATGGAGAGCTAGGTATGCTTTGACGTCACCTTCAGGAAAGTTGGGCACAGAATGGCCCAGGAAAGCCAGGAAGGTTGAATTTGACTGATTTTACGTCTTAACGTGTGCATCTTGCTCTTGTCCACGGAGCTCTCTTCCTGTGATTGAAGACTTTAGGAAGCTCCTGAATGTCTTGCCCAGTTCTCATTCCTCTCTCTGCTTCCCGTAAGCCATCGCGTGAGCCGGGTTTAAGGTTTGTTGGTATGGCGTTTACAGGGTAGAATGCAAAGGCCACTCCTGAGGGACGTCACCCTGTTATCAAGTGCATCTCTTTTTGCCATCCATCCATCAGTGCCCAACAATGGAGAGAGCTAGTCTCTTCCAGGTGTCAATGCGTTTTACTTGAAAAGCATAGTTTCCATTGGTCAGTGATGTAAGCTTTAGCAAGGATTGTCGTAGGAATCAGAGATCTTGAGATAGGACAGAAGTAACCCTGCCTTGACCTAGAGAAATGAGTGATGGGAAGCTCACGTAGGTATGTAAAACCAGGATAGAAAATGCTTTGTTTTGGTCACCCAGATCCCTGCTTGTGTTTGTTCACACACACACCATTTTTGAAAAACCCTAAGCCTTCAATTAGTAACTTGTACTTTAGTCATTTTAAATCAGTACAGGTGTTTGTTTAGTGCCTCTGCCAGGTAGTTAAAGTTAAATCAGGTCTTTAACCTTAAAAAGATAACCAGACTTGCCTGCATCAACTTGCATACCATTGTAAGTTGCAGACCATAGCAAGATACATTTTTGTAATGTTTATTGTAACTTTCAGACTAAATACTTAGCCTAATTATAATACTCATGGATTGTAGTTTTAATTTATGTTTCTTTTTCCCAACATTGTGTGTGTGTGGGAGGTGTGTGAGGGGAAGCAGAGAGATTTGGAGTTGCAGGAATGGTACTGGTGGAGAAAGCATATTCTTGGTAGATATCTTTATGACTGAAATGCATGTTTGTATTTTAGGAGGCTGGATACATCAAAACATTTCAAATTATACCATCAATCATGGCAAAGAATACAAATGTTCACTAAACTTTACCTGTGTGCCTATGTAATCATGGATTTAGACATCATTCATATGGTCATTACTGTTTCTATTGTGGACTTGAATCATCCACATGAAATATAAACATTATGTTTGCAAGGGAAAAAAATGGGCTTTTGAAACTTTAATTATAGAGTGCCTCACCTGACAGATACCCTGTGTAAACATGGGACTAAGTATATACTGTAGCTATTTATTAACAGTGTGTGACAGTATTGTTAGTCCCATGTCAGAGGTGTTCGGAGGGAATGTATGTAACACATTGTGTGAGAGAATTGTTGGGATAGTTGCTAAGTAACAGTTGCTAAGCTGCAATGAACAGATAGTGATTAAAAGCCAGTTATGCCTTGGCCATTGTGATAAAGAAAGCTTTGGTAGAGGTGAGAGAATACAGCAGGTACCTGAGTGGCAGGTGAGCAGGGGAAAGGATGTGCTCGCGACATCAGTAGGAATGAATGAACTCTTATACTACATGCAGCTTCTAGGACTTTTGCTCTTCACAGGAGGAAATAAAGTTCTTAATTCAGCTGCCTGTTTTCATTCATTGAGAACCATTTGTAATCGCCGTCTGAAAGGAAGTGTTTCCCGTTCGAAGTTGTGGGATATCTGTTTTGCTCACATAGCAGTGCACCTCTGGGTGGAATGAACTTGACGAGGCGGAGCAGGGGTCTGTGTGCGGTGAGAAACTCGCAGCCCATTCCCAAAACCGGGAAGACGGTTGCCAAGTACATCTGGCAAAACAGAATGAACTTCTCGGAGGGAATTAATTTAGCAAACCTAACCATTTCTGGTTTTTGAAAAGAGCAGCCCTTTAGAAGAAACTTCCTGATGAGCTCATTCTCAGGATCCCTTTCCTCCAGAGCCCGTCTTCACTCAGGCTGACTCAGCCGCCTTCTCGCCTGCGATTGGTTCGTGTGCACATGCTAGTATTTATTAGAGCTCTTATCACGTCTGCCAGGGCCAGTCACTTCCGTCAGCCAGCCGGGAGCCCCTCCCTGGTCTGAGTCATCTTGGAAACCCCAGAAAGCAGGCAGGCGCATTGCTAAGTACCACCTCGCACTGCCTTGATTTGGGGAGGACTTGCTGCAGACATTAGTGAGAATTGAAGATTCGTTGAGAAGTTAGAAGAGTGGATTCCTGGCATTTCTGCAGTGAGGAGATGATCGTTCGTAAGGGAAAGAAGTGTAGAATTACATACAGACCATTTTTTGTGGGGGCATATCCGCTCTGCCACTAACTAGCTGGGTCATTTCAGCAAGGTAAGCAATTCTAGTTCTCAGTCTCTTTGAGGGGAAATGAGCTGTTACGGTTGATGGTCTCTGAAGTCTTTTCGGCGTTTAAGTGTCTGAAGGTTCTAAGTGTTTGGGTGTAAAGTCTGAAGAAAGAACATCCTATATAATAAAAGCCTAATATGCAAATTGACCAAACGGCAGAACGACCAGTCGCTATAACACACACTGACCATCGGGACAGATGCTCAATGCAGGAGCTGCCCCCAGCCTGCAGGCCCCAGGCCAGCCAAGGTGGGTGTGAGCGGGGGTTTCCCGATTGCCCTGCTGGTCGCCCTGCAGATCGGCCCTTATCACTGACCAGGCCTAGGGACCCTACCCGTGCATGAATTTTAGGCACCGGGCATTTAGTTCTAAATCATTTCTAACAACTCCTGTCATCATAAAGTGTTTCCAGGCTCTGTAACAACTTTTGTGTTTCTTTATTTTGTCTTTTAAAAAGTGGCCCGTGTGGCTCAGTTGGTTGGGTGTTGTTCCATGTACTGAAACGTTGCTGGTTCCACTCTGGGATCAGGGCACATGCCCAGGTTGCAGGCTTGATCCCTCGTAGCAGATATCCCCCCCACCCCCAGCCTTTCTCTCTCTCTCTTTCTCTCTCTCTCTCCCACCTCTTCCTTTCTCTCTCTTTAAAAAAAAGTCAATAAACTGTTAAAAAATAAAATAAAATAAAATAAAATGAGATCCAGTGTGTTCTCTCTGAAGGCATTGGTCTCAAAGACAAACTGGGAACCTGAGTGGCTATAGTCGTTTAGCCCATGAAGTGATGGCAGGATCTATTATTCAGTTGCAGCTTAAATAATGTACCAGCCCAGTGCGTGCTGGATTCTTTTCCTTACTCTGCAGCCCAGGCAAGCAAACAAAACCCTCGTTTTTTCTCCTTCCCCTTCCCCTCCACCCTTCCCAGTAAAATCGGCATGCTGGGAGACCCCAGCACCCCAGGGACCCCCGTTGCTGTGGCATGAGGGGGGACGGTGAGGCAGGCCTGCAGCTGGAAGGCCTCTGATGTGTTCTTCACGGAGGCGCTGAAGATGAGCCTACTGGGTACTCTGGCGAGACCTCCCTGCTCACTGGTGTAAACAAGCTCACTCCGAGCCCCCGCTTCCCTTCAGGATCCCCTGAGTTTTTCTGCCTGACTCCATGCGGAGTACTTTGGCTACCTTGGGCTGGCCTGGTTAGTGTCTGGGTGAGTTTTAAGAGGGGAGAGAGATTTGTGGCCTCTTAGACACCCCATTGACATGTTCCAGAAATGGAACTGGAAGCATTTGTGCTTTTCCGTCTGGTGGTGTTATTGTTAGAGTCTAAAAACAGGCAAGTGGCGACACATGGAAATGAAGAGGCTCCGAGTTCATTTTGATTATCAGTGTCCTCCTTTCTCGCAGTACCTAAATGCGGATTTTAATCAGAGGTCCGGGAGAAGCTTTCAGTCTGCTGATAACTGCTGAGGCGCACAGTTTGCAGATGTCTTTACTCAGGAGGCAGGAGGAGGCAGGAGAGGTTGACTCCATTTAACCGAAGAACTGAGGTTAAAAAAATGGGTCTGAAACTGCGAAAAAATCCCCCACGGAAACAATGGTGTCCAGAGTCTGTTCTCCCCAGCCTGCTCACTCACCCTGAAGCTTTTTCTGTGTTATTTTTATGGTTTTCCTTGAAGTATAATTTTCTTTTCTTTTTTTTAAATAATATATCTTATTGATTTTTTTTACAGAGAGGAAGGGAGAGGGTTAGAGAGTTAGAAACATCGATGAGAGAGAAACATTAATCAGCTGCTTCCTGCACACCCCTCTACTGGGGATGTGCCAGCAACCAAGGTACATGCCCTTGACCGGAATCAAACCTGGAACCCTTGAGTCCGCAGGCTGATGCTCTATCCACTGAGCCAAACCGGTTAGGGCTGAAGTATAATTTTCTTTCTTTCTTTCTTTCTTTCTTTCTTTCTTTCTTTCTTTCTTTCTTTCTTTCTTTTTTTTTAAAATATATTTTTATTGATTTTGTACAGAAAGGAAGGGAGAGAGATAGAGAGCTAGAAACATCGATGAGAGAGAGTCATCGATCAGCTGCCTCTTGCACACCCCCTACCGGGGATATGCCTGCAACCAAGGTACATGCCCTTGACCGGAATCGAACCCGGGACCTCTCAGTCCCCAAGCCGACGCTCTATCCATTGAGCCAAACCGGTTTCAGCTGAAGTATAATTTTCATACAGTAAAATGCACAAATCTCAAGTGGAGAGCTTGGTAATTTTTTTTTTTATTGTGGTAAAATACACATAACATGAAATCAGCCATTTTAAAGTCTACAATTCAGTGGCATTTAATTCATTTATGATGTTGTGCAGCCATTAGTTCCAGAGCTGGATGAGTTTATGCATGAGTGCATTCACCTGTGTGGTTATACGAACTTTCCATCACCCTAGAAGGTTCTCTGGCCACTTTTCCGAGGGTTAGCACCCCACCTTCAGGGAATAGTTTTGCTTGACCTTGATCCATGTACATGAAGTCAAGATTTTGTGTGTGGCTTCTTCTGCTTCCATGACCTTTGTGAGACTCATCTGTATTGTAAGGCGGTTCCACAGTTCTATTTTATTGCTGAGTAACATTCCACTGATGTGAATTTATCATAGCCTGCTTAGCCATTCTTTTGTTGGTAGGTATTGGGGTTTATTGCCAGCTTTTTTTCTTTTATGAATAAAGCTGCTATGAACATCACCTACGCCTTGTTTTGTGGACTTACTAGTAAGCACATAGTTCTTTTGTGTGAATTCCTAGGAATAGAATTGCTGGGTCATGGCTTGGGGATATGTTTAACTTTCATCCTGTAATTCTTTTTCAAATGTGTTTTTTATTTTTTATTTATTTTTTTTTGGGGGGGGGGGGAGACGGGGAGGGTGAGGGAGATAGAAATAAGAGAGAATCATTGATCAGCTGCCTCCTGCACATCTCCTGGGGATCTAGCCTGCGCTCCAGGCATGTGCCCTGACCGGGAATTGAACTGTGATCTCCTGGTTTATAGGTCAGTGTTCAACCACTGAGTCACACCGGCTGGCTACTCTGTGATTCTTGATTTTTTTTTTTTTAATGAGTATGCTTGAAATTATAGTTTGCAAGACTACAAATTAATGCAGAAACTGAAAGGTGACTTAATTCTCAGACCTGCTGCTTTGATGTATAACTTTCTGAAACTTAATGAGTATTTTCTTTCTGAAGTCATTCTGACTTGTTAGCTTTCAATAAAATGAGTAAAGGTGATCTATAAATCTGGTTTATAGATGGGCTAAAGAGGATATTCCTTTCCCCCCTCTGTCTTTAAGTTTATCTTTTGACAAGTGAAGTGGAGATTATTTTGTGCTGACAGCATGCTCCAAAACATGGGCAACTGTGGCTGTCCTCTTTCTAGCTTATAATATGAAATATGAGCTATCATGTATGGCTCTTTTATTTTTATTACATTTATTGGGGTGGCATTGGTTACTTAACATAGTGCCCTTGAGACATTTAAAAATCTTGAATCAATTTTGGCAGGATCCTCCCTATAACAATAGCACATGTGAAAAGAACTGAGTTTTTCTAATGTCTGACTCTTCTCTCATCCACATAATTTTCCTTATAACTCTGACTGATATTACCTTTTTAAGGTCCTTACTGTTACGGTTTTGAAAAGGTGGTTAGCTAGAAACAGACTGACCAAGTGTTGTATCGATTCATGTTTTATTTGAGGCTTATACCTATAGTGTTATTTCTGAAGGCTCCTTGCAGAGAAATGTAAAGCAAATAAGGAAAGCAAGGATTTGAAGTTCCCAGATAAGCATGATCAGTAACTTTTGTTTTAGCCACTGGTGTAGCGGGTCGGCTCCTTCCTTGAATTTGTGTGTGCTAGAATATATTGACAGAATCCCCCGTTTTAGCTCTTCTCCACCAGCCTTACCCGGTCGGCCAGGGCTGACAATGGACGTCCAAACGGTTCACAGCGGCTAATACAATGCACAAAGGGCTTCCCTGTGTGGAGAGTGGAAAGTGGAGCTGAAGGGGAGCTTCTTAAGGGCATTGACCTAATTCGCTCCCTCGACAGAAATGATTGGTTTTACATATAGATGTCCGCTCTGTCTGCCAGTGCCACAGCTGGTGGTGTCACAGCCAGGAAAAGAAACCATGTATTTTTGTGAAGTACAGCCTTTATTTCTATTTGATAATACCCTTAAGCAAATTTTTTTTTTTTAATTTCAAAAAATATATTTTATTTATTTTTTTACAGAGAGGAAGGGAGAGGGATTGAGAGAAATACCGATCAGCTGCCCCCCTACACACATTCCCTACTGGGGATGTGCCCGTAACCAAGGTACATGTCCTTGACTGGAATCGAACCTGGGACCCTTGAGTCCGCAGGCAGACTCTCTATCCACTGAGCCAAACCGGCTAGGGCCTTAAACAAATTTTTAAAAAAAGCCTAAGTAAAGTTCTGCCAATGAACCGAAAGTTCACCAAAGTTAGGGGGACTGAGAAAGGCCGCAGACACTGCATCACCACCCATCTGGGTCCCAGAAAACGTCCTCACTGGCGGGAATCGGTTCGTCACTCACTTTTCAAAGACAAAATTCTCTGTGGGCCTTTTCCTCTATGAAATGTGGGGAACTAGAGCTGGATTAAAAATAAAAACTAGTTGAGGCACTGCTACACATTGAAATTCTGTGTTTGTGATTTACTGTGTCCAGAATACACACCGGCTTTGCCTTTGCTACTTATGACCGCGGATATTTGCAGCCACATGCACGGCCTCGCAGACTATCTGGGGCCTATTCATAGAAGAGGCGCAAAGGGGAATGCCCGTGTCACGGTGGGGGAAGAGGGCAGTGGGCTCAGTAGTAAGCGCAGCCAACAGTTGCATTGTTGTTCCGAGTTGTTGAGTGCGATTCGATGATTAAATATAAATGTCGACCTCATTGGAAGGTATCCCAGCAATGAACTGTTCTGAAAAAACCGCGGTGGCATATCATTCCACCAGACTTGTTCTCTGGGCTTTATATTTGGGATAATGGTTTATGCAGTGAAGTGTCATAAAAACTGGGGTGCTGTGGCGTCTCTCCGTCTCTTGTTTGTGTCCACTTGGGCGTATTGACTCGATGTGTCCCCTGCTACACGGACAGTCCATTATCTTCATGGGAAGCAGCATAAGCTTTTTATTTTTATTTTTTATTATTTTCTAAAAATATATTTTATTGATTTTTTTATAGAGAGGAAAGGAGAGGAATAGAGAGTTAGAAAACATCGATGAGAGAGAAACATCGATCAGCTGCCTCCTGCACACCCCTACTGGGTATGTGCCCGCAACCAAGGCATGTGCCCCTGACCGGAATCAAACCTGGGACCCCTCAGTCCACAGGCCGACGCTCTATCCATTGAGTCAAACTGGTTTTGGTAGCATAAGCTTTAAAAAAAAAAACAAAAAAAACCATATATATATATATATATATATATATATATATATACACACACACACACACACACACACACACACACACACACCGTGTTTCCCTGAAAATAAGACATCCTCTGAAAATAAGACCTAGCACAACTTTGGGAGAAAAAATTAATATAAGACACTGTCTTATTTTCGGGGACACAGGGTGTGTGTGTGTGTGTGTGTGTGTGTGTGTGTGTATATATATATATATATATATATACACACACACACACACACACTCACATATATATATATTTTAGAGCAGAAGAGAGAGAGAGAAACATCAATGATGAAACAGAATCATTGATTGGCTGCTTTCTGCACATCCCCCACGGGGGATTGAGCCTACAACCCAGGCATGTGACCTTGACCAGAATTGAACCTGGGACCCTTCAGTCCGCAGGCTGACGCTCTATCCACTGAGCCAGACCAGCGAGGGCCAACATAAGCTTTTTGGTTGGGATGAATTGCGTCAAAATGAATGCTTGGAGCAGAGAACTCCGCAAAATGCCCCCAATTAGACTTCCCTGCATGTGTCTGTCCTCCTTTTGGAAGAGCGGAGGGTTTTCAGTGAGGCCTGGGTCCGCCCTGGAGTGGGGAGGGGCTCAGATTCACGGGGAGGGCAGCTCTGGCCCTTTAAGGCGCTCTTAGGCAGAGAGTAGTTGCTCAGTTAGTGCAGGACGCGAAAGGAGAAGGTGAGCCCCAGAGGACTGAATGTGGGCAGCATGGGTGTCCGTCTCTCCCCTTTCTTCCCAGCTTCTCTGCCTTCCAAGAAAGCGCTTTGCAGGCAGCTTGGGGACGATTGGAACCTGAAAAACCTTGCATTATTGGACTGACAAACCGAAAATGAGCATTGCCGGGGCTTGTCCAACGGCTCTGGGCTGTGCGCTTGTTTTCTATAAACACTGTGGGTGTGTCGGGGCAGGCTCCCTCCAGCTGCCCCTGAGGTGTGTGTGAAACGCCCTTCACGAGGGAGCCCAGGGCACAGGGAGATGCAGCTGGTTTTGCCCTGTGCCCTGAGACTTCACTTTTCTCTCGTGAAGTGAGGGAAGGAAGCCATGCGCTTGATGTCCCTTAGACCCTTGGTACAGGTCTGGCTGGACAGTCCCAATCCACTGGGGACAGGTGCTAAAACTCGCTTCTATAGGGGAAAGACTGAAGCTCAGAAATGTCAAGTAACTTGCCGAAACCGGTTTGGCTCAGTGGATAGAGCGTCAGCCTGCGGACTGAAAGGTCCCAAGTTCGATTCCGGTCAAGGGCATGCACCTTGGTTGGGGCACATACCCAGTAACGGGTGTGCAAGAGGCAGCTGATCGATGATTCTCTCTCATCAATGTTTCTAACTCTCTATCCCTCTCTCTTCCTCTATGTAAAAAAATCAATAAAATATATTAAAAAAAAAAAAAAGAAAGAAATGTCGAGTAACTTGCCGGAATTCACACAGCTCCTGTGACCGGGTAGGGAATCTGCCTCTTGCACACCCTCTACTGGGGATGTGCCCGCAACCAAGGTACATGCCCTTGACCGGAATGGAACCTGGGACCTTTCAGTCTGCAGGCTGATGCTCTATCCACTGAGGCATGTGACTCATTTGAAGCCTGCAGGTTTTTGCAGTTGTGCCAGCCTCTGCTTTTCAGAATCAGATGCGCAAAGAAATAGGGGGAGACGCAACAGACAGCATCCCTCTGTTGATTGTTAGGAGTTTAAATATTATCATTGGACATGTAAAGGGCCCCCCTGCTCCCTGCCTGCCCAGGAATCATGAGTGACACAGTAATATATCAATGTTAACAGATTGATTCATTCTTCAGTGACCTCTGTGTGTCCACCACTGTGTGAGGCCCCAAAGACGCTATCAGATGAGTAAGACACAATCTTACGTGGAAGTAGATTACATAGACCCGTGGTGGGCAAACTGCGGCTCGCAAGCTACATGCGGCTCTTTGGCCCCTTGTGTGTGGCTCTCCCAAAAAAATACCACGGCCTGGGCGAGTCTATTTTGAAGAAGTGGTGTTAGAAGTAGTTTAAGTTTAAGAAAATTTGGCTTTCAAAAGAAATTTCTGTCATTGTACTGTTGATACTTGGCTCTGTTGACTAATGCGTTTGCCAACCACTGACATAGACAACTAGCTAAAATCACAGTTTTATTACAGAAATATTAAGAATATGCCTTGTCAAGTGAAAGTCTACATTTTTCAAGTTCACAGTCTCCAGTTAGAAATGACTGTGTCATTCCATCCTCTCCCCACAGTAGCAGTTGTTAGGTGAATGGCTACCAAGCACATGGGCTATGGAATTAGAAAGAGCATCATACTAGCAGATATGCTATGTTTGGGACTTTGTCTGTTAAAGGTCAGAATTCCATCACAAGTTCCCTGAGGGTCAAAGTGCATCTTTTAAAATAAGAAATACCTCTAAGAGGTTTAGGCTACCAGATACTCACACTTTAGTGTGACATAGGACTGCCAGGTTATTCTGTATCTGACACCATGTGCATTGATAGAAGTAGGAATTTTTAGAAATGTTTTTATTGATTCTTCAGAGAAGGGAAGGGAGAGGGATAGAAACGAAGATGAGAGGGAAACATCATGGATCAATTGGCTGCCTCCTGCATGTCCCCTTCTGGGGACCGAGCTCTGCAATGTGGGCACATGCCCTGACCGGGAATTGGAATGGTGCTCAACCACTGAGCCACACGGGCCGGACAAGTGAGAGTTTTGAATGGGAATACAAGTGGGGGGAGAATTTTGGAGCCAGAACATTTTGGTGATGGAGCAAGCCATTATGGGATGCCAGGTGTTTGCCTTTGGATGGGTGGGGTAGGAGAACATCGAAAGCCAGAGCAACCAGCCCAAGGGGTAGAAAGAGAAAGGAAATCTCTAGAAGCTATTTCTTTCCTGTTCCTTCCCAGAATGCTACTCAGGGTGCTTTTGTCTCTTCCTCACCTGCTCCTGCATGGCCCCCTGCCCCAGGACCCAGCGTGGATGAGTTAGGTGTGCTCCCTGGTAAGGCTGACACTGTATGAATGCTGATTCTTGGCTGTATGCTCAGCCAGGTTACATGCTCAGCCAGCACAGATGCAGGAGATATAATTCTGATGAGATTGAGTCGGACTTGATGGTGGGTATTGGAAACTTACAGTCTTTACAAACAAGTTTCTTCTGATGCAGGGTTTGCCTGGGGCCGGGGGTGCTGCATCTCGTGGTCTTCCTGTGAGCTGCCCCGACAGCAGGAGGTCGGGAGCCAAGGTTTTCTCTCCTCCGTGTCCATCCCATTTCCTTGCAGAGTCTTGCCCAGTGCGTGTGTTGATAATACTCACACATGTAGTTAATTATCTACTTTGAGGAAAATCTGAAGCATGATTTTGATCTCAGGCCAGCTTCCCCCTCAGAACGTGATTGGAAATGGTAGGCAAGTTCAGATTTTAGATTAGGTAAAATTATCCTCAGGGAAGTTCCATTGTTACCAAAACCCTTTGAATTGACCTGACTTTTGGATTATGTACCCTCTAACAACTCACTCGTTATTAATTCAAAAAGAAAAAGAAATACACAGGCAAACAAAAGAGGATTATCCCTATAAATAAGGACTGGCTGCTAAAGGTGGAGGTGAGGAAGGAAAGCAAAACTCAGACAGTGTGTGCACCTCCGTCGGCACCCGTGTGAGCACCTTGCAGGAAAGGACCAGGCCTAGGTGAGCAGACACCTGCCATTAGTCATCTGCCACTGAATTTTGCATAAGTTGAAACTAGGGATTGGCAAACTACAGCCAACTGCCGGTTTGGTTCTTTTTGTTTGTGTTTCTACCCACTAAGAATTGTTCTTAACATTTTATAATGGTTATATTTAATTCATTCATTCATTCATTTAATATATATTATTTTTTGCAGAGAGGAAAGGAGAGGGAAAGTTAGAAACATCAATGAGAGAGAAACATCGATCAGGTGCCTCCTGCCCCCCCCTGGCCAAATGGGGTGGCCATCAGCCCGCAGGGAGTGCGGGTTGCAATAGGGGAGGAGGGAGAACTAAAAGCTGGAGACCGGGGGGGGGGGGGGGGGGAGGCACGTGTGCTCGTGCCTCCCCGGGATGTGCCCGCAACTAAGGTACATGCCCTTGACTGGAATCAAATCTGGGACCTTTCAGTCCATAGGCTGACGCTTTATCCACTGAGCCAAATCAGTTAGGGCTAATGGTTACATTTTAAAGGGTTATGTCAGTATCTATATAATGCTAAAAAAATTGACTATGTGGCCCTTTAAAAAAATGTTCAAAGGGCCCTGGTTCAAAACTCTTGAATTTCTTGCATGTTCTATTGCCATCATGGAATAGTCATGTCCGGATGCTGACCTGTGAAAGATTCTGGCTTCACAAGGATGCTCTTGTCCGAGGTCCCGCTTGGCTGTGGTAAAGCGAAAGAGAGAGAAGGGGTGGATGGGTGTGCCAAAGGGCTGGTTTGCTTCTGGTTTCCGTTGAGGCAGGTCACAGACTGACCACAGGGGCCAGCTGGGAAGTGCTGAGTATAGGCTTCTTCCAGGCTAAGCAGTAACATCGGTGAAAATGTGAAGGAAGTATGCTTCAAAGTGCATACTTTGTTTTTAGGGTTTTTTAGGGAGAGAGAGAGAAACATCTATGTGAGAGGGAAGCATTGATTGGCTGCCTCCTGCACGCCCCCTACTGGGGCTTGAGCCCACAACCCAGGCATGACTGGGAATTGAACTGGCGACTTTTCCGTGCACGGGATGCCACCCAATCCATTTAGCCATACGAACCCAGGCAGATGGACACTCTGGATGGTGCTATTTGTTCCCTCAGTCCTTTGACTTAATCTGCTGTGCGCACCCATTTATCAGAATGCCTGGAAAATTCCTGTTATGTGTGCCCTGATATGGGTTTCCTAACTACACTTAAGTAGCGTGCTGCAAAGGTGCCTTTGGAACCTGCCTTAGAAATGATAGTTCTTTCCTCACAGGAGAGCTTGACAATGCCTGAGCCCTTGGCTGAGCAGCATGCCTCAGCTGCACAGGGAACCTCGGGCCAGGTCTCCCTCTCCTCCTCCCCAGCTCCTGTGTCCGCCCGGGCCTGCCCACCTAGCTTACATGTCTTCCCTGCTTCCTAGTGAGATGAGCAGTTTGGACTCAAATCCACTGATCAGACTTTTTCTTATTTTGCTCATTAATGAGGCCAAGATCCTTCCCGAGACCCTAGTTCTTACACACACACACACACACACACACACACACACACACACCCGCTTCCCCGCTTTCCCGCTTTCCCGCTTTCTATACTTGCTTGCTGGCCCCTTGATTTATGCATGGGGAGGCAGGACCGTGTGTATTATCCTCACTGTTTGAGTCTCCAGGGCTCCGTACAAAGCCCTGGTATGAAAGAGGTGCTTAATAAATATTTATTGAATGAACTGATGGATGGATTCCACTTTCCACGTGAAACTTTAACTCCTGTATCTTTTTCCTGGACAATGATGTTCTTCCGCAGCACCTTAATTAGGTCCAGAGATCAGCAATTGGAAAGTGTTATTTTTCTGACGATTCCACGGTGCCCAGAGCAGGGTCAGAAACACTGTCGGGTGTTGATTGATTGTAATATGCTTTTGTGTTTCCACGTAATGTTAAGGCACGACAACTAAAAGTATAATTGTTCCCTTTCAGTGATCGTCACCCCCTTCACTGTTTGCTCATTTACTCGGCCTCTTATAAAAGCTAGAATGGCAGGATTTTATTTTGATTACTAAAGTGTGAAGGGAAAGTCTCTCCTCTTTTATCATTGCGCCACCTAGTGGATTATGTCCGTATACTGTGCAGTGGCCTTTGCTGATTTCCTGATGATTAATTATATATTCAAAAAAAAGGGGAAATGCTGGGAACTTTTTTTACGCTTTAAGACTACATACAATTTCTGCCCACAGTGTATGTCACTAGGCAGAAATGGATTCTCTTGACGAGCTCAACATTGTTTAATTTAGAATTTAATAAAGAAGTTGCCCATATCTGAAATGTTGTCCCATGTTACCAACAAAAGAAAACAATGAGTTGAGAGAAGGGTGTGTCCCCACATTGTTTTTCATGGATTGCCAGTTTAACTCAGTTTATGTATTAATGCTAAACAAGATGTTAGATCAAGAATGAGTAGTGTTTTTTCTAAGTTTGGAAACGTGCTGTCTCAAACATCTGAACTTCTTTTTGCTTTAAATTTTGTCATGAGAAAAAAAAATGTAGGAGACTATTTTCAGTTTCATCTACTCTGTTTTATTATTAAGTCAAAGTCATAAGCAAAGTGTGTAGATTTGCATTTTCATTATTTTTAGTAGCTTGTCATCTGGATGGGAGGTGAATGCAGGAAATTCCACCTTTCTTTCCCCTTCCTGCCTCTGGTCTCAGTTGCCCCTCCTCTTCATGGTGTTGTGTTCTAATACCACCAAGAATTATTTTGTTTTTCTCCCTCAATTTCCAGGAGATTCAGTGGACGTGCAATGTGCTAAACACACAATGCAGGAACACGTCCCCTTATCAAGTTTATGATGCTTTAAATATGTAACAAATACTTATGCAGTTGAGGCTGTAAATTGTAAACTCTTTTTAAAAAATATTTTTTATTGATTTTTTACAGAGAGGAAGGGAAAGGGATAGAGAGGTAGAAACATTGATGAGAAACATTGACCGGCTGCCTCCTGCACGCCCCCTACTGGGGATGGGAGGAGTGTGCGCAGGGGAGGTGCATCTTCTTACCCACAGATCCTAGGCAGGACCTGAGATGGTGCTTTTCTAACAAGCTCCCAGGTATGGCAGCAGTTTCTAAAGGGGAGGGTCTTTATGGCCCTGCCTTTATTCCCCCATCCTGAGAGGACAGGCGTGCCTTTGAGGCTCAGGATGCTGTGCCTCAGGGGCTCTCAGGGGAGGGAGCAGGCACACGGATACATGAGGGGAGCATTGTGCCTTGGGTCAGGGAGGGACAGCTCACCATGGGTGGCTCATACAGGGCCAACTAGCAGGATGCACCCGCGGACTCTAATCATTGTTTTTCTAACCTGCCTTTTGCCAGCTAATAATTTTCTCTCTATCTTGGTGCCTGTCATGGGGTGGTGGTTTGTGTGTATGTTTGTTTTTGTACACGGAAGCTATGTTTTAATGTTTTGCTGGCTTAGTCAGGTTGAAAATCACAAAGTGGACAGGGCTGTGTGTCTGTTGGTAAATTAGCACCTTCCTTTTTGGCTTATTAATGGCTTTGCAATTACAAATAAGAAAGATCTGTTTAAATGATAATTGTACCATTATCATTTAAATGATAATGGTCAGTGTACCAAAACTGTGAACACAGTGAACACAGGCCTTAAATATAATGAACTTATCTGCTGATGCTTCTTTGCCTCATAGTTTGTTAAAATTGGACTCGTGCAGGGCAGGTCTGGGTTCAGATTGTGACTAGCCACCTAGTGGCTTTGGGGCCAAGGGCAAGTTCTTAATATCTCAGGACAAACACACACACACACACACACACACACACACACACACGCACACACACATTCATATATGTACTAGAGGCCTGGTGCACGGGATTTGTGCACTGGTGGGGGCGTGGCCTGTGGGGATAGGTCCGCTGTGGGAGCGCTGCTCCCTGGTCTGGCATCTTCGGTGGAGCACTCGCCTCTCCAGGGGACCAGGTCGGGGCCAGGCCCAAGGACAATAGCACTGAGAGGGGGTGGAATAGGCCTGAGTCCGGCAGCAGCCACAAACCCACCTCCCAGCCTCCGGGGTCTGCTCTGTGAGCCCAGTGGTGGTGCTGCTGCATGGCCTGTGGGTGTGCAGAGGAGGAGGAAGGGCCTGCATGGAGCGTCTGCCCCCTGGTGGTCACTGTGCATCATAGTGGCTGGTCGACTGGCCATTCTGGCTGTTGCGCTGCCCGGTCGCTAGGCTCTTATTGTGTAGGATAGGATAATGTATAATGACGTGTATCCCATACGTGTGTGTGTGTGTGTGTGTGTGTGTATTCTAAATTAAGACTATTTCTTTCTAGAGCAGTTGAAGGTTTGCAGCAAAATTGAGGGAAGAGTACAGAGATTTCCCAGATACCCCCCTCCCCACCCAGGCACAGCCTCCCCCATTATTAACATCCCACACCAGAGTGGTCCATTCATTACAGCTGATGAGCCTACACTGACACGTCCTTATCGCCGAAAGCCCATCGTTTACCTTACAGTTCACTCTTAGATGTGGGTTTGGACAAATGTATAATGACATGCATCCCATCATTATGGTGCCGTACAGAGTATTTTCACTGCCCTAAACGTCTTCCATGCCCTGCCTCCTTCGCTGTCCCTCCCTCCCTCCCTTCCTCTCTCTCTCCAATCTTCCAACCCCTGATCTTTTTATTTATTGTCTTGTAGTGTTGCCTTTTTCAGAGGTTACAGAGTGGTAATCCTGCAGTTATACAGCTTTTTCCGGTGGGCGCCTTTCACTTGGTCACGTGCATTTCAGTGTTCTCCACGTCTTTTCATGGCCCGGCAGCTCATTTCTTTCCCTCTCTGAAGCGTGTTCCGTTGCCTGGATGGACCACCGTTGTTATCTGTCCGCCTCCCGAAGGGCGTCTTGGCTGCTTCCAGGTTCTGGCAATTTCGAATAAAGCCGCTCTAACCATCCGTGCGCAGGTTTCTGTGTGGCCGTGAGCTTCCGTTGCCTCGGGTGAACACCGAGGAGCACGATGGTTGGTGAGAGTGGGTTTACGAGTAATTTTGTAAGAACCCATCCGACCACTTTCCAGAGTGGCCGCTCGGTGTTCCGTGCCCCCCGGCAACGAATTAGGTTCCTTTTGCTCCGCGCCCTCCCCAGCCTTGGAGGTCAGGGTTCCAGGCTGCGGCCAGCGGGAGCCAGCTCACAGGATGGTGAGCAGTTGTCTGGGGTCCTCGGTCTGGTGCCCCGCTGCGTGTTAATGACTTCCTGTCTTTGCAGCTCTCGTAACCTTCTCATCCCTGGTCCCCAGGGCCGGTGTGTTCGAAGACTACCACGCTGTAGATTGAGTTACAATATTTTGACATCTCTGTCCGTGCTGAGGATGTGTGTGCCGAGCAGGTGACTGCCCAGGCACATGGAGTACGTGTAGCGTCTTGAATTCACCCTGAAGGTTATCCCTCCTGGCTGTGACCGTGCAGTTCCCTCTTCCGAGAAGGTCCACCCACCAACACATCAGTCACCCTCTAGCACTGAGCTCCCGCAGAGCCCTGAGGGGGTGGGTGGGCCTTCCCCGGGGCTGGTGCACCCCCGTCACCCACCCCCAGGGAATAACTCCCACCCAGGCCATCCACTTACCCATCACCCACCTTTCTCCAGCCCCTCGTGGCCCTTTTTCTTCCCTGTACATGATAACCTTGTTTCTCCCAAGGGCCTTTGCGTCTGTTGTTCCCTCTCTCTGGAGGGCTGTCCAGAGTTTCTTATCATTAGTTCTTCCCAATGTCACATCTCATGGCCCTTACTGCTACCTGAGATTATACTATGCTTACTTGTTTATTGTCTGTCTCCTCCTTTAAAAAAAAAAAATATATATATATATATATATATATATATATATATATATATATATATATTTTAATTTTTTACAGAGAGGAAGAGAGAGGGATAGAGAGTTAGAAACATCAATGAGAGAGAATCATCGATCAGCTTCCTCTTGCACACCCCCTGCTGGGGATATGCCCGCAACCAAGGTACATGCCCTTGACCGGAATTGAACCCGGGACCTTTCAGTCTGCAGGCCGACGCTCTATCCACTGAGCCAAACCAGTTTCGGTGCCTGTCTCCTCCTTTAACCTCCTCCCTGTGAGGGGAGGGTGTGGGCTTGTGATCTCCCCAGGACCTAGAACAGGGTCTGACACTGTATCCCAGAGGCTCCTGGAACGCTGGTGGCATGGACGAGCCTCGGGTATTTATTTGACCGCGGTTGTCTTCGCAGCGCTGTGCTCATGGTCCCCCTTCCCCAGGGGCTGTGACTGCCTTCGGGTGGGATCAGGGTTGTCTGTCTTTCCATCCACAGGGCCAGTGGATTGCTGCTCAGTAAATGAGCTTGAATATGTGAATTTGGAAGTTTGGAATCCTTGAGAAAGAAATCCTTACATTTGCCGAAACCGGTTTGGCTCAGTGGTAGAGCGTCGGTCTGCGGACTGAAAGGTCCCAGGTTCGATTCCGGTCAAGGGCATGTACATTGGTTGTGGGCACATCCCCAGCAGGGAGTGTGCAAGAGGAAGCTGGTCTATGTTTCTCTCTCATTGACATTTCTAGCTCTCTATCTCTCTCCCTTCCTCTCTGTAAAAAATCAATAAAATATATTAAAAAAAAGAAAAAAAAGAAATCCTTACATTCTTGAGATCTTCTCAAGGAGGCAGCTGTCCACCACAAAATGCCCATTTGAACAACAAACTGCTGGTCAGAACAGGCTGCAGGGTTTGGATGGCCATCTCTCTGGCCTTCTTCCGGGTCTTGGCCCTGTGCTGTTCTTTAGGCCCTGAGTGTCCTCCCTCCCTCCCTCCCTCCCTCCCTCCCTCCCTCCCTCCCTCCCTCCCTCTTATTCATTGTTCAGAACTCATCCCAATGTCCTTCGCTCATGGTGAACACCCTGCACTCCCCACCCACTCTGACTAGATCAGATGCCGGCTCTTGCCAAGCATCCCCAGGGCTGTGCTGTACATGGATTGACCTTCATTTGATCCTCAGGCCTTGCCCATTGCACCTGGTAAACATTTGCTGAATGACTACAGAGTGAGTGGTAGCCTGTTTGCACATTCATGTTCGTAGCAGCAGCGTACTTCACAACAGTCAAGAGGTGAAAGTAACCCAAGTGTCTCCATCGGCAGATGATGATAGATAAACAAAATGTGGTCTGTATGTACCATGGAATGTTATTCCCCCCAGAAAGGAAGGGAATTCTGACAGATGTTACAAGGGTGACCCTTGACATTGTGTTGAGTGAAACAAGCCAGACACAAAAAGACAAACACTTTATGATCCCACTTACGTGAGGTGCCCGGAGTCGTCCAATTCATAGAAGTGGTTGTCTGGGGCCCCCAGGCGGAGGAAGCAGGGAGCTGTTTAATGGGAACAGAATTCCAGTTTTGCAAGATGAGAGTCCTGGAGATTGGGCAACAGTGAGAAAGGATCTACTGCCACTGAGCCGCACACTGAGGAATGGTTGTGAGCTTATGTTGTGTGTGTTGGTTTTTTTTTTTAGCCCAATTTTAAAAAATCATGCAGGGCTGAAACCAGTTTGGCTCAGTGGGTAGAGCGTCAGCCTGTGGACTGAAAGGTCCCAGGTTCGATTCCAGTCAAGGGCATGTACATTGGTTTCGGGCACATCCCCGGTTGGGGGTGTGCAGGAGGCAGCTGGTTGATGTTTCTCTCTCATCAATGTTTCTAGCTCTCTATCTCTCTCCCTTCCTCTCTGTAAAAAAAAAAAAAAAAAAAAATCAATAAAATATATATTTTTAAAAAAATTGTGCAGGAAGAAACTGTGACTTCTGGAAACCTGGAATTCTTAAATTGTAGGATGCCTTTGACTTCTGGGCTGGGTGGGATGCATGAATTTAAGGGAAAAGGTATTTATTTCCTCACCAGGAAAGCTCATGTGATTTCCTGAGGACTGTCAGCATGTAGGAGTGAGCTGCCTTAAGCAACCTCTTTTCCTCCACCTGGATTCTCTGCACCCGGCACCCAGGAGCCTGCCTGTGCCTGCACCGCTGGCATTGAGTCCTAGGCACCCTCAGTTTCCAAGATCTTCCTCCAGTAGGGTTCCTTTGTGTGTGTGTGTGTGTGTGTGTGTGTGTGTTTATTGTTAATCCTCACCTGAGGATATTTTTTCCCCATTGATTTTCAGGGGGAGTGGAAGAGAGAGACAAAGTCAGAGAGAAACATCAATGTGAGAGAAACACATCAATTGGTTGCCTCCTGCACCAGGGCCCGGGCCGGGGAGGACCTTCCCACCAAGGTATGTGCCCCTGACCCAAATCGAACCTAGGACCCTTTGGTCCGCAGGCCGACACTCAATCCACTGAGCCAAACTGGCTAGGGCAGTAGGGTTCCTTTGTACTCTCTGTGCTCTTCAGTGTAAGATTTGAAACAAACTTTCATTAATTTCCCATCCTGTTCTTCTGTTCCAGCACTTTTGAAGAGCAGATTCTTTTTTTTTTCTTTTTTTTAATAATATATATTTTACTGATTTTTCACAGAGAGGAAGAGAGAGGGATAGAGAGTTTGAAACATCGATGAGAGAGAATCATCGATCAGCTGCCTCTTGCACACCCCCTACTGGGGATGTGCCCGCAACCAAGGTACATGCCCTTGCCCGGAATTGAACCCGGGATCTTTCAGTCTGCAGGCCGACGCTCTATCCACTGAGCCAAACCGGTCCCGGCTGAACAGCATATTCTTGCCCTGGCCGATGTGGCTCAGTTAGTTTGGCATTGACCTGTGCACCAAAAGGTCACTGGTTCCATTCCTGGCCAGGGCACATGCCCGGTTTGCAGGCTTGATCCCCGGTAGGGGGCATGCAGAAGGCAGCCTATCCATGTTTCACTCTTGGCGTCAGTGTTTCTCTCCTTCTCCCTTCCTTTCTTCCTAAAGATCAATACAAAAATAAGTAGTTAAAAAAAAAAAAAAACCATACTTAACTCTTGTTGAGGCCAAGGAAAGGACGCGAACATTTTGAGTGTGCATGTCAATGAGCACTAAAGCATGCACGCTTGGTAGAGGTTGCCTTGTTTCACGCTGCCAAATAGATACTTGGCCCTCTGAGGTGTAGGTGGGACAATCCCCATTTTTTAAAGAAGGCAACAGAGAGCCATCCAAGGCTCACGGGCTAAGTGACAGAACAGATGGAAACGGCATCCCAGACTCTATGTCCCTAAAACTCGCATCATTGCCTCTGTTCAGGTTATGTCCTCTGGAGTCCAGATTTATTCATATCTCCGCCTCAAAAACCGGGTGGCGCACGGGAGTGACATCCATGCGGTTGTGAGAATGACCGCCGGTTCCCCGGAGACCGTGCTTCCAAAACCCACACCTCGATCCAAGCCCCAGGCGTCCCTGAACATCTTTTCTCCGTGTTCAGAGACCTAAAATGCAAGACAAAGAAAGAAACAGACAGGAGGCCCTCTGTTGTTCTTTTATCTGTTACGTTTTCAGAAAGGTTGGAGGGAAAAGGGCCAAGGGAGCACTCTGCCCTTGACGTGGCTCCGCGTGGTACCAACTCCCCAAGCCCTGTCTTCCTCCAGCCAGTACACCTCATGGTCTCCACGGATGTGAAACATTGATCTTCATGCCTTTTCATTTCTGTGTGACGTTAGCATTTCAGTTCCACTGAAATGTTCACAGCTTCTAGCCACCTTACAGTGTGTGTGTGTGTGTGTGTGTGTGTGTGTGTGTGTGGTAATTATAGTTATAGGAGGGTCAATATTAAATGAATACTTCTGCACCTATTCCTTCCTGTAGTATTGCTCTCTAGGATCCTACTTAGATTCTATGAGATCGGAACCCGTTGGTATGTCTGGAAGGAATATTTTGAGTCATTGATGCTCTAGGTCCCTCGCCCGGGGGAGAGGGCGGGAGGGAAAGCCGTGAGAGTGATGTGCTTCCAGGCTGCCTGCCTCCTTCCCCACCGGTGATGCTTTTCAGAGCGTTCGGCATCCCCGCCACCGCCGTCTGGGTGTCCCTGTGCGAGATGACCACAGGCTTTGCCGGGAATGTGGGCCACTATCGTGTGGGCCTTACGTAACCACGCGCAGGGGTGGCAGTGGGCGCGCAGCCTGGCGTGCGTGGGCAGCGGCCTGGCTGGGTCACTCCCCAGCGTGGCCATGAAGACGGCTCAGTTCCTGCAGAGGATGTGGCTCCAGGCCGGCAGAAAGCTGGGGCTGTTGAAAGGCCATGTGAGTCTCTCTCTGCCAGCTGTCACCCCCTTCCTCTTTCCCAGCCTTTCCTTTCAGGAAGCGGTTGGGTGGGGGTGGGGGTGGGGGCAGCAAAATCCCTCCCACCTTTCTCCACGGGTTTATTTCGTGCTGGCAGCTTTCCGTACGTAACACATGGGGAGATGCAGATGGCGGTCCGTCGTGGGTTTTTTTTAATGACTTGCCTCATGTGTAGTGGACTTCTGTGACGCGGATGGCCGCCCCCGGGGAGGTGTGAGTCCAAGGCTGCTGTTTTCCAGGGACTCGGGGAGCCGCTGGTGCTCCCTGGGAAAACCTCACGGACGGCCGCCCGCGTGGAAGATGCTGGTGTGTAGGCACGCCTTGTTGTTTTGGGAAGAGCTTTGGGCTTCCTTATTCTGCAGTAATCGGTATTCTTATCCTATGCTTAGGCTTCTCCATGAGAAGAAAGAGGTTTCCCCCTGTCCTTTTTTGTGTGGTTCGGACAAAGGTGGTGCTGGAACATGTAGGAGTGTTTGCTTTCGTGGCTTGGGGTCTTTGTCAAGCAGGTCCCTTCTGCGCCGGTTTTCATTCCTCTTTACCTTGAGCTTTGGAGACTTTGGGTCTCTGTCTTTTGGTTGGGTTTTAACATATTTCCATATTCTTGATAGAAAATACAGGATGTTTCCCGTTTGGCGATTCTTCCAAAGGAAAGAAACCTTGTAACAACTGGAGGGTACTTTTTAAAGAACAGGGCAAATAACTGTTTGTTTTTTTGTTTTTTGTGTCCCCCCCCCCCCCCCCAAACTACCTTATTCTTAACACAAAGCTTTTCTATTTATGGTAGAAAAATGAGCTCTCTTCACTTTCCATGTCCTGTAGAAATGATTCCTTCTTCTTTTTTTTTTTTTCCTGGTTATTTATATAAAAAATTAAAAAAAATTCTTTATTGATTATGGTATCACATATTTGTCCACATTCTCCCATTTTTATCCCAAACCCTTCCCCATGCATGCCCCCACCCCCCTGTTGTCTGTGACCACTGGTTAGGCTTATATGCACACATACAAGTCCTTTGGTTGATCTTTCTGCCTAACCCACACCCTCCCCTACCTTTCCTCTGAGGTCTGACAGTCTGATCAATGCTTTCCTGTCTCCGGGTCTGTTTGTGTTCATCAGTTTATATTCATTATTTCCCCTAAATGAGTGAGCTCATGTGCTACTAGAAATACACTCATAAGAACCGAAAATGAGACAAGCAAGAATGGTTATGCTGAGAGGCAAATGAATCAGTCTGTAGTGAGTTTCTTTCTGGGCCACCAGTTCCTTTGAGTCCCAATTTCAATGTCAAACAGTTCCTTATGTGTATATGTCAGAAATGATATTTCAGTTCTGGATGGTGGGCAAACGGTGGTGATGCAGGTCCTACCCTCTCTGATTTGGTCCTGGTCAGCCTGCAGTGACAGACAGCTGCTGACTGCTGGTATGGCAAGGCGACGTCAGCGTCTTCTATCTCTGGACGGCTTCTCTTCTGTCTTCATGGCTGGAGCAGTCCTGTCAATTCCTTCTAATATCGAGGAGCTTGTTATTAATACTCCTTTCATGAAAAATGAAAGTGACGAGAAAAAAGTGGGGCATCACATGGGTCCCAGGCAGCTGGAATGTTGACTTGGGGTGAAAAGGAGTCTTGGAGTCTCCTGCACCGTGTAGCCCCCAGAGCTAGCCTCACTCTCCACCTTTCATTCCCTTCCATGCCTTCACACACCCTCTCATGTGACTGCTTCTGCCTCCTGCCTTGCCCTTCCTTCAATAGAAATGATCCCCCTTTCTTCTGCTCTTTCCCCTTGCAAAGTCTGTACTGCATTAGAGAATATTTGTGCACATATATGTATCATCCGTGGACACGGACAATAGGCGATGAAGGCCTGGGTGGTGGGGGGCAGGGTGAGCTAGAAGAGGTCAGTGGGGGAAACAAGGGGACATATGTAATACTTTGAACAATAAAGATAAAAAAAAAAAGAATGTTTGTATAGGGGCTTGGCCAGGAACCAGGTAGCCTGTGATGTTGACTCACATGCTCCCCCATTTTTTAATTCATGAAATATTGGGACATATACAAGAATCCTATATCTAAATCAAAAGCATGATCTTAACACAAGTCCCCATGAGCTCGTCAAGCGTGTCCATGAACCTTCCCTGTCTCACTGCGCCTCACTCCTCAGCCATTGCATCCTGAATTTCGTGGTTCTCGTTCCCTACACACATCTGTGCTCACAAATATCCCTACACAAGAGATTAGTTTCGTTGGCTCCCCCCGCCCCCCCCCCCCCCCCCCCCCGTTGTGATACAAACTGCATCACCTAACATTTACAGTCTTAGCCAAATTCTTACAAGTCCAGTTCAGTAAAGTCTGTTCACATTATTGGGAACAATGATCTCACACTCGATGAATTCTTCTAGGATGTTTCTCACTCAGCGGTGTGTGTGAGATGCATGTGTTGTAGTATGTGTGGCTCTAGTGTGTATTCGTTGCTGCATAACATTGCATTTTAATAGTAGATCATGATTTTTATGTCTTGTCTGCTTTTGGTTGATATTGGGCTTGTTTCTAGGAGTTGGCTATTGAAGGCATTGCTGCTAAGAATACCCTCTTGTGTACCCTTGTGCACACATTCACACAGTTACTGCGTCATGGAATATCTTTATCTTTGACACATGCGCGCTCTCCCTATAGCCCTGCATGCAAAGTGCCCTAATGCTAAACAGCTGCCCCCCCCCCCCCCCCAGCATTCACACAGACATTCTGAATATTGATGGAGGTCCTCTGATCTGTGCACAGCTCAGCACAGGGTGGAGAGCACCCAAGGCCCGGGGTTCCATGTGAAAGGCATGAGCTCAGCTCTCAGCTACACTGCTGCACGCTGGCAGCCTGCCCTCAGGGATGCATGCAGAGCTGGCATTCTGAGGGATAGGTGTGATTATGGGGGGCGCTGTGTGCTTCTGAAAAGATAATCTTGTGTAGAGAAGAGGCAGGGGAGACAGTGAATTGCTTTTGGGGCACTCCTTGGTTGGTAAACTCCACATGGGCTTTGGCTGTTTTATTCATCAATGTATCTCAAGTTCCGGAACCACCTGTTTGGTGCGTTAGGGGTTGCTAATAAATATTTTCCAATGAACGAGTGAGTGAGGGAAGGAAGGAAGGAAGGCTCTCAAGGCATGAAGGGTTTCCTCTGAGACCTTTGCAAAAAAAGGTCACAGCTCTGTGGACTAAATAAATACATACGCATAGTTACTGTATATTTTTAATGCTCAAAGGAGGTATTAAAATTTGTTTTTCTCCAGTTCTCTTACCTTTTAAGATTTTAAGCTTACCATTTAGTTTAACAGAACATATATTCTTTTAATATTATGTTTAAGTAGTGAATGTGATATGCCACAGTTTCTTAGCCCTGAATAAGAAGACCCTTGCAGTTTGATGAGAGTCATATCAAAGCTGGTGAGACCTTTGGGCACCTGGTAAGGTCTGGTTAAGAATTTGACTTAGTCCTACTGGTAGTGGTAGGGGATTAACCTGCTCTCTGGCAAATCTATTTTTTTTTTTTTCCACTCTGCCACCTCCTCTTTACCTGACTAACCACTCCCTCCATCCAGTAGATCTGGGGCAGATCTAATTTAAGTCACCCCTGCAGGCAGCACAGAAATCAAGACAGAATAATCTCATTATGGAAGAACAGTGAATTTCAAAATCCAGGCTTATTCTACTTGGGCAACATTAAAAAAAAATCTATAGCAATTCATGTATTTGCCTAAACAATAAAAAAAAATTGTAAATCTAAAACTGTGAAAAGGGAGTGTGCTGTTTTTATTTTAAAATAAAAATGTATTCGAAAAGCAATGTGCTCATATAAAAATATTTTCTGCCATCCCACAGCTCTTAGGGGGAAGTTTAACATTTTTTTTTTGGTATTTATTCTTCTAGTCTTTTCCCTAAAAGCATCTATATGAAAACAGGAATGGAAACAGAGATGTTTTGTGTCTTGATCCCCACAGTAGACATTTAAATATAGAGCTCTATGTAAACACATAGGTACCTGCTTCCTATTGTTGGATATTTTATGATCATCTGTTTAAAAAATATAAGGAGATATAAACAAGTTTATATGTATTTGTGTGCTTGTGCAAATATTTCTGTAGAGTAAACTCCTGGAAGTGGCATTGATTGGCCAAGAGACACGCAGATGTTACATTGTGGTACAGGCATTGGTAGTTTGCCCCCTGGAAGGTCTGTGCTAATTTATATTCCCACTGCTTCCACCCACAGTGGACAGACCAGAAATGAAAAGTTCTCTTTAATTGAAAACGTAGTCATCATGAATTCGTTTCAGTGCCTGGGCATTTCACTGGGTCGGTTCATTTAACCGAAATATCACTCTCTTTTTGGACACTCAACCCTATAGCATTGCTTAATCCTAGGGGGATGGTTGCTGTGGTATTGGTTAGTTTTTTTCTGAGCCAAACCAGCTATGAGTAGTTTTTCTGTTTTTAAAAAAATCACAAAATATTTCATCACAGATACTGTTTTAAAGATCTTAGATCTTAATTGTACTTGACTTCAGGCTTTTATTCCTGCTCTTTAGAAGTTGGCTGTCATTCTGATTGTTTTAGTAGTAATCTTCTGTCTAGCTGCTCTCAAGCCACTGTATCTTTTTCTGACCTGATAGTTCCATGTGTTTGAAAGTGTTTTTCTTTTTCTTTTTAATTGATTTTTTTTTTTAAGAGGGAGAGAGAAGAAGAAACATGTGAGAGCTTAACAAGTAAGTGGCTGCCTGCTGCACGCCCCCTAGTGGACCAGGAATGGAACTGGCAACCTTTCAGTGCCTGGGTCGATGCTTAACCAATTGAGCCACACCAGTGAGGGCTCTTTTCTTTTTAAAAGCCTGCCCTCCTTGCCGTGCACTGGGCTTCCTGAACCGGAAGCATCCTCAATTCTGGAAGAGCCATTATCTCTTCCGACATTGCATCTCTCCTCCACTCTTATCACGTCTTTCAGAATATGTAATTAGATGTACTGTGATCCTTTGTCACTCTTGTCTATGTTTCACTTTTGAAATGCTTTGTGCTGCATCTGGTTAATTTCTTCACATCTGTCTTTCAATTAATTGATGAGTGTCTTCACCTGTGTGTAATCTGTGTGTGTTTTTAAAAAAATATATATTTTATTGATTTTTTTTTCCAGAGAGGAAAGGAGAGGAGTAGAGAGTTAGAAACATTGATGAAAGAGAAACATTGATCAGCTGCCTTGACCGGAATCAAACCTCTGGGACCCTTCAGTCCGCAGACCGACACTCTATCCACTCAGCCAAACTGATTAGGGCTGTAGTATGTGGTTTAATCCATTCTTTATCTAATTTCAATCATCACATTTTTTCATTTCTACAAATTTTGCTTTTTTTTTTTCTTCAGGCTTGCTTTTAGTCATTCTTGATGGTCTTTCTTTCTTTTTTCTTTTTTTTTCATTATACTTTCAGTATCTCCTTTTAATTTCCTATGGTAGACATGGTGCATATTTAACATACTTTTTGTGGTCTGCGACTGATATTTTCAGTATTGACCACATTTAATTCTGCAGTTTTTGGTTTCTTTTAACACTCAGTCATGCAGCTTATTTGATGTATGTGTTTAGATTGTGAACTCTCGTTCCTCAGATGGGTAGCTCGGGCATTCTCGGAAGCCTGTGCTTGAGTGAGTTCCTTGGAGAGAATTGGTATCTGCCTCTGGGGACCTGGGTCCTAGCAGAGCAGAACCACTTTGGGCCGGAGTGTTTGGGTCGTGTGTGCTCATATCCATAATATGAATTTCAGTCCCAAACCTTGGTGAGTACAGGTCTGTTGATAGGAATTCTCCAGCAAGATGTTTTTAGTTATTTGCATTCTACTCAGCACTAAGGATGAGATGTGTCCATGCCATCTCCCTCTGCCTGGGGTTGTCCCCCTCATGCATCTACTTTGATCTGATCTCCATCCAGTTTGGATCCTCCCATTTATCTCTCTTCCCAGCAGCTCCTGTAAATTCCTGTGTCAGGTCTGGCTTCTCTCTCCAGGTTTGAGCAGTCTTGGCATTTCTAGCCTTTAAAGATTTCCCTTCAAGGCAGTCTGTACTGATGCATTATTATTATTTTTTTAAATGATGCCCATTATTCTCTGGTTTTTCTAGACATCTATTTTGGACTGTTGTTACAACCTGAAGCCCCAGCGGTCTGTCTAGCCAGGCATTTTCATTTTTCACATCCAGCAATATTGATGAAAAAAAGGGATTTCACAGACTACACAACTGAACCCTTTTTGTGATAAGACCGTGGATTCCTTTAGATATAAAAATGCAAAAAACTTGCCTGGGAGATTGCCTTTGATAGGAAGAGCAGAGACTGGTTAAAAAGAATAGCAAGCCCTGGCTGGTTTAGCTCAGTGGATAGAGTGTCAGCCTTCAGACTGAAGGGTCCCAGGTTCGATTCTGTCAAGGGCACATGTTTGGATTGCGGGCTCAATCCCCACTAGGGGGCGTGCAGGAGGCAGCCAATTAATGATTCCCTCTCATCATTGATGTTTCTATTTCTCCCTATGTGAAATCAATAACAACATTTTTTTTTTAAAAAAAGCAAAAGAATGAAAGATAGCTGCTTGGAACTATCTAAATCTCTCTCTCTCTCTCTCTCTCTCTCTCTCTCTCTCTCTCTCTCTTTTTAACACGTTTTCATTGATTTTTTTAGAGGGAGAGGGATAGAGAAACATTGATTGTCTGCCTCTTGCATGTCCTCTACTGGGGATCAAGCCTGCAACCAAAGCATGTGCCCTGACCAGGAATTGAACCGAGGACCTCTTGGTTCCTGGGTTATCATTCCGCTGCTGAGCCACACTGGCCAGGCTAATTCTCTTTTTAAGGTATTCTATGGTGACAGTGTTTGGAGTGGTGATCATAAAAAGGCTCCGCATAGAATTATTTTATTCTTTTTTTAGAGCATATATCTCACTGTGTATTTCGGTAATTTTCCAGGATTGTGAAAGAATGCCATTTCATTGCAGGAGAGAGTGTTTGCAAATAGACAGCGTAAAGTTCCTACAAGCACACCAACTTTTGGTATATTCAGAGTCTAAGTTGAACTTCTTTATACGGAGCTATTTTGGATTATGCTTTCATTTCTAGCGTGGAAACGTTTGCGGTTTTAATCAAATCGGTTTTGCTTGTTTTACGCAGGCCCCCGGGATGGAGGAAGTGATCTGGGAGCAGTACACGGTGACCCTGCAGAAGGTGAGTGCCGCACGCGCTGTACGGGCCACAGGTCATATTCTTGTGTTTACAGACCGTGGGCCTGGCTTGTTTTGCCCTAAACACAGTGTTTTCAGGTGGGTAGTGCGCTGGAGGGAATAGCTGACAATAATGACCGCATCAACAAAGACTTGCACGCTAGTATATTGTTTTGGTTAAAGTCTGCATAACATAGAAGATTCTAGAGGCTATTGAGTGCATTCATCTACTTCCAGATAAGAACAGGTTATGGAAAAAATAGAGCAAAAGAGGGGAGGGATGGAAATAACCTGCCCTGTTTAAGGACATGGAGGTAGCCTCTGCAACTCTCATGACTTTGATGGCAATGTATAGAAAACTTTTAACTCGTTCTGTGCGTGTGAAGTCTAAACTGAATTTAAAACGTTGGTGTAGCCATCAGGAGACGTGGGCTGTTCGCCTTTCTCCTTATTGTATTAAGTGGTGTTGAGTTAATTAGATGTAAAAAAAAAAAAATCCCCTTATCCAGTGGTATTGAAGACAGAAGTAATATATGTCACTATATTTAATTTTTTAAAAATTTAAATATTTTTTATTGCTTTTAGATACAGGAAGGGAGGGAGGGAGGGAGAAAGGAACATTGACCGGCTGCCTCTTGCAAGCCCCCTGCTGGGAATTGAGCCCTCCACCCAGCCGTGTGCTCTGACCCAGAGTCAAACCAGCAACCTTTTGGTGCATGGGACATGCTCACCCAATGGAGCAACCCCTGCGAACAAGTTTTTAAAACGACTTCGTTTTAAAAGTCCTTTCAGAGGTTTTGCTCCTCTTGATTAACTGAGGTAATGCAAACAGCTTCCAATGCAGGGCGTCGTGGCTTGAGAAATGTGAGCTCCGATCCTCTTTATTCTGGCAGCAGACTTCCAGAGAGGCCTGCTAGTGTTAGCCCCACTCTAAGCGAGCGTAGCCACCGACCGTGGGTGAGGGGTTTTCTGTGTGGCTGAGCTGGACTAGAGCTACACCCGTGGTCCCCAAGTCTCATTCCATCAAGCCGCCTTAGTCAGCATCGCTGTGGTTTTCCTGGGCCCTGAGGAATTCTGCTCTCAGTCCCTTCAGTCTCTGGCACTTCTTAGGGGAATGGTCAGTCCCTTAAATGGAGCCTTCCTTCTTCAACTTCTGTCTTCAACAGAAATTTGGTTTCTGAGTAAATAGGTATTCAGTTAATCCGGGCAGGGAAAACACACACACACAGTTCAGGTGCCAAAACTTCCGGGGCAGTATCCTTGGTTTCATCAGTTGAGGGGTTCCCCTCATTAAGCCTCATTTTTTAGTTCTGTCTCTTCTCTATGCCCTTCCACCAGCATTTCACATTCCTCTTCAACCTGGCAAAGGTGAGAGACATCTTAGGCCTGGTCTCGGGGATGGAGCTGCCTCTGTGTAACACCAGGCACGCGTGATGGTGCTGCCAAACCCAGAGCTGTGTGGTTAGCTGTGGGCAGCCTGGCCTGTTTTGTGTTGGGGATGGTTTGTCCCCATAGTGGCCCCAGGTGGGAACTTTTCTTGAGGGGAAGTTTTTTATTCTCTGAGTAGATTTTTATATAATCAAACTCTGCTCTAGGGGGGTATAGTCCTATCCACCCTTATCATCCGGATGATACCTGGAGGTCTAGCTTTCCTGGACACGGAACTGAATTATCTGGGCTCACTGATAGCGTTCTTGTGCATGGAGGAAATGAGTCTGTATTCCCATGTTATGTGCATGTGGAAAATAATTTAATGCTGCGCTGTCTCATAAAACCTCAAATCTAAGTTTACCTTCAGACTTTATCTTTAAGATCCGTTCACTTATTTTTCACCCTCTATTTAAAATGGGCCCAACCAGCTCCTCTAACTTGGGAGTGAAATGTATTCTTTACAAAATACGGTTTCAGCACGGATTCAGTGGTGCCTGAAGCTGTCCCAGCTCAGGCTGGGATGGAGAACAGGTAGGATTGGTTATTCAACTAGCACACCCCTGCTCGGACAGAGAGTGTCACTTCCCACCCCCTGCCAGCTTCGAGGGACAACGCCAGCCAGTGCTCCCCACCTTCCCCAGCCTTCGGGAGGCTGTTTCTTTCGGAAAAAGGGATTTCCCTTTATCCACCTGCCAGCTGACCAGGATGCCGCTTTATTTCGTTCCCCTGAGCCCCCTCTTCCTGAGCCGGGTCTGGTGGTGGGGTCGCCCTTTCCTGTATGGAGTGCGTGTAGTACATCCTGAAAGCCACGGGTGGAAAGGGTGTTTGTTTGTTTTTAAGTTTTTTTCTCTTCATTTCAATGAACAGGACTCCAAAAGAGGATTTGGCATTGCAGTGTCCGGAGGCAGAGACAACCCCCACTTTGAAAATGGAGAGACGTCCATCGTCATTTCGGACGTGCTTCCCGGCGGGCCCGCCGACGGGCTGCTTCAGTGAGTGGCCTCCCTTCCCGCCCCGGCCCCCGCGCCCCCGGGGTCGGCCCCGGACAAGACGCTGTGTGTGTGTGTGTGTGTGTGTGTGTGTGTGGGGGTGTTCACTATAAAGTAATATTAAAAAAGCATATGTTTATGTATATGTATATATGTATGCGTGTGCTTTTATATGCATACGTGTGAATTTATAGGAGAATTAAGGCCATGGCACACCAGTCCTTTGGGGGCATCCAAACAGAGGAAGGAGAGCAGTGGGTCCTTAGGAAGGCCGTTCTAACTATCACCGCTGTCGTTCCTGGGCTCAGGGACCATTTCTGGACATGGAACAGAAGATTGGCATTGCCCCCCCCCCCCCCCTTCCCCGCCAAAGCGTACCCAACTCTACTTATTTTAAATTATGTTCATTAATGTAATGAAGATACTCTGGCTTAATGCTTGTCTGCTTTGTAAGAGGGATGTGGAAATTGGGAAAATTTACTCCATGGAAACACAACCTTTCCAACTGCCACCCTTTTCCTGGTCTGAAGAGAGAATGCTGTTAGAAAGAATGCATCTCCGAGGCCCTCAGCATCGATTCTCAGGGCAGAAGCGAACGTTAGTCACGTGGCTGCCGTGGCCAGACAGACAGCTCCATAGTGTAGGATCTATTGGCATCCCAAGTCTCCACGGGGTCCTGTCGAATTTTGTAGTGCTTCGGAGAGGAGAGGAGAATTTTGCCATAATTTTTGGGGTGAGATAAAGGTAAGAGGGTTCTGTGACCTCAAAATTTCTTTGCGACTCTGAGGCACGTTCTTGACTTCTTCCTGTCCAGAGCTTAAGTGGATACGAACCTTCCTTGAGGGTCTGTGTAGACCGTGTGCACCGAGGTAGGAAGGCCGGTGCAGGAGGCCCTTGGTGCTCAGCCCTCACCCTAGGGGGCCCCTGTGGTTTGGGCTCTTCCCTTCCCGCTGTTCTCAGGAGACACCGTGGAAAGTGGGCTGATGACTCCTGGGTTCCTGCCTGGGGAGTCCTCGGACATGGAGCCCTTCAATTCGTATTTCACACCCTTCGCTGCCTTAGTTTGTTCCTACGTAAAAAACTGACAGTGAGTAAACGGGAGTTTTTCACACCCCGCTTTTGTTTTTTGTTTGCAGAGAAAATGACCGGGTGGTCATGGTCAACGGCACCCCCATGGAGGGTGTGCTGCACTCATTCGCCGTGCAGCAGCTGAGGAAAAGCGGGAAGATCGCTGCCATCGTGAGTCCCGGGCTTGTTGCCTCTCCCTCAGAGGAGTTTTGTTTTTATGCCCAGAAGGAAATGACCGCTTACCTTTAGGCACTTGACAGGCCTACATCATCGAGGGGCCGTTCCCTCTTGTACCCTCTGTGCTTTTAGGAGGGCGCTGTAGTGGATGAGGGAGAGGTGTATGCAAATAATGCCTCCCCGCCTCTTTCTCGTCTTTCTTTGAACTTCGTGTGACCAAGGCCTCTTTCATCTGAGTGAGTTTTTTACCTTCAGGGCCAGGGTAGACGATTATTCTCCATGAGAATTGCCCAGATTGAGAACAGGGATAAAAAAGAGCATTCATGGAGAAAATACGTTTTAGCTCAGAAACTCATTGGTAACGGCCCAAACAAGATCTGTTAGGTCTTCACAAACGGAAGTTTCTTAGGAGAAGGTGGCCGTCTGTAGCATTCGTTCAGTTGCTCTCTCTCTCATGGTTGAGAATCAGCAGTGAGCCAGATGCCACTTGGCCCTGCAGCAGGTCTGCCCTCTCTAACGGGGGCTGGAGACACACACAGCAGGAATTTGGAAGATAGTGAGTGTAAGGGCAGGGTTGGGGGAATACACTGGGTATGTGGTATTTTATTTTTTTTAAACTTTATATTGCGAAATTTTTCAAACAAAAAGTCTAAAGATGAATGTAATAAACACATATGTCTTCTACATGTTAACATTCTGCCATATTGACTTTTTTTTCCTCTCCATTTGTGTATAAAAACACATACATATTTTTAGTGAACCATTTGAAGGGAAGTTGCATACATGGCAGTTCAGTTCTATTTCACCATATGTCTTTTCTAAATAAGGACACATTCCTCTACATAACTGCACTATGGTCCTCGCTAAGAAAACGAACAAACTCTGTAACATCATCTAATATCCAGTCCACATCCTAAGGTTTCTTTGATGGACTTTTTTTTTCCTCTTCCCCCTGGGATTCTATCATAGTTCATTCATTGCACCTGGCCTTTGTCTTTTTTGTCTTTTCTAATCTAGAAGGATTCTTCTTTCTCCCACATCTTCTCCTAACCTCCTCCCTCACCCTCTCTTTTAATGACACTGACTCTTAGAAGAATCTAGACAGTTGTGCATAGACTGTCTCACTTTCTGGATTTCTATTTTTGTAATATAGTGTTAGAGTCCCTTGGTACTTTTCACTCTCTGAGTAGAAGCGGGTTTTGCAGGCATTGTGTTGAGACGTTATATTCATTGTCTGACTTGATTCTCGATCCTATGAGGTCTTTATTGTCCCTGTTTTCCAGATGAGGAACCTGAGGCTTAGGGACACAGTTTTACTAGAAGGAGAACCAGAGCTTTTAGCCATGACATTCTCTTACGTTGACTTGTGATTGTCCTACCTCCCCTCTGTGCTGTGGTTAACAGGTGGTCAAGAGGCCCCGGAAGGTCCAGCTGGCCCCGCTGCAGGGTGGCCTTCCGCTCAATGAGGAAGACCGGGCTTTCGAGGTGATGGATGAGTTTGACCGGAGAAGTGCCCGCAGTGGGTACAGCGACCGGTACAGCGAGAGGAGCCGGCTGCACAGCTGGGAGAACAGCCTGGAGCGGGGGCATCCGCACGACCGTCCGCGCAGCCAGGAGCGGGACCGCGGCCGGAGCCTGGAGCGCGGCCTGGACCACGGCGACTACGGCCGAGCCCGAGAACGGAGCCGCGGCCGCAGCCTGGAGCGGGGCCTGGATCGTGATGACTACGACGGAGCCCGAGACCGGAGCCGCGGCCGGAGCCTGGAGCGGGGCCTGGACCAAGATTACTACGACAGAGCCCGAGACCGGAGCGCGCGCGGCCGGAGCCTGGAGCGGGGCCTGGACCACGACTATGGGCGAGGCCGAGACAGCAGCCACGGGCGAGGCCGGAGCATCGACCAGGCCTACGAGCGGGCCTACAGCCCGGAGGCGGAGCACCGGCCCCGGGGGCAGCCCGATGCCCGCTACAAGATGTCCCGGAGCTGCGAGCAGCTCCGCCTGGGCAGCCCCACCCCTGAGCCGAGAGCGCGGCGGGACCGCGAAGCTGACAAGCCCATCGGAGTCCTTCTGACGAAAAACAAAGCACATGAAGGTAGGACGGCCGGTGAAGAAAAGCCCTCGTGTAATAACAGCTAGCTCTGACCTACACGCTTCGCCCCGAGTAGCTCACACCATCCTCATCACTCCCTCGCGTAGGTGTTAGGACATCTTCCTGTTATGGACGAGGAAACTGAGGCACAGAGCGGTTCATGGACTTGCACATCGAACTAGCCCAGGCTGCAGAGATCCGGCTTTTAATTATGAGGCCAGTGGTTCTCAAGGCAGCACAAGCAGCACCTGGGCACGGGCTAGACATGCAGATGCTCAGGCCCTTGCCGCTGACGCAGAAACACTGGTGTGAAAACCTGGAATCTGTTAACCAGTCCCCACCCCATTCCTCCACCAGTGAGCCTGGTGTAGCTTACACTGATGAGACCACAGGAGAGAATAACATTTTGGTTGCATTTTTCCTCTATGCCAGGACTTAATGCTGTGCGGTAGGTTGGAGTTTGAGAGTTCGGAGAAGTTTTTGGTATGCCTAGAATAGCACAGGGACGTGGGCCTCGGGAATGGAAAAGTACCCAGTGGCTGGGAAGCCAAGTTATGGCCAGGTGGCCAGAAGGAAGGCCAGATAAGCTGACCACAAGAATGTACCACCCCTCCATTCCCAGCTCCCCCCCCCCCCAAAAAAAAAAAAAAAAGTGCAGAATTTTATCTTTCTTCTAACCGCTTGCTTTTCCTACCCTGATGTGGAAAATTCCACAAGCCCACCTTTTCCTAAAAGCCATCGTTCTGTGCAAGCCCGCTCCGTCCCCAGCTTAGAGAAGCACCTCCGCAGAGCTGGCCCTCAGCCAGGTCCAAGGGCCTTCCTTGCCTCTGCGCTGTCTCCCTCAGCTTTTGCTGGTGCTGGAGCGTAAGCTTAATAAACCTGCCTGGCGATTTCTGCAAGGTTTCCTCTTACACTCTGTCTTGTTGGAATGCAAGAGCCCCAACGCTGGTAGCGCGCCCAGGCGCGAGGCGGGCCGTGGCCAGGCTGCGGGTCCCACGTCCAGTCCAGGATTCACTAAAACCCTGTGGCAGCGAGGGGAGCTCCCAGCCCCTGCCGTTTAGGAGAGGATTCTGGAACTCAGAGGGGAAGCAGCTTGCCCACATCTTGAAGCCAGGGGGTGAGTTGTGGAGCTAGAATTCAAACTTCCATAGGGGAGAGGGGACAAGCAGGTGAATGGGTGGGTTGTAGAGCCCGTTGGTGTGATATTCCTTGCGTTGGTTTTTGGCTTCTGACTTTTTATTTTTTCATTTTGTATTGATTTTAGAGAAAAAGGGAGAGAGAGATAGAAATATCAACGATGAGAGAGAACCATTGGTTGGCTACCTCCTGCATTCTCCCTACTGGGAATCGAGCCTGCAACCCTTGGCCAGTATCAAACCTGGGACCCTTCAGTCTGCAGGCCGATGCTCTATCCATTGAGCCAAACTGACGAGGGCTGGCTTCTGACTTTTTACAGTTCTTGTAACAAATGTTTTTTCTTGTTCTCTAATTGTTCTCCTTCCAAAGGGGGAAAAAAAAGAAGCAAAGTGAAAAACTTAGTGCTGTCCAGGTTGGAAACTTGCCTTAAATAGCCTGTCTCTGAGAAATATGCATCACAGGAAGCTTAAAGATTCTATAGACTCTTTCTTTCTTTCTTTCTTTCTTTCTTTCTTTCTTTCTTTCTTTCTTTCTTCCTTCCTTCCTTCCTTCCTTCCTTCCTTCCTTCCTTCCTTCCTTTCTTTCTTTTTTTCTTTCTTTTAAAAAATATTTTTTATTGATTTTTTACAGAGAGGAAGAGAGAGGGATAGAGAGTTAGAAACATCAATGACAGAGAATCATCGATCAGCTGCCTCTTGCACACCCCCTACTGGGGATGTGCCCGCAACCAAGGTATATGCCCTTGACTGGAATCGAACCCAGGACCTTTCAGTCCGCAGGCTGACGCTCTACCAGGGGTCCTCAAACTTTTTAAAGTGGGGGCCAGATCACGGTCCCTCAGAGAGCTGGAGGGCTGGACTATATGAACTACTAATCCCTACTGTAACACCTTGGCTGCGCTCACTGCCCAAAAAACCTGGCGGGCAGGATCAGACTCCCCTGGGGGCTGCATGTGGCCCGCGGGCCGTAGTTTGAAGACCCCTGCCTGAGCCAAACCGGTTTCGGCTCTATAGACTTTTTCTAACCTTTTATAATGACATTAATTCATCAACCCACAAGAAATGCAAAACTGTACTAAGTACAGTGTTTTTTCTTTTGAGAGTAATTCAGTGTTCATAAAACCTCAGAGCTATGCTGGTTTTAGTTAAATACTTTATTGCTTTGCCTGGTTTGTTTACCCCTTTTCTTCACACACCAAAATATTTTCATTGCTAAACCCCACACAAGATAAGCTGTTACAGATGAAGGCCTTTCTGTGGGAAGTGCCAGCAGAATTGTGTGTGTGTGTGTGTGTTTGTGTGTGTGCGCGCGTGTGTTTTATCTCCCCAACATTTTACTATTTAGAAAAGTGTTAATTTTATAGCGAATACTCATACATAGCCTTCACCTAGTTTTAACATCATTAACACATTGAACAGTTGTTAACACTTTGCCACATTTGTTCTCATTCTCCTTGCCTTTTTCCATTCTCTCCTGCTCCTTTTCCCTCTCTCTCATCCCTCCTGCTCCCTTACCCCCTGTCTCCCAGTGGGGTTCTGGAACCACTTAAAAGGAAGTTTCAGGCAACGTACAAATAATTCACCCTTAAGTATTTCAGCAGGTATCCCCTGAGGCTAAGAACATCCTCCTACATAACTGTAATGCCTTTATCACAATAGCATTAATATCCGTTTTAATACATTACAGTGCAGTTTGCTTTGCAGTTGCTCTAAAATAATGTGACCCACCCCCTACCACCTCTTCTCCACATTGGGTCAGGGATCCTCGTGAAGGTTCTTGCATTTAGTGTTTATGCCTCTTATTAATATGGAACAGTCCCTCTGCCTCTTTTATTTTGTATGACATTGACTTTTAAAAGTATATATTTTATTGATTTTTAGAGAGAGAAGAAGGGAAAAGGAGAGAGAGAGAGAGAGAGAGAGAGGGAGAGAGAGAGAGGGAGAGAGAGAGAGGGAGAAACATTGATTGGTTGAGAGAGAGAGAGAGAAACATTGATTGGTTGCCTCCCGTTAGCACCTCAACCAGAGATCAAACCCATAACCTGGGCATGTGTCCTGACTGGGAATCGAGCCTATGACCTTTTGGAACAAAGGACAACACTCAGCTAAGTAAGCCACACCGGCCAGGGTGACCTTGACTTCTTTTGATGACTCGAGGCCAGTTCTCTCACAGAATATCCCACATTCAGAGTTGATGTTCATCCGTCTTTTTAAATAGTCCTGAAAACCAGACTAAGTGTTCTGAGCAAGCTGATGAGATGGGTGTCTGTTTCTGTTTGTCCTCCAGAGTACGGTCTCCGGCTGGGGAGTCAGATCTTCATCAAGGAGATGACCAGCACTGGCCTGGCCACCAAGGACGGCAACCTGCACGAAGGGGACATCATCCTCAAGGTGGGTGGCCGGGCGAGAGGATGGTCAGCTTCTAGCTGGGCTCCTCGCCTGTGTGTCCACATTCAGGTGGAACATGGTGGAACGTGGCCGCACGGGGACGCGGTAGTAGGACAGAGGCTGGGAAGAGCAGCACAGGGAGATCATTTTTATCAGAAAAACCAGACTTGGAGAACGCTGTCCTAGTTTAATAGCAGTTTTTAAAAATATATCACTGAATACTTCCCCCCCCCCCCTTTCCCTGTTTGTTTAAAGTTTAAGCTCCTATTCCCTAAATGAAGGAAAGATGAGAGGGAGAGTTGGTGGTATATGAATGCTGAATATTTAATAGTTTTTGTAAACCTTTCTGGTCAGGAGACACCTTCCGGGAGTAAGCCAAACCATCGTCTTGAGCTTGGAAGGTAAATAAATTAGCAGAGTAACTTAAGTACGTGACAGCGCTCTCATGCCTGTATGTGGGATCCAGGCATGCAGGGTTATAGTCAATTGAAAGGATAATGCATTTTTACTCAAGCCCTCCTTCCCCATCCTCCTAAATTCCAGGTCTGTTTGAATAGATGAGCAAAGTCTTCGACATTTTTTTTAGTGGGAGAAAATGTTGATTTTCTCCTTTGCCGTGAATAGCTGTATTGCATGTACCATTCCTGTGCTTTTTGAACACAGATAAACGGCACTGTAACCGAGAACATGTCTTTAACGGATGCTCGGAAACTGATAGAAAAGTCAAGAGGAAAACTGCAGCTGGTGGTGCTGAGAGACAGCAAGCAGACGCTCATCCACATCCCAGCGCTAGATGACAGCGACTCGGAAGGTAAAGAGGAGGCTGTGAGCAAGGCGGGAAGCCCCGTCGCGTCCGCATGCTCACCTCTGTCTAGCCCAGCCATCCCACGGGAAGTTCAGTTGCTAGTGAAAGCCTCTCCGTGAAGCTCTGATTCCGAAAGAGAAGTGTTCGGTTCTTACTGTCTTGTTAAAGTGTCTGTTGAAATCCGGTTTCCCATGCGAGATTCTGGTGCACTTGTGAGCTCCCGGTGGACACGGATTAGGCTGCTGAAAACAAAATATGGTAGTAAAACACGTATTCACGAGAAGTTCAAAGAACTAACCACATACATTTGTCAATCGCTCATTCTTGCACGTGTTTTTTTTTAATATATCATTATTGATTTCAGAGAGGGAGAGATAGAAACATCAATGATGAGATAAGTCATAGATCAGCTGGCTCCAGCATGCCCCCCTCTGGGGATTGAGCCCCTGACTGGTTTCATGGGTTGACATTCAACCACTGAGCCACACCAGCTGGGCTCCTATGTTTTTTTTAAAGTGACTATTAATATTTCCAACAAAGAGAAGACAATCTGGAGGATAGCCTAAACTGGTAGACACTGTAATGAAGAATCAGAATGGCTTATATTGTGTATTCAGTGGTTAGCAATCCATGTCACTTCTTTTCTTCTAAGGCATTATATTCATTTCTCAAATATGAATTATACCCAGGATAATACTTGAATCATCTAACAATTACCAATAAACATAAATAATCACGATATATCCTACTGAACCATCTCAAATTGCCTTTGTGTGGCAAAGTTTAGAAAAAATAGTATTAGGTTCTCAAGTGTTAAAACAGATGTTGATTTTGAAAAGAATGGCTGTCTAGAGCTTAGTTTAATTTCCGTTATATCCATCGTCTATAAGCCGTTGTTACTGCTGTGAACAGTGCAGAGAAGTCATCCCAGCATGCTGAGAGCCTGGCGTGTGTTGCCTTGCTTTTCAAAGTGTGGTCCTCACCCCACCGGCAGCCTCAGCAGCATCTGGGAGCTTGATACACTTGCAGTGTTTCCGGCCTCACCCCAGGACAGCTGCATTCTCACTCAGAACAAGAGCGTGGATGGTTTGTGTGTGCATTAATGTTGGAGAAGCATATACGTGTGACCCAGTAATTGAACTTTGAGTCTTCAGTAGCAGCTTTGATTAAAAGTGTGATGAAAGAGGGACCTAGAATTCTTTATTGGGCTTTCTCTTTATTAATTAACTAGAGGCCAAATGCCCTAAATTTGTGCAAGGGGCTTGGCTCTCACAGCCACGGTGGCTTGCCTCAGTCCTCGAAGCCCCGGAATGCCGGATGTTTGGCCATCCGGTCTAATTAGCATATTGGGCTTTTATTATTATAGATGCCCTCCCCTTCCGACAGAACATGTTAGAAAAAAATGTATATACGAGCAGTTCATAATCCCACTATCAGGTTTTTTTGTTTGTTTTTTTTTTCACTTTGGGAAAAGTATTAGACTAATAGCACATTTACCACCTGCCTCTCTTCCATTTCCCCTGTTTCGTAACCCGAGCGGGGATAATGTCTGGTACAAGTCTTAAACATTTCATGGCAAAGTCTTTTCTTATTGTTGAAACTAGATCTCTCGGAAATAGAGTCAAACCGATCGTTTTCCCCAGAGGAGAGACGGCAGCCATATTCCGACTACGACTATCATTCCTCCAATGAGAAGCTGAAGGAAAAGCCCAGGTGAGGCGATGTGTGTTTCCCCTCGCACACGCCGCTGTGCATGTGCACACAGAGGTGCGTGTGCACCGGTCACATGATGAGATGTTTACGCGCCGTGTGCTTAAGTTCCAGGGAGGACATCCAGAACAGATGGTCCCGGATCGGCTCCACACCCACTCCCTTCAAGTGCGCGGGGGACATCGCAGCCGCTGCAGAGACCAGCCAGGAGCCCAAACACCAAGAGGAAGCCCCCGGTAAGGCTCACTTTATTTACTTATTTTAAATACATTTTTATTTATTTCAGAGAGGAAGGGAGAGGGAGTGAGAGAGAGAGAAACATCAATGATGAGAGAGAATCACTGCTTGGCTGCCACCTGCACAGGTCTTGAGCCTGCAACCCGGGCATGTGCCCTGACCAGGAATCACACCATGAGCTCCTGATTCATAGGTTGATGCTCACTTCTGAGCCGCACCAGCTGGGCGGGTGAGGCTCATTTTAAATAAATAAATAGTCCCTTTTAGAAGTTTCTGCTCAGTCAGTCCAGAGGATGGCTGGAAGGAGAGAGAAAAATTACTTGATAAGTCATCCTCAAAAAGGAAGAGACACCTTGCATTTTAGAGCTTCATTTCTCACTTACTTAGGAACGATTGGCACCTGCCATCTTAAAATTAAACTTCACTCTAAAGACTTAACATTTGTGGTTTAATGTGATGACACGTATGTAGCATAAAGGTACAGAATTGAATTTTTGGTGGGTTTTGTGATCTTTATATCTTGAGACACACACACACTCCTTTTAGTCCAAGTCGATAACGACAGGTGCTTTCTAACCCACAGCTCCTCAACCGAAAGCATTACCGAGGACTTTTCTTCGTCCCAGTCCTGAAGACGAAGCGATTTATGGGTATGTGCTCCCGTCTCTCTTTCCCTGTCTTCTTCCCCCTAGCTCTTTCTCCTGAACTGAAAGCCAGAAGAATGGCGTTTTTGGGTTTTTTTAGCGATGGGTGGTGATTTTGCATGTAATCGGCGACCTTGTTGCCAGTGTTCATGAGAAAGAGAAATCATTTGTGGGGGAGTGAAGTGTGGAAGCGGGAGAGGTGGGTGACGTTAGCTGGGCCTGCTGTGTCCTTCCCTGGCCACAGAGTGTGATTCTGGATGTTTGAGTTTGGCAGCTGGGTAACAACAGACAGGGGGCGTGCTGCTTACCAGGTGCCGCTGTTGGGCTGCAGAGACAGGAGGATCCCAGGGTGGGGGAGGGACGGGACGCCATGCTGTGCACTTGACCATGGTCAGTGTTCCAGAGCAGCAGCTCCTGGATGAGGAGGTGGCTTCTTGAACCCGGGCTGTGTGTCCGTTTGGCAGGAGCCCTGGCTCAGCGAGAGGCTTGATTAGTTTATACGGCCTTGATTTTAACCCTAACCTTGCCCTTTCTTTGCTTTCTAATCTTGAGTGAGCTCCCATGGACATTCTATGTTTCCACTTCAACACTGGTAAAGTGGGCCTGTTATATTCATCGTACAGTCCCAAGGAAGATAATATTAGCACATGCCAGGGGAAAAATGAGACTATATATCGCTCTATAGAAAGAAGAAATTAAATCTCTCATCTGCTCACATTGGTCCCCTTTTACATAAATAATCTTCCGTTTTCCCTCTCGGAAACTGGAACCATCGAAGCCCCAACACCAAGATGGTGAGGTTCAGGAAGGGGGACAGCGTGGGCCTGCGGCTGGCTGGTGGCAATGACGTCGGGATCTTTGTGGGCGGCATTCAGGAGGGGACCTCGGCAGACCAGGAAGGCCTTCTAGAAGGCGACCAGATTCTGAAGGTAAGGAAAGCCCTGTCCTGTGTCTGGAAGTTCCTGGGAAAGAGTGGGGTTTCTGGCTGTCTTCCGTAAGGGAGGGGGAAGGGGTCCCACTTGTGAAATAGGTCGGCTGCAGGTTTGTCAATGCCCGCCATCAAGGTCTCAGTTTCCCTGAAATGGGTCTTGTCTTCTCAGTTCTGGACCCAAAGTCACTCCTGGGTGGGAATTTATAATGTTCAAGACCCTTTTTATTAACAAACAAACAAACAAGCGAACAAAAAAATCAAGACTGTAGCTAAAGCCTAGGAAGAAGATCTTTCAAAATATCTTGCTGCCCTAGCTGGTTTGGCTCAGTGGATAAAGCGTCGGACTGTAGACTGAAGGGTCCTGGGTTCAGTTCTGGTCAAGGACACATACCTCTTGCCCTGTTTAATCGATGTATATCTGTCATATTGATGTTTTCCTCTCTTTGTCTCTACCCTTCCTTCCACTCTCTAAAAAGTCAATGGAAAAATATATTTGGGTGAGGTTTAACAACAACAAGACAATCTTGCTAATTTGGGTTTATTTTTTTTAAGTATGTATTTATTGATTTCCGAGAGCAAGGGTCAGGGAGAGAGAGATAGAAATATCAGTGATGAAAGAGAATCATTGGTCAGCCACTTCCTGCATGCTCCCTACTGGGGATCAAGCTCACAACCCAGACGTATGCCCTCACCTGACCGGGATTTGAACCGTGACCGCCTGGTTCATAGGTCGACGGTCAACCACAGAGCCATGCTAGCTGGCCTGTAATTTTGTCTTTCATCGATTCCCTTGCCTGGTTGTCACTCTCAGGGCAGTGTGCTGTAATTGAACAGAGGTGGGTGTTGGCACCAGATTGTCTGATTTGAATCCCATCCCAGGCTCTCATTAGTTCTGTGACCCTGGCTCAACCCCTGAGACTCGGGTTTCTGTCTCTGTTCAGTGGGGATAGGAACACCAGCCGTGCAGGGACCCTGGGAGATGAGCGTAGATAACACAGGCACCTGGCGGAGTTCCTGGCACAGAGCACGAAGGACCATGTCCCTTCTGCGCCCGCTGGGAAAGAATAAGTGGCTGCTGCTGGATGTGTTATTGACATCCGAAGCCTCCCAGGAGGGGGCTTTCTTGCTTAATCAAATATTAGAACTTTTAAAGTTACTCTATAGGGCCGAAGCCGGTTTGGCTCAGTGGTAGAGCGTCGGTCTGCGGACTGAAAGGTCCCAGGTTCGATTCCGGTCAAGGGCATGTACATTGGTTGCGGGCACATCCTCGGTAGGGGGTGTGCAAGAGGCAGCCGGTCGATGTTTCTCTCTCATCGACGTTTCTAGCTCTCTATTCTCTCCCTTCCTCTCTGTAAAAAATCAATAAAATATATATTTTTTAAAGTTACTCTATAGGTGTTTGTGTAATCTCTTGGTTTTAAAAAGTGATAGCCAACGCAGCTTGGACGATTTATGCGATAGGTGCGATGTATTTCCCAGGGACTTCGGAATAAACTCCAGGAAGGTCAGGTACCTCTTGGCTGTTCCAAATACAGAATGCTGGGGAACTGGCTTCCCTGGAATTCCTGCTTCTGTAAGCATGCATCTCCTCTGTGGGAGTTCCTTGGGGTCTGGGAAGAGCATCTAGGCTCAGAGGAGAGGGGTGTAAACGCGGAATTCCCGAGGGAGCAGGACGCAGAGCACCAAGCGGGCAGCCCTCTAGGCTCTTGGCTCTTGGCCCCGCTGCTGTAGGTGAGCTTTCATTTCTGGAGCACACGAAGGGCAAACCTAGATTGTGAGCCTGGCGGAAGCTGTCCAGTGACATTCTAGACCCTCCTTGGCTCTGGTCAGGATCCTAGAAGACGCAGTGTACCTGAGTGAACCTTGTGGTGCCACCTGATCCTAGGAAACATCACTTACCAAGTGCTACTGATAAGAGTTCCATCCAGTGCCAGCTCATACCAATTTACTCCTGGGCCGATGCCAAGGGAGAGAAAACGTGTTTCCTAACTAGTATTGGGGCCGTCAGAAGCCAGTTTGGAGTTATGGAGCTTTTGCTCAGGAAGGATCAAGAATAAAATATTTTTTATTTAGGGGGGGAAAGGTTTTCTGAATTTCCATGGGAAAAACGAAATAGGGAATTCACAGAGGGACTTGACAGGTTGACCTCTCTGTAAGTCGCTAGAGCTGGGAGAGTCACTTCCATAGGTAAAAGCTGTGGTATGCAGCGTTTATTCTTAAGAAAGTGTCTTGTTTCCTGTTTTCACTTGGCGACAAGGAAGAAACCGTGGGAACTGGCTTCCTGGCTCCTGATTGATAGTCAGTTTTCTGAGGACCACAACAGGGGTGAAAAAGATGGGCAGGGAGGCCGATCCACACGCTTGAGCCGAGGCTGACACAGACGCCCCTTTGGGCTCCCAGCGGGCACGGGAGACCCTGTCAGCTCCTAAATAGACAATAAGAGGCTTTTCCTTGGAGAGGACTGTACAGTCTAACTTTCAAAGAGTCAACGTGCTGCCTCCTTGTTGTTGTTTCCCCTTTAATTTGTTTCAGAACTCCTTTACATGGTGACATTGAGTCTGTGTGGTGCACCATGTACAGGCGCCAGCCACTGTTTTGTATCCCAGGGGTTTGAAGTGCGGCTCTTCCTTTTGTCAGGTGACAGGCTGACCTGTGGAGAGAAGACAGGAGTGGGCTGTGCTGGGGCCCAGGGAGTGTGTGGCCTATAAATAACAGAAGCAGACATGCCCTGGGGCGAGGCCGGGCTGTCTCTCTGCTTATTATTGGTCTGGCAGAGTTGTCATTTCCCTTTCAGAAACTTTTAGGGGATGGAAAAGAGAAAAAAAAAAAAAAAAAAAAGAACGCCTCTAAGTTTGCTCATTAACCATGTGGATTTTACAGGGTAGCTACCCTGTGTGCTTAAATTTTGACTATTAAAAGTGTTTTGGCTTAATGGAAGGTCAGTTTCACATGGCAGTAGAGATGGATAGAGGGACCTTTAGGGCTTTCTCCAGGCCTATGTCCCTCTTATGTAAATAAACAAATAGAAGCATATGCATTCATATAAAAACATACATGTGGCCGTTTATAGACACAGATGTAGATCTACAAATGGCATAAGAAAGCATCAGTGACAAAGTGCAATCAATGACCCCTAATTGGGGGATAGAGAGATGAGAATGACAGTTGTCTTAAGTGCTAAATATTGTTTCAAAGGGAAAGTTAATGTGGTTGCTTTAGCAGATCATTTTATTTTAAAAGTACCGAGTAAGCCCTAACCAGTTTGGCTCAGTGGCTAGAGCGTCTGCCTGTGGACTCAAGGATCTCAGGTTCGATTCCTGCCAAGGGCATGTATCTTGGTTGTGGTCACATACCCAGTAGGGGGTGTGCAGGAGGCAGTTGATATTGATGTTTCTCTCCCATCAATGTTTCTAACTCTCTCTCCCTTCCCCTTCCTTTCTAAAAAAAATCAATAAAATATATTAAAATAATAAAAATAAAAGTACCAAATAAGTTTTAGTTACTACCTGTTTTCATTGGATTATAAATTCTAACATTCATTAAATCATACATTTTAACATTAATGAATGAACTGCTTTTAGTAATAAAGTAGTACTCTTTGATTAAAGGATTCTACAATCCTCAATGACTGAAGAACATATTTCATAGGAATTCTGTACTTCTTACTTCTGTCATGCATTTATTAAAATGTTAGGGACTTAGAAGTTATTCTTGTATTTTTACTTATTTGTAATTTTTCTCTTGTCACGTGGTTTGAAAGGTACAAAACAAAGATGTCAAAACGTCTTTCCCTCCCACATTTCAATTTTACTTGCTTTAGAACTTCCGAGTGCTACTTACAGTTGTAATCTCCTTGCCAGAAATGAGTGTGTGTAGGAAGCTTAAACATATAAGCCTGTACATTAGGCTATTTGCATCCCATATAAGGCGAATGCTCTTTAATTTCCTAAACTCCTATTAAACGACTTTTAGGTGGTAGAAGCTCTAGGAGAAAGGCGGAATTGATCAGAACTTTTATTTTCAGGCTTTTATTTGAACCAATTTAAAAATAGTGTTAATGCCTTCAGCTCGACCAGCATGCTTGTTTGCCGTAGACCCCACCACTCCCTGTTGCATTATAGTTACCTCTCTCATGATCATTACCTCCCTGGCTACCTCAATGGGAGACTCAAAGAGAAACAAACACAACCACAGAAAGTTCCAATCTGACTTTCTGGCAGGTCTTGGACAGAATGCATCTCCCTAAGGACGCTGGCAGTGTGGGAGGCAGGAAGGTGTGGTGATGCCCCCACAGGTCAGGCCCATAGCTGGGAGGGCCTGAGTAAGGGCACTAAGGACTTCTTTCCTCTGAGTTTTGCTCTAGAAAGACCCTGGTGAAAAGGCCCAGAGAGAATGTTAGAATTTATAATCCAATGAGAGCTAAGGCAGCACCTTTTATACATAACTTCTTGTTTTTGTCTTTCCTGATTGCCCTTCCCATCAGGTGAACACCCAGGATTTCAGAGGGATGGTTCGGGAAGATGCTGTCCTCTACCTGTTAGAAATCCCCAAAGGCGAAATGGTGACCATTTTAGCTCAGAGCCGAGCTGATGGTGAGCAAGTCTGTTCCTGGGTTCAGCGGTGGGGGAGGTTGTGGGGAGGATGAGAGGAGTGTCTTGGGACCAGAAGAGGAAAACGCGGGTATTAAAAATGGAAATGGATTCTAGCACCTAATCTTTGGAGGCAAGTTGGGCACCATTTAACTTTCTATAGAAATGTTTGCTATGCACCCACTGAAGTAATTTCACTGGTTGTGTCAGTTTGGAGTATATAACTGCTTTTCTGAGCCATGACCCATCCTTAAGTACTTCCTGGAGTTATTGTTGAGTCTTTCATGTGATGGATGCAACGAGCCCTACCTACTGGTCAGCTCCCACATTAACTCTTAACCATCTGACCTGTTGCTTCGCCTTACCAGGTCTCATTGTTTTCACCTAAAGAATGAGAGTTGGTAGTGTCTTTCCTGTCTGCTTCAGAGGGTTGATTGACAGCTGGGTTGATTGACAGTGCTCTCCAGAGAAACAGAACCAGTAGGGTGTGTGTGTGTGTGTATGTGTGTGTGTGTGTGTGAGAGAGAGAGAAAGGTTGATTGATTATAAGGAATTGGCCTATAATTGCATAGCCTGGCAAATCCCAAAATCTATAGAGTGAATGGCAAGCTGGAGACTCAAGAGAACTGATAATTTAGTTTTAGTCCAAGTCCAAACGCTGGCAGGTTTGAGACCTAGAAGGAACCGGTGTTTCTATCTGAGGGTGAAGGCAGGGAAAAGTTGGTGTCCCACTCAAAGGTGGGAAGAGTTTATTTTCTCTAAGTAGTGGTTCATCTTTTTGTTCTATTCAAGCCTTCAACTGATTGGCTGAGGCCCATCCACATCAGGGAGTGCAGTCTGCTTTACTTAGTCTATCAGTTTAAACACCCAGAATAATATTTGACCAAATATATGGGCATCCTGTGGGCCAGTCAAGTTGACACATAAAATTAATCATCAAGGTAGCGCATAGTTTTTTATTCTTCTTCCTATTGGTTCCCGTAGGGCCTATATACTGAGTTTGCTAAGTGGACAGAAGGTAAAGGGGGTGATCAGAAATAGAAGCTGATAACTCTTTAAGAAAAGACCTCTTGCTAAGCAGAGGGCAGCATGTACAGCAATGCTCTTGCCTTCCAGTGTACAGAGAGATTCTGGCTTGTGGCAGAGGGGACTCGTTTTTCATAAGGAGCCACTTTGAATGTGAGAAGGAAACGCCGCAGAGCCTGGCCTTCACGCGGGGGGAGATCTTCCGAGTGGTGGACACCCTGTACGATGGCAAGCTGGGCCACTGGCTGGCCGTGAGGATCGGAAACGAGTTGGAGAAAGGCTTAATCCCCAACAAAAGCAGGTATCTGTCTGAGATCACACGATCCCACACACCCCTCTGCCCCTCTTTCACAGTCCCCCACAAATAAGCCACAGTTCCGCCCTCTTCAAAAAGAAGCCTCACTTGGCTTCACGATTTGTCCTCATGTCCTCTCCCATCGTCCTCTACTTCCTGTTTGTGAGGATTGGCCTAGAATGGTGAAATAGCCAGCAGCTGGTTTGTGGCTTTGAATGATGTTCTAAGACCTAAGGTGTGTCCACTGCGTTAAGTGGGATGCAAGCAGATGCCGAGTGCTGTAGGAAACCAGCACATCCCTAGGGTTGTGTTGTCCCAGGCCAGTGCCTGTCCCTCATCATCCTCACCCTCATCCTCGGCCCCAGAGGACTCATACTGGTTTGCTGCCACTAGGGAGAATAGGCAGGGCACCTGTATTTTGGCCAGGGTTTCAGGTTTGTTGCCTGGATACCAGCCTGTCAGAATGAGCCATGTTTAGTGTGCTCCTTACTCAGCTACTTCTGGTGGATTTTATGGGGACCAAGCCTTTATCCAGCCCCACCGGGAAGAGAGAGTCCCACGTTTCCCACCTGCGAGACCTCGTCCTTGTCAGGCTGCATCTTCCCCGGTTCATCAGAAATGCTGAGGAGACCCGGTGAATCACATGCACATTCGCACATTCCTGGCTCGAGCGTTCCTTCCTGTGGTTTCTTCCCTCAGAGCGGAGCAAATGGCCAGCGTCCAGAATGCCCAGAGAGACAACGCTGGGGACAGGGCAGACTTCTGGAGGATGCGTGGCCAGAGGTCGGGCGTGAAGAAGAACCTGAGGAAGAGCCGGGAAGACCTCACGGCTGCTGTGTCCGTTAGCACCAAGTTCCCCGCCTACGAGAGGGTTTTGCTGCGAGAAGGTGAGGAAGCCCACAGGGCTAGGAAGGGATCTGACAGCTCAGGGCCGGTCCTTTTTCATTTTCAGATTGTAATGACTGTCGAGGTCAGGCTTCTATATCCCTGAGACCAAAGCCAGACTGTAGAGTTGGACTTGTATCCAAACACTAAAAAAGACAAAAAAAGCAAGCTGCACAAACTCACTAATGGCAGCGTATCCATGACCTTGGTTAGTGTTTCATACTGCGGTTCAGCGGCTTTTGCATATTACCTCTAGTGAAGTTCCTCTTTAATAGTAGGGGAATGAAGGCATGTTCTTTAGAGGAGTCCTTGGCTGAATTGGGGTGGGAGAACATACAGCTTCTTTCGTGGAGACGTTATCAGTAGCCTATAAAATATTCTTGCTTCTTATTTTAACGGCAGAGGAGGTGTATGTGTTTTCATTGCTTTTCTTGTCTCATTTCAGCTGGTTTCAAGAGACCCGTGGTGTTGTTTGGCCCCATAGCCGATATCGCGATGGAAAAGTTGGCAAGTGTGTTACCTGACCTGTTCCAAATTGCTAGTAAGTCTGTCCGTGATATTTTTTTCTCACCAAATTTTAATTTGAAAATATCTAATATACAGAAATAAATGAAAAAGTAATAAACACTCACATACATATCTCCTGAGGTCACCAGCACGTATTAACATTTTGCCATATACACCCCCCCCCCCCATCGGCACCACTTACACACTTTTAAAATTTCTGCTGAACAATTTGAAAGTTGAAGTTGTAGACATTGTAACACTTTTTATCCCTGTGAATCTCTTAAGAATAAAGACAGTTATCTCCTCCTACACATTACCATGATCACAGCCAGAAGTTTAACATGGATTCAAAGATATTATTTAGTATATAGTCTATTTTTCAGGTTTTCTCAACTTTCCAATTTTCTATTTCATGGCTTATTTTTTAAAAGTCAGAATGCCACCCAGGACCCTGAAACACGTTTGATTTTTATGCCTCTCTAGTCTCCTTTTTTTCTAAATTATTTGGTAACATTGATTCCATGAACAGTCCAAACCACTTGTCTCACTTGTGGCCGCTTTCTCATGATTAGATTTCGGCCTAACAGCCTGGGTGGGTCCCTCCATTGCCTCTCATTAAGTGGCACCGTATGTCCGATGTCACATCACTGCCGATGCTGGGTTGGAGTGTTTGATCGCCAGTGGTTTCTAAAAAATTATTTAGCTCCTTGTTTTTGCTTCTCCAGAATCAGAGCCAAAGGATGCAGGATCTGAGAAATCCAGCGGGGTGGTGCGGTTAAACACCGTGAGGCAGATTATCGAACAGGTGAGAAAATGAATCCGAAGGCCATGTTGTCAGGAAGAGCTGAGTCATACCAGTAGTTGGCTGCAGTCTTTCTGAGAATGGAGTCTATATTTTAATAATCGTTAAATGTTAATGATAAAACATGAGTATACATGCAAGATGTTTCTTTGTGTGGAAACATGATATCCTGTGGTTGTGATGTGTTTTTCCCCAAAGTTCTCAGCATTGTACCAAAGAACTCTTTTCCTCAGAAATTCTAATAGATTGGTGGTATTAAGTGGACATTCGTGAAGAGAACCGTCTTCTGCTTTATTATTTAAATTGACAAGTTTTCCTGATTGATGCCACCTGTACTGATTAAGGCAAACTTTTAAATGCTGTGTGAATTTACATGCTGTTTACACATGTCTCCCTATTTCTGACAGGATAAGCATGCCCTCTTGGATGTGACTCCGAAGGCCGTGGACCTGTTGAATTACACTCAGTGGTTCCCAATTGTGATTTTTTTCAACCCAGACTCCAGACAAGGTGTCAAAACCATGAGACAGAGGTTGGATCCAACATCCAACAAAAGTTCTCGGAAGCTATATGATCAAGCCAACAAGCTTAAGAAAACGTGTGCACATCTTTTTACAGGTAAGTGAAATTTAAAATGTACTCTCTTTGCTCCAAAGTGTGAATTATGAGCATTGGAGGATGAAAGCAATAAGAAAATAATCTGGATAGTAATAGAGAATAGTAATCTGAACTACTCATGATCCTTGAAAAGTAGCTAATCCTATAAAATGGGTGTATTAGACTCATGGCATTTGCATATGTAATTTTGAAAAATGGTCATAAACAGGAGAGTTGGTTAAAATTTCTTTATACCTTTGTATATGTTTATATTTTCCATAATAGAATATTTTTTAAAGTTCTTGATATGAAGGCCACTGCTTCTGTTACTCATGAAAGTAAAATGATGTAAGACTATGACATGTTTTAGTAACTGATTATATGCACTACCTTTATAAATGATTAGTTCTGTGAACATGGTATAATTAAGGGTTTAAAAGGGTTATATAAGGTTTTGGAGCTGCATGAGGAGACTGTCTGGATGTAATATCCTTAGGATAATGGTAGCTTTTTTTAAGTTCAGTACCAATCATTGGTAACCTAAGTCATATTCAGCATATCTGACACTGGGTGAGGGGAGAGGGGTTATATCTATGCCCACATTAGACCCTTGTTTTACTGTCCCTGACTTTTCTTGTTAAAGAGTGAGCTGCACTACTTATCACTGTGGTGAAATGCTGTACCTGAGAGGTAATTTAGCCAAATGCATAGATTGGAGTGGTCCATCGTAAACTGGAGTGTAGAGTTGTAAGAGCTTGTACTTTTGAAAAGTCCTATGTAATAAAAGGCTAATATGCAAATCAACCAATTGGCAGAACGACTGGTCACCATGATGTGCACTGACCATCAGGGGGCAGATGCTCAATGTAAGGAGCTGCCCCCTGGTGATCAGTGTGCTCCCACAGTGGGAGTATCGCTCAGCCAGAAGCTGGACTCATGGCTAGAGAGCGTAACAGCAGTGGCAGGAGCCTCCTGGAGGGAGTGGGCCTAAGCCGTCATTCGGACATCCCCTGAGGGCTCCTGGACTATGAAAGGGTGCAGGCTGGCCTGAGGGACCCTCCCCCCAAAAAAAGTGTACAGATTTCATGCATTGGGACTCTAGTTCATACATAATCTTTCCTCTGTCATTTTTACTACTGCTGCTACTACTAGTAATAATGTAATAATAATTATTATTACTATTTTTATTATAGTGGCAGATCACAGTGGTTCAGTCTTTCCTGTGCCCTGCCTTTTTGGGCCATAAGGAAGGCCAGGCGACTCTGCAAGGTCACATATTTAGTATATGGTTGAGCCCAGACTGAAATGATAGCATCTCTGAATATGTGTGCAATATTCTATACATGTTGCAGCACAGGCTTATTTTTCTAATGTTGAAGGGGGTCACCTAGTGCAGTTCCTCCATTGAACAGGTCATTCATCTATTTAATTGAGGCCCATGTGATTGTGACATGCTCAGCTCTGTCTACTTCATCTCGCCCTCTACTCCTCCTCCGTCACTCAAACTCAAGTCCATTGAATGGCTCGGGCCCTCAGTTGAATGTGGGCTTCATGTGAGGATATGAGATACCAGGAAGGGACATAATGGGTTGTAGAGGAAGAACCAGGCTGAAGGGGAGGCCAGGGCAGAAGAAGGAGCCAGTGACTCTGGAGCACTCCCTTTCTCTCCCTTGGAGCCAGCATCATTTGCTCTTTGGAGTATAGACCACAACAGCTGGATGGGTCTGATCGAAAATCTGGAGGAGGCCACATGTAGAGGGTTTAACAACTCCTGAATCAGCCCCAGATAAATTGTGAGATCCTTGAAGGTAGGGTCTACACAGTATCCAGCTCTGTGGGCTGAAGGCCAGCACTGGGCTTAGCCAGTAGGCAAGGCATAACTGTGACTTAATTAGAACTGCGTCTGGCACAACAAACCATTTCTCCCCTTAGCTAAACAAGAACTTGAAGGACTTAGGGTAACTAAAGTCAGAGGTTGACATGGAAATGTAGACACTGTGAACATATAGTTTCTTCTAGAACTTGAAAGTGACCCATTCTCACCATATGTTTCCAAGTTTTTAAGGGTAGATGGAGCAGAGTGCCCACTGACTGTAATTAGCAAGCCCCACTATCTACCACAGGGCCCTGTACAATATTGTCCCAAACTTCCCATTTGACTCTTCACAGTTGCGTGGATGGTCCCACTAAGCACTTCCTATTCCCTGTGTCTCACTCGGCCTGACCAGGTTGTGACTAGATTGTGTACGTTGTGGCCAGAAACAGAAGCTTTTTATGATTTTAAATTTATGGCATTTTTGTGAATTAACAAGTAGGAATAGTAGAGCTGCTTTGATTAACATATCCTTCAAAATCAAGGGTTATGTTGCCTGTAGTGTCACTAGACTCAATGTCCTTCTTTTTCCTCGTTGAAAGTAACAAGAAAAGCCCATCCCACAGATGAGTAGTGCCATGACAGTGTTAAAGTGGCTGCCCTTGCAAACTCAAGGTACTCCTCGGTTAGGCGGAGATGACAAGGGAAGCTTTATTCTGAGATTTTCCCAAAAGCAAGTTAATGTGCCAACGTGAGTTAAAATGTTAGGCTGTCCCTTCTCCCTCCCCATTGAAAGAATGATTGGGGATACATTTGCATGTATATGTCAACAAGGTTCTTTTTAAAAAACAAAGTTTGAAAATTATGTTTTCCTGGAATTTCTAAAACACCCAGTTCATGGTTTGTGGACCACTGAAGTGGAATTATGGACTTAGAGACCCTATCAGGGCCACCCTTCGTGCCAAATTGCGGGATTTTTAACGTTCCACAATTTAGGAGCTTTTATAAGCTTTCACAGGTTTCATTAATGTCACATTTGTGCAGTTCAGCCCTAGGACTTTGGAAGTACTAAATACATGCGACTGATCATTATTAGTAATATTGCTGTATGCTTACTTGATTGTTTTTCAATGTTACATATTATAAAAAGATAATTTTTGTGTCATTATGTAGTCACTGCAAAGGCGTGGGGGGAAGTGGGTCTTGTGCCAGCTGAAGGCCCGGATCGCAGCAGGCAGATTTTGGTTTCCCAGGGGATTGTAGAGATTGGTGAGCACAGGACGCAGCTGGAAGATGCTGTGCTGTCTGGCTGGGCACCTCAGGTGATGCTTGTCCATTTAGAGGGAATCTCTGCCACATGAGTAGCTTAATTGAGATTTAATTTACATACCCTACAATTCATTTATTTAGAATGAAAATTTCAGTGGGTCAGAGTTATACATACAGCCATCACCATAGTCAATTTTAGGACATTTTCATTATCCCCAAAGGAAACCCCATAGCAGTCGTTCCCTTGTTTCTTCCCCCAACTCCCACCCCCAGCCTTACATGTCACTTTTTGCTGTTGCTCTTGGCACTTCCTAACCTCCTTGGCTGGGGAGGGAGTCGTGAACCCACTCGTGCTGGGGCTGGGAACGGATGCTCCCAGAATCCCAGGACTCGCAGCCACGACAGAGGCTGAGTGATGAGCCTTTCACTGTTTCACTTTCTTGGGTTTGAGAAATGCACTAAGCCTGTTCACAGGAACATACTGGTCCAGAGGTTGGGAGCAACAAGAATTAACTAATGCTGTTAGAAATCAAAAGATCTGAAAAACATAATGAGCAAAAGCCAACAGTCAACCAAAGATATTAATTCCAAAGAAAGGAAAGGTAGCATCGTAGTTGTGCACACACCCATTAAAAAGAGGTCCAGTGCATGTGATGGATGTTACCTTTATCTGGAGCTTAGGAAATCAGCTACAGTGAAGTCTTTTTTCTTTTCCTTTTTTTTTTTTTCACATACTTGATTCAATGTGAATTGAGTAAAAGGTTTTGTGACCTTTTTTCATTTTATCAGGGGTCATGAACATATATTCTGTGTTCATATATAAAGGGAAGGAAAGGAAGAGATAGATAGATAGAGAGATAGATAGATAGAGAGAGACATCAATGATGAGCCGAAACTGGTTTGGCTCAGTGGATAGAGCGTCGGTCTGCGGACTGAAAGGTCCCAGGTTCAATTCTGGTCAAGGGCATATACCTTGGTTGCGGGCACATCCCCAGTAGTGGGTGTGCAAGAGGCAGCTGATCGATGATTCTCTCTCATTGATGTTTCTAACTCTCTATCCCTCTCTCTTCCTCTCTGTAAAAAAAATCAATTAAAAATAAATAAATAAATAAATAAATAAATAAATAAATAAAAAAAAAGGAAACATCAATGATGAGAGAGAATCTGTCTCCTGCACGCCCCCACATTGGGATGAAGCTTGCAGCCCGGGCATGTGACCTCCTGGTTTATAGGTCAGTGCTCAACCACTGAACCAAGCTGGCCAGGCATGAATGTCCTTTTTAACTAGGTTTTCATACAGACTGTACTCATTTCATACAACTCCAACTTAAAGCTCAGAAAGGCATGTATACATTTAGTGCAGATCTCATATTTTGTCTCTGGGGTATGCAATTCTACTTTTATATTAAGTAGTACTTACAGTATCATGCCTTACCCAAGAACACAGTAATGTTGGCAAAGTACCATGATAAGGATGCAAAAGTCCAAGGGATCAAGGTTAATTTTTTTGAGTCGTCCAATGTATCAGTTTATTCTAATGCTATAAATAATGAATGACCAGGTAAATTGCCAGCTCGCTCAGGAATTTCCAAGGTCAGTGCTAGAACTTCTTAAATGAGAGAATGGTATATGTTACCCGGAAGAAGGCTTGCAGCTAGTTGCTTACAGAATTTGCTTAGTGCTGCTTTTCTGGCTGTCTATCGGGAATTATGCAGACCTCAGGACAGAGGGAGCAGCGTGCAAAACGACTTTCACCAACAAGAAAAGGCTATGACCTTGTAGCTTGAAAAAAAATTCTAATTTCCCTGTAGTATGATCAGTTTAGGCCCAATTAAATTTATTATTTGGGACCAATGTGCTTCTCCAGTGTATGCCCATTAGGCCCATAAATACCTATGGCTGAAGAACGATTTGCATGTGCTTCCTGTGGTTGGTATTTCCTCTTGGTGCTCTGAGTTCATGTTGTTAGGTGGGCCGTGTCCTGCATTGGCTAAGGCCATAGAATCTAAAAGCAAACTTCTGAGTTCGTATCTAGACGTCTTCACTTATTTGGTGTGAGGCCTTGAGCTGGTTTCACTCTTGTGCCTCAGTTTCTGTCCTGTAACATGGGGGTGACAGCCTACCTACCTCACAAGGTTCGTATGCACATGAAATGAGCTAATCCATGCCAGGTATTTGTAACGTGCGTGGTCAATCCATGGCAAGTGCTGCCATGTAAGACACATTCTGTCCTGAGTAGAAAATGTATGTTACTTGAATGTATACCTGTAGAGCTTGGTGAATCTGTATGCCTATCCTAAAATGTGTAAGCCTATCAAAGTGATATACATTTAAGTATTACCTTCAGTATTTTATTGGAGATATCCAACAGCACACTCGTGTACAGTTTTCTTCTTTATAGTATACTTGTCTATGCAATGGTCTTTAAAGTATGGTACTTTTAAATCTGTCTTAAGTGTGTTTTCTTTGCTCCTGAAAATATACTCTTTAAAAACATATTTTTAAAGGTAGCTTTTCTGAAAGATAGACAATCTGAAATTCATTCATTCATTCATTTTTAGGTTTATGGCATCCAACTAAAGGGATTTAATATTCAAATATGTGCAAACGTTCTCTTGCGTTTGCCAACGATTTAGTTCAGATATGACACAAATGAGTATGAATGATGCCAGATAAGTTTTTGAGTAAACATTGCTTTGGAAATTGATGCAAACCTTTTTGCGTACATCTCTATAGCAACCATCGACCTAAATGCAGCCAATGATAGCTGGTTTGGCAGCTTGAAGGACACAATTCAGCATCAGCAAGGAGAAGCAGTTTGGGTCTCTGAAGGAAAGGTATGTGGCATAGATACTCTGCTGCGAGGTGAGAGTCCGTGTTTTGAACCTTTTCTCCAGAGGGTAGTGAATGTAGTAAAGCCATGCCCATTTGAAAGGATGCCAACCTATGTGCGAATCAAGCTGGCAATTTTATAAATTCTCCTAAAAAGCAATAAAGCGAAAGGGCTTTTAGAAGAAAAGCAGAACGCGATACGTGCAACCCTACATTCACTCCCCTTTTCCTTTTAACGTAGTAACTAGTATTGTATTCCAAGCACACTAATCAGAGCTTACAAGATCTCGAGCTGAGCTTCACAGCTTACTAAGAATGGGGGAAGCTCAGCGTGGAGGTGAGACACGAAGTTGAGAGGTGCTTAAAAATTAATGGAAAGAGGAAAAGCAAATGGAGGTGGGACCATTTGCTTCAAGATTGGCAGAGAACGGGCCCTCGGCATTTGAGTGGGTGAGAAGAGAGCATTAGGAAACTTGGGCAGGCTTCTGAAAGTGGCTAGCTTCTCCCCTGCGGACGATGTTGATCACAGCTCTGTGCAGGGAGGATGCAGAAGGAGAGAGGAGTATAGAATTGCCTGTGGTTCCAGGAGCCTCTGGGGATAGTCTTGTGTTATCCAGCTGGATTGAGGTAGCCCAGAGGGACAGTTTCCTTGTGGAAATGAGTCCATTACCCATGAGATGGTTGAGCCCTAGTCTTGCGTTTCGGGAGCTGCACCTTCAGTCAGGGTGTCTAGCATCTCCTGAGTGCGCACAGCCCACTAAGGCTCTAAGACAGCAAGTTGAGCAGGTCAGAGGTTCTGCCCTCAAGGATCTGATAACCTTGTGGCTGCTCGAAGAGGTGTGCAGCACCAGGCATGTATCGCTAGGAGACCAGTGCCAGCCGAAGAAGCTGAAGAGAAGCCCTGTTCTGGAAGACCAAGCCCCGCGGTCTGAGGAGGCATGACTCAGTAGCGCTGTATAAGATGGCTGGTGGCAAAGACAGATAGGGTGGAGGGTTCCTAAGTTGAGTCCCTGCCCAAACACGAACCCAGTCATTTCCAGCCAGGTGATCTCAGGAAAGTAGAGTTGACTTCACTTGGCCGTGCCCTCGGGCGTTTTCTTGAGTCCCCACTCCCAGGAGCCATGTCACACCCACTGACCCTCCAAAACGAATTCCTCTAGATGGAAGGGCTGGACGATGACGCTGAAGACCGCATGTCCTACTTAACCGCCATGGGCGCGGACTATCTGAGTTGCGACAGCCGCCTCATCAGTGACTTTGAAGACACCGACGGCGAAGGAGGCGCCTACACTGACAATGAGCTGGATGAGCCGGCCGAGGAGCCGCCGGTGTCTTCCATCACCCGCTCCTCGGAGCCGGTGCAGCACGAGGAGGTGAGGCAGCGAGGCAGGCCCCGGGCCGCGAGGCCACGGGCAGGACCTGGAGGTTCTGGTGTCTCACTGGAACGCTTCTGGACAACCGTTGGTTCAGGGTGATGTGGAAGGCATTCCAAAGGGTTGAAACAGATGACATGTAGGGAGGCTCTCCTTCCCAGGCCATGCCTGCGTGGTTGTGAATAGGGGTCCGTGGGGAAGCAGGACAGGAGGAACTAAGGGGCCTTGGACGTGATGGACACACTGAGATGCTTTGTGGGCCGGCTGTCTAAATTGCAGGTGGAACATTATTTTTAAAAGACAATATTGTTGTATTTGCTTGTAACCTTTGATTAGGCCTCTCTGTACTCTTAGGTACGTATCCCTGCTTTTTCTTCTCCGTCCTCCCTTTAACCTCTCTGATCTTGCCAAAGCTCCTGAGTGTTTCCCCATCAGTTTCCTTCTCCTGTATTTCAATTTTTGAATTGAATTCACGGTCAAAACACACGATCACGTGTACTGTGCATCCACCGGCCAGTGAAGAGACGGCTTCAGTGATCCTAGAAGTCACATCCTAAGGCACTGAGTTAGGACCAGAGCAGTTATTAGCTGTACCTCAGAGAACATTGGGATAATGTCTTTGGAGATGGAGATTATCCATATTTTTGGATAATGAAGGCTATGGACTGCCAATTAGCAACTTCACTCATTTCAGGGAATGATTTTATTCTTTGTGAAATAGAAGTACCAAAAATTAAGGTGAAGGATAGTGGGATAAAACCCACCATGACAAAAAAAAAAAAATTGTTATATAACACTGGACCAGTTGTAAAGAATAAACTAACTCCCTCTATAGATACAGATAGCGAATGCTTAAAAATGCTAAAAGCTTTAAGGGACAAAAGAGATTTTAGACTTTTTTGTACTTTAAAGGGGAGACTCCTACACTGGATGCATCTCATTAGAAAAACTTATCTTAACCATTTGCTCATGGGAACATGCCTGGTTTCTCCTTTTCATTTTTTATTTTTAAATATATTTTATTGATTTTTTATAGAGAGGAAGAGAGAGGGATAAAGAGTTAGAAACATTGATGAGAGAGAATCATCGATCAGCTGCCTCTTGTACACCCCCCCACTGGGAGATGTGCCCGCAACCAAGGTACATGACCTTGACCGGAATCGAACCCAGGACCCTTCAGTCCGCAGGCCGACGCTCTATCCATTGAGCCAAACCGGTTTTGGCATGGTTTCTGCCTTTTTCAGTACAGAAGCAACGAGTCAGTGTCTCGACGTATGCCAGTGAGAGATTTTTGTGGAAGGTGTGAACCTCAAAATTCTGAACTCACACAAGTGCTTGGGACTCCAGCAGAGCAGACGAGAACTCTTTTCTCTCTGCTGAGATGTTCTTGTTGTGAATGAACCTTTGTGTCTCGTAGAGCATAAGGAAGCCCAGCCCAGAGCCACGAGCTCAGACGAGGAGGGCTGCTAGCAGAGATCAACTTAGGGACAATAGTCCACCCCCGGCATTCAAACCAGAGCCACCCAAGGTATGTGTCTGGGAAGCCCAGGATGGGAAGGAAGCGGAGACAGACAGCCCTGGAGCTCCCAGCCAGGGAAGAGCACACACAATAAGATGGTGTTGAATTGTGTTTGTAATTCACTGTTTCTCTCTTAGAACCTGCCTTTTGGCTCCCAAATTTAGGGAGGGGAGAAAAGATAGGAAAGAGGGAAAGGAAGTCTTAGGAGCATGGACAATTTTAAAACAGCATTTTTAAATTATTTAATTGATGGAGAAAGAGAAAGGTTTGACAAATCCTGCATGCCCAGAATCACCAAACTCAGACTGTTTTTCTGTCCAATTAGAGTTTTCTGCCCACAGTCTGACTCAGATTCACCGTTAAAATCCTTACTGGTGATTGGCTAAAGAAAACCACCACCACCATTATAAACAATGCCTCTAATTATGAGGGCAGCTTAATTTATTTTTTAAGTAAGACATCATCAAGGGGGAAAAAATCAACATAAGAACCCCTTGGGTGTATGTCATATGATTTTTTATCCCTTTCTGAATCAAAGCTATGATTATAGGTTTTTCCTTATAACCCAATGACGTGTGTCGATCTCACTCAATAGTTTAGATGAGAAGAAAGTAATAAATGGTCGTGTGAGCTATCAGAGGTAATTAATGACCTCATAAAATATATCAATGAACACTTACAAGCAGGCCTAGGATCCAAGCATCCAGGGAAAGTGGCCACAAACATAATATGTCTTCCCCACTCCCTACACCAGTCTCATTTCTGGCCTCACCTCCGAGCCAGGGCCTGGACTCAAGAATCCACTCTTGGGTCCTGAAGTCTGACTGGTTCTGAGGTCTCTTCCAAAATGTTAATCTTCCCTTGAGTGACATTCAGTCTGATCTACCCCTCGCACGTGCAGGGCTCCTGGCACTTCCCAGCATCCTCCTGGTTTGCAGAACTCTCAGTGCTCTTCTGTAGGAGGCGAGGAAGGGATCGGGATGCCCTGCCAGTGGCTGTTGGCCCTCCCCTATTTGATTCTTTGTTGACCACCTATGGAAACTGATCAGGAAATGGAGTGTATTAAATCACTAATATCGATGTGACACTAAAACGAAAGCCTGAGGTGAAAATATGCCATTGCTCTCCGCAGGCCAGGGCCCAGAAGAGAGAAGACTCCTTTGACTACTCCAGGGCCTATGAATACAGGCCAAGCTCCCCTCCAGCTGTGGCCGGTAACGAAATTCCTGGGGCATCTGCCAAGGGTCCTCCTCCTCCTATTGCAGCAAAGCCTGCCGTCTGCAAGCCTATCTTGAAGCCCTCCATTCCAGTCCTTCCCCCCGAGAGCGAGGAGGCAGGGGAGGGCAGCGAGGAGCAAGATAACGCTCCCAAGTCTGTCCTGGGCAAAGTAAAAATATTTGAGAAGATGGATCACAAGGCGAGACTCCAGAGAATGCAAGAGCTCCAGGAAGCACAGAACGCAAGGGTAATTGTTTCGAACCACTGGGTTACTTCAGCATGCCAACAAGAGGAATTTTAAGTAAATTTCATTTCAGTAAAACGCTTCAGTCCTTTTTCCAGGGCACACACATAAAGGGGATATTTGCATGCCTGGTACTAAAGGCATGTCCTCGGTGTGTGTCATTTCCAAATTGTCAGCTCTTGGTGCATGCCTTTTCCTTCTAATCAAGAAAACCTAATGGTGTAGGTCAGTGGTCGGCAAGCTCATTAGTCAACAGAGCCAAATATCAGCAGTACAACGATGGAAATTTCTTTGGAGATCCAAATTTTTTAAGCTTAAACTTCTTCTTATGCCACTTCTTCAAAATAGACTCGCCCAGGAAGTGGTATTTTGTGGAAGAGCCATACTCAAGGGGCCAAAGAGCCGCGTGTGGCTCAAGAGCCGCAGTTTGCCGACCACTGGTGTAGGTGAATAAGATTCTGCTTTTTGTATTTCAGAGCTTTATGCTGAGCTCTGGAGAATGAAAGTGAGACAAGAAAAGCAGTGCCTCCCAGAAGTTATTTTTTTTTGTTTGTTAAAACATTTGTTATGTTTGTTTGGTACCTGAGCTTCCATTTGCTCCTAGATTTGCCTTAGAAACCTAGTGAATGCCGGTGACAATGAAACTTAGGCAATGAGATTTTACCACGTGCTACAACATGAATGAACCTTGAGGACATTATATTAAGTGAAAGAAGCCAGTCACAAAAGGTTGATTATATGATTCCACTTACATGAAGTTGCCAGTGTAGTCAAAAATCACAGGGGGGTTGGGCGGGGGGGGGGGGGGGGGGGGGTGATGGAATACCCCCACGGGGGGAGGGAGGTGTGTATGAAATGGGAAGTAACTGTTTGATAGGCCCACAGATGGTGCTTTGTGATACTGTTTGTATTTTTGTGCCATGTGCAAACATAACCTTTCAAAAGTTAAAGAAGAGTTTAGGGAAAAGTGTGGGGGGGCATGTTCAGCCCAGTGGATAGGAGCGTTCTTGTCATTTAAGTCTGCCACAAAAGTGGGGTTTCTTAGCATTTTTCTTTTATTGTGATAAAAGGCACACATGACAAAGCCCTGGCCAGGGAGGCTCTGTTGGTTGGGCGGCGTCCTGGTTCGATCTGAGGTTGGGGCACATACCCGGGTTTTGGGCTCCGTCCCTGGTGGTGGTGGGGAATGGGGAAGCGGCAAGTTGATGTTTTTCACGTTGATGTTTCTCTCCTCCTCCCCCCCCTCCCCCCTCTCTCTCTTTAATATATTTTATTAATTTTTTACAGAGAGGAGGAGAGAGGGAGAGATAGTCAGAAACATCGATCAGCTGCCTCTTGCACACCCCCTACTGGGGATGTGCCCGCAACCACGGTACATGAATCGAACCCGGGATCCTTCAGTCCGCAGGCCGACGCTCTATCCACTGAGCCAAACCGGTTTCGGCTTCCTCTCCCTTTTTAAAAAATCAATAAACTATTCTTTTAAAATAAATAAATTGTATAATGTAATATTTACGATTTGAATCACTTTTAAGTGTTCATTGACAGTTAAGTACATTCACGGTCTTGTGTAACTATCTCCACTCTTCATCTCCAGAACGTTTTCATCCTTCATAACTGAAACTCTGTACGTATTAAATTATTAAACAGTTACTTCCCATTTCCTACACACCTCCATCCCCCCTGGTGACCGTTCTATTTCTCCCCCCGTCATTGTGACTACACTGGCAACTTCACGTACGTGGAATCATATAATCAACCTTTTGTGACTGGCTTCTTTCACTTAGCACAATGTCCTCAAGGTTCATTCATGTGGTAGCACGTGGTAGAATTTCATGGCCTAGAACGTTTTGCCTATTTGTACCACTAGGCATCACACAAAAGCATGGAAACTAAAGCTGCTTCTGTTTTTTTCTCTTCTCCTTAAAGTGGGATTGGAAAATGGGACCAGCAGGAAGTTAGCAAGCTGATTGTGTAGTGATTCATCCTTTCCCTCTTTTTTATTTTTACTTTCTTAATTACCACAGATTGAAATTGCACAGAAGCATCCTGATATTTATGCAGTTCCGATCAAAACCCACAAGCCGGAGCCTGGCTCGCCCCAGTTCACGAGGTAAGGGCTGCTCAGCAGGTGTAGTTCTGCCAGAGGGCCTTACCTGGGACTTGGCCTCCTGGGGAAGAATTTTCTTCACCTGCATTTCAAAGTACCTGGAAGACGTTTTCCCTCCTGGTCAGCAATTTGCCCGATTTATTTAGATAAATTTAATTGTACAGATTACGGCGTCAGTTATTCATGGCAATGTTGCATGTGTGCTAAAACTTTTAAGTCAGTTTCCCTTGATATGTTGGAGCACAGATATGTTAAATTGTGTCAGGATAGCCCATTTTGAGCAAAATTCCTGGGGCCCACTTCGTTTTGTTGCTACTGTTTTCTGGCTGTTAGCCAAGCTCCCCTTAATTCCTTTGCATCACCTAGCTCCGTGGTCGGCAAACTGCAGCTTGAGAGCCACATTCGGCTCTTTGGCCTCTTGAGTGTGGCTCTTCCACAAAATACCATGGCCTGAGTGAGTCTATTTTAAAGAAGTGGTGTTAGAAGAAGTTTAAGCTTAAAAACTTTGGTTCTCAAAAGAAATTTCTATCATATAGACCAGGGGTCCTCAAATTTTTTAAAGTGGGGGCCAGATCACGGTCCCTCAGAGAGCTGGAGGGCCGGACTATATGAACTACTAATTCCTACTGTAACACCTCGGCTGTTTGGGCGCTCACTGCCCAAAAAACCTGGCGGGCCGGATCAGACTCCTCTGCGGGCCGCATGTGGCCTGAGGGCCGTAGTTTGAAGACCCCTGATATAGACTCTGTTGACTAATGAGTTTATCGACCACTGCCCTAGCTGAACTGTGGTCTGAAGAGAAGGTGACAATCAATTGGCTGTGGGTAAGATGCTGCATTTAAAAGTTGCTGCATAAACACTAGGAATTACCACAGTGTCTTCCCATGGAGGTTTTACACTGAATCATTTCCTGCTTCCGAAAATTGGCCAAATGTGTGTGTGTGTGTGTGTGTGTGTGTATACAGACACACACATATATATATATATAACTTCTTGTGGCTATTCTGACAAGAAGCTAGAGTCTAGATTTACAGCAGCAGAAAAGTAGGGGCAAATTTCTTTACCAATCCAACAGTGGCGCTTGAGGGCAATAAACTTAGGGATGGGGAAGGCGCCCCCTGGTCCAGCTGAGAATTATTAGGCCAAGGAACACCTGGATGGCTTCCTCCCTCCCTACCCAGGTGGGCATCGCCTTGACCTATTACTCCCATCCCCACTCCGGGAACCTGCAGCGGGGCCAGGAGGGCTCCTGGTTTGTCCCTCCGGACAGAGTGTGGCTCCGAGGTAAGCAATCTACCTCGGGTGACTGCCTGCTGTGCCTCTGACCCTCCCACCGTTTTTGTTTCAGACCCCTGGTACCCCAGAAGAGTCCCTCCGCACTCTACCAGGAGGCCAGAGGAAGCTACGGCAGTGATGTGGAGGAGGAGGAATACCGCCAGCAGCTGTCAGAACACTCAAAGCGGGGTTACTACGGCCAGCCCTCCCGATACCGGGACACCGAATTATAGATGTCTGCAAATTGGCTCTGCTCTACCCTGACGTCACCACCTCAGAGCAGCACTCCTGCAGAGCCGTGGGTGGTTCTGTCCTGCTAAAATGCTCCGTGGAGATGCGGGGAGGACCGAGCTCCCACTTCCTCATGGGGATCCCAGGGGACAACCCACACAGGTTCAGAACTGTGAAGGCTCTATCTGTGGGACTGGGTCTGGGGGAGTTTGTGGCTTTTGCTCAGAATTAAGGGAGAAACTTACGTTTGATGCTGTTCCCTGCTTCAGTGGACCAAAATCTGTATTAATTGTGTTTGTGTATTTTTAACATGTATATTAAGAAGCGATAACTATTTTTCATTAATAGCTATATTCAAGGACTATTTCAGTCTGAGACAGAATGTGAAAAAAAAAAAAAAAGGAATAAAAATACTGTCAGACTCCAACTAAATTCAAAGAAGTATTTTATTACAACGCTAAGTGCCTTTGATGAGACGTGTCTTAAATGTTCTTCCTTTGAAGCTTTATGCAAAGCCATAAAGGACTAAAACGTGGTGACTAAATTTTTATGCCAGTTTAAGAGCTGTGGTTTTCTCTGCACTGTGCCCTCTTTTTGAGGCATCTGTCTTTTTTAGTATTTTTCATAAATTCGGACTGTATATAAAAGTTATTTTTGGTTGTTGGCTACCAGTGCTAAGTGGCTTGAAGACCAAGAAAATGGTATGGAAATGTTTTGTTTGTGCTCCACAAAAGCACATACTTGAGACAAACACATTTCCCCCCCAAAAGTGTGTGTATTGACAACAGTTTTGTAATTTAATAAAAAGGAGGACATTGCAATCAATAACTTGCTCTATGGTGGATTTCTGCATTAATTCCCGTTTTGTTAAATGTAACTTAATGATCATAAAAGTGAGCACATGCCCATTGCTGAACACTGGAAAATGGAGACATATAAAAACAAAATAAAAATTACCCATAATCCCATCCGTCAGATAATTTTGGTTCATTGCTTCCAATTGTGTATTTGTGGATGTCTGTGTGTGTATTTGTGTTGTAATTGTGTTTGCAGTTCTTTTCTATTAAACATTCTGTCACAAACATTTCTCTCAGGTAGTTAAAACTCACGCAAACATCATTGCTAATAACTAAAATAATACATTGTGTGACTGCTTCCTAATAGTTCTGCTATTGTTGGCTGTTTGAATTGTTTCCAGTTTTTGCCTCTTTTACGTGAACTATATCCCTTTGTATATAATCCATTTTTGTACATCAGAGATCAGCATTTCAGTCCCTTTCTGCAGGTAGGTTCTCAGAAGTGGAATTACTAAACAAAAACATAGCAACATGTTTCAGTTCTTCATGTTTATTGCCAGTTGCTTCCTAGAAAAGTTGCGTCGGTTTATACTCCTACAGTCACCCTTTAAAGGCTAAAATGTTGTGTGTTTAGAATTTAAGCAAGACGGCCTAGGAATTTAGGCTTGCATGGATCCAAAGTACATGAATTTGGGAAAGGAAAAGAGTCTCAGTTCCATTAAGGGTCCTTGGTCATATTAGCGGTCACCAAAGTGTTCAGCTGGTGGTTTAGTTGAGTTAGAAATTCGGCTTACTCATAAGTGAGTGAGAGATACAGCCTTGGTGGTGTCTCTATCCATACTGGTGCTATGATTCATAAACCACTTAGTGCAGTACCTCACATTTCTGAGCAGTCCTGCGGGCCCTGATGCAACTCTGCTTAGTTAGTAAATAAAAGCCATCTCTTGATAGAAAAAAAAAAATGCACTAGATACATGGTGATTTAATTTGCTTATGCCCTTTAATTACAGGAAAGAGCCCTTTTGCAAACCCAGGGACAGGAAGAGGGGGGGAGGCTTCAGTAGGAAGAGCCCGGCTGTCATCTGGCTCCAGCACTTTTTTCGATGCCTGCAGTGGAGCAAACAGGCAAGACCTGTGTTCCAGAATGTCCTCTAGTGTGCCCGATGGACAGCCTGTGTCTGCCCCACCCCTTTCTAATTCATAGTCTGCTTTGTTCTGGGAAGGATTGAAGGCTGCCTATAATTTATGTGGAGTAGAATTAAGGAAAAAAAAAAAAAAAAAAAAAAAAAGATGCGCCCGGCTGGTGTGGCTCAGTGGTTGAGCCTCGACCCCATGAACCAGGAGGTCACTGTTCCATTCCTGGTCAGAGTAGGTACCCGGATCTCAGGCTGGATCTCTGGTGGGAGTGTGCAGGAGGCAGCTGATTTGATGATTCTCATTATGTACTTTTCTATCCATTTCCCTTCCTCTCTGAAATCAACAAAAGCATTTTAAAAAGCGTGTGTGGAGCGGGGAGGAGGGAATGGTGCTAGGTGCATGAGAAAAGCCACGAGTGAGGGCAGTGTTCACTATGCATGCTGTCAGGGTTCCTCTGCTTTCTCGAGGCCACCGTGGGCACAAGGCTGGTATGCAACTTGATTCAGGATGTCCCTGAGGGGAAAGTTCCAGCATTTCCTCCCATCCCTCATTAGTTTTATTCCGTGGGGTCTTATGCTGCATCATGCAGTCACGGACACTTGCAAGGATGATTTTGGAGGACCATTTTTTTTACTGTGATCTTCCACGTAGGGCAGTAGCACAATTCTTAGGGCCACTCAGTAAAAGTTCCAGAGAGCTGGTGTGGTTGAGCCACGACCTATGAACCAGGGGGTCACAGTTAGATTGCCAGCCAGGACACAGGCACAGGTTGTGGGCTTGATCCCCAGGGGCAGCCCATCCACGATTCTCTCTCATCATGTTTCTATCTCATCCTCTCTGAAGTCAATTATATATATATTTGAAAACTAAAAGTTCTATAGAAAGCACCCAAAGCTGCAAGTGTAGAAACACCACTCTGCAGTCCAGCCTAACCTAACCCAGAGATCAATTCTATAGTAGCCAGAACCAAACGCCTCCCAAATAAACAATATGACATGCATGAAACCCCAAGGGAAAGTTGTATCCATCATCCTGGAAAAATCAGATTGGCAGTGGGGTGGGAAAAGCGGTGCGCAACTTGGTGTCCATCCCTCAGTGGACCGTTCCCCTCACCCCTGATTTTGTTTGGTGAATGAACGGCTGTAATGTGGGCGTGCTGGGGCAGGTCTTCATTTTGGTGGCAGACCCCAAGACCAGGCTTTGAGCGGAAGGCGTTTGTTTGGGACAGTGGACGGCAAACTCATTAGTCAAAGAGCCAAATAGCAACAGTACAACGATGGAAATTTCTTGGGAGAGCCAAATTTTTTAAACTTAAACTTCTTCTAACACCACTTCTTCAAAATAGACTCGCCCAGGCCGTGGCTATTTTGTGGAAGAGCCACCCTCAAGGGGCCAAAGAGTCGCCTGCATGTGGCTCCCGAGCCGCAGTGTGCTGACCATGGGGTTTGGGAAATCTAAGGAAGTTCCACCACCGGAAAACAACATCTAATCCCGCCCAGACACGCAGGTGAACCTGGTAAAACACGTGCCTCGGGTTTCCCCCGCCCAGGCCTGGGGGCGGGGCTATTACTCACCAATGGGCGTCAGGCTCTCCCAGCAGCTCTGTGTGCGCATGCGTGCCTGTGACGGTGTAGGAGAGTGTCCTCGCCACCCTCCCTCAAGCAGAGGCCAAGGGGCAGGTGGAAGGCTGGATGGAGCCCCCAGCGGTGCGAGGCCGAGGCCGAGGGTGGAGTTGCTCCGACACTGATGGCGATTAGGCTGTGCATCCACCCAGGCCTCCAAGGTGAGAGGTTTTTCTGTATCGGGGCTGGCGTGGACTGGGAGAGTCTGGAGGAGCCGGAGGATTATCCCCGGGGAGAAGGGGAGGGGAGCCTCCATGCCTATGTGAGTGGGGTTCTCTAGAGAAATATCTCCCCTACTCAGTGACTTAATCTGAAACCCAAGTGGCTTCCCCCGGGGATGGAAGGGGTGTTAGGGAATTGATTGGCCCATCTGATGTTGGAGCTTGGTAAGTACAAAATCTGCAAGGTCGGCCTGCAGGCGGAGGCCCAGGGAAGCCTGCCCACAGGCTCCTTCCTGCTCTGCTCTGGGAAGGTTCTGACTCAGGCTTTCCACTGATGTGATAAGGCCCATCCACCGATGGAGGACAATCTGCTTTACTCCAAATCCACTGATTCAGCTTGTTGCCCTCACTCCCCAACACACCCTGTAGAAGCATCCAGAATAAAATTTGACCAAATAATGTGCTCCCTGTGGCTTCCCCCAGACAACTTGACAGTAAAATTAACCATCACAATACGCCATCTCCGTTACCTCACAGGCCAGCACTGCAGCCCTACTTCTTTCCAGTGTTGAAGTGTGAATGAATGAATGAATAAAGAAAGGAAGGAAGGAACCAACCTACGGGAGAATTACATGTATTCACAGGTACAGATTTTATGATACATTTATAAACTTTACATATTTACATATTTATATTTTATTTTGAATAAAGAGTAAATTTAATTTTAACGGGTAGAAAATCTTAAAAATTAAAAGAAAACAAAAATAAGAGATTCAAGAATTATAGTTGAGAAATCCCAATAAAATAAATTATTTGATATTTAAAAATAATATTCAGTGAAATAAGTGAAATTTAAATAAAGACTATGGCTCTGGCCTGGTAGCTTGTGGGTTTTAGAGCATCATCCTGATATGCCAAGATTGTGGGTTTGATTTTCAGTCAGGGCACATATAAGAAGCAACCACTGAATGATTAATAAGCGGAACAAAAAATTAATTTCTCTCTTTCTCTCTTCCCCTCCCCCACCCCTTCCTCTCTCTCCCTTTCCCCTCTTCTTTCTCTCCTTCTCCTTCTCCCTTCCTCTCTTTCTCTAAAAATCGATAAAGTATGTGCATATAGATTCCTTGGTTAACCTCTCCCTACCCACCCACCCACCCCTGCCTTACCCATATATTTAGAAAATGTTGTTGTAAAAGTGGAATGAATGGAGACGTGAATTGGAATGCAATGTCTGTCTTTTATCACAAAAGCAGGGCAGTGATAAAAGACATGCCCAATTTAAACTTCAACATACCGCTGATAAAAACTTAAGAATATTAGTAAAACCAGTTGAGGAAAGCTGCTAAGAACTTAGTTTGGCTAGGAAATGACAGGCTGATATTATGTATAATTTGCAAAAGGATAAAATTATGATTCTGATGCAAACATAAAAGGAACACATGTCAAAGCTTTTATGGAGCCCATTACTTAATGAAAGAACCAGTAAGATGTCAAGACTTGTTTAAAGAACATTTGAGGAACCAGGTATATATAAGCAATTAATTAAAGGATATTAGAATAAAAATTCTAAGTTAAGTACAAAACTAGTTAATATCTACACCAGAGTAAAGGATAGATAACCTTTGTAGGTATCTTTTCTAGGAGACAAAAATTATTTGCATATATGCATCTCTACCAGATCAAAATGGGCACATTACCATGTAAATTACCCTGAGTCAGAAAACTTTAATCAATAGTTTTTAGCACTAATGAGTCATCATGTGAATTACTAGAACTAATAGTCACAAGAACTGTTTTGTAGTGTATTAAAAAGATTAATTGTATAAATTTGGATTACAGCAGGAATTCTGGCCAGCGAAGGCAATTAAAATTATGTATTGACTGTGTCTGTGTGCAGATAAACATAGTCACTGGGTGCTAAATGTGACCTATTGTCTGCCTTCCAAAAGTTTGTACATTGTAAGTTCCTTTATTTGCATGAGAATTTTCTGAACTGAGAGGCTGCTTTGTTCTTTGTAGCAGCCCTGCACGGTAAGGAGTGCCAACACTGCTTTTCTTAGTAACCCAGAACTTAGCTATGCAGCTTGCTCAAACTCTTCAGCTAATGAAGCACAAGGGTGGTTTGGACTGAAAACAAAGTTTTCTGCTTCCAGTCCAGTCTTTCTCCTTTTCATCTAAAAGTTCCTTTTTTTGGGTCTCTCGAAATGGTGGTTTGATCATTTTGTATACTTTTAAAAACATTTTTAAGTATATTTTATTGACTTTTTTACAGAGAGGAAGGGAGAAGGATAGTGAGCCAGAAACATTGATGAGAGAGGAACATCAATCAGCTGCCTCCCACACACCCCTTACTAAGGATGTAGCCGCAACCAAGGTACTTGCCCTTTGACTGGAATCGAACCTAGGACTCTTCAGTCTGCAGGCCAATGCTCTATCCACTGAGCCAAACCTGTTAGGGCTATATACTTTTTTATTAAAAAAAATAAATAAAAATAGCACTCTAGAACTGAGTCTGAAAATTGCCAGAACCCTGGAATTAATCTATTTCACAAATATGTTTTGTTTGACTTGCACCAGGCCATAACATTTTTACTTATTTATTTAAAAACGGGTAAGTTGCCAAAACCGGTTTGGCCCAGTGGATAGAGCGTTGGCCTGCGGACTGAAAGGTCCCAGGTTTGATTTGGGGGCACATCCCCAGTAGGGGGTGTGCAGGAGGCAGCTGATCGATGTTTCTCTCCCATTGATGTTTCTAACTCTCTGTCCCCCCTCTCTCTCTTCCTCTCTGTAAAAAACCAAAAATATATATATATATATATATATATATATATATATATATATATATATATATATATATATATATATATATATATATATATATATATATATATATATATTAAATGGGCAGGTTTTACATACACATTCAGATTTGGTGCTTTTCTTTTAAAAAATGGTATAGTTGGCGGTTTTGGACTCACGACAGCCGTAGGCTGGAGCTGAGTGGCAGCTGCCCCAAACAGACAGCACTTATCAGCCTCATTCACTAAGGTGGCCTGCATGCTGGCCGAAGGCAGTGAGTTCGAGACCCTTGCTCACCTCTCCTCTGCTTCCCCCTTCCTCTTCCAGGCCCTAGTGCTGTGCAAGTATGTGCGCAGCCGCAAGGGGCGCCAGGGTTCTGAACCTGCAGAAGGAACTCAACTCCCTGCAGGTTTGCACCTTACTCTGCCAGAGGGGCCAGAAATTTCACCTGGCCCTGGAGGGAAACACCTGTCAGGTCCTGTGCTCTGTGACTACTAGAAGTAGATATTTGGGGAAGGGTGGGCAGATATATTTTTGTTGCTTAGAAAATTACCTCCTGCCCTAACTGGTTTGGAAGCGTCGGCCTGCGGACTGAAAGGTCCCAGGTTCAATTCCAGTGAAGGGCATGTACCTTCATTGCAGGCACATCCCCAATAGGGGTGTGCAGGAGGCAGCTGATGAATGTTTCTCTCATCGATGTTTCTCACTCTCTCTCCCTCTCCCTTCCTCTCTGTAAAATAAATAAATAAATAAAAATTTAAAAAAAGAAAAGAAAATTACCTCCTGAAGCTCAGCTGAATAAGGACCCTAAGGGATTTCCGAGTGCCGGACAGCATGGGGACGTGGGCCAGGAATGGAGAACACCTGGCGTTGTGGCCAGGAAGCCAAGTTAAGACCAGGTGGTCAGAACCAAGTCAAGATAAACTGACCAAAACATGTCGCCAGCCCTCCATTCTCTATTCAAAACTGCAGAGGTAGTTTATCTCCCTTCTCGTTGCTGATGTTGACACTGCTGACCTGCCCGCACAGCTGACCCAGGTTTGGTGGCTATTCGACCTTTGTGGGGTGGCAGTAATGAGCAATCTGCCATCTTATCCACACAGCACAGGCAGCAACAGAGTCACCAGGCAGTGCAGCTGGGAGGGACAGGAAGCCGCCCCACCCTGAAATGGGAAATTCTGAAAGCCCAATCCCACTCTGTCCCCGGCTTATAAAAACGGCCAAGCAGGGCCAGCCCCCAAGCCGATTCAGAGGACCTTTCTCTCCTCTGGGCTGCCTCCCTTGTGCTTGAACATAAGCTTAAAAGTTCATCGGAACATTTCTCTGGGGTTTTCTCTCCAGGTCCCTCTTGGGGAACCCAAGAACCTCAATGCCAGGAACAGCAGTCCATCTTTATTTGGGAGGTCAGAATTGTGGACCCCGCCTGGGGAAATGTATTCTGAAAAATTCTCTCAAGAAATAATATTGTCTAAGACAGTGGTCGGCAAACTCAGTCAACAGAGCCAAATAACAACAGTACAACGATGGAAATTTCTTTTGAGAGCCAAATTTTTTAAACTTAAACTTCTTCAAAAAATAGACTCGCCCAGGCCGTGGTATTTTGTGGAAGAGCCACACTCAAGGGGCCAAAGAACCCCATGTGGTTCCAGAGCTGCAGTTTGCCGTCCACTGATCTAGCACATCAACAGGAGATTTGATGATAGTTTCAGGCCCAGCTGCAGGACTTGTCCCTGTGCCTGCATTCCCCTTCAGGCCTAAATTAATTAACATCTCATAAATAAGTCAATACTTAGCCATCAGTAGATATGCACATGGCAGAGAGGAAAGGAAACCAACTCTGCAGTCTTCTGTAGTTGGACTCACTGGGCAGAAAGGGGGTTGCATGGAAGGATGGCAATGTTCATTCTGTGGGCCTGGAAGGGGAGGTGAGTGCCTTCTCTGTAGACATCCCTTCTTGTTTGCTGCACAGATGGTTGAGCTAAACAAGGGAAGGGGTCCCATGAAAAACAGCCTGAGAGGCTCCCTTAGAGTTAGTGACCTCCATCCTCAGCTTAGAGCAAGGTCGGGAGTCTCAGCTGATCTGCCTGCAGTCTACTCATTGGGCCTGTGACCTGGGTAAGTTGCCTGGTCCTCCTAAGCCTCAGGTTCCTCATCTGTAAAATGAGCACAGCAGTGGTTCTTTCTGCAAAGTGTGGCTGTAAGAATTAAATGGGGAATCCATGTAAGTGACTGGCCCAGAGTAGGAACTACAAAAATATTAGTTCCACCCCACCACCAGCACATGCGAGCTTTTTCTTTGACAGAGCATAGGGAGTAGAATGCCACTGAAGGCAATAAGTTAACAAAGCACGGGGGTTGCAAATGGTGGTCCTTGAGCAGACTTCCTGTGTTTGAATCTCTCTCTAAAAACTCCTGATTATGTGACCTGGGGCTAAATATGTAGCTTCTTTGTTATTGCCTCAGCTTCCTTATCTATAAACTAAGATAAAAACTGCACAGATCTCAAAGGGTTGATTGTGAGGACCACATGCTATAATGTAGGTGAACACTCATCATGGGGCTTGGCTTATACAATTTCCCTTGAACAACTTGGGGGTTAGGGGCAACAACCCCATACACGGTAAAAAATTCACGTATAGATTTGACTCCCCCAAAATGTAACTACAATAGCCCCTCGGTCCTCACAGGAATGGTTCCAGGACCCCCAGCAGATACAAAAATTTGAGGATGCTATGGTCCCTTATATAAAACTAGAGGCCCGGTGCATAGATTTGTGCACTGATGGGGTCCCTTGGCCTGGCCTGTGCCCTCTCGCAATCTGGGACCCCTTGGGGGATGTCGGAGACCCAGTTTTGGCCCAATCCCTGCAGGCTAGGCCGAGGGACCCCACTGGTGCACAAATCCGTGCATCAGGCCTCTAGTTTGCATATAAGATCTTTGGTTAATCTCTTCCCATCCCCTCCCTTCTCCCCTCCCCTTTGAGATTCATCAGTCTGTTCCATGTTTCTATGCCTGTACATTGAGCATCTGCCCCTGGTGGTCAGTGCATGTCATTGCTACTGATCGAACCGTGACCTCCTGGTTCATAGATCAATGCTCAACCATTGAGCCATGCCAGCTGGGCAGGACTTGGTGTCCCTTTCTTTTGCATTTTATCAAGTTGTTTTCTCTCTCATAGCTCCAAGAAGGCAGCCAACAGTTCCTAGGGCTATGTTTCCTTACCCATGTCTGGTAGCAAGTAGGAAGCATCTTTCTTTTGGTGTCTCAGAAAAATACACAAACTTTAGTCTCATTGGACTATCTTGGGTCACATGGCCATTCCCCAACCAAATTTCTTGGCCAGGGTGATGGACTATAATGGTAAGTACATGCTACTGAGCGCCCGACAATGTAACTGAGAGCGAGACAATCTCTAAACCAGCAGGCTGAGAATGAGGGGGAGAGAATGTATCTCCAAGACAGTTTGGGGGAACTTGTTGTAGACGAGGAAGAGGGGAAAGTTCTGTGTACTAAATCCCAGTTGTTACATACAGAAAAACACAAACCAGTAAATAATGGAACTACTGGTGGTTTTTACTTTTCTTTTTTATACTCAAGTATAAACAAGTAGAGGCCTGGTGCATGAAATTTATGCTCTTGGGGTTTGGGGGCGGGGAGCCCAGCTCGCCCCCTTTCACAGTCCAGGAACCCTTAGGGGATATCCTCTGCAAGAGGAAACTGGGCTGATCAGGGGAAGGTGCCACCCCCATCACGCTGCTGCTGCTGTCACTGCTGGCCGCCATAGCCGCCAAGGTGTTTTCATCAACATGGACTCCAGTCCGTTCACCACGAAAAAATGACAACTTTCTTCAGGCATTTTCAAGATGTCTCTTTCATAGGATATGATCTTTCTTTCTTTATGTTTTATCCTCACCTGAGGATATGTTTCCATTGATTTTTAGAGAGCATGAAAGAGAGAGGGAAAGACAGAGAAACCTCAATGTGAGAGACACACCTCGATTGGTTGCCTCCTGCATGAGCCTTGACCTGGGCCCCGGTCAGGGAGGAGTCTGCAACTTGGGTACATGCCCTGCGGTTCACAGGCCAAGGCTCTATCCACTGAGCCAAACCGGCTAGGGCAGGATATGACATTTCTAAGCCCCTCCAGCAGCAGACCTTCGTTTTTCCCTCCAGGAGTGAGGTGGAAAAACCCTAGATCACCTTCTTGGATTCTTATACCCGAGGAAGTGGAGTACCACAAGCTTAGCCAATGAGTGGTCAGGAAAGGTGTTTCCTCTGCAGCTCCCACACAGAGGCAGGACTGCTGGCATGCTGCACTGCATGGTTTTTGGGGGCCAGGACCCCCTGTGGTTTGTGTCTCCGCTCCGGCCCCCCTGCATGCTCTTCTCTCTGGCTCCAGGCCTGTGCCTGGCCCCTCCTCCTGAGCTGGTTGTGACCGTTATGGTATCCTGGCCTACTTTACATATTAAGTACATGCCCTGAAGTTCACAGGCCAAGGCATGTATGTGTGTGTGTGTGTGTGTGTGTGTGTATTTTTTTTTTCTGTGTAGAATTCCATTGTATAAATAAATAAAGCCCACATTCTCAACTTCTCATCTACTGAGCCAGTATACATCCTTTCACTTTTTATATTAAGCTTTAGAATAAAAAAAAATTTAGAACTTGAAGGAACCTTAAAACAATGTAGGCAATGAGGAAATAAGGAGCTTTCCATCTTCCAGTTCAGAATTCCAATCAATGGAAAAGATGGAATTAAAACCTGGTAGCCCAATACCCAGCACAGCACTCATTCAACTACAACAGCATTTTAATTCTAGATATCTGTAATATCTGTATAAAACTAAAGGCCCAGTGCATGAATTCATGTGCAGGTGGGTTCCCTCGGCCTGGCCGGTGATTGGAGCCAATCAGGGCCATCTCACCCAGTCCTGATCAGCTGTGGGGAGGCACTGTGGGAGGTTGGCTGTAGGAGCACACTGACCACCAGGGGGCAGCTCCTGCATTAAGCATCTGCCTCCTTGTGGTCAGTGCGCATTATAGCGACCAGTCTATTGGTCATTCGGTCATGTAGTTGCTTAGGCTTTTATATATATATATATATATATATATATATATATATATATATATATATATATATATATAGATGAGAATACATTAATTGTGAAAGTATAAGACAACAACAAAGCTATTTCTAATTTTCTAATCTGGCAAAATGAAGACTTTTTTTTATTTATTTTTTATTTTTTATAACAACTCTGTACTTTGAATTTGCTTCTCCTTCATAAAGCATTGTTCTTGCAACAAAACCAGCTATTCTGGTCTTTTCCCTAAGTAAAAAAGAAGACCCTGTTACAGGCGTTTCTGGGATCCTCAGGGAATACCCAGACCCTCCCTCCTACCCTCCCAGTTTCCCTTAACAATTTAGCAGCGCCTGCTGGCTTGCTCCTGCCCGCCCGCTTCACATGATCTATTCTGGGCCCCTGCAATTATTCAGCCAGTTGAGAGTTCTTCTCAGTGACAACTGAGATACCTCAAACTAAGAATAGGACCCTGAGTGATGAAGGAAGGCGACAGCAGTGGGGCCTGTTCTCTGCCAATTCTTCTTTAAAGACCTAAAACTTAGTTTTGTTCCTTGTGCCTAGGTTTGCCATTGGTCTGTGGTTTTGCTGTCCCGTGTGTGTCTGTGAAATCTTGTCAGCTGCATAATCACACACATTATATGGGCTGGAGAAGCTTATCAAAGGTCCCCGAGAATGTTCCTTCTCAGCCGGCCTTCCAGCTGGAAGCCCTGGGTCTAAGTTTGCCAGATCATTATTGTACAGTTGGGGACTTTTTCCTCACGGGCTTTTGATTTGAGGCCAAAAGGATTTTTGCTTTTTTTTTTTTTTTTTTGCAAATGCAAATTTTCGTATTTTCCAAGTGCTCCTGAGAGCAACGAATGACACTGCCCTCTTTACACCATAGATGCTTTGTAAAGTGGCAAAAAAGATTTTGAAGGTAGAGGGTGGGGTTCTATTCTCCTTGATTTGGTAGCCTCGGGCAGTTTGTTTTTAAAGCCTCAGTTTTGCCACCTGTAAAATGGATGGGGGGGGGGGGTGTTGGTATTTAAACCTGCCTCACAGTGCTGTGGTGGTGATTAAATGAGTGTTAGCAAATGCATAGCCTCTCAGTGCCCAACAAATACTAGCCAGTGTCATCCTACAGGGGAGAAATTCCACATGCTACTCAGGAAGTCCTATGGTATCATGCTCCACTGTCTGGAGTAGCAGCCTCAACTTTGCTCCCTTGTATTGGTTTATCCTCTATCCAGGTCCCCCTTCTCTCTTCTCTGGATCCCTGGGGTCAAGACAGCCTAGAGATGTGGGCTCCGCAACAGAAAATACCAGGTGGGCAGGAAGCCAAGGTAAGACCAGCTGGTCAGAAGGAAATTTGATTAAGCTGATAGAAGAAAATGCCATCACCCTGACCGGTTTGACTCAGTGGATAGAGCCTCCGCCTGTGGACTGAAGGGTCCTGGGTTCGATTCCAGTCAAGGGCATGTACCTTGGTTGCGGGCACATCCCCAGTAGGGGTGTGCAGGAGGCAGCTGATCGATGTTTCTCTCTCATTGATGCTTCTAACTCTCTCTCCCTCTCCCTTCCTCTCTGTAAAAAAAAAAAAAAAAAAAAAAAAATCAATAAAATATATATTTTAAAAATGCCATCATTCTCCACTCCCTGCTCAAAAATGCAGAGGTGTCTGATTTTATCCCCCTTCTAATTGCCGATGTTGAAACTGCTGCCCTGCCCACACAGCTGACCCAGATTTGGTGGCTATATGACCTCTGTGGGCTGGCAGTAGCAAGCAGTCTGCCATCTTGTCCCCACAGCACAGGCAGCAACAGAGTCATCAGACAGTGCAGCTGAGACGGGAAGTCGCCCCACCCTGCTGTGGAAAATTGCAAAAGCCCTCCTTTTTCACACAAGCCCACTCTGTCCCCAGCTTATAAAAGCGGCCAAGCAGGGCCAGCCCCCAAGCCGGTTCAGAGGACCTTCCTCTCTGGACTGCCTCCCTTGTGCTCGAACATAAAAATCAGCTGGAAATTTCTCAGGGGTTTCTTCTTGATTTCTATTCCAAAGGTAGAACAAGGTTTGCAAACCCCTGGGGAGCTCTATGCATAGGACCCTTGAGACTTCATTCATCCTATTTCCTTAGGAAGGGGACTGGAAGTTGGAGGTGACACCACTAGAAATTCAGTCCCTGCTGAGTGGGAGCACAATTAATTGCATAGGTGCACATACTCTGAGTGAATTTATTGAGTGACCTTGGGCACCGGATGTTGATGTTGGTAAGATTGTGTCTTACTGACTCCATGGCCTGAAAAGGCTCTAGCATGGGAGGGGAAATGCTAACCAAAGGAAGGGAGAGGAGAGAGAAGCAGGGTTGGGAGAGGTGACCTGAGGAAGAGGGAGAAGAGAGTGAGCCTGAAGCTTCTGCTCCCTTCCTTTCCCTGGGACGTGTGGGCTACCCCTTAGAGAGGAGTTCACACAGAGTGCCCCCTGGGTCCCAGTACTGACTAGCAGGTAACTTTCTGTTCAGAGCCTGAAAGTAGATGAGAGTGGCCAGCTGGGGAGGGGTGCTTCTCTCCTAAAAATCCAGACTTTACAGACTTTAAAACTGCATATCCTCCCTCCAGAGCCACAGGGGCTGGAGATAGAATGTTGCAGAATAGAGTCTCACATTGCTCAGGGCTCTTGCCTGGTTTAGAGCATTCCTCCAGCTTCTTCCAGATATTCTCCTGAGTCAGGCCTCTCACCTCCATCCTTGGATCACACACTTGCTCATATTTACTCTTTCATGCCTAGACCCGAGTGGAATATACATCCTACATACCATGCACACACCTGCCAGTAATGATGGAATCACAGGCTCTGGGGATTTGGAAGTCAGAAAAAGAATAGCAGAGTAACCTAAAGTAAGCAAATGAAAGGAAATAATAAAGAAAATAATACATATCAACAAAATTGGAAACGGTACCAAAGAGTGGTACTTTGACAAAAAACATGAAGAAAAGTTCTGGCATGGCTGATCAAGAAAGAATATGAGCCGAGACCGGTTTGGCTCAATGGATAGAGCGTCGGCTTGGGGACTGAGGGGTCCCGGGTTCGATTCCGGTCAAGGGCATGTACCTTGGTTGCGGGCATATCCCCAGTAGGGGGTATGCAAGAGGCAGCTGATCGATGACTCTCTCTCATTGATGTTTCTAACTCTCTATCTCTCTCCCTTCCTCTCTGTACAAAATCAATAAAATATATATTTTTTTAAAAAAGAAAGAATATGAAAGACAAATATAAAATAGTAAGATCAAAATAGTGAAAATAATTGCACAATTGAGATTTTAAAAATAAAAAGAGTATCTATAAACAGTTTCACACCAATAAATTAGAAAATTTTGATGGGGTGGAGACTGCCAGTTGTCCAAATTCATTCTTTTCTTTTTCCTCAATAATGGAATCTCTGATTTTTATTTTTTATTCTTTTATTCCTGTTGATTTTTAGAAAGAGAGGTAAGGAGAAGGCTAGAGAGACAAGAATATTGATGAGCGAGAAACATCATCGTAGAGCTGCCTCTTGCATGCCCCCTACTGGGAATTAAGCCCAGAAACCCTGACTGGGAATCAAACTGGTAATCTCTTGGTTCATTGGTCAACACTTAACCCAATGAGCCACCTGGCTGGGGGAACCTCTGATTTTTAATTGGATACATAGCTATAAAAAAAGATATTTACTAGTATTCCTTGCAGCTAGTAAGGATGGCTTCTTAGAAGGGGCTCTATGATTATGTTCTGATTAATGAAATACAATAAATTTTGTGTGGCATCTTTTGGGAAACTCTAGAAAGTCAGCTGGCACTCACCTTAGGCCCCTTTTCATTTTTTCCTCCAACCAGCTAGCTGGAATATGGAAAATATGAAGCAACTATATTAGACCCTGAGACAAGAAACGTGTAGAAAGCAGCGGAGTACTAAATTAAACAAACTTGTATCCCAGATAAGTTTGTGATGCTGTCTACCAATCCTACAGCTTCCTCTGGAATTCTTTTATATTCAAGAGAAACAAACAAATAGCTTGTTGAGCCAGTGGTAGTTTAGGTTTTCTGTGGGCCACTAGCAGCTTTGAAGATGCAGCAATTCTTAGGGTAGTGCTTAACTATTGATTATAAGTTTTTTACTTTTCTTTGTCCAGCAACTGACCCCCCAAAATTTAGTGGCTTAAAACAACACTTTTGCCAAGTTTCTTAGTACGTGATAGGCCATTCTTTAGCATGCATTTCAGTTACAAAATGTAGCAGAGTGTCATCTAATCCTTTCTTAGGTCTCAGAAGCCCAGCTCTGCAAGGAAATCTCTCTCATCTTATTTTTTTTAACAACAAAAATTTGTTTCACTAACATCAATTTTTTACCCAACTGGTCTGTTTCTGCAATCTATCTATACATAGTAACTTCCCATTTCCATACTGAATTATAGTGTCATCTTTTGTTGTTGTTGTTAACCCTCATCTGAGGGTATTTTTTTCCATTGATTTTTACAGAGAGACACATTGATATAAAAGAGACACATCAATTGGTTGCCTCCAGCATGTGCCCCAACTGGGGGCTGGGGATCGAGCCTGCAACCAATGTACGTGCCCTTGACCGGAATTTAAACCCATGACCCTTCAGATTGTGGGCCTACACTCTAACCATGGAGCCAAACCAGCTAGGGTTAGTGTAATCTTTTTAAAGATTGCTTAATTCAATACATGCATACAACGTTGACACTACTTAATTGAAGTATGATAATATTGAACAGCCATGATCAAGTTCAGTTTTTTAAAGGAAACAATAAATAGGTCCCGACTGCTGCCTGGTGAAGAGGAATCACACAATGTCATAGATTGTTAGACCTCGAAGCCTAATTTCACAGGTAAAATATGCCTTAGAATCAATGACAATACGTTTGGACACCTAAGAGGTAAAACCCTTCCATCTTGATAGTGTTGTTTTAAGCCACTAAATTTTGGAGGTGATTTGTTATGCAACAAAGGCTATCATTTATAACAATAACCAGGAAGTACATCTGTTTCTATGATTATACAAATACCTCATTAAATAAAAAGTTAGACATCTGTATAGCATCAATTCTTGACCACACATTTTCTGTGCTTAAGATAAAAGGAGAAATACGAACTTCTTAGCCATTGCCTTTATTTAAGTGTCGGCTTGTTCGTTTTATGAATAGCCATCTAGGTTAGGAAAGCTGAAAGTCACCAAGATTAAGCCAGGCAGGAAAGACAAGTGAGCTCTGATAAACCACAAATCACATTATGGCTGAGAACTCAGACTGATATTTATGAGCATTTGTCGCAAAGATTCAGTCATTTTAAAGTAGTATGTGCTTTTAGTGATGCATAATAAACCTTTCCAGAACTAAAAGGGTTCTTCCTGCTGTCAGCTCCATTTCATTCTGGTTCTCTCTTCCAGAGGACTAAAGTGTCAGAATAAAGTAATGCTTAGATTTTATTTATTTATTTATTTATTTTATAATCTAAGGGTATATTGAGCCAGTGGTAGTTCATTGACTTTAGAGAGAGAGGAAAAGGAAGTGGAGTGGGGGATGGAGAGGGAGAGGGAGGAAGAAGGGAGAGGGAGAGAGAGACAGAAATGTGGATTCACCTCTCTGTCCCCACCAGGGACCCTTGATCCAGGCCTGTGCCCCAACTTGGAATGGAAAAAGTGATCCTTCAGTGAATGGGATGATGCTCCTACTAACCGAACCACGCTGGCCAGGATTAATGTGTAGATTTTTAAAATGAGTACTACTGCCCACCTGATGTGGCTCAGTGGTAGAGTGTGTCGACTTATGAACTAGGAGGTCATGGTTCAATTCCTGGTCTGGGCATATGTCTGGGTTGCGGGCTCAATTCCTAGAGTGCAGTGTGCAGGAGGCAACTGGTCAATGGGTCTCTCTCATCATTAATGTCTCTATCTATCTCACCCTCTCCCTTCCTATCTGAAATCAACAAAAACATATTAAAAAATAAAATAAGTGACAGTCATTGAAGCTGGATGATCTGGTGGTGGGGGTGTCATTGTTCAGTTTTCTCTAGTTTGTAGTATGTTTGAAAAATTTTATAACAAAATATAATTCTTTAAAGGGCTGTCACTTTTAAACAAAGTTCCAAATAGTGATTAACATTCAGTGAGTATCCATATTGGTGCTTAAGAATTTGGTGCTCACAATGTACATCACTCCCTAAGAAATATATAGATCATTTCTGCTGGAAGTTGACTGAAATATTTATGAATTACAATGTGGTGTCTGTGGTTTACTTTCAGGTACTCTACTGGTGAAGGGAGTAGCGATTTTGGATGCAACAAGGTTGGCCAGGGGTCAGTAATGGTTGGGGATATTTATACTGTCCACTTTTGTGGATGTCCTGTCCACTTTTGTGGATGTTAGAAATCTTCCATAATAAAAACAGTTTTTAAAGAAGAGATGTCTATGGTTCAGCAGATCTACTTCTAGATATGTGCTCTCAAGGAATGGAGGGCAGAGGTCGGTTTGTTCAAAGCAGCCTCGTTCACAATAGCCAAAAAGAGAAAGCAACCTACATGTCCATTCATGGTTGAATGGATACACAAACCATACCATATATATACACAATTGAATATTATTATTCAGCCTTCAAAAGGAAAGAAATTCTGACACATGCTATAACATGGATGAACCTTGAAGACATCACGCTAAGTGAAATAAGCCTCAGACAAAAGGCCAAATTGTATGATTCTACTTAATAGAGGTACTTAGAGTAGTCAGAGTCAAAGAGACATAGAGTGGACTTGTGGTTGCCAGTGGCTGGAAGGGAATGGCATTTTGCTTGATGGGTGGAGAGAAGAAAACCTCTGGAGGTGGTTGTCCAACAATGTGAATGTGCTTAGTGGCACTGAGTTGTACATGTAAAAATGGATAAAATGGTGTTATGTATAGTTTATCACATAAAAACTTTTTTCTTTTTTTAAAATTTAATCTTTATTGTTTAGATTATTACAATTGTTCCTCTTCTCCCCCCCCCCAATATCTCCCCTCCACCAGGTTCCTATTCCACCTTCTGCCCTTATCCCCCCCACTCCCACTGTCCTCATCCATAGAATTGTCAGTCCACTCCTTTTCTATTCCCCTGATTCTATTATATTCACCAGCTAATACTGTTCATCAGATTTTTTATTCCCTTTGTTTTTAGATTCACTTGTTGATAGATACGTATTTGTTACTCATAATTTTTATCTTTATCTTTTTCTTTTTCTTCCTCTTCTTAAAGTAGGGGTGTCGAACTCAATCAGAGAAGGGGCCAAAATCTAAAATCCAGCCTAAATTGCGGGCCGAATGGTTTACTGAACAGTCATAAACTGACAATGTCATAAACTGACAGCGGAGTGCAGTGATGACAGCGCGGTGCGGGCCACATTGCAAGGCCTGGCGGGCTGGATTTGGCCCGCGGGCCTTGTGTTTGACATATGTGTCTTAAAGAATACCTTTCAGCATTTCATATAATTCTGGTTTAGAGGTGATGAACTCCTTTAGCTTTTTCTTACCTGTGAAGCTCTTTATCTGACCTTCAATTCTGAATGATAGCTTTGCTGGGTAGAGTAATCTTGGTAGTAGTTTCTTGCTGTTCATCACTTTGAATATTTCTTGCCATTTCTATCTGGCCTGCATAGTTTCTGTTGAGAAATCAGCTGACAGTCAAATGGGTGCTCCCTTGTAGGTAACTAACAGTTTTTCTCTTGCTGCTTTTTAATATTCTCTCTTTGTCTTTTGCTCTTGGCATTTTAATTATGTTGTGTCTTGGTGTGGTCCTCTTTGGATTCCTTTTGTTTGGGGTTTTGTGTGCTTCCTGGACTTGTAAGTCTATCTCTTTCACCAGGTGGGGGAAGTTTTCTGTCACTATTTCTTTAAATAGGCTTTCAGTATCTTGCTCTCTCTCTTCTTCTGGGACCCCCATAATTCTGATGTTGGTATGTTTGAAGTTGTCCCAGAGGCTTCTTATACTATCTTCAACTTTTTGGATTCTTTTTTCTTTTTTCTTTTCCAGAGGAATGTTTTTTGCTTCTTGGTATTCCAAATCTTTGACTTGATTCTTGCAATCCTCTAGTCTGCTTTTAAGTTTCTGTTTAATATTTTTTTATTTCAGTCAGTGTACAATTAATTTCTAGTTGATCCTTTTTCATATCCTCAAGGGTCTTGTTAAATTTATCAGTCTTTTCTAGGAAATTCTTGAAAAAAACCTTATAATCGTGGTTTTTGAACTCTATATCCAGTCTTTTGCTTTCCTCATTTCCTTCATTTGTGGCCTGCCTTTTTGTCTCCACACTTTAGCTGCTTCCCTGAGTTGATGGAGTTGCTTTGTTGATTCTCTGTTTTTAACTCTTGCCTGGACCTTCTTCCTCCCAAATCCCTGTGCTTCAGAGTCAGGAGCTGATGTGCCTCACTGAGCCAGTCAGAACAACTGTGGACAGCGCATCACTACCCTGCCTCTCTCTGCTCCCAGTCCCAAGCCTGCCCACTCAGAGTGCTCCATGCTCCTACTGCCCGTCTCTCCAGATAACCAGGCCTAAACACCAAGCAACTCCTCATTCTTCTGAGGAGAAACCCACCCGAGGCCCAGAGGAGGAGGGCAGGTCATGGACTGTGGCCAGCGTAAGGAGGCAGTGGGAAGGGAAGGAGAAGTGTGTCCAGCTCCTGTTCTCTGCATGTCACATGTGATAGTTCAGACCTCCGGGTTCTTCTTCTCAGCTCGCTGACTTTCACAGCTGCCAGGTGTGGTGGTGCTCCCGATATTTTCCTCTAGAAATCTGTACTGTCTTGGAAAGGCTCCCAGGATGCTCTCGCAGGATTCAGTAGATTCTCTTTATGGCACATTGTTTGGAAGAAATCCAATAGTGGGAACACATTTATCAAAGTAGCAAATATCAATGGTCATATAAAGAGTCATTCTACTCCTCAAATGGCAGATGATGTAAACACGGCCAATTAAAGATAGACAAGGTAAGTTTACAAAAAAGACAGGTAAAACTATTTTAAAACAAGTTGTTTCTGTCAGTTACCCCTCTGATTTGTTTGTTCACTTGTGTATACCATAGCTCTCCTCCCAGAGTGTTTAAAATGGCTTGCAGAGATTGTTTAAAATAGCCTGCAGAGATGTGTAGAGTAAAATAGGATTAATTAAAAATGGCAGCACCCTCAGGGTGAAGACAGCCTGGTGCAGGAAAGGAGCTTGGCACAGGAATGACTCACATACACAGCGGTGCCACAGGATCCCGTGCTCTTTGCCCACACGGGTTGACTCTGAACTTCTCAGCAGTCAAAACAAAGCGGGCAGGGCTGTCAATAACAATCACACAATTGTTAAAAATAAACCTGCTATTCAGGAGGAGCTGCACTTTTCCTGGAACTTCCTTTCCTACAATTCCCAGGAGGCCCTGTGAGATGTAAGAGACAATGTCCTCACAATCACCCTTCCAAAACAATAGGTCGTTTCAAGAGGTTCTCTTCTGAATGTCATTCAAGGTGAGGAAGGAGGGACACAGAAGTAGGTGCCATTAAGGACACTCCAGCCGTGGCCAGAGACTGAAGTCCAGGTGGATAGCGCTCTGACGGTCAGATGTAATTGAAAGACCATGTTTTAGACCATCGGGTAGACTGAAAATAGTGTAACGCCCCATGAGTGCTATTTCCATAGCAATACTATTGACACAGATTAGACAACAGCCCCAGCCCAGTGACTCAGTTGGTTGCACCATCATCCTGTTCACCAAGAAGAGGTTGCAGTTCCATTACGGTCAGGGCACATGCCTAGGTTGTGGGTTCGATCCCTGGTTGGAGTGCATACAGGAGGCAACTAATCAGTGTTTCTCACATTGATATTTTTCTTTCTCCCTGTCTCCTTTTTCTCTAGAAGTCAATAAAAACATACCTTCCGGTGAGGGTTTAACAAAAGAATTGGACAACAAACAAGAGATCTATCTGATTACCTCGGGGACTTGTCTATGAAACTTGTACCTACTCCTTGTCTGGACCCTTCCCTTGGGTATCAAAAGCATTACATCTAGTTTTTGTGAGCTGGTTGTTTTCTTTTCTGGCACACTGTATTGGCACAGGCCCACCCACACCCTGTGCCCTGAACCCTCTGAGCCGAGGGGCTGGCAGCTCTTATAATGTTCTGGTCTTACTGTCCACCAGATATTCAAAGACACTGTCCAGAGTATGCTCAGCCTCTGTATCTTTTGACTTGACAAAAAGGTTTTTGTGCCAAGGTCAAATCTGCTTCCTCTCCTACGCTCTAAATGGCTTTGTTATCTTCCTGGCAGTTGAAGTGATAAAAGAAAAGCATTCTGGGACCAAGGCAGATGTATTTATGGGAGTGAAAAACTATAGCAATTTTTTCCCCTACCACTTCCATGGATTGAAACAAAAATATTTTCATGTGAAATCCAGACGAGAAACAATCGTTTTCAGTTTTGGTTTCATCAGTGTTTAACGGGTCAGTGTTTTAACAAAAGCTCAGCGTGGAGCCAAGTTTGGGCTTTTGTTCTGCCCTGTGTACGTGCTGTGTTTATGGACCTGATCCTGTGTGTCCCATCTGGGCTCTGAGGGGCCAGGAGGAGAATGACCAGACGTCGTCTGTCACTGGGAGGATCTTGAAGCAAAGGCTCTCTGAGTCCAGGGACAACCTATGTGGATCATCCGCTTAAAAAGACCCTTCTCCTGGGTCTTACATAGCCCAGCCCAGAGAAGACTCATCAGTAGACATTAACTTGTCTTTGGGATTTCCAAGTGTTGCAAGGAGGATCTCAAAGGGGAGTTTTGTCTGCCCACAACAGATACTGAGTCTAATAGACGAACACATAACTGGCTACCAGGAAATGTGATAGTCTTACCTAGAGTCCCTCACAAGGAGTGTGGTCCCCTCTCAGCCCACTGCCCGCAGTACTTGCATATGCAGACTTGCCCTTTGTCCTTCAGGAGGGAGGGATGGGGTAGTCAGAAGGTGGCATGCGGATGGGTCTGTACAGGATTTTCCTCAGCTTTCTGCATGCACCCATCCCTTAAGATCTTTCCTCTTAGCAAATTTCAGTTGTACAAGACAGTATTATTAACTGCAGTCACATTTATGCATGTTAGATCTCTAGAACTTAATCATCTTGCAGTAATGAAGATGATTAAATTCTAAAAAAAACTTTCCCCCATTTTTCCCTCCTGTTAGCCCCTGGGAACCATCATTCTACTCTCTGCTGCTATAAATTTGACTATTTTAGATTCGATGTTTAAGTAAGATCATGCAGTAGTTGTCTTTTATATCTGGTTTACTTTACTTAGCCCAAGCATGTCAAACTCAAAGACTAACATGGGCCAAAAAAGGCATGCACCTGCAGGCCGTGAGTTTGATATGCTCGAGTTAGCTTCTAGGTTCATCATGTTGTTACAAGAAGCAGGATTTCCTTCATTTTTAAGGCTGAGTACCATTCTATTGTGTGTGTGTGTGTGTGTGTGTATGCACACACACACACACACACACACATATATATAATACCCATTGTGAGTAGATGTATATATGTACATATGTATACATACACATACGTGTGTATGTATATATATAGTGTGTTGATATTTGTTGATATAAACTGATTGATATTTCTCTCTTTCTTTCTCTCTCTATGCATATATACACACACTACATATACATGTAGTGTATGGATAATATATATACAGTGTGTTCATTCATCAGTCAATAGATTGTTTCTATATCTTGGCTATTGTAAATAATATTTCAATGAATGTGGGAGTGTAGATATATCTTCAAGATATTGATTTCATTTACTTTAGATATATACCCAGAAGTAGGATTGCTGGATCATAAAGTAGTTCTTTTTTAGTATTTTGAGGCACCTCCATGGTATTTTCCATAATCGTAGCAACAATTTACATTCCCATCAACAGTTTACAAAGGTTCCTTTTTCTTCACACTCTTGCCAACACTGATCTTTCCATAGCTGTCAACTTCTCCTGACATATCTATCAATATTTGCTTTACACATTTAGGTATAATGCCGGGTGCATATGCATTTATAATTGTTACATTTTTCTGCCGAATTGACCTTTTTATCATCTACATATATAAAAGCTTAAGTATAGGCTGGTAAACTGGTCACTATGATGCACACTGACCAACAGGGGGCAGACACTCAACGTAGGAGCTGCCCCTTGGTGGTGAGTGCTGCTCAGTCAGGTGCCAGCTCACAGCTGGTGAGCGCAGCTGCAGTGGAGGGAACCTCTCCTGATGCAGTGCTACTGAGCAGCAGTGGTGGCAGCAGGCACAGCGAGACCGGGATGAGTGGCAGTGGAGCACCTGCCACTTCAGCACTGCTACATCCCCCTAAGGGATCCAGGATTGTGAAAGGGCACAAGCCAGGCTAAGGGACACCACCTGTGCACGAATTCATGCACTGGGCCTCTAGTTATATATAATAAACTACGTAGTGTCTAGAGGTAATTTTTGACTTGAAAGTCTGTTTTGTCTGATATAAGTGTAGCCATCTCGGCTTTTTTTGTCTGTTTTTTTTTTTTTTGTTACTAATTGCATGGAATATCTTTTTTTTAATCTCTTCACTTTCAGCCTATGTGTGTCCTTAAATCTAAAATGAGCCTCTTGTAGACAGTATGTCACTAAATCTTTTTAAAAAATTAATTCATCCCTTCCATTCCTTTTAACTGGGGAGTATAATTCATTTACATTAAAAGTAATTACTAGCCGAAACTGGTTTGGCTCAGTGGATAGAGCGATGGCTTGGGGACTGAAGGGTTCCGGGTTCGATTCCGGTCAAGGGCATGTACCTTGGTTGCGGGCACATCCCCAGTGGGGGGTGTGCAAGAGGCAGCTGATCGATGACTCTCTCTCATCGATGTTTCTAACTCGCTATCTCTCTCCCTTCCTCTCTGTACAAAATCAATAAAATATATATTAAAAAAAAGTAATTACTAATAGCCCTGGCTGAGTGGCTTCTTGTACACCAAAAGGCTATGGGCTGCATTCCCGGTCAGGGAATATACCTAGGTTGCAGGTTTGAACCCAGTAGGTGTGCATATGGGAAGCAACTGATTGATATTTCTCTCTCTCTTTCTCTCTCTAAAAATCAATAAAAATATATTCTCAGCTGAGGATTAATATAAAAAGTAATTATTAACAAATGAAGGTTTACTAATGTTATTTTATTCATTGTTTTCTATCTGTTTTATAGTTTTCCCCCCTCCCCCCCTTCCTCTTCTGCTGTCTTCCTTTATTATTATATTTGGTTATTTTTTGCAGTGATTTGCTTTGGTTATTTCATCTTTATCTTTTATGCATGTATCTGTTATAATTTTTTTTCTTTGTGGTTATCCTAAAGCCTCCATAAAATATCTATAGTTACTACCAAATTGACAACTTAAATCACATACAAAAACTGCTAAATCATTGTTTGCTGGGGAAATGGGGACTGAGACCTCTTCATCTGCCATCTTGTTGGTATCACCTCTTTGATATGGGACTAAATTTCCTAAGATAGTGTGACACTTTCTTCCCAATCCATCCATTCCCCTGATGCAAAAACACCTCCTAGTAATTTATTTTGTGGTCATTTTGTCTATCCTTCCACCACTTTCCATCCCATTCCTTGAGCCTGGCACTTCTGAAGGTTAAAGCATAGAAAGGGTCATCATTACCTTGAAGCTCACATGGGTTGAATTATATTGCCTGAGCCTGGATGAAGTAAGTGATAGGACATTCTTTGAAGTTGTGCGGAGGTTGCTTCTCTGGCTGATGGTAAGAAACAGGTAATGAACCACCTTTTCCTTCTCAAATCAGCAGTGGATGCCTTGATTCCTCTGGGGTGGAAGACGGGGAGGCAGAGGGAGCATATGAGCCAGCTGCCCGGCTTGGGGATAGTCCTCCTTCCAGTGTAGAGGGATGCCTGTGGAACTGTGCAGGTTCTCAGAGCTGGAGGAGCTAAGTGAGGGGACAGAGCTAAGGAAACCCGGGTAAGGCGGAACAGAACCACCCATCCAAGGAAGGAGAGGCAGCCTCAGCTCCTGGGCTTTGTGGGGGTGACACCTGTTCTTTCAGAGCAGTTTTCTCCATTTCCTCTTCCTGTGGGTAGGACAGAATGAGTTACCAACCGTTAGACCTGTTCTCAAGCAGGTAATCTGTAAGTGAAAATCTAAGGGCTTTCAGATAAGATAACTCTGGGCTCTGCTCCATGGGGCAAAGGTCATTCTGGACATGTCTTCCCACGCTGCTTCCATCCAGTGAGGCTGGATTTTCCTCAGAAATTTAGGGCCTTTCATTAATCTAGGACAGTTGTGAACCACTAGCAGGGTCGCCTAAGACCATCGGAAAAGACAGATATTTATATTACGATTCATAGCAGTAGCAAAATTACGATTATGAAGTAGCAACCAAAATAATTTTATGGTTGGGGGTCACCACAACATGAGGAACTGTATTAAAGGGCCACAGCATTAGAAAGGTTGAGAACCACTGATCTAGGTGTTTCCTTATCCCTGAACTATGATTATCAGCTATAATTAGGCTCGTGGTTTTTTTTTTTTACCATTACATTTGAGATCATTAAAATTTATATGCAGTTATAAGAAATATAACACAGAGAATTCATATACCCTTTAGGTGGATTCTCCCAATACTAACATCGTGCGTATCTATAGTACATGATCGCAACTAAGAAATTGACATTGATACAATCGATATACCTTCTTGAGATTTTATCCCACTATTTTACGTGCACACTGTGTGTGTGTATTTTATTCTATGTAGTTTTATCCCCATGTGTAGACTCTGGTGACCAACACCACAGCCAAGATACAAAATAGATCCAATTACTACAGGGGTCTCTTGTTACCCTTTTGAAACTGCACTTACTCTCTTCCCCACCCCTAAACTCTGGCAACCATGAATCTTCCCTCTGAATCTTCCCTCTGTTCCTATTTTTTCATCATTTTAAGAATGCTACATAAATAGAATCATAAAGATTAACTTGTTTCACTCACTATCATTTCCTGGGCAGCCATTCAAGTTGTGTGTATCATTAGTTCATTCCTTTTTAATTGCTGATTTTACATCTCTGATATTAATGTACCACCGTTGGTTCAATGCAGGGGTCTTCAAACTACGGCCCGCGGGCCACATGCGGCCCGCAGAGGAGTCTGATCCTGGCCGCCAGGTTTTTTGGGCAGTGAGCGCAGCCGAGGTGTTACAGTAGGAATTAGTAGTTCATATAGTCCGGCCCTCCAGCTCTCTGAGGGACCGTGATCTGGCCCCCACTTTAAAAAGTTTGAGGACCCCTGATTTAAAGGAAATTCAGATTGTTTCCAGTTTGGAGATAACAAACTGCTACAACATCCATGTGTAGGATTTTGTGTGAAGAAATGCTTTCATTTCTGTTGGGTGGTTGGGGGAGGAGGGCAGGGAGGGTGCTTAGATTGCACAATAGTTGCATGTGTAGTTTTTCCAGAAACTATCACACTGTTTTCCAAAGTGGCCATACTGTTCCACATTTTTACCAGTCATAGATAAATGATCCAGTTAACTGCTAGGATTTGGTGTTTGTTACTATTATTTGTTAGTCATTCTGATATTTGTGAAGTGCTATTTGCATTTCCCTGAGGGGTAATTAGGATGAACTTTTTGTGTGTTTATTGGTCACATATATGTCCTCCTCAGTCAAGTGTCACTTTTGCCCTTTTTCTAATTGGATTGTTGTCTTCTTATTTTTGAGTTTCGAGGGTTCTTTATATATTCTAGGTACTAATCTTCTGTCAAACATATTATTTACTATTTTTTTCTCAGTCCATAGCTGTCTTCTCCTCTCCACAGGACTTTGACAGAGCAAAAGTTTAATATTGATGAGATTCTATTTCTCCTTATATATAGTATGTGATTGGTGTCAAAATTAAGAACACTTTGCCTAGCCTTAGAGTCCAAAGATTTTCTAAAAAAAATTTATAATTTCAATAGTACATTTTGAATTAATTTTTGTATAAGGTGTGAAGTTTAGGTCAATGATCTCTTCTTTCCACCCTCCCACCCCACCCCCGTGATATCCAATTGCTCCATCACCATTTATTGAAAGCGATTTTACTTTTATTTATTTTTTATTCACAAATGGGGGTGAGGTGGGGAGAGAGAGAGAGATTTTAATGACATAATTGGACATATGCTGTGAAAGAAAAATGTTGATTTGGTAAGAGGGAAGGATTGCCCAAGGAGGAATTAGTTAAGTGCTGTTAGAAAATAGGGAGGCCTTCCACCTGTGCATTTTCCATTTTTAAGGGGAACTAGGACTGATGGGGAAGAGAATGGAAGAAATTGATCCCCATCTTTGCCACTAGGTGAAGTAACAACAGTGGACTGTCATGAATTCTAAGAAGTGAGGAGAAAATGGGTGGCATCCAGGTGGGTGTTTGAGGAGAATAAGAATTTGAGGAAGACATAATTTTTCTCCAGGTCGCCTCACAGACTACAGTGGTGGCCACACCTCACAGGGCGCCCTAACTTCTCTAGGGCATGACCAAACTTGGTATCTCCCAGGGGAGGAATGCCGGGGCTGCTTCTAACGCACTCTTCACTGTGTTTTCCCCTTAAGCTTCCTTGTGATGTTGGAATGTAACTACTTCAGGATCAAGAGGCCTTCCACAAGAGACAGGGAGGCTTCGCATTCCAACTCTTGGTTCCCTGCCACGAGACTGTCTCTAAAAATTTCTATGTTATTTTTGGAATGGCGAAACCAAACAGGGCATGGCTTCTTTGGATAAGCAAGGTGATTGCTCGTTAGCTCGTTTTCAGCAAATAGGTGTTCTGCATAATTCTCTGAAATAGACATTTAGAATTCAAGAAGAGGGAGGCTGTAAGGAAGGGGATATTTTGACAGTGAATTCTGTGTGTGCATTTTGTTAGTGGTGGTGGTAGAATTTAGAGCAGGCTGGGATTAAATGTTTTTTCATTTCTATGGAAGGAGCAAACATTAGGATGGGAAATACAACCCACTTTGAATTTTTTTTTTTTGAAGAAAAATGCCTTGGCTGGTTTAGCTCAGTGTATAGAGCATCAGCCTGCAGATTGAAGGGTCCCAGGTTCGATTCCAATCAATGGCATGTACCTTGGTTGCAGGCACATCCCCAGTAGGGGATGTGCAGGAGGCAGCTGATTGATGTTTCTACCTCTCTATCTCTCTTCTTTCCTCTCTGTAAAAAAAAAAAAAAAAAAAAAAAAATATTAATAAAAAAAAGAAAAAGAAAAAAGAACGAGCAACCTGGCTAACTGATTAGCTCTTGGATTCTTCCAGGGCAAGCCGCTAACATAAAAGAGAGGAGGATGGGATTATTTAGATGGTGATGAGGATGATTTATTTTCTGCATTCTGTATATGCCAGATCGGGTGGCACCTGTAACATACATTCCATCCATGTGCCTCTTTCACAGCTTTTCTTTTTTTTTTTTTTTAACTTAAATTTATTTGGGTGATATTGGGTAGTAGCACTATATAAGTTTCAGGCATACAGTTCCATAAACATCGTCTGTGCGTTGTGTGCCCACAACCCAAAGTCCTGTCTTCTGTCACCATATACCGTATTTTTCGGACCATAAGACGCACCGGACCATAAGATGCACCAGTTTTTAGAGAAGGGAAATGAAGAAAAAAAGGTTCTGAAACAAATAGTGTCCTAAAATATTTTATGTGCATTAAAACCCAACATCACAGTCATAGACACATGTAATCAACCCTGTAAAGTAAACAGCAGCATTTAGAACCATTTTAGAGCCGGGCAAGCACACAGAGACCACACAGAGCCGGGCACGTAAAAAACTTTTTTTTTACAGTATATGTGTAGGCTATATTTGGACCATAAGACGCAGGAACTTTTCCCCCCCACTTCTGGGGGAAAAAAAGTGCGTCTTATGGTCCGAAAAATATGGTAGTTAACCCCCTTACCTTCTTCATCCTCCCTTCTCCCCTCTGGTAACCACCATGCTGTTATCTGTGTCTGTGAGTTTGTTTGCTAGTTTTGTTTGTTTGTTATTTTCTGTTTTATATCCACATATGAATGAAATTGTATTGCTCTTATTCTTTTCCATCTGATTTATTTCACTTAGTATAATACTCTCAAGATTCATTCATGTTGTCACAATTGGCAGTATCTCATCCATTCTTATGGTTGAGTAGTATTCCATTGTATATATCAATACCTATATATCTATATCTATATCTATACCTATATCTATATCTATATCTATAATATATCTATATATAGATGTGATATATATCTTAACCTGTATATCACATCTTCTTTATTCAATCAACTATTGAAGGACACTTAGGTTGTTTCCATGTCTTGGCTACCATAAATAATGCTGCAATGAACATAGGGGTTCATATATTGTATATCTTTACAAAGAAATGTTTTCAAAATTTTCTGGTAGATACCCAGAAGAGACTATGGTAGCACTATTCCTAATTTTTTTTTTTTAGGAACCTCCATACTGTTTTCCTGTGAAGGCTGTACTAATTTCCATTCCTACCAGCAGTGTGTAAGAGTTCCTTTTTCTCCGAATCCTTGCCAACACTGGTATCTTTCTTCTTTTTGATAATAGCTATCCTAAGGAGTATAAGATGATACTAGTTGTGGTTTTGATTTGCATTTCTCTGGTGAGTAGTTATGATGAGCACATTTTCATATATCTCTTGGCCATTTGTATATCTTTTTTTGAAAAATGTCTATTCAAGTCCTTTGCTCCCTTAAAAATCAGGTTATTTGTTTATTTACTATTGTGTTATCTGAATTCCTTACATGTTTTGGATATTAATCCCCTGTCAGATATTTGGTTTGCAAATATTTTATCTCATTTCTTAGGTAGCCTTTTTGTTCTGTTGTTTCCTTTGTTGTGCAGAAGCTTTTTAGATAGATGTAATCCTATTTGTCTATTCTTGAATTTGTTACATCTGCGCTTGGTGACATATTAAAAAAAAAGTCATTGTCCAGACCAATGTCAAGTAGCTTTTCCCTTAGGTTTTCTTCTAGTAGGTTTATGGTTTCAGGTCTTATGTTTAAGTCTTCAATCCATTTTGCATTATTTTTTTTGTATGGGTATAAGATAAGGGTCCAGTTTCATTCTTTGCATGTGCATATCTAGTTTTCTGTTTTCGTTTGTCACAACTACTTTTTTATTTCCCCATTGACTTCGTCTTAGATTCGTTGGTTGTTCAGGGGTGTGTTTAATTTCCACGTATTTGCGAATTTCCTCCTGTTTTTGATTCCCGGTTCATATCATTTTGGTTGAAAAGATACTTAATATGATTTCAGTCTTCTTAAATTTGTTAGGATTTGTTTTGTGGGACAACGTACGATCTTTCCTGAAGAATGCTCCATGAGCTGCACCATTCTATATTTCCACCAGCCATGTGTGAGAGCACTAATTTCCCCACATTCCCTCCAACACTGATTGTCTGCCTTTTTCATTCTAGACATCCTGGTGGGCGTGAAGTGATATCTCATTGTGGTATTTCCTCCGTGTGACTAATGAGGTTGAACATCTTTTCAGGTACTGATTGGCCATTTATTTATCTTCTTTGGAGAAATGTCCATTTTGTTTCTTTGCCCATTTTTAAATTGGATTAGTTATATTTTTATTATTCATCTGTAAGAGTTCTTTAGCATATAAGTTCTTTATCAGACATATTATTTGCAAAAATTTTCTCCCATTCTGTGAATTTTTAAATTTTCTACATGGTGTCCTTTGAAGCACAAAAGTTTTTAATTTTGATGAAGTCTAATTCATTTATTTTTCTTTTGTTGCATGTACTTTTATCTAAGAAACCGTCACCTAACTCAAGTTCATGAAGATTTACTCCTATTTTTTCTTTTAGGGATTTTATCATTTTAGTTTTTATATATTCATGAATTAATTTTTGTGTATTGTGTAAGTTTAATATCCCACAGATGTCAAGCAGTTTAAACATACGTTTTCTTATCATAGATAAGATATAATCTTATCATAGAATTTCCCAAGGCTGTTCATTATTAACAACTTGGTGATATTGAGTATGACACAACTCTTCCTCTGTAAGATGGGGTTTCCCCACTCTACAGGTCTTACCTGAGACTATGGAAAACTTTGTGTTGACAGAGTCAGAAACCCAAATCAAAGTAGTCAGAAAAATGGGTTTAGGGTTTCGTGTAATTAGGGGAGAGCTGAATAGCCTGATGGCAGGAAGCTTGAGGTATAGCTGGACGTGAGGAACAGCTGCACCTAGGACTTGAAGGCCACCAGGACACATTCTCCCCCTCTCTCTATCTCTCTCTCTCTTCTCTGGGTCTTGCCTCCTTTTCTCTTTGCCCATAAGCTTCACTTTCCATGGCTGCATTCAATATATCAAAAAAGTTGAGTCTCTACCTGCTTCTGAAACCTAGAAGTCCGCTGGAGCTGGTCACTTGATTGGATTGCACTTGTCTGATTTTAGTGCTCATAATTATCTTTTTTTCCTACAATTTTGAAACATGGGAGCCTGTGCTATTTAAATATGTTTTTTATTATTATTTAACTTTAAAAAAGATTTGAATTAGAATCTTTTTTTTCTTTCATGTTCTGGATATTTAAGGTTATTGTACTCCCTCTCCCCAGTTATGTAATGTATTTGAAACTATAATAATTTTTCTCTTTTAAAATAGTTATCTTTTCTTAGCTAGGAAGCCTAGAATGACATTTCAAATGGGAACACATATATTCTTAATTTATTCCTAAATGTAATGAAGTTATTTTCTATGCACTTGATAATGGTTTGAGATAGATATAATCTTAAGAAATTGTCATTTGTTTTAGTAAGAGGTTTTAAAAGTCAGAAATGAATTTCTAGCAGCTTTATTGAGAAATAGTTCACATACTATAAAATGTACCGATTTAAAGCATACTATTCAATAATTTTTAGTATATTCACAGCTATGTGCAACCATCACTGTGGTCAGTTTTAGAATATTTTCATCACCTCAAAAAGAAACCCCATACCCTTTAGCTGTACTCCTATTTCCCCCAATTCTAAACAATCACTAGTCTGCATTCTGTCTCGATCAATTGACCTTTTCTGGACATTTACTATAAATGGAATCATAGGCTCTGTGGTCTTTTTCTACTGGCTTCTCTCACTTGGAGAAATAGATGCTGGAAATGATCAAACATCTTTTTAGAAAGTATCCTAATTTTTGATGTGGACATCTCACATGAATTTGTTTGACTTGCAGTCACAATTATGAAGTCATTCTGTTGACATGGACTAAACAATTGTGGTCCAGAGAAGAGGTCTGGGAGGGCCCCAAGGTCAGACACCTGCCTCAAGCTCAGTCTCCAGACAGAGGGTGGAGTAGGGAAGAACACTGGGACCACATGGCTGGGAGAAGGCAGAGAGTAGTTAGTTCCTAGAAATGGGGACAGACAGACAAAATTGAAGATGTCTTTTTTATTTCAGCCATCCGAGGACCCTTTCCCGTGTGTTCCCGAATGATGAGTAACATTGTGCAAAATGTTGCTGTGGTGTGCTGGGGAAGAAACCGAATTAGAAGTCAGAAGCCCTAGGTTTTTTCTTTGGCTTTGCAGTTTAACCTTGAGGAAGTTGCTCTATACATCTGAACCTTGTGTTCTTCCTCTTTAAATTAGTAAAATATTAACTACTTGGCATGGTTGTTGGTGGTATTATATGAGATAGTGTGCCTGAAGGATGAATACAAACATTTTGAAACATATAAGTGTCTAGTATCTGTCTTCTCAGTCTCTCTGGTTCTGGATATTCTGCATGGCTGGTTGCTCCCTAGCCCACTGGTTTTTGGCGCTGGTTCAGATTGAACTCCGGTCAAGTGCACTCAGCATTTTTCACTGCCTAATCCTCCACTTCATGTTGACCTTGGGGTTTCTGTTTACAAGGCTCATGGTTAGTGGCCTCCAGGGTCCTCAGAAGTTTTTCCCAGACTGCATCCATCCACCACTTCCAAGAACACTGAGAACCACACACACTGCCTTACCCCCCCGCCCCCCCCCATTTTCCACACACCCACCCACTTCCAGCAAAGATGGCTTGGCTGTTAGTTACATCAGTCCCCTTGGTGGTGTGTCATGGAAAGTGCATCCTTAGTCACATCCTAAGCTGCAAAGCCCATGGGCTGTAGAGGGGCACAGCTCCTGGTCTCTGGGGCTAAGTCCCAAGGCTGACAGATAAGGTAGCCACCGTGAGCGGGATACCTGATATTCGGGTGGCAGGTAGCCTGACACCAGGGTTTTGGGGCCCTGGGTTCTCTTTCAGCTTCATTTACACACACACACACACACACACACACACACACACACACACACTCACACACACACACATACACACACACACCTTTGTGCTTCCCCATTGAGATGATTCATAATCAGGATATTCCTATTGAAAGGAGATCCCGGCACCTTGAGAAGAGTACTTCTAAATGCTGGCATTTAGATTTGATGTTAGAACTGGAAATGACCATGCACATAAGCTAGTCTAAAGCCCTCCCTAAACACCCGTCCCTCCCCTTGTTAATGGGTAATATGGAAGCTCATTGAAGGGATGTGACTTGTCTAAGATTACACAGCAAGTGATAAATTCATTCATTCATTCATTCATTCATTCAAACTGGCAAGGAGGGCATGTGTGGCCAGCTCTTTATTTGATAGAACAAAGTACATGCTCTCAGCAGCAGTCACTTCCAGGGGTGAACAGAAACAGGAGGCCTTCAGTGTGTCAAAAGAAATCCTGTCTTGATCACACCACAGAAAACACTAGCTAACCATTTATGGAGTGTCTCCTGCATGCAGAGTCTAGATAGGAATCTAGACGTCTAGTTGAGAAATCATAACAATATGGTGTGACAAAAACTATGATGGGAAGCAGAGACTGATGTGCAGGACAAAGCACGATACCTCATTGATCTCTGGGGCCGCTGGTGGGCATGCTGAAGGTGACTCTCTGTAGGGAAGGAGCTCCAGTCCTCACTTGGGGTTGAGTAAAGTGTTTAATTAAGATAGAGAATAGAAGAAAGCATTTGTATGTGAATTGGGGACCAAGAGAGTAAACATGGAACAGTGTCCTTGACAGAGGGAACAGCATGTTGAAAAGCCCCAAAGTAAAGATGAACCTGGCACACAAGACCTATATATATATCAGAATGCCAATTTATTATTCCAGGAAGTGGGAACAGGACTATATAAAAGGCTTTCAAACACACAGAACTCACAGCTGCTACCAAGGGCAGCCATCTGGGGGCATCACAAAGCCGAGGGGGTGATTTAGTATCATTCCATCTCCTGGAGATCAACCTTATTTTTCTTTTATCCTGATGGGCTGTCGAAAGGCAAATAGGAACTATGAGGGCACGAGGCACAAAGATGAATACTTCCCTCCCATTGCTTTCTCTTCCTTTCTGGCCCATTTAAGTCAAGGATCCACTTGATAGAGATGTTGCATTAGAAATAACGCTCAGAGAGCCTGACAGCAGCCTGTCAAAACCAGCGGCTGGTATCAGCAGGAGGCTCAGAGGAAGGACGGGGCTCCACTCCCTGCATCCTAAACTCCCCTTTCCTCACTTGTCATTTCCTGTCCCGGGAAGGACCTGCACCTGTCACAGGACAGCAGTTGTGACGTCTTATTTATTTATTTATTTATTTATTTATTTATTTATTTATTTATTTGTCTGGGAGGTGTGGGGGCAAGCGGAATCCAATGTCTTTCCCTCAGTGGCTTTGTGGCCTTCAGTACATCAATGGCTAAGACATTTTTAAATTCAGTGAACTGTACATTTTCCACAGGATTTGTCAGTCTTGAAAGACCCAATCTATGGGGACATCTACAACTCAGTCTATGAGGCTGTCCCCAGCCCAGGCCAAGTTCCTTCTTATTGCTTCTCCTTCAGCTTGATAGACAGGACTGCCCATCCTCTGACTGCCTTTGGGGGCTTGAGGACCTCTTCTCCATGAAAAGTTGCTGGAAAGAGAGAGAGAGAGAGAGAGAGAGAGAGAGAGAGAGAGAGAGAGAGAGAGAGAGAGAGAGAGAGAGAGAGAGAGAGAGGGAGAGAGGGAGAGAGGGAGAGAGGGAGAGAGGGAGAGAGGGAGAGAGGGAGAGAGGGAGAGAGGGAGAGAGAGAGAGAAGAGAGAGAGAGGTATATTGGTCTCTGAGACATAGCTTCCCAGGACATCACCAACTTATGGGGAGTTTTTATTAAATAAATCTGGAAAGACTGACAAGCACCCCAGACCAAGAGCCCCTTATTGAGTCCCCTGCTCCAGGCAGGCAGCCTCTTATCGTACAACTTTCTCCTAAACATAATTGTTTCCGAAGGGTCTAGGCTTCACATTTGCATAACTAAAAGGCTGTTCCAGCGATTGCCCCAGAACAAAGGAATGGTCTCTGCTCTAAGGTGAATTACAGCTTTGACTTCTGCAGAAACTTGAACCTGCAGGGAGCTCTGATATTACAAGTTACACACACACACACACACACACACACACACACACACTCGCCTACTTATAAGATATACAGCTCCCAGAGAGTCATAAGCCAGAAGTAATTTTCAGGGCAGTTGACTTGAATTGTGTTTTGTGGGATTTGAATTATAAGACATTGTAAGTATATAATTTCAACAGTGGGGGCGGGGGGGGGGGGGGGAGTATGGGCTACAGCCCTTCTGTTTAACAAATAAGTCTGTCTTGGGACCAGTTGCTTTAAATATCCTTACCAATCACTCTGCACTGTTATTTCAGAAAAATGGAGTGTGTGGTTGCTTGCTTTCTTCCATTCTCTATCTTAATTAAACAAAAAAAGTTCCACAGTCCTTTCTCTGCAAAATGAAATGTGATGTTTGAATTGAAGCTGCCACTGCATATCCCCAACACAGTCCTCATACAAAGCAGCCCCTCAGGGGAAACCATGAGACCATGGAACCTGCAGCCTCAGTTTTGGGGTTTTTCCTGGGTATTTTGGTTCCGCATGTTTAACGATTCCACACCCAAATTCACCTACTTTTCTTGGATCCTGCTCTCTTGCTGGTCATCTGAGAAGCCATGGCAGTGAGAATAGCTGAACTTCAACATTGCCGGCCTCGGGGACTCCAGCTGGCCACAGGGCCCAGCCTCAAGCAGATGAAGCATCATAAACTGGCGCCTGACAGAGGAAGCTGGAGGCTAGAGACTCTTGGAACTGGCTCAAGCTCACAGAGAAGGGCTACAGTCCAGGATGTCTGGCTCCTATATGGCGCCCTTTCCATTAGAATCCAGGGGTCTAAATCCTTCCTGTGCATAAAACTCACCTGGACAGCAGTGCCTGGCTGGGGACCAGCGGAGCCCCTACCCCCAGCATATTTACATCCAAATGTGGTTTTGAGCCAAATCCTCTGCCTTCCCCTTCCAGCTAACTTGCTGCCCTTAGTTGTCTCGCACATACACAGTCCCACATAAAAATTCTGGAGTCTGAATGGTTCCACCCATTAATATTTTTGGACAATCCGTTAACATGCAGGTTCCCAGGCCCCTCGTCCAGAGTGTCAGGGTGGGTGTGGGGGAAGTTAGCGAACCTGCATTCTGACACTCTCCCCTAGTGGTTCTGTGGCCCGTGGGCCACCCTTTGAAAAGCTGCTCCAAAGCCTCCATGCTAAATGAGCCCACTGTGCCTTACTGGAGACATTCTTTTCTTTCCAAACAGGGAGAACTGAAGGCAGGTTGTCAGGGAGCAGGCTTTAATGCGATTCAGCAGCAGCTCCCACTGAATTACCCTCCTGCATCTGCGGACAGGCTGGGTTTCTGAGGAAGCGTGGGAGGAACTCAGGAGCTTGTTTGAGGGGGACAGGGGAACCTGAGCGAAAAAGCCGGGACTCCTGAGCAGTGAGGGCTTTGTGCGCGAAGCACAGAAAAGGAAGTACAGGGAAGGGAAGAGTTGGTGGGCATTTTTCCTTGAAGTCTGGCTTTGATCTTGAGGAAAGCTGGCAGCTGGGTCCCACGAAACAATCCATTAACAACAATTATTTCCCTGGACTTTCACCTACATTCATGAAGGGTGGGTCAGTTCTCCCACACATTCTCCCTCACTTTATTTTAAGGGCTTTATGGAGGTATAAACCACATGTATCTTTAAAAAATATATATATATTTTAATAAATATATATATATATTATTGAATATATATATTAAATATATAAATATATATATAATTTATATATATATATATAAAATAATAAATATATATATATTATTGAATTTTTACAGAGAGGAAGGGAGAGGGACAGAGAGCTAGAAACATTGATGAGAGAGAAACATCGGTCAGCTGCCTCCTGCACATGCCATACCGGGGATGTGCCTGCAACCAATGTACATGCCCCTGACCGGAATCGAACCTGGGACCTTTCAGTCTGCAGACCGATGCTTTATCCATTGAGCCAAACAGGTTTCAGCAAGCCACATGTATCTTTATTGAGATATAATTCACTCATTTACAGTGTCCAATTCAGTGGTTTTTATTTATTTTTTATTTTTGTTAATCCTCACCAAGCTATTTTTCCATTGACTTTTACAGAGTGTGGAAGGGAAGGGGAGAGACAGAGAGGAACATTGATGTGAGCCGATTGATTGCCTCCCACACACACCCTGGCCAGGACCGCATGAAGCCTGCAACCCAGGTATGTGCCCTTGACGGGAACTGGACCCCGGACCCTTCAGTCTGCATGCAATGCGCTATCCACTGAGCAAACCATCTAGGGCTCAGTGGTGGTTAACTTATTCACAGAGCTGTGCAACCATCACCGTCAATTTTAGGACATTTTATCACCTCAAAAAAAGCACCCTACACTCTTTAGCAATCACCTTCCCCCATTTAATCTCCCCATCCTCCCAACCATAAGCAGTCATTAATCTATACTCTGTCTCTATTGATGTGTTTGTTCTGGAGGTTTCTTATAGGTGGAATTATATAATATGTCGTCGTTTGTGATTGGCTTCTTTTACTTAGCATAATGTTTTTTAAATTAAATTTACTGGGGTGACATTGGTTAATTACAGTAGGTACGTTTCAAGTGAACAACGCCATTCTACATCATCTGTACAGTGCGGTGTGTGCTTCACCACACAGTCTGGTCTCCTTCCATCGCCATGCATTTGACTCCCCTGAGTCTCTTCATCCGCCCCTCAACCCCCTTCCTGGTCACCACCCTACAGTTGTCTGTGTCTATGAGTTTTTTTTTTGTTTTGTTTTGTTTTTAATAATATATATCTTATTGATTTTTTACAGAGAGGAAGGGAGAGGGATAGAGAGCTAGAAACCTCGATGAGAGAGAAACATCAACCAGCTGCCTCCTGCACACCCCCTACTGGGGATGTGCCCACAACCAAGGTTGTGCCCTTGACAGGAATCGAACCTGGGGACCCTTCAGTCCGCAGACCGATGCTCTATCCATTGGGCCAAACCGGTTCCTGCTGTTTGTTTGTTTGCTTGTTTGTTGCTTTCTGCTTTCGATTCCACACGCGAGTGAAATTGCATGTTTCCTGCCCTGTTCTGTTGAAGCCACGCCAGCGGTGACTTCGCTCTGCTTACTTAGTCCTTCCTCACCTGGTCACCCACAGCCCCGTCCACCGGGGCATCCACCTCCTGGGGGGGCGGGGGAGTTCAGAGCCTTCCTTCCCATTAAAGGTTGCCAGGGTCCGCACTGGAACAGGGCGAGGATCCCCTGCGCTTCTGCGGGCGGGCGGGCGGGGACGGACTCTTAGGTTGTCTGTGGGCTGCTGGCTCCAGTGCACGCTGTCCAGAGCTGCTGCCCGGTGGCCCTCTCCTAGCCCCAGGGACCAGAGAGCAGGCGCCCAGAGTGAGGCTGCGACCCAAGGTTGCAGCCTTGCAGCCGCCCCGCGGCCCCAGTGCGGGCGCGCCGGGTGTGTGTGGGCGCCAGTGAGCGGGGAGCGCGCACTGCCGGGCCGGCCCGAGGCGGACCCGCTGGGTGGCAGGTGGGTGCGGCCGGCGGGTGCCCGGCAGCGGCAGGGCAGCCACAGCAGCGGAGCGGCAGCAGCAAGTGGTTGGGCTGCGCATTTCCTTCCCTTCCCCCGGGCCCGGCCCGGCCCGGCCCGGCCCGGCCCGGCCCCTGCCCGGCCCGGCCCGGCCCGCGGTGCCCAGTGCGCGGCTCCCGGGTCCTGCGCGCCTCCCTGCAGCCCCGGGCGCTCCCTTCCCTGCCCGCCCGCCCATGTCCCTGCCCGTGGTGCTCCCCGGCTCCTGCTGCCCGGTGGCCGGGCTCTCGGGCGGGCCGCAGGCCGGGGGCCCGGGCGCCACGGCCGCCGCTGCCCAGGAGCCGCCGCTGCCTCCCCTGCGGCCACGCTGGCCCCGGGCCGCACTGCAGCCCCCGGGGCGGCCCCGCTGCTCGGCCGCGGCCGCCGGGGTGCTGGCCGTGCCGCCCGCGCTCTCCTCCCGCCGGGCCGCCGCCGCCGCCGTGGCCCCGAGCTCCGCGCTGCTGCCCGGCCGGCCGCTGCTGTCGCTCGGGCTGCTGCAGCTGATCCTGGGGTGCTGCATGGTGGCGCTCAGCTTCGGGGCGCTGTCACTGAGCAGCTCCCCGCAGGTGAAGAACTCCTGCCCGTTCTGGGCCGGCTCCTCGGTGAGTGCCGCGCGCCCCTCTCCCTCCCTCCTTCCCTCCCTCCGCAGGGTCCACCCAGGGACGCAGGGGCTCTGCCCGGTACCCTCCACCGCCCGGGATTGTTTGTCGCTTGCTTTCTGTTTTATATTCCACACATGAGTGAAATTGTATGGTTCCTGCCCAGGTCTGCAGGTAGGAGAGCACAGCCCTCTTGCTGGCGAGTTGGAAGTTTTTTTTGGGGGGGGGGGGGAAAGCCTGCAAGAGCGTGGAGTTCTGGGATGAATTGGGTTGTACCAGGGCAGTGTCTATTCCCTGCAGGCTGAAGGACTCCCGGCTCTTTGGGAAATTGGAAGGATGGGAGCGGGTGGTAGGAAGGTGGGAGGAAAATGGTTAAACTCCTTTGGCTACCCAGTGTTAACTTTGAGGACAACATCTGTGCCAGGAGGGCAGGGATTTTTGACATTTTGTTCACTGATGTATCCAGAGCGCCTGCCTGGCACATAGTAGGTGTGTTTGTATGGTGGATGAAGTAACAGGGTGACTGAGTCAGGTCACTTATTTTGTTCCCCTTTAAGACACGGATAGATGTGAAACGTGTCTGGGGGATGAGTGCAAAAGTAATGACAAGGTGTGTAACCTCGAGCTTGTGTACCTGCTCATTAAAGGAGGGCCCTAAGCCCCCACGCGGTTCCCGGAGCCACACAGGCTGCTGTGCAGAATTTAATTCTCCAGAACCCGAGCCATCATGATGCATGAGCTCGTCAAAGCCCAGAGCTGGCCTAGGGGTTGGAGATGTCTGCCCCCCCTCAGGGGCTTGGCCCTGCCTCTCGGGAAAGGCTGATCTGGGGCAAAGGTGCTGCCTCCATCGTCTGTGGACACCGGGTGGCTACTCTCCCTGCCTCACAGCAATTTCACAGCGCATCTGACCTCTTGAGCTTTGCTTGGGGTTGAGAGACTTAGAAACAGGTCTTCATGGGAAGATTGTGGAAGATGGGTGTTTTAAAGTAAATGACCCTTTTAGGAGCAAACTAAATGGGAAAGTCTGGCAGGGCCTGTTGTTTTGCCTAAGCTCCGCCATGAATGTGTGCTCCTTTGGCAGGTCCACACATACTCAGATTCAAGACCAAATTCTGAGAATACAAGGAAACTCATTAAACCCAAAGTAATTGTTTGAAAAGCACATTAAGAACCTTGCGTACCTGGAGCCTGGCCTGACATTTCATACTTAAACCGATGCCAGTTTGCTCTCCTTTGAAATACTTTGATGCTGGGCGATCTTCCGTGGCACGGCCCATGCGGTGGTAACGAGGTCAGTCTGAGCATCAGGTACAAAGGATCCCACGCCTGCTGAGTGCTCTTTAAACTCCAGGAGGAGGCATGAGGCCCATTATGGGTTTTAGTCCGTGTGCCAGACTGAATTCAGCCAAATGGTGGGTGCATTTCATTTCCCTAATTGCCACAGGCCAGAAATGAAACTTGCATCCATTTCTTTAGGGATTTGCTCTTAGTAAAATCATAATCGCTTGTCCTCTCAAAGATAGCTAGTTTAGGATTATCGGAAACTATTTTTATTCCCTTCTAAAATTAAAAACTGAAATCAGGTGTGCTATTGTGAATTATTCTAGAGGTAAATGTACTTAGATATCACCCAAACCACAGTTGGAGTTCATGAAGTATTTGAAAAAAAAAGACAAAAGAAAAGAAAAGTCCATGATCTCACTTATTTATGGAATATAATGAACAACATAAAACGATGAACAAAAACAGATCCAGAGACAGAGAAGCATCGATCAGACCATCAAACCTCAGAGAGAAAGTAGGGGAGGGTGGGGGTAAGGGGGAGAAATCAACCAAAGGACTTGTATGCATGTACATAAGCCCAAACACAGACAACAGGGGCATGAGGGCATGAGTGGGGGAGCAATGAGACAATAAGGAAACATATGTAATATCTTGATAAAGAAAAAAAATTATATATATATATGGCCATCAGCCTGAAGATGAAGGCTCTTCCCTGGGCCTGCTGGCTGGGTATGTCCTTGCCTCCACGACCCCACGACCCAGGAAACCAGATCAGGGAAAGCATCAGTTATTTGGAACTAAATTCTCTTCTATAGGGACGTTTCCTACCCCCTGTCTCCGAACTCTGCATGCAAACTTGTAACTACTCGTTATTCTTATTTTGTGTGGCTTGTTTCTGAGTGTGACCTCAGAATTTGCAAAATGACATCAGAACCAACAGATACTGCATCTCTGGAACAGCATGCTGAGGTCCGTGTTGGGTACCGTGACTCTCTGGGAGTTTTAGGAAAGAAGTCTCACCCTCACCGGTAGCATACCTTTTGAATGTGTGTATGTGAGAGAGGTGGTGGTGGTTTTTAAACTCTGCATTACGGACAATGTTATGGTTATCCAAGCAGTACACAGTGAGCCACCGCATACATCCTCCCCCAGGTCCAGCACTTGTTTGCTCGGCGCCTCTTCCTGGCCCTGCTGCTGGGTCTGTGTGTGCCGGTAACTCCGGGGGATGGGTCTTCCAAGCGGGGGAGGAATTATCTCCATCGGACTTCCTAGTCCCTTTATCAGATTACCTATCTATATTGTTTTGAAGCAAATCTCAGACATTGCATTGTTTCAACTGTAAATATTTTTAAGAGGCATTTATTTTAAAATAGAAAACATAAACAAAAGAGAGAGAGAGAGAGAGAGAGAGAGAGAGAGAGAGAGAGAGAGAGAGAGAGAGAGAGAGGGCCTAGAAGTGGCCAGGAAATCTTAAGAACCTCTCTCAGTTTTAATCTTTTATTATGAATTTTTTTAAATATATTTTATTGATTTTGTACAGAGAGGAAGGGAGAGAGATAGAGAGTTAGAAACATCGATGAGAGAGAGTCATCGATCAGCTGCCTCTTGCACACCCCCTACTGGGGATATGCCCGCAACCAAGGTACATGCCCTTGACCGGAATCGAACCCAGGACCTTTCAGTCCCCAAGCCGACGCTCTATCCATTGAGCCAAACCGGTCCCAGCTATTATGAAATTTTAAAATCTCAACAAATATAGAGAAAATAGTATAATGAGCCTCCATTTACCCATCACCCACAGCTTCCGTAGCTGTCCACATAGGGCCACACCCCTTTCCTCTTCTTCTTAACACCCCCTGGGTTACTTTAAGGCAAATCCCAGGTATAATTTTAACCATTAAATACCTCTGTACATATTTCCAAAAGAAAGGGACTTAATAGTACAGTGTAACTAATTTAAAGTTTTTATGGTAGAAAGCTTAAAAATTATGACGTAAAGACTGTAGAAGTTTTTTGGTTTTTTTTAAACTAACAACTTCATTGGGATACAATTCACATTCCATATGATTCACCCACTTAATGGATGCAATCCAGTGACTTTTAGTAAATTCACAGAATTGTACAACCATCATCACAATTTTAGAAAATGTTCATCACCCCAAAAATAAACCCTGCCCTGGCAGCTCAGTTGATTAGAGTGTCGTCCCGATATGCCAAGGTTGCCAGTTCAATTTCTGGTCAGGGCACATTCAAGAAGCAACTAATGAATGCATAAATAAGTGAACCAAATGAACTGGTCTCTCTCTCTCTCTCAAATTAGTAATTAAAAAAAAAAAAACTGGAACCTATTAGTAGTCATCCCCCATTGTCCTCTGACACCATTATTCCTAGAGAACCGCGGACTAATCATGTTCTGTCTCTCTGGATTTCTTATTCTGGACATTTAATATAAAGGGAATCATACAACCTTTGTGACTGGCTTCTTTCACTTAGCATAATGTTTTCAAGATTCCACCCATGTTGTGACATGTATCGGGACTTCATTCCTGTTTCTTGCCAAATGAGATTCTATTATTTGGATATGCCACATTTTGTTTGTCACTCAGAAGTTGTGTTGGTCTGTGAAACTTGGTAGTTGAGTAGCAGTGCCAACTTAAGTCTAAGGTTACTTCAAGCCCACGTGGGAACACAGTAGAAGGATATCCTCATATTTCAACCTGTGGATGACCATTACGTGCCATAATCTGCTGTAGCAAATTCAATGGGAAAATCTCTTGGCTTCAGTAAAAATTTTGCTTGTATGCTTGATACAAAATTAAATATATTTATTTAAAAGATCTATTTTGTTAAACATGGCATAGTTCAAGAGTATTTGCTCCATGTACACCTCTGTAAGGGTTCTCACATTGAGCTTGAGATTTTGAGGTGTCCTTCACTTGTCTGAACCTTGAAGGTATATTTTATCTATTTTAATATATACTTAAGAATTAGCCTGATAGAGTGGCTCAGTAGGTTGAGTGTTGTCCTATGCACCAAAGGGTTGCCAGTTCTCTTTCTGGTCAGGGCACATGGGTTTGATCCATAGTCCAAGCACATGCAGAACTGGGGCAGGTATAGCTGCAACTGATGGATGTTTCTCTCTCTCTCTCTCTCTCTCTCTCTCTCTCTCTCTCTCTCTCTCTCTCTCTCTCTCTTCCCCCTTCCCCCCCTCTCTCTTCCTCCCCCCCTTTCTCTCTTTAAGCATATCCTTGAATGAGGATTAAAAAATTTTTTTCTTCTTCTTCAAAAAAAGAATGAACAGTTCCTATAAAGACTCTTTTTCAAAATTTCAGCAGGTTGGATGGAGTGTTTTTCATGTACTCATTGTTTTTGAACATCCTGTGATCATTTTATTTCTTCCTGGTATTCTTGGTTAATGACTCAATCTATTATTATTACCAAAGTTCATGAAGCTCAGAGATTAGCCACTTTAAAAACAACCCCAAGTTTGACTCCATGTGGGTGGCAGAGAAACAATCTTGATGTCCATGCTCAGGCCACACCGTCCAGGCACCTGATTTGGGGGAACATGTAGTTAACTTTAGATCCCACTGGGATTAGTGGAGACACAGCCTGCCGCACTGTGTTAGATTTAATGAAAGAGGAGAGATTTGCATTGGTTTATATCTCCTACTTCAAAACACAGGATTTTGGACTCTGATGACATATTTGATCCTTGGGAGGTGTTTTAGAAAGTGGTGAGGAGTTGGTTATTGTTTCTGATTCTTCTCTGGGAGCCCTAATTTCCTTTCCTGTCTGCCTACATTCATGTCTCCCTGCTTGGAGTCACTGACCTGTACTCATGGTCACCCATTCCATGAGTCTGTGATTCTTGGGTGAGATTCCAGTTCTTTACAAAGAAAGTCATTGGTGAATCTTAAGGTTAACCTTTTCTTTAAAAAAAAATTGAAATGACAAAACATAAAATGAATGAATGATCCAAAGGAGAAATTAATGCAAAAGTTCTAAAGTTTCTAATGGTTAGACAATGATAAATACATTTTTTCAATCAAAACTATCAAATACTACTTTAATAGTTAAGAAGCATACTATCTGATAAAAGAGTAATATGCAAATTGACTGTACCTCCGCTATACCCATAAGCCATGCCCACCAGCCAATCAGGAGCAAATATGCAAATAAACCCAACCAAGATGGCTGCAGCCACAGCCCTTGCTGGCCTAAGCTTCCACTCAGTGCTACAAAGTTTCAATTGTAGAAGGTAAATAAATCCCAACAGAAATGGCAGCAGCTACGGAGCTAGAAGAGCAGGATACTAGGGTTACCCCCGGCAATGGAGGCAGCTCTGGCCGGCTTAGGCCTCCACTCCAGGCTACAAAGTTTCAATTATAGAAGGTAAATAAATCCCAACAGAAATGGCTGCCAACACAGAGCAAGCAGAAGGCTTGGCTTCACTCCAAGCTACAAAGTTTTAATTGTAGAAGATAAATAAATCCCAGGTATCAGGGCTTCCTCTTTTGTCGTCTGGGGGGCATAACTAGCCTGAAAACCACCACAGGCCCCTTGCCCAGGCTGCCCCATGCTCCAAGGGAACCCCTATCCTGACCCGGGATACCCTTCAGGGCAAACCAGCTGGCCCCCGCCCATGCTCCACACCTATATCCTATCTAATCAAAGAGTAATATGGAGATTGACCATAACTCCAACACATAAGATGGCTGCTCCCAAGTGGTCAAAGATCCTGCCCCCACGTGGACACAAGATGGCCACCACAAGATGTCCATCAGGGAAGGGCATTTGGAAGGGACCAGGCCAGCAGAGGAGGGCAGTTGGGGACAATCAAGCCTATACGAGAGGGCAGTTAGGGGTGACCAGGCTGGCAGAGGAGGGAAGTTGGGGGTGACTGGGCCTGCAGGGAAGGGCAGTTGGGGGGAACCCAAGCCTCCAGGGGAGAGCAGTTGGGGGGGACCAGGCCTGCAGGGGTGGGCAGTTAGGGATGACCAGATCTGCAGGGGAGGGCAGTTAGAGATGACCAGGCCTGCTGGGAGGGCAGTTAGGGACAAACAGGCTGGCAGGGGAGTGGTTAGGGGGTGATCAGGCTGGCAGTCAGAAGCAGTTAGGGGTGATCAGGTAGGCAGGTAGGCGAGCAGTTGGGAGCCAATAGTCCTGGATTGTGAGAGAGATGTCCCACTGCCTGGGATCGGGCCTACCCGGGCAGTTGGACATCCCTCAAGGGGTCCTAATTGGAGAGGGTGCAGGCTGGGCTGAGGGACATCCCCCCCATGCATGAATTTCGTGCACCGGGCCTCTAGTTTTAAATATAATTTTTGATGCGGTTTTTATTTTTCTTTAGTCCTTTATTTTACAAGACAGCAGAGTTACATTTATACGTTTTTGAGCAAAGAAGAAAAATACGTATTTTCCGGCGTATAAGACGACCCCCTAATTTTACAGTTAAAACATAGGTTTAGGCCTATATTTGCTGTATAAGACTACCCCTCACTTCCGAGGCAACACCAGTTCTTTTTTTAATAGACTGCCTCTCTGACTCTGGCCAATCTGAGCAGGCTTTTTTTCATTTCAAAAGTTATCTTATACGCCGGAAAATACTGTAAGTTTTTGAGAAAGTTATTGTGCCTCTTAGCTCCAGTTACTCATGTATAAAATGGGATGATTTTTTTTTACCTCAAAATTGATTATGTAAGTGTGTAATTATTGTAGAAAACATTTAGGACAGTGGTTCCCTTTTGGGCATGGCACCAGCCTGGCACATATTAGAATTTCTATCAATGTTTTTTAAACATCAAGGCAATTAAAGTAAGATGAACAGGCTAGTTTTTGTGGGGCATTCTGGTAACCATCATGTATACATTAAAATATCCAGTTGCATACTTCCTTAATTTTTTCTTTTAAAAAATATATTTTTATTGATTTCAGAGAGAAAGGGAGAGGGAGAGATAGACACATCAATGATGAGAGAGAATCATTGGTGGGCTGCCTCCTGCAAGCCCCCCACTGGGGATCAAGCCCACAACCTGGGCATGTGACCTACCAGGAATCGAACTGAGACCTCCTGGTTCATAGGTCGACACTCAACCACTGAGCCACTGTGGCCGGGCTTCCTTAGTTTTTTTTAATGAATCATGCTGGACAGGTAAGGAAGAATGACACATACACATTTTTTTTTTTTTTAATTGCCAGGGTAAAAGTCATAACAAGTTAGGTTATGAGAGGTTTGATTATATGTGCTCATTTATAAGGTAAGCATGGGACATTATCAACATGGCTCTTTTTATCTCTGTGTTTATATACAATTTTGATAAAAAATCCAGAACATTTTTGTCCTACGGTATGATAGTGGGTTAACAAAAATAAATAAATAAATAAATAAATAAATAAATAAATAAATAATAGGAAAGTAGAATTGTATGCTTTTTATATTAATGATTTAATTTTTAAGTTGAAAAACTAAGACACATTAACCATATGTATCAGGTAATAGTGATTCCTGTCTGGAGCATCTCAGAATCCTTCTTTGCAGAGAGAGAGAGAGAGAGAGAGAGAGAGAGAGAGAGAGAGAGAGAGAGAGAGAGAGAGAGAGGTAGGTATCTGCTTTTTTCTAGAAGCTCAAAGGAATGGGTTGCAAGTGAATAAAACCAAAATTATAATAAACCTCACTCTAATAATAAAGAGATAATCTGATGTCAGAAAATAGGTTCTTGCCTGTTCATTCAGAGCAAGTTGCATCTTGTGTTGCATGGAAAGAATGCTGATGGAGTTGCCTTTTGCTGTTGATTTACTCTTTTAGGAAGCACAGAAGTGAATAATGTGTTTAGGCTTCCATGGTCATTTTTGAGTAAGCTTGTCTCCTATTTTTGACCTTTATTTATTTATTTGTTCATCATCCATTCATTTACTCATGACTCTTGCCATAACTGAGTGCCTTGAGGACCCTTTACGTATCTGAATGACTATTCACAGATCTAAGACCTCATGAGATTGCAGTGAGCATAAAACACAATTAAACAAGTAATAGTATTATTGTGTAACTAGAGGTCTGATGCTCAAAATTTGTGCAAGAGAAGGCCTTTCTTCCCTCCGGCTGCTGGCACCAGCTTCCCTCTGGTACCCAGGACCTGGGCTTCCCTCACAGCCCCAGCTTTTGTCCGGAAGGTCATCGGGAAGGTCATCCGGTCTAATTAGCATATTATAATTTTATTATTATAGATGGGCGCTATAGATGGTCATTGTTAAGGGATTTTCTTGACTCCCTTCTGGAGCTCCAGTTTCTACTGCTGCTGAGGGAGGTAGAGGTAAATCATACTCTGCCTGCTTTTTTTAAAAATTAAAGTGAAATATGTTTATTGTAGAAATGTTGGGAAATTCAGACAGAATCTAAAACACCCATATTCCCAGTTGAAACATCTCTGAATGTGTTTCTTTCCAGTCTTTAAAAATATTTAATTATAGTTGGTGTACAATATTATATTAATTATATTAGTTTTAGGTGTACAATATTGTGATTCAACATTTTTATCTGTTACCTTGTAATCATGCCACTAATTCTAGTAAATCATCTCTCACTCTGCAAACTTACCACAATATGTCTACTGTATTTTCCTTCCCCTTTCCACCCATTCCGCAGCCACCTCCCCTCTGGTAACTACCCCGTTGGTCTGCGTTTCTATGAATCTGTTTTTGTTTTGTTTTACTTGTTATTTGTTTAGTGTTTTTTTTTTTTGTTTTTTTTTTAAGATTCCACACATAAATGAAGGCATAGGGTGTTCGTCTTTCTCTATCTGACTTATATCACTTAGCTTAATTCCCTCTAGAGCAGTGGTTCTCAACCTTTCTAATGCCGAGACCCTTTAATACAGTTCCTCATGTTGTGGTGACCCCCAACCATAACATTATTTTTGTTGCTACTTCATAACTGTAATTTTGCTACTGTTATGAATTGTAATGTAAATATCTGTGTTTTCCGATGGTCTTAGGCTCTATGGCAGCAGTCGCCAGCAGGGTCGCCTAAGACCATCGGGAAAAAAAAGATATTTACATTATCATTCATAACAATAGCAAAATTACAGTTATGAAGTAGCATCGAAAATAATGTTATGGTTGGGGGTCACCACAATATGAGGAATATATTAAAGGGTCGAGGCATTAGAAAGGTTGAGAACCACTGATTTAAGTTCTTTTTATTGTTTAATAAGCTTATAAATGTCTCCCTTAAGTATCTTTAGATGATTGATATTTGTTTGTCAAGTACATATTTTTAAAATTGTGTTTTAAAGTTAGTTTGTTACTCGTATATGCAACCTTCCCCTTCCAAAATATATAAAAAAAAAAGGGGGCGGGGGGTTGAGAAGAAATAAAAATTAGCTTAGTTCTTTTGTCCCAGAGATCCTTCATTTGAAATGACAATTGTATCTGTCATGAGCTATTATATATATAATTTCCCTTCCAGCTTAGCAGCCTACTCCTGGGACTTAATCCAGCAGAAATAAAAAACACTGTTTTTTAGGATATATGTTCATGGATGTTGGCTACAGCATTGTTTGTGAGGCCAAAACACTGGAAATAGAGTAGATACTCATGAATATGGAAATTATTGAATACATTAGCTTCAGCCATACAAAGGAATATTATGTAGCCATTAAATGGAAATAAATGAGAGCTATTCCTATAAACATGAAGAATTTCCATGAAATATTTATTGAGAGGGAAAAAGAAGAGGAGGAAAAGTATCTTTCATGACCCATTTCTTTATGGTAAAAATTATACCCCTGTGCATTTGTATATATACACATTACCCATATGTGTCTAGTTAAGAATTTAGAGGCCCAAGCTGGCTTGGCTCAGTGGATAAAGCGTCAGCTGTGGACTGAAGAGTCTCAGGTTCAATTCTGGTCATGGGCACATGCCCAGGTGGCAGGCTCGATCCCCAGTAAGGGGTGTGCAGAAGGCATCTGATCAATGATTCTCTCTCATCACTGATGTTTTTATCTTTCCCCCATTCCTCCTCTCTCTAAAATCAATAAAAAAATACTTTAAAAAATTTTGAATGAGAAAATATGCTATTTGATTTAAGATGATTACAAGGATATAGTGCTTGGTGGGCAGACAGCTGGTAGTAGCTTTGAACATCGATAGGATAAAAAGAAATTGTTGCTTATCTGCCCATGTTTGGTTTTTGGTCCTTGAGTCTAGTGGGTAGACTTTACCTGTGCTGGTTTGATATTGTGGAATGAATTGCTCCCAGTCAGTAAATGGAGACTAGAGAGTATTTCAAGCAGTACTGTAAGCTTTGAATTTGAAGCAACATAGCCAAATCCTTCCTGACTTGCAGTAATTGTGAAATGGTGCATTTGAGTGATTTGGGTATAAAATGCACTTGAAAGAAAATTCTCTCATGACTGCATTCAGCCGATGCACCTTATTGCACACAGGGAGATGTGTTCAAATGGCATCAGAATGTCCCTGGTGAATAATTACTTTGACTATTCTTTTCTAACTGTTTAGTGAACTGTGTTATTCAAAGGGCTGATGTTGGTTTTCAGTTTACATTTTTGCAAAAATGTTGGCTCCTCTTTACTGAGCATTTTATTTTACTTATTGAAGTGTCATTTTATAACACGAGATTCTTTCTCACTGTAGTCCCCCCCTCTTTGTGCAATAAATGCTCAGGAACATTTATTAGTCACCAGTCATGTGCCAGGCACTGTGCTAGGAGCAGGGGATTCAGAGAGACAAGATAGGAATTCACAGTTAGTAGGCAAGACAGAGATGCAATACAGAGATTTTTGTGGAGAAATTAAAATTATATGTAGAGGGCTTCCAGGTGTGGGGTGGTGGGATTAGTGAAAGCTTCTCAGAGGAAGTAACTGTTAGTTGGGGTTTTGCAGGATGCATAGGAGCTCTCAGGCAGCTTGAAGGGGAGTTGGGAGGAGAGGGCATTGCAGCAAAAAGCAGCACAAAGCCCAGGAATGACTAGAGCCGAGCCAGTCTGAGGAATGATAGCTGTGCCTGGAAGGAAGGTGTGTGGTGGAAGGGGCAACGATACATGGAAACCATGTTTGAGAGGTAGGCCGGGGAAGATCCTGAAGGCCTGGTTGACTCTGTAGGGGAGTTGGCTTGTTCTGTAAAGATGGGCACCCACCTGAGCAGAGGGTTACAGTGAGATGGGCATCGTTTGAGGCTGACTCTGGCAACTGATTAGGTGCCACTGTGGGCAGGGAGCTTGGATCAGAAATACTAATCCCTTCACTAACCAGAGGACAGACCAATTTCTGTTTGTGTTCTTCATTGACCTTAAGAAAAGAATACACCATCAATAAAAAAGCTTCAGGGCCTTGAATTTGAAAGGATAGTCCAAAGAGATCTATGAGGGCTCATATAATCAGCAGGAATATTAAATATTTGAGTTAGGAGGCTTTGAAATGTCAGTATTTAAAAATATATACACTTTTAGAGACTGCGTATTAGTTTATTGGAATTGGTCCCTTTTCCAGATTTATGATACTGTTTATCTTTGTAGGTGATACTCTCTGGAATCATAGGATTAACAACTTGGAAACGGCCTATGATACTTCTGGTATGTACTGTTCTTATAAATGTTTACCCTTTGTAAAAGGTGCTATTTATGAAGTTTATTAAATAAGCCATTAAATGCTAAAGCTCCCTTATGTATTATAAAAGAAGTTAATGATGCCCTAGTTTCTGCTTACACACCAGAGGGTCTCAGGTTTGATTCCCAGTCAAGGGCATGTACCTGGGTTGCAGGTTGATCTCTTGCTCCGGTCTGTCTAGGCGTATGCAGGAGACAACCCATCTGTGTGTCACTCACATCAATGTTTCTCTCTCTCTCGCTTTCTCTCTCTCTCTCTCTCCCCTGCCCCTTCTCCCTCCCTTCTCCCATTCCTAAAAAGCAATGGAAAAATATCATCCAGTAAGGATTAGCAATAACAAAAAATAAGTTAATGATGGACAATATTAGAACTCAGATATTCTCATAACAGTAACGTATTTTGCCAGTTTTCTGATTGACTCTAAGTTTCTTATGTATCCAATGCTAAATAAGTGTTTCTTGTTTCAGAATTAGATCTATTGTAAGGATATAATTAAAAAAAATCATTTAATATGAATTTTTTAACAGATATAAAAGTGGAGGGAATAATATAATAAACTCTCTGTACCAATAAGCCAGCTTTAATAATTGCATATTAACTTCTAGATAGTCTTGTTCAGCTTTACCCATTCCCCAACCCTCCATATTATTTTGAAGCAAAACTCAATATTAATCATAAATACATAATTTTTTTATTGTTATAATGCTCTGCTTGGACAATCTCAAAATTTCTTTGCTTAGATTTTCTATATTCTCTCTTTATCACACAAATATATTTTTACGATAATACTAGAGGTCCAGTGCACAAAATTCATGCCCTGGGAGAGGGGGGTGGTTTCTCAGTCTGGCCTGTACCCTCTTGTAGTCTGGGACCCCTTGGGAGATACCTACTTGCCAGCTTAAGCCCGATGGAGCAATCAGGTCTAGGCCAGCAATCAGACATCCTTCTCACAGCCCAAGGTTCTCGCAGTCCAGGATTCCTCTCTCCTTACTGCCCGCCTGCAGCGGAGGCAGGAGAGTCTCCCGCCACCGCCACTGTGCTCACCAGCCATAAGCCTAGCTTCTGGTTGAGCGGTGCTTCCCCTGTGGGAGCACACTGACCACCAGGGGGCAGCTTCTGTATTGAATATCTGCTCCCTGGTGGTCAATGTGTGTCATAGTGACCGGTCGTTCTGCCAGTTGGTCGATTTGCATATTAGGGTTTTATTATAGAGGACTAGAGGCCCAGTGCACGAATTCGTACATGGGTGTGGTCACTTGGCCTGGCCAGCTATCAGGGCTGATTGGAACTGACTGGCGGAGAGAAGGGACCGCAGGAGGTTGGCCAGCCAGGGAGAGGGACTTTGGGAGGTTGGCTGTGGGTATGCACTGACTACCAGGGTGAAGTTCCTGCATTGAACATCTGCCCCCTAGTGGTCAGTGTATGTCATAACTACTGACTGGTCATCTGGTCATAACGGTTGCTTAGGCTTTTATATAATAGATAGACATATATTGCTGAGTTTTAACTTTATTGCTAATGAAGTTGCCAACATTCAAGGATGAAGTACAAGGTCTAGGAAATTCAATTTGAAGTATACTTAAAAAATTTTTTTATATAACATTTCATTTTAGAATTTCCTCCCATCCAGTTTAAAATAGGGTTAAATAATTTTCTCATCATTTTACGTATATACTTAACAGTTTATCTTGAACAGACGAGTGCTTGCTAGGTGTGGATAATAAATACAAAACTAATTAGATTCTTAAATACTACAAGGAGAAGAAGCACAATATAAAATAAAATCAGAAAAGTAGATTGTACCCTGGCTGGTGACTCAATTGGTAGAGCCTTGTGACAATATACCAAAGTTTTCAGTTTGATTCCCATTCAGGATGCATGAAAGGGTCAACTGATGAATGTATGAATAAGTGAAATAGTAGATCAATGTTCTCTCCTTCTCTCTCTCTCTCTCTCTCTCAAATTAATAAAATTTTTAAAAAAGCAAAAAAGAAAAATGGAGTCCTGTATTGTGTTGATGGTCCTGAAAAATTAGTTTTCAGGCCACACTAGCTGGTTTGTCTCAATGGTGAGAACATTGGCCCTTGGACTGAAAGGTCATGGGTTTGATTCTAGTCAAGGGCACATACCTCTAGTGCAGGCTCAATCCCCACGCCTGTTTGGGGCGTGTTCAGGAGGCAACCAATCAATGTGTCTTTTTCACATGGATCTTTTTCTCTGTCTTTCCCCTTACCTTCCACTCTCTCTTAAAAAAAAAAAAAAAAAGTTTTCAGGCCCACAAGACAATTTAAGTGACATTTTACCAGCCCATCTATTATTGCATTTAGTGAAACTATTGTACTATTTCTGGAAGGAGTAAATTACTAAGGCAGCATTTTAATATGTCATCAGGATAGGCAGAAACAAGGCTTTGGATGAGTTCTGTGGCAGATGTTACCAGTGCCTGAGGCTTGTTTTGCAACAACTCCCTACGTTTACAATTTCTGCAGAAGAATTTTGGATGGTGTTCAGTGTTTATAAAAATATTTGGTTTTAGAATAATTTTTTCTATGAGGTCAGTATTGAAATACTCAGTAATAGAAACCTTGGGTATTTAAATTAAATTAAAATCAGAAAATCTCTAATGCTATTTATACTTTAAAAATTCCACCCGGTGAAGAGAATATGAGTATGTACTCTAGATATTAAGAAAGCCCTCCTTTTATCTAAGTAATGATAATAATCTGATGAACAGAGTGGATCCAGAGACATGGAAGCATAGAACAGAGAACAGAATCTTGGAGGGAAGGTCCAGGGGAGGCTGGGTGGGTGGGTGGGAGGTAATCAACCAAAGACCTGGTGTGCATATAGTCATGGCCCATGGACAAAGACAATGGGGCACTGAGGGCTGGGATGGGGAATGGGCTGGAGGGGATCAATGGGGGGAAAAGGGGACATTAATACTTTCAACAATAAAGAATGAGTAAATAAACAAAACAAGAAAGCTCTCCTTTAATACATTAATTTTTAAACATTGTTTTCTTTTGGAAAGATGCCCTATACATTTATTATATGGGCTCAAGCAACTTTAAATACAATAAAAATGACCTTTATACTCATGTATTACATTTTATTAATTAATTTATCCTCACTCAAGAATATTTTTCCATTGATTTTTAGAGAGAATGGACAGGGGCAAAGAGAGAGAGAGAGAAACATCAGTGTGAAAGAAACATATTGATTAGTTGCCTCCCACAGAAGTACGTGCCCTTGATTGGAATCAAAGCTGTGATCTTTCAGTCCATTGGCTCTATCCACTGAGCCAAACCAGCTAGGACTCTTTATTACATTTTAAAACATTATTTCTCATTTTTGTTGGCAAGTGTATGTACTTGGTCACAAAGTTGTAACCAGTTTGTACATCCTATGTTGTGCTCTGCTTTTTCTGTTTAACTAGAAGCCCAGTGCACAAATTTCATGCACGGGTGGGTCCCTCAGCCTGGGCAGCGAACAAGGCCTAAGGGGGCACCGGCCAGCCAGGGGGAAGGGCTGCGGAGGTTGGCGGGTCGCTGGGTGGGAGTGGGGCAGGGGCACTGCAGGAGGTGGCTGGCTGTGGGAGGTTGGCTGTGGGAGCACACTGATCACCAGAGCAGCCCTGGTGGTCAGTGCAACTGGTCGACCAGTCATTTGGTCTCTTAGGCTTATATATATAGATAGGTAGTAAGTTAATTTAGTTAATATCAGTAAATACTGTTTTCACATATGAAGAGTCTATAATACCTATCAATTAAAATTGCTAAGTAGCATTCTGTCATATTTCTGTATTACCATCAGTTAGGAGCCTATTGGTCATGCAGAGATTGTTTTGAAATGATAATCAGCATACATTTATAAAGAAGATAAATTAATTGACAGGAATTCTATCCAGGAAAACTTTCTGAGGATTTCAACAGATCATCTGAGCCTTAGTTAATATCATAAATGGAGAAATCCTCAGTCCACTTGAATCTTAACAGTATATCATATAACCTGTGCCAAATGTTTTTGTTATGTTGAAAGATGAAAGATTGTGTGATAGAATGAAAGAAACTAGACATGTCAGTCACACATGCCTCATTTGAGTCCTAGCTCATCCCCCAAAGGCTGTATAACTCTGTGCAAATCACTTATTTTTCCAGAGTGTAAGTCTTGTTCTGAACAGATGGGATAATCTTGTGACACCAAGGGGTGGCTCTACCACCACCACCACCCTTTGTCGATACTATACTTCTTGTCCATCCCCACCTATCCCTGAGTTAGAGAATGCACCAATGGATGGTGTTTTGTTTGTTTGTTGTTGTTGTTTTTGTGTGAGAGGCTGGGCTCCGTGAGAAAAGCCAGTGGGCACCTCGTCTGTGTTCTCATAGACCCAGGCATGGCTGGTCAGAGGTCAGCCCTTCTTCCCTTGGTGTCCCACCCTTTGCCCAGGGGAGCACCTTCTGATTCTAACGCAGCCAGACTGCCTTACGTAAGCCTGGGACCTTCTTCCTCGAGCCGTGTGCCTGGCTGGCTTCTTTTGTTTGGGGCTCAGCTCAGCCTCACTTCTGGGAAGAGACCTTCCCTGACCACCCTGCCCCTTACCAGGCCCCAGCCCTGACTGTTGGCCTCACCCGCCTGTCATTAGTCTGTGTGCCTATGGACCGCTAGTGACCGTGTGTCTCCCCCAGACATAGTCAGCTCCCTGAGGGTGAAGGTGTTGTCTGTCTTCTTCATCCTGTATCCACAGGATCAATGTGCTCCGTACTCGGTATTGTTGGCCTTGGAGTTAATTTGGGAGTCAATGAGAAATGTAGGTCCTAGGTGAGTTCTCAGTTTCTCTTTTTCTTTTGTCTTACATTTCTCTCACTTGCTTTTGTTCTCTGGCGCTTTGTATTCCTCCCGTTTTAACTGCAGGGTGGCTAGGGGGAGCACGCTGGCGGTGGAGGTTCGGAGGGGGCTGGCTGGTGTTTTCAGGCCCCTTTGGGAGGCATGCTGTGCTGGGTGTGAGCTGCTGGGTGCACACCAGTCGGGGACACTTGAATCCTTACTTCCTTTTGAGAACCACTTACCTTTGTGCTCCCTCTTTGGTAATTGTCTCAGTGGTTCCTCAGGTTTCATACTCCTTTGAATTAACGAGGGTCAGGTCAGTTTGACCTAGTTCCTTCAAACTCAAGTGCAGAATTGGTGGCTCTCATTCATTGGGTTCTCTTGCTTATAATGATAAAATACTCATGTGCCCAGAACAAAAATAAGAATGTTGGAGAATAGTCTGCAAATGTTGGCAGCTATTTCTTAATATGATTGGGATTGAGCTAGGGTGTGCATACATTTATGCATGCTTAGCGTGTGCATGCATGCAGAGTATTCCAGGTTGTGGATTTTCCATCAAGAGCAAACGTTTTCCATTTTTTAAAAAGATAAAGATATATATATATATATATATATATATATATATATATATATATATATATATATATATATATATATATATATATATGACCTTTTTTTACAGAGAGGAAGGGAGAGGAATAGAGAGCCAGAAACATTGATGAGAGAGAAACATCAACCAACTACCTCCTGCACACCCCCTACCGGGGATGTGCCCGCAACCAATGTACATGCCCTTGACCGAAATCAAACCTGGGACCCTTCAGTCTGCAGGCCGATGCTCTATCCACTGAACCAAAAACGGTTTCAGCGACATTTTCCATTTTAAAAAAATATATATATTTTAATGACTTTTTCCAGAGAGGAAGGGAGAAAGATAGAGAGCTATGGTAGAAATGTCGATGAGAGAGAAACATCGACCAGCTGCCTCCTGCACACCCCCCACCGGGGATTTGCCGGCAACCAAGGTACATGCTCTTGACCGGAATTGAACCTGGGACCTTTCAGTCCGCAGACTGACGCTCTACCACTGAGCCAAACCGGTTTCCGCACATTTTCCATTTTCAAAAGGATGTTTTTATTTCTTCTAGATATTATTCCCTTTTTATTCTAATAAAATGTTTAGAAATCACAGACTCGGTTCAAGAAAAGACCTCAATGTTTATATTGTCTAGGCACCTCGGTTAGAAAATGAAATTGTCTTGATAAAATATTTTTCTTTGGCGGCACATTTGGTAAACATTGCCACTGTGAAAGCCCAGCCAGACATTCTGCCTATGATTTCGGTTGCTTAGGAAGTAGTCATTTGAGCTATTGTTACTTTTTTCTTGTCGTTTGGAACAATGGGAAGAATAGGACTTTTAAGCTGATACAAGGACACCTATATTCTATAGCACCAAGAATGAAGGCTCTTGCCTGGTGATGTTTTTGGGTGGCATATGTGGTTTACTATCAGCTGGGGGCCCTGTTGGTTTGCACTCTGGCCTGAGAATGGAAGAGGTAAATGAACTATTTAAAAATATTATGTATCAGTTTCTCCCATAACGTCAAGATTATATATAGTATTTAGGGTAGAGCTTCATTATCCAAAGAGACTAAAAAATGGCCCCTACCCCTCATCTAACAGTCCACGTGAGCTAGACTGGCAAGGTGGGCTGCTGCGCAAAGCCATTGGGGATCCAGTTAACTCCTGAGCCACTCGGGTGCTTTTCATCTTACTGTTCCTTGAAGGGAAGAGTCGGGGAACACCCACATGCTTACACTTCTAAATGCCCGCGGCCAGAGTGCTCGTGACCTCCCACCACGGAATTCCTGTCCGGGACTCTGAAGCTGGAGCCACTGATGCACAATAGCCAGGCAGCTGAGAATTCATTAAGGAAAAGAGGCAACCGGTGTCCGAGGCTGGCCACCAGTGAGTGACCTTGGTAGAGGTCCCAGCACCCAGCTTCCCTTGGCTCCTTCCTGGGCTTCGGATCCTGGTTCCTGTGGATTCTGTGAGCTACCAAATAGCCTCACAAGAAATTCCTTTTCTGCTTACGTAGCACAACTTAGTTTCTGTTGTTCACAATATAATCAAGAATGTGACTGCTATCGGACTGTGATATTTTTTCCTCCAGGAGTTACTTTTATAACAGGTAAAAAAAAAAAAAAAAACCTACTTAAAAAAATAAGGAAATTCATTTTAAACATTTGGTTATTTATGGCAACTCAGTTGAAGAATGAAAAATCCAGTGGGTTCTCAAGTTAGATTCATTCATTGTGAGTGCTTGACTGGGTGGAAAGTGTTGGGTGGAAGAGGCTGGGGTAGGGGTGGAACTGGGTCTTACTAGCTGTGATTTCTCCATGAGGACACCAGAAGGTTGCCTTGTAGTGCTCTTTATTGAAGAGAAAGGAATAGTTTAAAAATGGACATTGGGTATTAGCAGGTATTATACATGTTGAGGGGAAAGAATATAGATTTAATAATACCTGCATCTGATTGGGGTCCCCTTATTAGTTGTGTGATTTGGGGCATAATAAATAAGTCACCACTTGTTTTATGTCTATATATATATAAAATATTTTTTATATAATGCACACTGTGTATATATTTTAAACATATATATATATATATATGGCGCATACATATACTAGTATGTACACATCATAGTAACATTGTGACATTTTATAATTTCCTTAATGCCTTTTAAGAGGAAATTACCTTTTTATTTAGAAAGGAAAACTCATAAGCCTTTTTACTTTTATTAAGAAGAACAATTAGCCCTGCTAGTGTGGCTCAGTGGATTGAGCATCATGCTCATGCACCAAGAGGTCACTGGTTCGATTCCTGGTCAGGGTACATGCCCAGGTTGTGTGCTTAATCCTGAGAGGCAGCTCATCAGTGTTTCTCTCTCATCAATATTTCTGTCTCCTTCTCCCTTTCTCTCTCTCTCAAATAAATAATACAAACATATTAAAAAAATAATAACTAGACCTTAGTGCATTTCTTCTAGCATCCAAACCTGATTACACTCTCCAGGTTAACCATTTAAACTCATTGCTAGTTTTAGTGCTCCTGGTGGCTGTCCCCATCTTGCTAAAGTGAGGGATCTATAACACTTAGCATTCCTGCCTATCTTCCTCTCCTGTTTTTGGAAATTATTTTGATTTCCCCTATTGATGACTTTATAATTTTAAATAATACTATAAACTCCTATTTATTTTTTTATGTTTTTTTTTTTCCTTTTGTTGTTAATTCTCACCCAGGATATTTTTTCCATTGATTTTTTTTTTTTTTTAAGAGAGAATGGAAGGGAGGGACGGATGGAGGGAGGAAGGGAGGGAGAAAGAAAGAGAGAAAAACATTGATGTGGGAGAGACACATCGACTGGTTGCCTCCCCCATACACCCTGACCAGGTTGGGGATAAAACCTGCATATCAGGTACATGCCCTTAACCAGGAATTGAACCACAACCCTTTGGTGTGAGGTCTGATGCTCTAACCATGGAGAAACACTGGCCAGGACTAAACTTCTCTTTCTTAAATCAACTTTGTAAAGTATATCTTGACTCTCTCTTTTATTAGATGAAGGAATCAGCGCTTATCTCTATTTCTTTCCCCCTTTCCACTTCCCAATTTTTCACAGTAACACTATTACCTTATATTGGCAGTGTTTTAATGCTTACACTTTGCTCTTAAACTATGTTATACCTTTCCAACGTCATCCATAAATTGTTTCTAAAATAGTAAAAAATGAATAATAGCATCACTTGTACTAGGAAGTTAGCAATGGGTTCTTTATTTCCAGATTCACCTGAGGCTGCCACATAACAGATGTCAGTAGCTCCCACATTTTAGCGTGTGTTAGACTGTCCAGGCACAAAGCTTCTGGGTAAAAAAACCAGTTTTGCAACCCTTCGTTTATCTCTTCCCCCAGCCTATAAACACATTAGGGATTAAAGAGACAAATGTGTTGGAGGAAGTTACTGACCTGCTGGGGCGTTGGAGTTCTATCTCCCCCAGGCGAGAGGTGCTTGAAGAGAGGCACTTGTTGACCTGATACGGGTCCCTTGGTGTCTGACTGGACTGGGGTCAGGCTTGGGGGGATTGAGAGGTCTGACTGGAGTGCCCTATGGCCTCAGAGTTAAAGACTGCAGTTGGGAAATAAATGTACTTTCCCAGACCAAGCCCAAGATGTACACTTCCAACTGACAGATGCAAGAGAGAGCAGACCTGCATAAGCTAAGATCCTGCTCCCGAGAGCCTCTTAGAGGAGTGAGGAGACAGCAGCCTGCTCAGCTCCATGCCAAAGCCAAGGGAACTGCAGGCTCAACAGCGGGTGTCTCAGAGGAGCCACGGGAAGCCCCATTTGGGAGCAGTCCTTTAATCCTGCGGTCCAAAAGGTTGGCCTAACACTTGCTGAGGCTAGAAGTGAACTCTCAAGTGAACTCTCACTGCCCCTTGCCTTGTTTACCATCGTGCCCTGGCCTCCCCCCATCCCCTCCAGTCCTGAATGACAGGGCTGTGGCTAGCAGGCTCAGAAGTGGACACAAAAAGCAGGAAAATCAAGAAGACTGCAGTGCTCCCTTGCCTTTCCCCATTCAGGCGTACTTGGCCCCTGACGAGAAGAAGAGCTGAAATTTAAATTGAGGTTGCAAGTTTTGACCAGGACACAGGTCTGGCCATTGATATTGCTGACATGAGGCTTTCTGTTGCTTGCAGTGAGGAAGGACTCTTTGTATCAGATACTGACCAGAGAAGTCACAGGCCCAAACCCCAGTTTCATCGAAGGGTTCAGGAAGAACTAGCCCTGCAAAGTGGGCTTGATGAACGTTGGTGAAGAGAGCAAAGTGGTTTTCTGTTGATCCCTTGGGTCCTGCTGTTCAGAGGATGAGCTGGATTAGTTATTGCAGCACCAGGAAGAGTGATCGGGCCTAGAGAGAAAGAACCGTAAGCCCTGTCGCTCGAAGGACAGTTTGAGCAGCCCGGTCAAATCTATTGTTTTTTTCTGATTCTCTATCGTCTGCTCAGTATTATGTCACATTTAATTTGGCTCAGCTTCAGACCATGTCTCTGACATACAGATTTATTTATTTTCCCCTGGAGTTTCTAAACGACTCTCTTCTTTTTTTTACTGACAAAAAAGATCCCAGAGATCATCTAGCTGCTAATTTTTTAAACAGTTCTAGTGAGATAACATTGACATACCACACATACCATGCACCCAATTAAAGTGTACAGTTCTGTTGCTGTTAGTATTTCACAGACAAGTGCCAAGTCACCACCAACAATGGTAGGACCTTTCCATCTCCTCCTGGAGAAACCCTGTGCCCATTGGCAGTCACTCTTGATTTCCCCCCAGTACTCCCAGTCCTAGGAAACCACTAATGCAGTCTCTGTCTTTACAAATGTGCCTATTCTGGTTATTTCAAATAAATGAAATTATATAACACTAGGAACCCGTTGCAGGAAGATTCCTGCAAGCTGCTGTGGTGTGCTGCCACCGTCATCTGCCCCAGTTTATTTATTTGAAACCCAATTTATTTATTTGTTGTGGCTGTACTACCATCTTTAAGAAGGCTGGTCTAAGCCAAGGTCATGAAGAATTTCCTTATATTTTCTTCTAAGAGTTTTATTGTATTAGTTTACATCTAGGTCTCTGATCCATTATTGGATTTCTTTTATTTTGAAGACATCTTCACACTGAGCAATTTTTAAAATTGTTTGATTAATTCCTTCCCTCAATTTGCTCGGCTCTTTTTTTCCCTAGAACATCTAATCAGATGTCTGACCTCATGAACTGAGGCTCTTTGGTTCTTAACTTTTCAAAGTCTCACATTTTCTATTTCCTTGTCTTTTATATGTATATTCTAGGTAATTTCTTAATTTTTCTTCTGCCATTCCATTGGAGAGTTTGATAATTTTGTCTTTTGATGTTCAGAAACTATTTTTGGATCTCTGATTATCTTTTACATAGCAGCTATTCTTGTTTTATGCATGCTGTGATTTCCCTTATCTCTTTGAAGACACAGGTTAAATACATTTACATTTTTCCTTTTGTACTTTCTGAGTAATCTATGTTTTCTCCCTGGTGGTGGGGAGGGCGTCATACTTTGGTCCTTGTGATACTTTGGTCCTTGTGTTTCTGTGCTGTTTGGTTTTTTAATGTCTGTGGATCTGTGATTGTCCATTCTAATTACGATTTAAGAACTAGATTGGTAATATTTGTAGTCTGTAATAAAAAATACATAACTGAGATGCAAGTACTAGCCCAATAAACTATGAAGTGTTACTAGTGTCCTCATTCTGAAGAAACGGAGGCACAGAGAGGTTAAGTCATTTGCCCAAGGCTGCATAGTTAGAAGTGGAAGAGTTGGGTGCAGAGTCAGTTGATCTGCCTCTAGAGTGCACGCTCTTCATCACTGCCTTGCTTGTGTGGGTCTCTTCCACAGCAGGCTCCTCTGGGGGAGGGCTGCCTGGAGCTCTGTGCCACCAAGTGGGCCTTAGCGATGGCGAGGCTTTATCTCGGGGTGTGCTTGAGAGGAACAGACAGATGACTCTGCTTTGCCAAAAAGAAGATTTGATTCTGTAATGAATACTCCACTGGGAACTTTGCACCTCCAGGCAGATTATCCGGCTATTTTAGAAAGACGTTCACTAGTAGTAGGAGCTTGTAGGCAAATGCCTCTACTCTGTTTCTTGTGCACCTGAAAATGGTCTCTTCAATATTTTTTCAATGTTTTATCAGGAAAAGTCTAAAACCTACAGGACTATTGAGCAAATAACCCAGCGAATTCTCATATATCTTCTACTTGGATTTTGTAGCTGTTAACATTTTGCTATATTTGCTATGTCTGCACGTAAATAAGGGATTTTAATTTGAAGTATTTCAAAGTTTTAGGTTTCATGGTACTTTACCCCTATATTCTTCCTCTCCCCCCCCCCGAAACATTAAAACAATGGAATTTTATTTTGTTGAAAAACTCGAGTTTACAAATATTTAGTAAATGAAGAGCAAACACTTCATTTTCCTATCCAATAACTCTTATGAAAAAATCATTAATAAATAAATATCTGTGAACAGATTAAGGATAAGGCAGACTGGATAATAAGCCACCCCCTGATGCTCACACTCCCTGCATGTGACTCACTCTAACAGGGTGAAGCTGGCACTAGAAATAACTGAATTCTTATGATATGGGCATTGAATCTCATTCTAATCATTCAAATAAGCCCAATGATAAGTATTCATTTTTTGCTCATCATTGGCAGTAAACTGTACACATTTTATTGAAGGAATACTTTGATAGAAACACTTATTTAAGTTACATTGTGCATCACAACTATAAAAATGTCTTCAACAGTTCCATTTAACCACCATTACCTCTATATTCTTTTTTTTCTTTTTTTGAAACTTTATTAATTTTTATTTTTAAAATATATTTTATCAATTCTTTTTACAGAGAAGAAGGGAGAGGGATAGAGAGTTAGAAACATCAATGAGAGAGAAACATCAATCAGCTGCCTCCTGCACGCCTTCTACTGGGGATGTGCCCGAAACCAAGGTACATGCCCTTGACTGGACTTGAACCTGGGACCCTTCAGATCTCAGATCGACACTCTATCCACTGAGCCAAACCGGCTGGCTAGGGTATATATTCTTAAGGAGGCATTCTCTCCTAAAAATAAGACCTTCTATCTCACCATAATAACATTATGACAGCTAAGAAAATGATCACTAATTTCCCTAATGTCATTTAATATACGGCTCTTATTTAAATTTCCCTAGTCACTCCAAAATATTGTATAACTTTTTCTTAATCAAAAAGATTTTCTTAAAAATATATATTTTATTGATTTTTTACTGAGAGGAAGAGAGAGAGATAGAGAGTTAGAAACATCGATGAGAGAGAATTATCAATCAGCTGCCTCCTACACATCTCCTACTGGGGATGTGCCTGCAACTGAAATACATGCCCTTGACCGGATTCGAACCTGGGACCTTTCAGTCCTCACACGGACGCTCTATCCACTGATCCAAACCAGTTTCGGCAGTCAAAAAGCTTTTTAACTAAAGTATGAATTGTGTGTATTTCTGTATGCAAATGTGTACAGATTGATGTATCATCAAAAAGTGAATACACCTGTGTAACCTAGTTCCATTAAAAAAACACAACGTAGGGTCCAGTCAAGGTTCAGTAATTTCCTTTGATTATTGTGTCTTTAGTGTTCTAAAGTACTCTTTTTTATGAAGAGATAAGTCACATCAGTTTATTTCTTCTTCTCCCCTCTCTCCTTTCCTTTTCCTCTTCTCTTTCTCCTCTTCCTCCTCATTTCTTTCCTTCTTCTCTTCCATTTCCAGAAGAGTGTTCCAGGAGGCCCACGTGGCCCAGGGACCTAAGTGGCCCAGGGACCCAGGTGGCCCACGAGGCCCAGGCTTCTTACAGTGTAGCTTTGTGTGTCCCAGAATGTCACCTGCACCACTTTCTGTTGATCAGACAAGTTCCTACGGCCAGCTTAGAATCAAGGGGAAGGGAAATAGAAATTGGACTTCATCTCTTTTCCTTCCTTTCTTTTCATTTTTTTTAATTTTATGTGTGATTTTTAAAATTTTTGATAAAATACACATAAAATAAAAATGACCATTTTTGCCATTTTGAGTGTACAGTTCAGTGGCATTACGTGTATTCACAATGCTGTATAGCCATCACCACTATTCATTTTTTAAATAATCCCCAATAAAATCTCTGTACCCATTCAGCAATAACTCCCTTCCCCCATCCCCAACTGACTACCATTCTACTGTCTGTCTCTATGAATTTGACCTCATCCTATATAATAAAAGTCTAATATGCTAAGTATCCAGTCATCCATTCAACCAATCAAAGTATAATAAGCCAATGATATGCTAAGGCCGCTCAACCGCTAACTATGACGTGAACTGACCACCAGGGGGGCAGTTGACTGGTCGACCAGTCACTATGATGTGCACTGACCACCAGGGGGCAGACGCTCCGACAGGAAGGTTAACTTGCTGCTGGGGTCCAGCCGATCAGGAATGAGTGAGCAGGCCGGACACACCCTGGAGCCCTTCTGTAATCCCTTCCCTTGGGCTAACCTCCCGCATCTCTCTCCAGTCCCAATTGTGCATTGGTGGGGTCCCTTGGCCTGGCCTGTGCCCTCTCACAATCTGGGCTGAGGGACCCTCCATCCCCAGAGTGCATGAATTTCGTACACTGGGCCTCTAGTATAAGTATAATCCTCCTCTGTGTCTGGCTTATTTCATTTAGCATACTGTTCCCAAGGTGCATTCCCATTGTAGTATGAGTCAGTGCTTCCTTTTTAAGACTGGAAAATATTCCATTGTATGTATTGGACTTCACATACAGTGTGAACAGCTTGTGAATACAGAGAGGGAAGGACTTCATGGCAGACATGTTCGGAGATTGTTCTCAAGAGCTGTGATCTTCATTGTTGGGGAATCCTAAGGTCTGACTCTTTAACCTGCTGAGTAAACAGCAGAGAAGAGGCCAGAAGCAAGACCAGAACACAAATTAGAGAAGTACAAAGAAAAGGAGAAAAGGAATAATGGAGTAAAGAGAGTATCAAGAAGCATATATCAGCAGTTTTGTTTAAACCTAACTTTCTGTTTTCTTCCTTATCTTCAAATCCAACTTTCCTTCTGCCAGCCGATTCCTGAGGGTTATACCGGACCACAGTCCTGACCCTTCCACCTGATTTGTATAGCAGATCTGGTGTGTCATGTCATCCTCTGATTACTTCAAGATTCCCATTCAGATGTTAGTCTCCTGGTCACAGTCGCATTCCTGACAAGAACATGTTAATTTAGGGATGGCAGAGCTAAGCTGTGTTGGGGAATTATAGAGCCAGACACGTGAAGGACCTCCCCTTTTTTCTTACGCCCGATTGCTTAGCTCATGAGAAAAGTCACTTTCCCCAAGAAATGAGGGGTGATGAGCCGAAAGGGAGCCCTGGGAGATGAAAGATGGGGGAGATGGGGGAGAGGAGTTGCAAGAGATCAGGGCGAAGAGCCCTGGTAGGACAGAATTCCTCTCTCTCTCTCTCTCTCTCTCTCTCTCTCTCTCTCTCTCTCTCTCCCCCCCCCCCTCTCTCTCACACACACACATACACACACACACACACACACACACACACACACACACACACACTCGTACGGAGACGGGAAGTAACCTCTGAGACCTGTACATTTTCACCAGAATTAATGACTCATTTTGAAACTGTTCTCCAACTGAAGATTTGTGTCTTACTTTGGTGGAGAGAGGAAGAAGCCTTTCCCATTGAAAAAATGATTGGAAATAAATGTTCCCATATTTTAAACACTTTAACTCCAGGACAGGCACAACCTGAGTAAATCCGACACTTAGCGTCTCTGAGAGGAAAGGGAGACAGCTGGTTCTGTGCGCAGCAGTGGGCCTGTGCTTGGCTTGCCGGCCAGAAGCAGTCTGAATGTTAGTGATACGCCTGCCAAGTTTCTGGGAGTAAGGTGTCACGGGAGTAAGTTCTCTTCGGATCTGAGGATTAAAGCCACACAGACAAACCAAGTCAGTGCCTGAGTGAGCTCCCAAACAGGTTCTAAGCAGCCAGAGTCTGGGCTTTTGAGTGACTGTGATTTATTATGTTTTGTGGTTTCCATGGTGCTGGGGGGTCAATCAGAAACATTCATTTTCGCTCAACTACTTCAGAAAAGCATGGTGTCCTGTCCTCACCCACCTCCCCAGTGTCATTGTGTTGTGTTCAGATAACTTTGCTCAGGATTCCACATCTTTGTTTATGGTTCAAGTTATTGCTCGAAGTATCCCACTGTCTATTCTCCTGTTGTTGGATATTTGACTTTTTATTTTTTTGGTCTAATATGAATAAAGGTGTTGTAAATAGCTTCTGTAAGTCCTTTTGTGGGCAGTTGCACTTATTTCTCTGGGTCTATTTCTAGGAGTGAAATTGCAGGTCATATTTGCACTTATTTCTCTGGGTCTATTTCTAGGAGTGAAATTGCAGGTCAATACCCAGTATCCCCTATTATTTTTTAAATCTTTACGGTTGAGAGTATTACCTTTTTCAGTTTTCCCTATTATTGACACAATGAATGAACTAAAGGTTCATGAGTCCCAATTAATGAGCCAATATTGGTACATCATTATCTACTAAAATGTATGCTCTCCAGGTTTTCTTAGCTTATACCTAATGTCCTTCCTCTGTCCAGGATCCCACTCAGGACACCTTGTTACATTCATTGTCATGTCTGAGAAAGTTTCTTAGACTTTCCTTGATTTCCATGTTCTCCACTGTTTTGAGGAGTCCTTGTCAGGCACTCGGTAGAATGTGCCTCAGTTGAGATTTTTGGCTGTTTTTCTCATGAACAGACAGAGGTTATCATGAATGCTGGGGAGGAAGACCACAGAGGTAGAACACCATTTTCATGGTATCATGTGAAGGGTGCATACCACCAACAGGACGTATTAGTGATGTTAACCTTGGTCACCTGGTCAATACTGTGTTTGTCAGGTTTCTCCCCTGGAAGTTACTTCTCCTTGATCCTTTTCAGCCCACATTTATGGTGTAGGGAGTTGAGAGTAGAGTATCCCCATCAATTATTTGGAATTCCTCTGCATGGGAGATTTATATTTAATTTCTAAGCAATTGAAATACAGTTTTCTAAAGCAGTGGTACGTTTTATACCCGGACAGGAGATGTCTGAGTGTCCGTGTGCTCCTCATTCTCACCAACACTTAACTGTTGTCCACCTTTTTTATTTTAACCATTCTTGTTGGTGTAAAGTGGTATCTCATTATAGTTTTAATTTGCATTTATGATCATTAATGATGTTGACACCTTTTCATGCGCTTATTGGCCAGTTTATCTTCTTTTGTTAAATACATATTCCAGCCTTTTGCCCAATTTTGTTTGTTTGTTTGTTTGTTTGTTTGTTTGTTTATTTGTTTTAGCTAATGGCAACATGCCTAGGGCAGGGAGGGGTAGGGGAAGGAGAAAGCATCTGCCCAATTTTTACTTTGGGTTTCTGTTTTGAGCTGAGGAGTAATGTGTATATTCTGGAAAAGGTTCTTTGTTCAACATAGGCATGATATATTTTCTCCCAGTCTGGGGCTTGCCTGTTGACTCTTTAAATGGAGTCATTTGATGAGCTGGACTTAAGATTTTAATGATGCAGTTTGGGGTCTAGCATTGGGTGATGGACTCTCACCCATTCTATATCTGCTGCTGCTAAGCCTTAGTCATGAAGATTAGTGGTGTGCTTTCTTTTCAAAGCCTCTGATGATGTGGTAGATACAGCAGTGGTTACTGGTGCCGCTTTGTCTGACCGCTGATTGGGAGAAGGGATTGAGGGGCAACAGAGCGAAATTCCAGTCTTATCAAGAGAGGCGAAGCCTGAGTCACACAGAACTGGGCAAGAGCTCATCTCTATTTTCACGTGTCTACTACAGTTTCTGGCTAATAATGGCTCTGAGCTTCTTGATTTCCCTAGGTTCCATTTATATTCTAGAATTCTCCATTTGTCTACTTATCATTGGTTCTGCAAACCTCAGGAAAAATAACAACGGCTCAAGGAGAACATCACTATTGCTTATTGCCTCGCACAGATAAAAGACAGGGGCAGAACTCCCTTATCTGAAAAGGGGAGCGGGGAGGAAATAGGGACATGACATTATTGAGAACATTTGAAAGGCACTGGCATTCCTGAGCATATTTTAAGCATTCTAAAAAGTAGGGGGAAGTTTTTAAAACTAAAACCATGGTCTGACTTCTAAAAAATAATGCTTCCTCTAGGAAGAGAAGGTGAGTTTGTTTTATTCAGATAAAACCCTCTCTGAATCTAGCTGCTATCTTTTTCTAACTGCCTATTTCCTTGCCATTTCAGGTCAACCTCTTCGTGCTGCTCTCCGTGGTGTGTGTCCTCTTAAACCTAGCCGGGTTCATCCTGGGCTGCCAAGGGGCCCAGTTTGTGTCCAGCGTGCCCAGGTGTGACTTGGTAAGCAGTCCCGAAACGCCACCGTGCACCGGGCTGACCCTGCCTGTCCAGCTCCCATTGGGTGCCGGTGTGTAGCTGGCAGCATGGATCCACCAGGCAGCTCCTAAAGTGAAACCTGACGTTGGTAAAAGGAAGCTGTCTGCTAATTATTTCACTCAGGCTGTCAGTTATTTTGTTCTAGGCAGGAGCCAGCCAGCAGGATCCCAAACCCCAGTAATTCAGTGCATCATTAGTTAACTGGTAGATTGGGTATTGACTGTCAGTATCTATCTGCTCTCATCTAAAGAGGAAAAATGGGTATTATCAGAATACAAGTCAGCAGGCCTCCACCTACAACCTTTGGAGGCCAAAGGTGTTTCAGATTTCAGAGTTTCCCCCAACTTTTAGAAGATAAATGTGATATATAGACTATTTATTCTGTAGTACCCTCGTGCAATCTGGGACAGCGGCTGTAAGAGAAACTTTCAAGGTTTCAGAATTGAGTATAAGAGGTTGTGGACCTGTACCATCTCTGAACTTTTCAAAAATATTTTTGTATAGTTATTTTTTTGTGGGTCTGGTTTTATTTCTCTTGAGTAAATACACAAACACACACACACACACACACACACACACACACACACTCACACAGGTTATGAAATAAATGTATGTCTAAGTTCTTAAAAAAACTTCCTAAATAAATACCTTTAATTTAAAATATATAGCAGTTCCTGTAATAAAGGGCTTCCGCTCACATTTCTCCAGTGACCCTCCTCCAGCAACAAGTGTCTGTCATTTTTTGCCAGTCTCCTGGGACTGAAGTGAGAGCTCCTTCTTACTTTAGTTGGCAGTTCCTTAGCTGCTAAAGATGCATCTCCACTCTTTAGGCAGTTCCCAGAAGATTCTGATGTGCAGCAAGGGTTGAGAACCACAGTGCTGGTTGATGGCGGGAGGAAGGAGTAGATCTAACAGCCAATGTCAAGGTTGAAGAATGGATGTTGTTCACTTAGGCTTGGGGAGAGGTAGGTAGGTAGGTTAAAGAAATTGAGGAGAAGCTAGTACGTTTTTTAGAAACCTTGGGCAGAGGAGAGGTGAAGGATCAGGACCAGGAGAACATGGCCGTCTAGAATCATTTTGCACAGAGCCTTCGGGTTTCTCCAGCTGGGCACAGTCATTGCTATTCATTATTATTTGCAGAATGATTAAACTTTCAAATAGTCTTGTTTAAAGGGATTAACCTTCATACATCTGGAAAATTTTGCCGTCCACACTAGCTCACCCCAAAGGTTTCTGTATATTTGAATGTCGGGCGTTGTGTGAATAATGCAGCCGTGTGTGTAGCCCATATAGGCCTGGCTTCTCTCTTAGCGGAATGCCTTGTATCAAGAATGGACTTGTGGGAAGGGAGGACTTTATAAAAATGACGTCTTACCTGAGGGAGGTATAATCCTTCGATAAGATCTTAAGAATTACAGAAGCACAAGAAATACTGTGTGGTGTTGGAAACAGTGAGCTGGGGTCCTGCGTGGGGAGGAGAGGGCCTTGTGTACGTGGGCAGAATGGAGACACGCACAGAATGTATCATCTCTGTTTGCTGCCTGTTTGTTACTACTAAACAGTGCTGCCTGCACTGAAACAGGAAGCTCCCAGATGGAGACTTTAAAGGAGGAAGACCTTTGAGAGTAATATTTCCCTGCAGAATTTAATTATGGGAGTGGGACCAAGAGACAGCCACTGATCCCAAGAGGAAAGGAAAGTTCCAACCCGCCTAGACCCAGCCTGGAGAAATCCTGTCTGAATAGCCACCGTGGTTTTCCCTTCGAAGGCAGGAATGTAGGATGCATCTTCAACATTGTGAGAATGGAAGAAGAATTCACATACAGACAGCTCAGTGCCTGTGTGTGTGTGTGTGTGTGGTGGGGTGTGGACTTGGGTGTGAGGACACTGCTGAGATCGTCTCTGTGGACAAACTAGGAAAGGAAAGAAACCAAATGGGAATGAATGGACAGATGATAGAGTCCATCAAGGTAACTTTGGCTGTAATTATTTGTATCACAGGCAGCATTTACGTTAAAACCCGGGCATCAGTGTTTGATATAATAATGCATCCCTTTCAATGTGGTTTCAGGACAAGGAATCCATGGAGTTTTGGAGGAGGCAAAACTAATCTGTGTAGAAAAAAATCAAACCCTTGGTTGCCTTTAGAAGGGTGTGGGTGGGGATTGATGGGGAAGGGGCGTACTCTCATGGTCATGCTGTCTGTGTTGATAGGGTTTGAGTTACACAGGTAAATGCATGGCTCAAAATTCCTCAAATGGTATGCCTAACATTTGTGTATGAAAATTTTGTGTGTATATAAATTTGCAAAAAAAGAAAAACTATAACCAAACTAAAATAAAAAGTGTAATCCAGTAGTAGAATTTTTCCTTTAGTTTACTAGTCAAAATTTTCCTAATTTTCAAAACTATCATGAAATTTATTACTGTGGCTAGAGAGTAAAAATCTTCATTCAATAAGAAACTTTTTTTTTCTGATCAGTGAAGTTATCACTTCAAATAATTAAAACATTGAAGATGTAAACTAAGAGATCTCTTTGAGTACACAGGGTTTAGGGCTGCTGTTCACCAAAATGTACCATCTGCTTGTTACAGGCACACGGTAAACTGAGCTTCCTTTCCCTCTTGGAGTTAGGTGGGGACAAATTAGGTAAAGTGTTGAGTGTCATCGCCAAGAGAAAGATTTATGCTAGGGTTACCAGATTTAGCAAATGAAAATACCGGACAGGACATTAATTAAATTTGTATGTAAAATAAACAGCTAATAGCTTATACTATAAACATGTCTCATGCAATATTTGGGACATACTTATACTAAAAAATGGTCTATTATTTTTTTCAGATTTAACTGGGTGTCTTCCAATTTTATCTGACAACCCTACTTTAAGTGCCAATGTGCAATTTATCTTGTGTTCTCCATTTCTCTGGCACAGCAATGATTAATCCTGAGATGGTAGATACTCTATCAACCTGGGTCTCTAAGTTAATTTGATGAGCAGAGCCCCCTGCTGACCTAAATGGACATGTGGCATGTTCAAGAAATAACCTTGTTTGGTTAAGCCACTGGAAATTGGGGGCTGGTTGTTAGCACAGCATACCAGAGCCTGTCCTGACTGATACAGACTCTGCCTGACCCGAAACCCTGCCTTATCTCATTCTGTAGGATTGGTGCTCCTTGATGTAGCCTGTGCATTTTTTTAAATTAATGATGAAATTATTATTCTGCCTTTTTCCCCTTAAGGTGGACTTAGGTGAAGGCAAGATTTGCTTCTGTTGTGAAGAATTTCAACCAGCCAAATGCACAGACAAAGAAAATGTCTTGAAGCTCTTCCCGGTTCAGCCTTGTAGCGCAGTGCACCTTCTACTTAAGGTATTCTGGATGAATTCCATATCCCAGCAATAAAAACACGATAGAGCCCCGAAAAAGCAAAGTTACTTGTCACTGCCCTCAAATAGTTGTGCTGCTGAAAGCAGATGTGAACAACCCCTCATGGATGACTCAGAGACTGGAACACAGAAAGAGTCACATATTATTGTGTGTCTCTTGCATTGTGTGTGGACGGCTTTCTTTGTGTTCAAGAATTATAAAATAGTAAAAAAAATGTAAAGGAGTTTACACACCCACACGTACACACACATGAGGTAGCTTTTAGCAAACCCTTTAAATTGCTTGCCCATTTGCCATTGTTCTGATGCTCCTAGCTAGGTGTGAGTCTTGTGGGCTGTTGAATGCTATTGTTCTGGGACACACACTTAGGAGAGATATTGGCCAGAAGACACAGGAGAAATTCAAGCACTTTACCTCTTGTTTAATAGGGAACAACTATAATAAGCAAAAGAGATTAAAACCAAATCATCCCAGTTGAAGACGAATACAAAATTAATCTTAATAAAGGTTATTAACCTAATAAGGGAATTGGATAAAAATGATGTCCTGCCCAAACCGGTTTGGCTCAGTGGTAGAGCGTCGGTCTGCGGACTGAAAGGTCCCAGGTTCAATTCCAGTCAGGGGCATGTACCTTGGTTGCGGGCACATCCCCAGTAGGGGGTGTGCAAGAGGCAGCTGGTCGATGTTTCTCTCTCATCGATGTTTCTAGCTCTCTATCTCTCTCCCTTCCTCTCTGTAAAAAATCAATTAAAAAAAAAAAAAATGATGTCCTGCCTTAAGGCCCATCAGCCCAGGGAGTGACAAGATTAGTTGGTGAGCTGGGAGGCACTAGCGTTTGGCTACCACTCATGGTTTTCCTTTCTTAGACCTTTGTTTGGAGTTTGTGTTGGGGGGAGGAGGAATCTCTGAGCAGAGGAAGAAGCTGCCAGCTCTCTGGATAATGCAGGATGTAAAAACGGCTTCTTTCTTTGGCTTCTGGAGTTTTGGTGGCTGAGTCACCCCCAAACTTCCCGAGCCAGGACTTAGCGTAGGGAAAGCCCCACTGAGGAGCCAGGACTGTGGCAACAAACACTTGGGATCGCCTTTGCTGCTATTCTGAGACGCGTGCTCGGAGGAGAGAAGCCCTATTTACACCCGGGCGGCCTGCCCCCTCCCTTGTCCTAGTTGTGTGCCCTGGGCAGCGCTGCCAGCAGCTCCTGAAATAGAAGCAGCGGCCACAGATGCAGCGGCAAGCTGTCCGGGGGCAAGGCTGTGGGAGGGGGAGGCTGGAAACTCCAACTTCAGAAGAGAAACTCACTGCTTTCCTGGAGGGAGTGTTTCCAGACAGGGTCCTGGTGCTTGCAGAGGGAAATCGTGTAGTATCTGGTCTTTCTGGGACAGGAAGCTTCTGAGATACATTTTAAAATTATTTTAATCATTGTGTGAATCATAATAATTACAGCATTAAAAAATCCTCACCCAAGGATATGTTCACTGATTTTAGAGAGAGAGAGAACATCAATTGGTTTCCTCTGTACCCATCCCTACTGGATAAAACCCGCAACCTAGGTATGTGCCCCGACTGGGAAATCGAACCCAGAACGTTCTGGGTGTAGGATGTTCCAACCCACTGGGCCACCTGGCTGGGCATCACCAGCATTTTGGGGGGCCTTTACCGTGTAATTTCTTTCCATGAATTTTCTAATGAGAATTCTCCTACAGGGACAGTGTTATTCGTTCTTTGTACACGTGCTTATATTGCACCTGGTCAGCTGCTTTCAAGGACTCAGTGGCGTCTCTGTTTCCTTGTCCTAGAAAGTCCTCTTTGCGCTGTGTGCCTTGAACGCCCTGACCACCACCGTCTGCTTGGTGGCCGCCGCCCTTCGCTACGTCCAGATCTTTGCGGCCAGGAGGTCCTGCAGTGTAAGTCCCTGCGAGGTGGCACCTCCGCTGTGGTTCTGCGGAACTTCCCTGGGCCGATTGCTTCTCTCCCTGAACCTCCTCTCGGGGTGCAGGCTGCTGACTAATGCGGTGTTGTTTCGTTAGGATGAATCCCAGATTTCCGCCGAGGAGGTGGAAGAGCAGGGACGCATCCCAGACCCCGATGACTTCGTGCCGCCGGTGCCTCCCCCCTCCTATTTCGCCACGTTTTACTCCTGCACGCCCCGGATGAACCGCAGGTCCGTCTCTAAGCCCCACCTCACCCAGCTCTCTGGGGGGTGCTCTTAGTTTTGAGGACTGGAGCTCTGGACTTTTCTCCTAAATCTGGACAGGCTGTGCTATTTGGGGAATTTAAAAATTTCTCTCTCTCTCCCTTTCCCTCTCCCTTTCTCCCTCTCCCTCTTTCCCCTTCTCCCTCTCTCCCTCTCTTCCCCTCTTTCTCTCTCTCCCTCTCCCCCTCTCCCCTTCTCTCTTTCTCCCTCTCTCTTTCTCCCTCCCCCCCCCCCCCCTCTCTGATAAACTGCATGAAACCAAAGAAAAGTCAGACCTTGACCTAAGGATATACTTTTTAAATTTCAATTAGCTTCCCAGGAAAACTGACACCCAGGGAGATAACGGCTGTAATTTGACATGATTGAGAGCTGCGTTGCCCTGGAAACGCGCTCAGTTAGGCCAAATTGATGTTCATTATAACACCATCAGCAGGTCCCCAAATCATGCAGTTCTTCCCAGCCATTAAAAAGTGATGAATTATTAATCAATTCTCTCTGGTCTAGAAAAAAAAATAGACACTAGGCTTACTGTCGTTTTCAAATTCTAGCTCCAAATTTGATTGTTTCCTTTTTCTTTTCATATATATATATATATATATATATATATATATATATATATTTAAATCCTCACCCCAGGATATTTTTCCATTGATTTTTAGATAATGGAAGAGAGAGGGAAAGTCAGAGAGAAATATCAATGTGAGAGAAACACGTTGGTTGCCTCTTGCACACAACCCGACTGAGGCCCAGGCTGGGGAGGAGCCTGCAACCCAGGTATGTGCCCTTGACCTGGGAAACTTTGGTCCACAGACCGACCCTGTTGTACCCACTGAGCCAAACCAGCTAGGGCTGATTATCTGTTTCTTAACTCTCAGGAATTATTATTTAAAGAATGAAATGCTGTAACCCTTCCTCTGATTGTTATCAGGTGCTAGAATTGTAACTCTCTAAGAAATGACTTTATTCATTCAACAAACATTTAATCCATTCTGTGGCTTACTAACTAATCACTGTGCTGAGTTATTGAGGTCCAAACTGAGTGAGACCCACCCCCTCTGCATACGGAGGAGCTCACAGCCCAGGCCCTGCCGAGTGCGTATGCTTAGGACCCAGGAAGTGGCGCTCAGAGGAGAGGATTTACATGCCCGAGGAGGACCCTGCCCTGGTGGGCCGCAGGGAGCTTGAAGAGTCAGCGGGTCAGGGTTGGCGTCCTGGACAAGGTGATTTTAAGCTGAACTTAGAGGATAAACAAAATATATTTGAGCTTCCAAAGAGAAGCTCTGAATTCTACAGAAAGATGAGTATCTTTAGCTTGATAGTCAGAGGCCCAGGAATTTTTAATTTTTAATCTCTGAGGTACAGGTGGAAGGTTGTCACATTTGGTGCCAGGCATGGTTTTTGAAAATCCATTTTCTAGTGCTTGAGGCAGCCAAACATGACCCTGGAACAGGCCGCCAGGGGGAGCTAACTCCAGATGCTGTTCATGCTCTCTTCCTGTGTTAGAGTTACCCTAAACACCCCCTCCACACACACACACACACACACACACACGCACACACACACACACACACACACGCCCCCGCACACCCCCGCCTGGCCACCCACCTAGGTGGAGGTAGAGATGACCACTGAACCAGAGCAGGAAGCTGCTGGCGGGTCGGATGGGCTGGGGTGGCTCCAGGAACTGAACCCTTGAAGCTTCAAGGGTTAAGACAGCCTCCTTAGTCTCTTAGGAAATGAGCCCAGAATTATAGGGGCCATAGAGACAGCCACAAAACCCGAATTCTTTGTGCACGTTAGGTCACATTTGCTAAAACCTGAGTCCAATCTCAGGTTGCTTGCAGAGGGCTCATGGGAGGGTAAGCTGCCTGGCGTTTCATGGTGCGGGCGAGAAAAGCCCTCTTCAGAAGATTTCCGTGGCCCTTGAGGCTGTGGGTGAGCACTGGGTTGACCCAAGAAGAGGCCACAGACAGATTTAGTTTCCTGTAGCAGCAGAAAGGGGAGAGTGACTCATGTGGGCTTGGGTTTGGAGGTGTGCCTGTGGGGCAGCCCCGCTCCTCCCCTCCCCTCCCTTCCCCTCCCTTCTCCTCCCTTTCTTTCTGTCCTCCCCCCTGCTCCTCCACAGTCACGGTGAGCAGGGTGGGCATTGCCACTCTTGGAGGAGGGTATACATGCATCTCTGGATCTGTCCCTTTGAGTCCCGAGACAGCCCCCGGCCAAACGTAGGTTGGAAAAAGACAGGCACACTTCACATCAAGGGCATTGCTATTCAGAACTTTCTGGAAGGAACGTAGGGGGAGGAGGTTCAAGCAAAACAGGCTGGTGAGGAAGAAGACGCTCCTGGGCCTGAACCATGTACCTGGAGCCTAGAGCACATCTCCACGGGCAGACGCTCCCATTTCCGAAATCCCGCCATCTCAGCGGTCAGCCCACTTCCTTTTTTTTTTTTTAAATGGCTAAATTTATTCACCTCTCTATACATATGCTCTCCGAGATATTTTTAAGTTTGATCAACTTTGCTAGATTCTCAGTATAAATCAACTTTGTAGATGCTAGATGTTTAACCCCAATTGGTAACCTTTCTTGTAAGCAGGCAGGCAAAATATTGATGAATGTTATTTAAAAATTTCCATGACCAGTTGTGTTAAGTGTTTTCACACAATCGAGGCTCCCCATTTCCTGTTAGGTGTTGTGACCTCTCCGAAGAGGCTTATTTATTTAACTTCTATAAATACAACATGCATTGGTGTCTCCTTGAGAAAGGGCTTCTCAGGTTACTGTCATAAACAGAGGCCCCACTGCAGTCCCGGCTGCCGTCCAAGCGCCGGCCATCTACCTAGTGAATCGATGTGCCGCCCGGGAGGGGGCTGGGCCCCAGCGCCACTACCCGGGGGAGTCCCCGTTCTCAGAAACGGGCTGGAGCTAGGGGTCAGAAAGGAGACTCTAAACTACAGGCTGTCCCCCAAAAATGTGTACTCATTTGCAGCGATGGCTCAGTTTTGAAAAAGAGATGTAGTTTAACACTGACTTTATAATTACTCAAAGTGCACATATATGTTTTTGTGACACCCTGTATTTTGTGAACATGGACCTGGATGTCACCTGCTGGAGAACATTAAAGAAGTGGGGGAGAGACAGGTGGGTGGACCTGGGCATTTCTTAAAAGCGAAGACAAAGCCCACCTATTTGTTTTCTTTAAAATAAAACATATATATATATATATATATATATATATATATATATATATATATATATATATGTTTTTATTGACTTCAGAGAGAGGAAGGGAGAGGGAGAGAGAGAGAAACATCAATGATGAAAATCATCGATTGGCTGCCTCCTGTACACCCCCTACTGGGCATTGAATCTGCAACCCGGGTATGTGGCCTGATGGGGAATCGAACGGTGACTTCCTGGTTCATAGGTTGACACGTAACCACTGTGCTACACCAGCTGGGCCATTCGCTTAACGAGATTCCAAACCCACCCTCAGGCTGACCCAGGGCTCGGCTGCTGGGCAGGTACCCTTGCCTGGCTCCCCGCTCCACCGTGTGCCCAGGAAAAGGCGCACGCAGCTTGCCCCGGGCACAGAGGACGGTCAGGCTTTGGTCAAGGGCATATCAGTTGCTGTGTCCCCCTCGGATGAGTTCTCGAGGCCTGTTGGTAGGATCATGTTCTGCACGCTCTGCTTGGGTTCCCTGTTCACCTTCAGGGCTCAGGAGCACGAAGCAGAGAAGGTTTCCTGGAGACTCTGGGATGAACTTGGAAGAGCCCAGGCTCCGGAGGCTCCTAAAGGGGTGACCCTGGGTGGCTCCTCTGCCATTTCCGAGCTCCAGTCTCTTCCTCTGCCTGCGTGGTCATGGGCCGCTGAGATGCTTGTAACAAGAACGTGGCCATGAAAAAGCTTCCAGAAGTGAGAAGCTTCCATTGCGCTCTATCCCTGTTAGTCGCTCTGTTTAGAATGTTTTTGGCATGTCCCTTGTTCTTAAGGAACATTTAGCCCTTCATTTTGCCTCTGCCTTATCAGGCAGCAGTTTTCTAAAGACACTCATTCTTAGTGAAAATCTGATCATCTTTCCCAGATATAACAGGGTTTCCTTTCAGCCACCAGGCACCGGTTCCTTTGGCGGAGTCCTCAGTCCCGCTGTGCACTGGATCGCGGGTGTGTGTGTGTGTGTGTGTGGGTGGGTGGGTGGGCACTGACAGCCTGCAGCTGCCTCGTGCCCCTCCCCCAAATAGAGCAGAACACCCCCCCTCTACTCCCCGCCCCCCATTAGAGCAGAACTCTCCCCCCCTCTATACTCCCCGCCCCCCCCCCCCGCCCCCCCATTAGAGCAGAACTCCCAGAGGGAAGGCCGGGGCCAGCCATGGTTGGAAACCTCTCCCAGTGAAAGCCAGGAAGGATCAGGAAGAAACCTGTCAGGAGAGAGCAGACCCGTTCCCCCCACACAGATCCTAGTTACCCACAGAGGGAAATGGGAATCAATGCGGAAAAGCCGCCTGCGAGGAAGGGGACTTTCCTTCTGCATCCGCTGTAGCAGCATCTCCCATCGAAACGAGGCTTTCCTGGCCCTTTTCATCACAACCAGAGAGGCCATTCCTGCTTTCGTTTTTGTCAGTTTAGATAAAGTACGCCCCTTCTTCTCTGTCAGTTTTCTTCTTGTAGAAATTTCTGTAATTTAGGGTCTAAAATGGAAGCCCTTTCTTCTCTGTGAATGTCTATAGTGGTAGCCACTGGGCTGGGAATATAAAACAAGGACCACCAGCGCTGACAGACAGACAGGCAGACAGACAGGGCTTCACTTTCCAGGCGGGGGCCCAGCAGTGAGGACACGTGCAGAGCTGGCTGAGGGGAGACGTTTGTAAGGACTAGAAGACAGCTCATGAGGTTGGGGTTAGGGCGTGAGGAGAGGACAGGAGGGGGTGCCCGGGTCCGTGGAGTAAACAGGTCACCATGTGCATCGGTCCGGAGAGCATCTGCAGTCAGGCCCTGCTTGGCGTTTGTAGCTGTCGAACAGCTTCAGCTGCGTTGGAGCGTTGGGAAGGAATTGTGGCAGGTCCTGCTTGGAGGGAGAATCTGATCTCCCTTTCTTGGTAACTTTCCCAGGAACCTCTCCCCCACCCACAATGCCCCTCGGAGAGACCCTCCAGGCTGGTGCCTCTCTTTAGACACAGCATGTGCTACATACTGAGCTGCACTATCCATGCAATCGGGTGTCAAGCAGGGATGGCAGTCTTCCTTCCGAACAAAGATCAAGGGGAAAAGGGGAGAGATTTCTGCTTTATTTTATTTTATTTTATTTTAATTTTTATTTAGGTTGCAGAAGTCTCATTCTTCTACATCCCAGGATTCCAGAAGTTTAACTGTTAGGGATAAAGGACATTACATCTTTTTCAACTTCTTTTCCTCTACCCGTTGCATTTTTGAAAATGGGCTCCAGGTGTGACCTCCAGAGAGCACCTTTCCCGGCAGCAGTGCCGCGCTCATGGCTCCAGAGCCGGTCTTCTCCTTCGTCTCCTCAGCGTGTGTCCGTGTTTGCATTTCAAGAACAGACGTTAAACTTTGCTGTTACCTATTTTTTTTTTCATCCTCCAAAACTCCATGGGTTGAATATAGGTTTTTGGGGTCTTCTGTGTGTTTTTAAAAAGTGAGGTACAATGAAATTGGATACAATTTCAGGTGTGAGACATAGTGATTTGCCATTTATATATATGGCAAATGATCTCCACAATAGGTTTGGTTAGCTGATGCATCCTTGAGAATTTTTAAGACCTACTGTCTTAGCAACTTTCAAATACAATTCAGTACTATTAACTATAATCGCCATGCTGTACATTACATCCCCAGGACTTATTTTATAACTGGGAGTTTCATTCAAAGGTACAAACTTCTGCTCGGCTGGCATGGCTCAGTGATTGAGCGTTGACTTATGAACCAAGAAGTCAAGGTTTGATTCCCAGTCAGGGAACAGGCCTGGGTTGCGGGCTTGATCCCCAGTGTGGGGCGTGCAGGAGGCAGCCAACCAATGATTCTCTCTCATCATTGATGTTTCTCTCTCTCTTTCTCTCTTCCTCTTTGAAATCAACTTAGAGATATTTTTTAAAAGGTACAAAATTCCACATATTTTTAACTATTATTTAATTTGATAATTTTTTTCTTTTTAATATTTTCCCCATCATTCTTTATCCCCTCTTCCACCTCTACCCATTACCCCTGCCCTCACCACAGTGTTGTCCATGTCCCGAGTTCTCTCTTTTTATTATTTTCTGCTCAATCCTCTCTCCCTTCCGCCCGCCACTGCCAACAAGAGCTGTCTGCCTGTTCTCTGTCTATGAGTCTGCCTCTATTTTGCTTGGTAGCTAAGTTTTTTAAGTGTTATTTTAAAATGTAGGTTCTTTGTTACGTAGGGGTGTGTGTGTGTGTGTGTGTGTGTGTGTGTGTGTGATGTTCTGTGCACACTGGCAGGAAAGCTTGTGGGGTGTTTGCGTTTGTTTTCTGCTGTCAAAGATCCCTCACCCACAGGACACTATGCACAGTGCCCAGCATGCAGCAGGCGCCCCATCAGTGCTTGGTGCACGGCCACCTTCAGGAGGGGGCGCTCTGCTCCCTCCGCTGTGTGCTGCTTTGTCTCTGAGCTCTGATGTGGTGTGCTTTATTTTAAAAATGTGTCCTTTCAAATATATTTAACAAGTCATGAGTGTCTCCCACGAATCAGACATTAGGGAAACCCAGGTAAGAATGGTGCCGTGTCAGAAATAATTGAGTTTCTCCGTGTTTCTAATTTTGTCTTTAATTGAGGTGACATTAACCAGTTGGAAATGTACAATTCAGTGGCACTTAGTACATTCACATGCAACCATCACCTCCATCTAGTTCTAAAGCTTTTTATTTTTCACCTCCAAGGAGTTCTATATCCATCCATCGACCACTCCCCACTCCGTTCTCCCCCCAGCCCCTGGCCACCGCTCATCTGCTTTCTGTCTCAGGGATTGCTGTTTGCTTTTTGCCTCGTGGGTTTTAAAGGAGCAATGGTATCGCACACGATGCATTGCTGCTTGCCTAAGGGGTAAGCATCCAGGGGCGAAGGCCAGCGTGCGGGAGCCGCCGGGTCAGCTGGCCTGTGTGCAGAACGTGCTTCCTGATGCCAACATGCTTTTCCCAGGATGGTCGGTCCTGACGTGATCCCGCTGCCGCACATATATGGAGCAAGAATCAAAGGCGTGGAGGTGTTCTGTCCCCTGGACCCCCCGCCTCCGTACGAAGCCGTGGTGAACGAGACGGACCGGGAGCAGGTACTGTCCATGCAGGTTCGCTTTGGCGTGTTGACGGCAAGTAGGAAAAGCCGCATTGGGTACAGAGAGCAATTGAAGATCTTTTGCTCGGCAGATTCTTTTTAAGCTCCCTGGGCCCAGATGATGCTTGAGCTGAGTATCAACCAATATTCCTCTCTTTTTCCTGTGATGCAGACGTCTTCATTCCAAATATCAGAGGGATCAGAGGCCGCCACCAGCCCGTTGGAACCGATCGGCGTGCCAGTGACTCAAGGTAATGCACACACGGTCACTGCCCACACCCGTGAGGCAGTAAGTTAAAACATGATAAAATAATGATCTCTCTGGTATTTGTTGGAGGTCAGATATTCTTGGAGATATGGCCTTTGCAAGTGGGGGATAACATTGACTGGAAATACAGATATCCCTAGAATCTGTTAGGAGTTGTCAGACTATTCTCAGGGACCTGTGAAATACATTAGAGTTTAATTTGGCATTCCTGTGTTTTCCAACCTAAGACTTTTATTTTCTTCTGTTAAAATGAGATGTTTTGAAGAGAAAAGGAGCGTTTCATTTCTTGCCAGGGCGATTTGCTGTGAGATCATGCTCAGGTCATGCTGCCGTCATAGGCAGAGATTTTTGATCCCCAGTCCTCCATTAAGTAGTAGTCGGTTTGTATTTATCTTTGTAATTTAAGGGGACATTGCTGCAGCTTTCTCTCTTTGGGGGGGGGGGGGGGGGGGTTTAAGTGTCCCAGAAAATTGTCCACCAGGACAAAATTGCACACGGTGATAAATAATGGATCAGCTTTTAGCTCTTATAGACAGAGGTGGTTTTTCAGCAGTGCCATTTGGAGTTGGGTTTCTGACCTGTTCACCTTCTGTCTCATGTTTCCTGAGTATGTTTGTAATTCATCCATTTCTTGTTTCTCTTTAAAAATCTTTATTGTTGAAAGTATTACATATGTCCCCCGCATTTCCTTCATTGACCTCTTCTAGCTCACCCTTGCCCCCTGCCCCAGGCATTTACCTCCCTGTTGTCTGTGTCCAAGGGTTATGATATATGCATACAACTTCTTTGGTTGATCTCTTCCCATCCACCTCCGTCTTCCCTCTGAGATCCCACAGTCTGTTCCATGGTTCTATTTCTCTGGATCTATTTTGTACTTCAATTTATTTTGTTCATTAGATTCCACCTATTATTGAGACCATGTGATTCTTGTCTTCCTCTGACTGGCTTATTTCGCTTAGCATAGTACTCTCCAGGTCCCTCCATGCTGTCTCAGAGAGTAAGAGGCCCTTCTATTTTACTGTTGCATAGTGTTCCATGGTGTAAATATACCACAGCTTTTTTATCCACTCATGTACTAATGGGTCCTTGGACTGTTTCCAGATCTTAGCTATTGTAAATTGTGCTGCTATGCATATAGAGGTGCATACATTCTTTCTGATTGGTATTTTGGGTTTCTTAGGATATATTCCTAGAAGTAGGATCATGGGTTCAAATGGCAGTTCCATATTTAATTTTTTGAGGAAACTCCATACTGTTCTCCACAGTGGCTGCCCCAGTCTGCATTCCCACCAGCAGTGCATGAGGATTCCTTTTTCTCCGCATCCTCATCGACTTGTCCTTTGTTGATTTGTTGATGGTAGCCATTCTGACAGGTGTGAGGTGATATCTCATTGTCGTTTTAATTTGTGTTTCGCTGATGATCAGTGACTTTTAGCGTGTTTTCATATGTTTCTTGGCCATCTGTATGTCCCCTTTGGAGAAGTGTCTATTTAGGTCCTTTGCCCATTTTTTAATTAGATTGCTGTCTTCCTTGTGTTAAGTTGTATGAGTTCCTTATACATACAACCCTTATCAGATCTATCATTGTCAAATATGTTCCCCCATTATTTCACTTCTTAAAAATGTTCCCCAGCCGAAACCGGTTTGGCTCAGTGGATAGAGCGTTGGTCTGCGGACTGAAAAGTCCCACGTTCGATTCCGGTCAGGGGCATGTACATTGGGTTGCGGGCACACCCCCGGTAGGGGGTGTGCAAGAGGCAGCTGGTCGATGTTTCTCTCTAATCGATGTTTCTAGCTCTCTATCCCTCTCTCCTCCTCTCTGTAAAAACTCAATAAAATATATTATATAAAAAAAAAATGTTCCCCAGCCCCAGCTTAGGCTCACAAATAATGTGATTTTTATTTCCCCGAGCAGAAGTCACCCAATTCCAGAGTGGTTTCACTGATGCATTTAGTGGCTACTGGCTCTTTAACTTGGCTCAACAGAAGTTCCATGGCCCACCCTGCAGATAGCCCTCTGCCTGCACTTGGTCTGCAGCCCACAGGGCAGCCCCTCACCTGTGCAGGCATTATTTTCCACCAACAAGCCCGTCCCGAACGGTATGAGAGGGCTCGGAGCTCTCCCATGCCAAGGCGATCGTGCGGTAATGCACACCCTCTCTCTCACCGGGATGTGTCACCGGAGAAGATACTGAGCCCCTTTAGGAAAAGCTGACACTCTGGCATGGCTTCACTGTTTGGAGGTGAAGGTTCTGTTTGTCTGAGGCCTGGCATGGGGGCTCGGAGAGGCAGCGTTTCCCACAGTGCCGGGAAGCAAACTTCTCGGGCCGGCCGCCTAAGCAAATGTTGTTAACCGTGTGGCTCTTGCCCCAGCAGGTTTGGGCTCACAGGTGTTTCCTGTCCAAATTTCTGAGGGCTGCAGCTGGAAAAATAATTTTTGTTTCTCTTTTAAAAAAAAAAATACTTAGGTGGGAACATTCCTAGCACACCTGGAGAAGAAGGCGCATCCACTTCCGTTGCCAACACAGACCCGCCATGTCCCGGGAGGAGCCCGAGTGCCCACCAGCCCACGATGAGAAGGTCAAAGAGCGACCCTGTGTTCCATCCTTCCGCAGAGCGAGGTGAGGCTGCCCCCCAGGCTCCCGCAGAGCCCGTGCTTACCTCCAGGGGCCACGTGCAGGCAGGTGGCTCCGGCCACCCTGGGCCCTGCAGTTCAAGAGATGCCTTGAGAAAGTAAGATATTTTACAAGCACATTAGGATACGTCTGCCCCCATCTTTTAAGCTGGTGGGGTGTTTTTATTTTATTTTATATTTTTAATATATTTTATTGATTTTTTTTACAGAGAGGAAGAGAGAGGGATAGAGAGTTAGAAACATCGATGAGAGAATCATCCATCAGCTGCCTCTTGCACACCCCCTACTGGGGATGTGCCCACAACCAAGATACATGCCCTTGACTGGAATCGAACCTGGGACCTTTCAGTCTGCAGTCCAATGCTCTATCCACTGAGCCAAACCGGTTTCAGCTATTTTATTTTTTTAAAAAATATATTTTTATTGATTTCAGAGAGGAAGGGAGATGGGGAGAGAGATGGAAATATCAATGATGAGAATCATTGATCCATGACCTCCTGCATGGCCCCTACTGGGGATCGAGCTCAAAATCGGGGCATGTGCCCTGACTGGGAATGGAACCCTGACCTCCTGGTTCCTAAGTTGATGCTCAACCACTGAGCCACACTGGCGGGCAAGGGTGTTTTTCTTTTTAAATCATTGTCATCAAAAGCATTTGGTTGCAGACGACACTGTGGTAGGTACTACACGAAGGAAATAACGCCAGCCTCTCTCTGATCTCTGCGTACTCGCGATCATGTGGGAATACGTATTCTCTCTCAGGAGAAGTCAGAGGGAGGTCTTATTTGCATTCCCTTTTCTGTAATTTAATGTTAGTTATCTTTTTGCTGAGTACGAATGACTGTATTATTTAAATCCCACCTTGTTTTAAGAACTTTGGATTAGAGTGAAACACTTCATCCCCTCCCTCTCTGTTTTGAGTCTGTTTGTGTCCAGATATTATTTGAATATATGAATGCCTGAACATCTCCAAATATGTCTTCAGTGTAGAAAATTGTAAAATAAATAAATAAATAAATAAAGGGACGAAAGGAAGAAAATGAAAAACTGTAATCCTGTGCGCACCGGCTCTTCTCGGTGACCTGTTCTCACCAGTGCCTTCGCTTTCCTGCTCTCACCTTGCCTTCTCCGGGCCTGGACCGCCCCTTCATCCCACTCCTGTCCCTCTGACGGCCTGTGCTGTGGGCCCCAGTCTCCACTGACTGTGTGGGAACCAGAAAGCACTCCTCTCCTCTCCTCTCACCAAGAGGCCCGCCACCGCCCCGCCCTCCCCCACGCTCCTGAGTGCCGCTGCCACCCCAACAGGCGGGCAGCTGGCCCTTCGCTCCTAGGCCCCACTTCACTGCCATCGCTGCCCTCCCGGGCAAGCTGAGGACTCGAGCTGGTCACCCGCCGGCTTCAACGGGAACATTGCTGTCTGCGCAGCTCAGAGAGGTCTTTCCAGAATCCCTTCCCATGCTGCAGCGCTGCCGGGCGAGGAGGACCTGTGTTTACCTGTTGCCTTCAGGGGGCTGGTGTGGTCCCGGTCCTCACACCTGAGTGTCCGTAGGGAGTGCTCCTGGGAGGTCCCGGTTCCGTGACATGCCTGTGACGGCCCAGGAGGACCGCTCTCTGTTCACTACCGTTTGCAGATCCTCGTGCCTGCGTTCTCCAGAGGACGAGGGTGCTCCCCGCCCTCCACCTGCTCTCCCACCCTCTGCTTCCTTTCCTCACTGACTCTCAGATCCTGCTTAGCAGGCCTTTGCAGACTGGAACCTCCAGGGCCGCGTGCACCGAAGGCTGCTGGCCGGCTTCTGAGCACGCGGGAGCCAGGCCTGCATCCCCCTTCACCCGCCTGAGGTGCCACTGTGCCCTGCACCCTTCCTTCTCGCTGAAGCAGGTAGTTGTGGAAGTGAGAGCCTGCGGTGGGTTTTCCAGGCCCACTGCTGACATCTGGAACGACCTGGTTTTCCTGCACTTATAGCTCTCTTTCTGTAACCGTGAGCCGTAAAGTGCTGCCCTCAGCCCCGGTGCGAGCACTGATACCGTGTCCGTGCAGTGCCCTGGCGGATGGTTAGGACAAAGGTACAGTCCCCGTGCACAGAGCCTTCCCCTCATCCCACGAGTCTTGTCTCCCCTCAGCCCCTGCCTCTCAGCGGCTCCTTCATCCTGCCCCTTGAACGTTCCTCCATCAGCCAGCCACGCTTTGTCCGCTTGCCCACCCATCCCAGACATCGGCCATCACCCCATGACCCCGCTGCTCCGCTGTGGTGTGTACTCGGGGTGCCCATCTCGATCGCCTGTCTTTACCGCGGGGGCAGTGTTTCCCGTGGCACAATGAAACGGGTCGGGGACACATCCTGTTGGAACGACATCAGGAAATAAGCTCATGTCATAGCTGTTGGTTTTGTGTGTGTGTGTGTTTTCTTTTTTTCTTTTGCAAAATGAAAAGCAAGACGCGCATGGCTGTTGGCATCCATCATGTGCTTTCCGCGCCGAGTCCAGCGGCCCGTGCTGTCTCCCAACGGGCCCCTGTGTTTGTCTGCCCACAGCTGCTCCCGTGCTCAGCTGCGAAGCCGCCACCCAGACGGAGGGGAGGCCGGAGCTGGCCGCGGTGACCCTGCGGAGGGGCGTGCAGCCCAGGGCGGCCAGGTGTAGGCCGCAGTCCCTGATCGACTACAAGTCCTACATGGACACCAAGCTGCTGGTGGCCCAGTTCCTGGAGCAGTCCTCCTGCGCCATGGCGCCCGACATCCACGAGCTCGTGGAGAACATCAAGTCGGTCCTGAAGTCCGACGAGGAGCACATGGAGGAGGCCATCACGAGTGCCAGCTTCCTGGAGCAGGTAGTTTTAACGCTGTGATCCGGTCTGAGTCACATCACTTGTTTCCACAGCAGCCTAAACGGCCTCTCCGAGTTCCCGCCCCAGGCACCGCAAGTTCACGGTCGCTGTGTCAGGGGCAATGTGGTCCGGAGGTGGTGGATTGGGGGTAGGGTGAGTGGAGAGGAAGCCGGAGCACTTTCTTTTCAGGCGGGGTGACTCTCCCCAGCCTTCTTGGCCCCAAGGAAGAGGAACCGTTTTTCTGGGATTGGGCGCCTGGAAAAAGCCAAGGCTGCAGCTTGGGGCCAAAAGCAGGGGGCGTGGGCAGTGGGGGGCACATGCAGCAGTTGGCTCCCTGTGTTGAAAGTGTCCCTAAATGCGGCATGTTTTCTCAGCCCATTGACCATGACGGACATGCCTGAATTTTAATACGGGCAAGATTCTGAGAGCCGTTCCCATTCCTGTGAAAGGTTTGGCAAGATACCCAAGCTGATAGGACCGAATGGAACACACACCCTTCTTTCCAGAGGTTAAAACCTACAAGGCAATCCCCCGAGGGGAAGCCACAGGGAGAAGATACAGGTGGGCGTGTGCACCATCCTCTTCGGTGTCAGGGCTCTCACGAGGCAGCCCTGCACCTTTGTTCCTGAAGGAGGGGCCTTGCCTTCTGATGAGAACTGGGGCTGGGCCACATCTTCCATTACCCACCTCCTTTTAAAAGCGGTCACCTTGGGGGCGTTTTCTGCACTGCTCCCGGTACATGGGGTGGCGGCGAAGGCAGCCCTGTTACCTGGCTGCGTGCATCCAGTGCCAGCAGATACTTCCTGGTCACAGAGCTCAGGTCATTACCAGCACCAGGATCCCGGGTAAAATTCCAAGGCAGTTTGTCCCAGTCCCCTTCTCACTGTCCTTTCTGTTCCCCTATTCTACTTCCTGGTCGCTTCTAACAGAAGCCACAGGCAAAGTCTCTGCAGTCCCTTAGGAGCACAGGAGCAATTTGATTCCTCGCAGGAAGAGGTGCATGAGCCAGGGACCCTCTTGTCTGCTTTCTGAAAGAGTGGTTGGCCTGTGGCCCTGGGTCAGGCTCTAGGCAGTATCCCACGTTGGGGAGACATTTCCGTCCCGGAGTCCCTGCCTCCTTTCCTCTGTGCGGCTTCAGTGGCCCACTAAGCAGGAGCAAGCATTTGGATCCCTGGAAGGCTGCCGAGCTCTGATGAGGCAAGAGCCAGAGCATCCGCCACGCAGGTGGTCTGGACCTTCCGCACAGGCTTGCTCTCTGGGACATCACTGAGGGGGGAAGGACAGCAGGTGCTGTCGCCACAACATTCACTGGGCCTGGGTCAAAGTTCAGGCGCTGGGGCTATTGGAGTAGACCTGGGCCATCTACTGGAGCCGTCCCAGCTTTTGCACATTTTCACTTTCTCTACGTTATTAGAATGCATTTTTAGATCCACTGTAAGTTTCACCAATTCAAAACCACTTCTCCTAACTTACACGTAACAATAGTTATGATTGTTGGAATTTTCTTCTTTCTCAGGAAACAAGGAAAGGCCTTAAATACAGAATCATAGAATGTTAGCAAATCTGATAACTCTTTGGGGGGTTAACTTTTTAATGACCTTAAAGTCTCACAATGGGCCCTGGCCGGATGGCTCGGTTGGAGCGCTGTCCTGTGCACCAGAAGGCTGTGGGTTTGATTCCCAGTTAGGGCATATAACTAGGTTGTGGGTTCAATCCCTGTATGGAAGGCAACCAATCGATGTTCTCTCTCACCTGTCTCTCTCGAAATTAGTTTTAAAAATCTTGTCCTTGGCTAAGAGTAAAAAACAGTTCTGAAAGGTACAAACTAAACAAAATGTCATCCCAATGATTGTTCTATGTCAACAGGGGTCCTCAAACTTTTTAAAGTGGGGGCCAGATCACGGTCCCTCAGAGAGCTGGAGGGCCGGACTATATGAACTACTAATTCCTACTGTAACACCTCGGCTGCGCTCACTGCCCAAAAAACCTGGCGGGCAGGATCAGACTCCTCTGCGGGCCGCATGTGGCCCACGGGCCGTAGTTTGAAGACCCCTGTCTATGACATGGATGGTAACAAAGCACCGGCTTCTCCCAGGGCACTGACAGTATTGTGGGTCATAGACGGACTGTGCAGTGTCACAGACTTTTCATGTACTGGACAGCTCTCCCCTCATCCATCCCAGTTGGGTGAGGAATTTATCATGTTTTTGTCATTTTTACAAAATAGTCATATTATGATGTCAAAAGTAGAAACGTTCTTGAGAGTTTTTACAAATAAACTGGATTGGTTGTTATGCTGTTTATTGAGGGGCTATTTTTGATCAGTTAGAAGCATCATTGGTTTTGGTTGACATTTTGTAAGCTCATCACCTGGCTGCAAGGCCAAATCATAGTCACCAAATGTGTGAGTCCCTTAGTGTCGCCTGGGTTCTTGTTGCAAGTGCAGATGCTTGAGCCGCACTCCTCACTCACGTGTGCAGGGAGCTGGGAACCCACGTCTCTGACAGGCCCCCGCCCCTTCCTGTGATGTGCAGGCCCCCGGGAGGCCACAGCGAAATTGGGGAAAGTGATGACCAGTGTTCATTATAAAGCAGTGGTCGGCAAACTCATTAGTCAACAGAGCCAAATATCAACAGTACAATGATTGAAGTTTCTTTGGAGAGTCAATGTTTTAAACTTCTTCTAAAGCCATTTCTTCAAAATGGACTGGCCCAAGCCCTGGTATTTTGTGGAAGAGCCACACTCAAGGGGCCAAAGAGCCGCATGTGGCTCGAGAGCCGCAGTTTGCCGACCCCGGGTATAAAGCAAGACATTGCAATAGCTGAGTCAGCGAAGTGAGGCAGGGCTACCTTTGAAACCATAGGACATCTGGGGAATGTGCTAGAAACTTTAGGGAAGAGGCACTATGGTAAGCCTCTCTGGAATTCCACATGGGTTCCACTTTGGGAGAACGCCCTCTTTTCTTTCTCAAGGCAACTAAACGTCACATGGACGGACGTAGGAGGCAGACCCAGGGCCTCTGGTGAAGTGTAACCTCTCCCCACCCTCTTCCTTCTCCCAAAGATCATGGCCCCCCTGCAGCCCAGCCCGCTCCGGGCCCAGCTGCCGCCCTCGCGGAGACAGCCCGGCGTGCTGCACCTGCGGAGCTGCGGGGACCTGAGCACTTTCGTGGCGGCCGGGAGGCCCCGAGTGGAGCGGAGGCCGCGGCGGGCGGCCGAGCGGCCACACAGCCTCATCGGCGTCATTCGCGAGACCGTCCTGTGAACCTCGGGAGCAGGAAGGAAGGAGGGATCCCCTCCTCACCGTGCAGCGTCCAGGGTGGGGGTTGGGGTCCCCCCTCTGGGAACTGCTCTAAAAGGGGGGCCCTTCAGAGGACACCCGTCCTCGCTCTATGGCGGCTCACCTGGCTGCTGGCCGAGGGTTCTTCAGGCCTATTGGGGGTTGGGTGCATCAGATTGGAGGCTGTGAAGGTAGCAACCCTCCCCCCCCTGCCGGCCCCGCCCTGGAGTAGGTTAATGAGTCCTCGCCCACACACCACCTGGTGGCTCTCTTGCTCGTCCAGCCCTGTCCCTGGGGGCAGGTCTGCTGGGCTGCTGTCGATAGACTCTGCGGCCACACACTGCTCCGTGAGAGAGGAATCGGCACGCACCCACTGGGGATCGCCTGCAACCCAGCCATGTGCCCTGACCGGGAAGCGAACCGTGACCTCCTGGTTCCTAGGCCGACGCTCAACCACGGAGCCACGCCAGCCGGGCTGGCATGAAGCACGGATGATCAGCCCCCATGCTCCCATCATCAAGTCCCTGCGTAGATCGCCCTGCAGTCACTCCCCTTAGGAAAAACAGGGAACTTTTTCAGTGACAAATCGTAATGACAGACATTTAGGGGGGGGTATTCCTAAATGTTGATTCCATTCATTCATGCTTGCAGAACTAGAGATGGCTAAGGCAGAACTGAGAATAAAACGTTTACTTTGGACCTCTGGACTCGGTGTACCACGTTTGTGTGTGCGGACGGGGCCACACCCAACCTTACGGAGATGCTGGGGCAGTGGTGGTCAGGATTGGGCAGGCCACCAGGCCAGTTTTGTCTCCAACGCACCTGATCCCCATTCATGACAACATGTCCTTTATGCATTCAGCGGGCGCCTGGCAGAACGGCTTCATGGCATTGCCTTGTGGTGGGACTGAGGGCAATAAATCAGTAAAGTGATTACAGATCGGGCATTAGTGCTAAGAAGGAAAGAGGCAGTTGGAGAAGGCGTCTTTGCAGAAATGGCATTTAAACTGGACTTGACTATGAGGAGCAGGGAAGGGTGTTCCAGGCAGAGGGAACAGCCCAAGCAAAGGCCTCCGGCACTAGCGGCTGCTGTGGAAGCAGCCCTGAGTGAGGGGAGAGGTAGGAGGAGCTCAGGCTGGGCTTTATGCTAACATGAGGTTCCATGGGAGAGCTTTCAAAGGAGTAACAGATTTAATTTACATCTCAAGAGATCACCAGGCATAGCGGAGGCCAGTTTAGGTCAGGATATGGGGTCCAGGAGGTGAGGAGTTGGACAAGGATGCCTGTGCTCCCAGTCCTGTGCTGGGGGTTTTACAGTCTCATTTCACCCTCACAACAGCCTGAGCGGGGAGCTGTGAGTGTCCCCATTTCACAGACGAAAACAAGGCTCAGTAACTTGCCCAAGGTCCCTTAGGTCTGTGGTAGTAATGCCTTTCATAGCCAGAAGCCCATCTCCAGAAACCGCTCTGATTTTCAGCCTCCCAAATAGTAGCTGTTTGCCATTTCTTGTGTCTCTGAGAAGTAGTTGCTAAGACTTCGCGCTTGGCTCATGGAAGCAGAGACTTCCTGGGCTTCAAGCCCACGGACTTCGCAGAGTGGGAACTGGCATGAGGTCAGGGGACTGAGACGTGGGAAGGGAAGGACCATTGGGAGGCACTGAGTTGGGGTGCAGGTTGGATTGTGGAGGCAGGTGTGCAGATGAGGGGACTGGGGTCGGCCCACCTCCCTGGCTGAATGTGTTTGTGGAGGCCCCCGAAAAACAGTCTCTCTGTTCTCATCCCCTCACCCTCACATACCGAACTCCCCACGTTAGTGAACACTTTCTCCATTTCTTTAGAAGTCCCCACTGTCGGCACATGGCTGCCCACTGGGGCTGGCCCACTCCCTGAGGTAAGCCCCGTCCTTCCTGAGGGTCTACAGGGTGACAAGCCCAGGCTCTCTGACACCCAGAGACCACCCACGTAGCCAGCCTGGTTGCTTTTTTCCATTATGGTTGCTTAGTTACCCCCGACCTAGTGTCTCAGGGTCAAGCCAGGGTTCTCAGCCCACCAATTCATTCCTCCTCTGGGGCTGAGAGACAAGGACTGGCTTTCCTCCACCCAGACTGGGTCTTTCCAGGCTTCTGTTTTTTCCTTACTGCAGGAGGACATTTCCCCAGCTGCATCTCTTTCCACCTTCCCTCCAAACTCCTCTAGCTCACCTCCAGCTGCCACACAGACCTCACCACCTGCTGTGGAAGGTTCAGGGGAGACAGGTGGGTGCCTGCCATGGAGGTGGTCTCAGCCATCCCGAGGAAAGGGAAGTTTCCAGCAACAACCAGAAGAGGAAAGAACATAAAGGCTGAGCCAGGGCGGGAGGATTTGAAGATTTGTCCTCACAGCCAAGGAAATGGTCCATGTAATTCCAGCCTCTGAAGGTATTGGTGAAGTCAGAAAACTGACTTCTGTCTTGCTTCTCAGACTTTAAGGAATATTAAAATTAAAAAATATATATATGATAATATATTGAAACTAGAGGCCTGATGCATGGATTTGTGCACTGGTGGGGTCCCTCAGTCTGGCCTGTGGCCTTTCGCAATCCGGGACCCCTTGGGGGACATTGGAGAACCGGTTTCAGCCCATCCCTGCAGGCTAGGCCGAGGAACCCCACCAGTGTACCAATCTGAGCACCAGGCCTCTGGTATGCATATAAGATTTTTGGCTAATCTCTTCCCATCTTTCCCCCATCTGCCTCCCCCTTTCTCTGAGATTCATCAGTCAGTTCCATGTTTCACCCATGCCTGTGGTTTCTGCTCCTGCATTGAGCATCTGCCCCCTGATGGTCAGTATGTGTCATGGCTACTGGCAAGTAGGCCAGACACCATCACATTGGGGATTAAGGCTTTAACATGTAAATTTTAAAAAAATATATTTTATTGATTTTTACAGAGTGGAAGGGATAGAGATAGAGAGTTAGAAAAATCGATGAGAGAGAGTAATCGATTAGCTGCTTCCTGCACACCCCACAGTGGGGATATGCCCGCAACCAAGGTACATGCCCTTGACCGGAATCGAACCTGGGACCCTTCAGTCCGCAGGCTGATGCTCTATCCACTGAGCCAAACCGGTTTCGGCAACATTCGGTAAATTTTAAGGGGACATAAGCATTCAGTGCATAGCACTGATTTACCAGGAAAATGATATATTAGTAATTAAAAAATGTAAAATGCAACCCCCTTTTATTAAGGAGATTTTATTTTTAGATCAGTTTTAAGTTCACAGCAAAACAAAGCATAGAGATTTCCCATATTAACCCCCCCCCCACACACACACACACACACATGCATGGTCTCTCCAACTATCAACATCCCCACCAGAGTGGTACATTAGTTACAATTGGTAAACTGCATTGGCGCCATTATCACTCAAAGTTTACATTGGGGTTCACTCTGGGTACCGCACATTCTAGTGGTTTGGACAAATATGTAATATGTATCCATCACTGTAGTTCTCTACCCCCCAAATCCTCTGTGCTCCACCTACTCCTCCCTCTCTCCCCCCTTGCTCTTGGCAGCCACTGAACTTGTTGCTGCCTCCACAGGTCTGCACTTACCAGAATGCCGTGTAGCAGTGAGCATCATGGAGTATGGACCCTTTCCAGGTGGCTTCTTTCACTTAGTAATGCGTATGCATGTAAGTTTCCTCCAGGTCTTTTCGTGACTTGATCATTCATTCAACCCCCTTCAAAAATCATTAGATCCCACAGGCGTAACGGTACTCTATCCAGTTAATATCACAGAGCCCCGTCCTAATCTGAACTTGGTCTTGGCCAGGTCTGGGCCCCATACTCCCTGCCGATGGTCGTGGACCTACTCCAGCCTGAGTGTCCCAGGTTCCCTAGAGCCCGTTGTGTGTGCTAGTCCTGGCGGCATTGAAAAGAGGACTGGGAGAGGGGGCAGGGACAGACGGACAGACACCCTTTCCTCTGCACCCGAGGCTCCCCTCTCGGAGAAGCGCGCACCCCGAGGGTCCAGGTTTTTCTGGTGAGTCCCTGGAGGTTGGGAAAAGGGCAGGGGGAGGAGGCAGCTGCACCTCCACCCAGCGGGGAGGAAACCAGGAAGCAGGACAAAGGAGTACACGGCCACCTCCCCCAGGCCGCAGGATGCAGGACAGAACAATGAGGGGAACAGGGAGGCCAGGGGCCTGGACAAGGGCATCTTTGTTCACCAGGTTCTCCTCCCCAGGGCCTCCCCAAGGGAAGCCAGGTCTGGGGCCAAAGGCACCGCAATTCTTCCATCTCCGTCTCTGCAGGAACCCTCATCCTCTCATTCAGCAGCTATTGATTGACTACAGAGTCATAGGCAGAGGGCCAGAAGCTGAGGAGGGAATGCTGAGCGGGGAGAGGGGAGCAGACAAAAACCGCACAAACATTAAAAGCCAAGTCCCAGTGCAACAAGGTCAAGTGAAGATTTAGAGCCAAGCAGCATGGTCTGGGGTCCGTGAGTGGCAAATAATTAAGAGGAGACCTCAGGGCTAGCGGGATTCTTGCTTCACCGACTCAACAAGACTCTTGCTGAAGGGAGGCTAAGGGTCGGGGGATGAAGAATTTGCTCGGTTATTGAAGGTATTAAAAAAAGCAACAACAGGCCGAAATGCAGTCACTTGCTAAACAATGTCGCCAAACCAAAACTTAGCAACTAACCTAACTGTGCTTTCAGCCTCTCCCAGGGGTGGGGTTTTCGACCAGTGAGTGACATTTTCTGGTCAGCTCCAGGGAGGTATCTGCCTGATAGACGGACTCTGCCTTCCCCTAAGGCCGTGTCGAGCCACATGAGGCTCTTTGGTTTCTTGAGTGTGTGGCTCTTCCACAAAATACCACGGCCCGGGCGAGTCTATTTTGAAGAAGTGGCGTTAGAAGAAGTTTAAGTTTACAAAATTTGGCTCTCCAAAGAAATTTCAATCGTCGTGCTGTTGATATTTGGCTCTGTAGACTAATGAGTTTGCCGACCACTGCCATAAGGTGAGGCAATCTTACCACTCTTCGGTTTCTTGTCCCATCCCCCTCCTGCCTATCGAAACCTTTCGTTTTGTACAACCCTCGGAGCACACTTCTGTTGATTGATGGGGATTAAAGCTTTCACATATGAATTTTAAGATGGGGTGCTGTCCGATTCGTGAGTCACTTAATAAAGTCAATCAGATCTTCACATTTATCTGGTTGGATTTTGCTCCTTAACAAAAGTGACCAGATACCAAGGGAGGAGGATCTTCACTAAGCTGACCCCGTAGGTATCCTGCTAAAATCGGGCTGAGCAGACCAAGGACAGGGCGCGGTCAGAAAGGGACTCAGAGAGCCAGTCTCAAGTTTGTTTAAGGAGAGCGTCTTTGTCAGAATCTGAGCAAGGTCTCCTCTTCTGAATGCGAACCCCTTGCCGCACTGTGTCCCGGGCCTCAGGCGTGTCACCCTCTCAGCAGGAATGCTCTTTATCGCAACAGCGGGCAGGATGTCCCATGTTTTGCCCTAACAAAAGAGCGAGGGCCAAAATTCAGAATGAATCATCGTTCCTCTCTTGCAGAGTGGCTGTGGGTCCCAGGGGTAGGCAGGCTTTTGTGGCATCTTTAGATACTGGGCACACATTCTGATCCAGAAGGAGCATTTCACGATGGGGGCGGGAGACATTCCAGGCAGGAAAGGCTCCAGCAAAGAGAGTTGCTGGAATTCGTTTGCGCTGGCAGGAAGGAGCTCTCTCTCCTGCTGCATCGTATCTGCTCGGTGCAGTAATCATAAGGCACAGCGGCCCGTCTCCTGGTTTTGTAGGTGAGGAGCTCAGTGTCCAGAGAGGTAGCCCAACTTGCCTAAGATCGCCCAGCCTGCAGATGTCAGAATGCTGGGACTTTACCTATGTCTTCTGCCTTCAGTCATAACATAATCTCTTTCCAGTGAAGCATCCATCTTATATGAAAACTGCTGTTTGAAATTTTAACCCTGCTATTTGGCTTCTGTGGATTTAACCTTCCCCAGACAAGGTCATCAGTGCTGGCGCCAGGCCAGGCCTCTGGTTGAGGTCTCAAGGCCCCAGCACATACAGGCTCTTTAAGAACTTGCAAAAGGGGGCTGGAAACACTCCATATTTGGGAGACAAAGAGGGTAGAACCATATAAATAGGGAGAATTCCTGCATGTTTGGGCCCAAAATTTGAGATACATTTTCCTCTGGACCCGCATGTAATAAATGTAACTCCATCTCTCTAAGTATTGCTTTGTTCTTCTTCAGTTTTCTGTAACACAGTTTTCTGTGGCAGCATGGCGCTATGGGAAGGTAAAGGAAACCCACCATAGGGACTCCTAAGGAATGGGGACATTACCACCAATGTGTCGCTTAAAAATTATAATAACGACTAACATTTATTGTGAGTCCTTCCAGAACTGTAACTCACCAGTTCTTATGACTTGACATGATTTCTCTTGTCAATTGCATTGGCTGATATCTCTAGAATAGGGGTGTCGAACTCAATCAGAGAAGGGGCCAAAATCTAAAATCCAGCCTAAATCGCGGGCCGAATGGTTTACTGAACAGTCATAAACTGACAATGTCATAAACTGACAGTGGAGTGCAGTGATGACAGCGCGGTGCGGGCCACATTGCAAGGCCTGGCAGGCTGGATTTGGCCCGCGGGCCTTGTGTTTGACACATGTGCTCTAGAACAATGTTGAAGAATTAGTAGAATTAGTGGGCATCCTTGCCTTATTCTTAAACATAGAAGAAATGCCTTTGATGCTGCTTCTTTAGAATGAAATGATATATACTGTATATTCTAGCATGTTAAAAAATATACCTGTGTTCCTGAGTTCTTGAGTGTGTTTATTGTGTGTGTGTATGTGTGTGTGTGTGTGTGTGTGTGAAGAGATGTTGAATTTTTCTCAGCATTAATAGAGATAATCATGATTTTCCCCCTTAGATTTTAAAAGTCAACTATGCTATTAATGGATTTCTAACAGTGAACCAGCCTTGCACTATTGAATAAATCTTATTTATTCATGGTGCGATATTTTCTTAATGCAATGCTAGATTTGTTCTGTTTGTTGATATTCTCTGTTTAATTTTTCTCCCCAGCATGCGTCACGACTTAATAGAAACTTGCCATTTACTTATTTGCTTTTTGTCTCTCCTGTTAGAATAGAAATTGCAGGAGGGCAGGACTTTGTATTGTTCATTGTAGTATTCCCAGCTCCTGGCACAGAATTAAGGCTAAATAAATGCTTGTTGTCTGACCAAATGACCATAATCTACAGAAAGTGAATGTTCCACTTGCTACCAAAGACCATTGAATTTGCCTTTGGTTAATAAAAGGCATCTGATGGCTAGACTTCTCTCTCAATAGGGAGCTGGTTCGCCGAGACCGATTTGGCTCAATGGATAGAGCGTCGGCTTGGGGACTGAAGGATCCCGGGTTCAATTCCGGTCAAGGGCATGTACCTTGGTTGCGGGCATATCCCCGGTAGGGGGTGTGCAAGAGGCAGTTGATCGATGACTCTCTCTCATCGATGTTTCTAGCTCTCTATCTCTCTCCCTTCTTCTCTGTACAAAATCAATAAAATATATTTAAAAAAAAATAGGGAGCTGGTTCTCTTGGCAGATTTAGAGTCCATTTTTAAGAATTCTATTTCTATACAATATTTTGTTAGTTTCTTCATTTTCAGGATCAACTTAACTCTATTTGTGGCTCAGAGATTGGGGGTGGCAGTGGACCACTGAGGCTGGGCCTTCGGGAGAAGAGAGGATGGGGTCACTGGTGCTGATTCCTCTGGGGGTGCATGAAAGCACCCCCCCCCCGCCCCCGCCCGGCCCCCGATGTGCTGGCTCCAACGTGGGACACTCGTAGACTTGCAGGTCTGGTTCTGGCTGGGGAAGCGCCAGTCCAAGGGCAGCATTGGCATTTCTGCTTAGGGGGTTTTGGCATCAATATCTAACATCCATGAAAAAGGCAATCCCTGGTGATGTGAACATATCACCAGGTGAGCTGTGGCTCCTGGTGCATCCCCTTGCTTCCGGTGTCCAAGGTATAGAATCCCAGCCCAGAAACAGGCCAGCTCTGAGCCGGATTGGTTGTGACCCTCTAACCCTGGAACTCAGGGAGAGCCCCTGGATGGAAGGGTCAGGAACTCAGGGTGGGGTCAGTGGAGACCCATCTCTCCCCTCCTGGCTCCCGGCTGAGGTGTCCTACCTTATTTTTTTATGGATTCTTCCCCTTAGATTTAAAAAAATATATATCTGAGCCAAGCAGCAGGAAGGGAAGGCTTTCTTGCACCCCCCTCCTCACCCGCTGTGGATAAGCTGCAGGGCAGGCTCTCCAAAGCGTTTTGTGATCAGGCCTGGACTGAGCACCAGTGCTACTTCCATTTCCTTCTCTGTTTGTCTTTGAGGAGTGATACTATGTGGCTTTGGGCAAGTCCTGCCATTGTTAGGACTTCCTTTTTCTTATCTGGAAAACAAAGGACCCTAGATTGGTGGCTAAAATTCCTGCCTCACTGCCTCACCTTCTGGGATTCTAGGTGGTTATCTATCCGCATTTGCCATTTCTTATGTCGCTTCAGCAGAGGGCGCCAAATCCTAGCGCCTGCCAAACTGGTTCCTCATTGAAAACGAGTGATTCAGCAATGGGTGCTCAGAGGAGGTGATGAGTACGAGCTGAGAGTGATGAATTCCTGTGTGTGTGTGTAAGCACACACGAACACAGCCTCAGAGTTCTTATCATTATCCCCACATCTTTCACCTCACCGCCACCCCGAGGTGAGGGCGGTTTCACCCAAAGGGGCAGACACCACCTACAGGGGACAGTCATCTCCCACAGGGGCGAAGAACCTCCAGGGAGCCTGCTGAGAGGTGTCACCAGCCGCCGATCCCACTTCATCCTGGTGACATGTGAGGACCACAGAGGGGTGCTGCCCTTTGGGGGAGTGTAGGCCTCAGGAAAGGAGCCCTTCCCTCCCGCTCCTCCCCATGGGGTACGAAAGAGAAGCCGTTCTCTTACTGCAAGCCAAGGGAGAGGAACCCCAAGAGAACCACTTGTGAAGTGGGGGAGCCCGAGCCCTCCCCTGTATGAAATTCATTTGTCACTGGTAAGCCGTCTTATGCAAACGTGGCTGAGGGCCTGGCCGGGTGGGTGGAAACGAATGGCTCATGGCACTGCTGAAAGAGGGGCAAGGGCACCTCGCCTTTCCCTCTGAGGGGCCAGGAGGGTGGACCCCTCAGGAGCTTGCTGGCTGGTGAGACCTGCTGGGGACAGCAGGAGAGGTTGAAGAAGGAGGCTTTTCAGAGAGCTGTGTCCTGAGGTCTGTAGATGATTGGGAGGATGGGCCCGAGGGTTTGAGGAAACCCAGTGTCTGGGGGTCGTCACTCACTGTCAATATTGAGCCCCTAATGAAGGCACTGGATTGGCTGAAGGACCCAGATGAAGAGAGGTCTGTGGCCTCCCCAAAGGTCATGTGCAGAGAGGGTGGGAAAGCAGAGTCCTGCCGGTGTCGCCTGGGGGTGGGCGGCTTTGGGTGAATAGGAGGTTGCAGTTTGCAAAGGTAGGAATTGGGGGGAAAGCACTGTAAGAGCCAAGAAAGGGGGGTCTGATGCTGAGTCCATCCGTGATGGAACAGGGCACTGGAAACATCAGTGTAAGTCCTTACACGCTCGGTGCCTCAGTTCCTCGTCTATAAAATGGGCCTAACAGCGGCATCCGCCTCTTCGAGCTGCTCTGGGGTTAATCCAGTTAATCCGGGAACAGTGCCCTGCAGTTGTAGGTGCTGTGGAGACCGGCTATCAGCCTCCACGTCGGGACTTCTCCCTCCATCAGCGAAACATGTTTTCCTCCCATTTCACTCAACAGCAGACACCTGTGTGCTGGGTCTTCCTGTGAGAGGGGGCAAAGGAAGGACGGGGCCCGGGGTTCGAGGTACAAGCTCTGCTTCCTGGGCCTTTAGGATCTGTTGGGGGGATGGTTTCCTGTGTTTGATGTTACTGTCACCATATGATGAAGCCGCAGGCCTTCGCTCGCCCGAGGAGGGGCCTGCCACCCAGAAGGAAAGTTCTGGCCCAGGTGAGTGGCCATTAAGCTGCGGACTGCCTGGATCGCGCTGAGTTTAACAAGCACCTGGCTACCTCCCCGCGCCTTCCTCTCCCTCCGAAACCCGCCAGCTCCTAGCTCCTCAGGCGCTGCTTCTGTCGGTAAGTTTCCTTAATTTCTTGATGTGATTCTGGAGTTGTCAGCCTCCTTTTGGGGTGTCTGGCCGGCCCTGGAAATGTTCACAGGTGGGGAGCCAGCCAGGAGGCTGGAGACACGGGAAAGGGAAAAAAAGCCTCTGAGCAGGAGATTCCGTGTGGGGACTGGCGGCCTGTGTGCTGGATGCCTGCGTCCCACTGTGTGAGTGTGGGGCCTTGGAGAGCGCCCCCGGGCTGTCCCACTGTGTGAGTGTGGGGCCTTGGAAAGTGCTGTCCCACTATGTGAGTGTGGGGCCTTGGAAATCGCCGCCGGGCTGTCCCATTGTGTGAGTGGGACCTTGGAAAGTGCTGTCCCACTGTGTGAGTGGGGCCTTGGAAATCGCCGCCAGGCTGTCCCACTGTGTGAGTGTGGGGCCTTGGAAATCACCGCTGGGCTGTCCCACTGTGTGAGTGTGGGGCCTTGGAAATCACCGCTGGGCTGTCCCACTGTGTGAGTGTGGGGCCTTGGAAATTGCCGCCGGACTGTCCCACTGTGTGAGTGTGGGGCCTTGGAAAGTGCTGTCCCACTGTGTGAGTGGGGCCTTGGAAAGTGCCCCTAGGCTGTCCCACTGTGTGAGTGGGGCCTTGGAAAGCACTGCCGGCTGGAGCTTGTTTGCTGGTCCCCCTGGCCCTCTGTGCTAGGAAGGGCCGGGATGGCCACTCCAGGAGGCCGGCGCTTTAAGGGCAGTTGGGCTGGTAACCAGCGCCTTTTCAAGGTGGAAGTCAGGAAACTGGAAGGGGAAGGGATGTACTTTTTTCACCTCCCTCTCGACTACTAACTTAGCTGAGAGAGTTGAGGAACAAGATGCCAAAATAGAAACCGAAGCCTGCCCTGCCGCTTTGTAAAACTGGGAGGAAGAAAGTTAACAACAGCCACAGACACAGGGAGGAGCCACGGAGCTGGGATGCATAAAGCCAACAGCCCAGTGAAAGACTGGCAAATAGATTAACCTGGAACCGGGGGAGGCTAGAGGGCACTTCCTGGTGCTCCCTCCAGGCTGTTTCCATAGCGCCTCCGGGTGCTGCTGATGGCGGCTGGGGGGGTAGAGGGGGATCACTCCCCCTTCCTGACCTCTGAAAGCAGCTCTATGTTGATAACATCACGTGGACAGGTGACGAGTTCCTTTCACAGGAAACTCGTTCCTTATGCCATCACCTCTGAGACGGAGGATGGACAATGAGTCCACAAAGATACAGGCCCAGGTTCTGTAAACACTCCTGCGGAGGTTTGGTGGGGGAGATGTGCCTGGTGCTGGGGTTGTGGCGGGTAAAATGCCAGCAGCTTTTAGTCCCAAACATGAAAAGAGTGGACTCCACTGGGAAAAACCTCATGGGGCCAGCAACTCCAGGAAGAGATCTGGGACGGACCGCAGGTCCCAGAATGGATCTCACTGGGTGTCGGGTCCCTGACCATTCTGAAGTGTCGCCCCCAGTCACCTGGAAGCGGGTGCTTTGGCCCAGATCAAATCGTGGGTGCCCACACAAGCTGCAGACTTAGCCCCCTGGGCCTGTCAGAAAAGTGGGTCGAGGGGCGGAAGTAGGGTGGACTATTGCAAAGCGAGCAGCTGTGCCTAGAAAGTATGACGTTGTTTTAGCAGCAGTAAAGATGGCCAGCTAGGCTCCTGTTTACAGCTCACTAAGAAAGCTGCCTCGTCCACCTGGGCATGTGCATAAAGCCAACAGCCCAGAAAAGGACTGGCAAATAGATTTAATATATTGGCCCCTAGCCAACTAGGAAGGCCCAGAATGTGCTCTCACCGGTGCAGCTACAGCTGCTGTCTGTGACAGGCTTCTCCTGGGAGACGGGCAGATCACAAGGCAATCACCAAAGGGTTATTGACATTGAGTACCGGGTGGACCCTGTGCCACGCAGATCCAGGACCTCCTTTCAGGGACGTGACATCCAACAATGGGTACCCAATAATGGCGCCGGGCGGAGGTTCTGTTTGCCATGTGACCCTCAGGCCGCAGGAGGAACAGAGAGGGAAAATGACTTCGCTGAAACAGCAGACACGACTTAGGAAAAGGCCCCCTGGCTGGGTAGTGAGGGGCTTGAGGCACTTTAACGCCTCTCAATGCTATAATAACTTCTCAGGCCTGCGGTGCCGGTGCCGCTGACAATGGGCACACCTGGGGAGGGGAAGAGGCGCCTCTTTGTAATGATGCCATCAGGCCCGAGGTACTGGCAGGTCAGTGAGCCCCACCATGTCGGACTCCATTGTCACTGATGCCCGGACAGGACACGGCATGATTGCTTTACTCCGGAAGGTGCCAGCCGGCTGGCTGGGGTACTTTTTGCCACGAGCGAGGCATCCTCAGCCCTCTTCAGTCTCCTGTTATCCCGGGAGCCTGCCCTCTAAAGACACAGGTGCATCCCAGGTGGTAAGGGAGATACCTAGAGGTACCGGTACCAACCCTCACCTGGCACAGTACCCCCACAGGGACCCTTCCGTCGGCTCAGGTGCCCTGTCTCTCTGTAGCCCCGCCCTTTCAGACGCCTGCATTAGCAGCAGCTGCCCAGAGGTGAGCCACCAGCATCATGTTAGAAGACTTCCCTACAGGTTCCAACCGAACGCCTTTTGGTTTGCTCCTAGCTGCTGCAGCTTTTTATTCTTTATTGTTTAAAGCAGGGGTCTTCAAACTACGGCCCGAGGGCCACATGCAGCCCCCAGGGGAGTCTGATCCTGCCCGCCAGGTTTTTTGGGCAGTGAGCGCAGCCGAGGTGTTACAGTAGGAATTAGTAGTTCATATAGTCCGGCCCTCCAGCTCTCTGAGGGACCGTGATCTGGCCCCCACTTTAAAAAGTTTGAGGACCCCTGGTTTAAAGTATTGCATGTGTCTCCTTCCTCTTCCCCACTCCCCCCCCTCGGCTCACTGACCTCTCCCCAGCTGCTCTCAGCACATACCCTCACCCCCCTCGTGTCTGTGTCCATGGGTTATGCTTATGTGAATGCATTCATGTCCTTTGGTTGATCTCTCCCCCTTCACCCCCACCCTCCCCTCCCTTGCCTCTGAGGGCTGGCAGTCTGTTCCATGCTTCTGTGTCTCTCTCCTAGCTTCTTGATGTTCATGCGTTGCCTTCAGGTGACCTACTTAAGGCAGCCTGCTCCTGTAACGGCTCATTCATGTGCTGATTCCCTCCTGCTGGGTGAGCGGCTGAGTACCTCGCTTTGTCCTGCTTTCTCGTTGGGCTGGCCCTTGGGCGTCCTGCTGGAACCGGCCCCTCCGTTCCTTTTGCCGTCCTTGCGATGACTGCCCCCCTCACGTGTGCTTATGTTCCTGTGCGGCCTTCCCAGGGGCGGGAGCCTTTTCCTGCCAGGGGCCATTGGGATTTATAACATCGCTCTCTCTCGGGCTACACAAAATTATCAGCCTGAAAGTCAGCCTGTTGTGTTTGGGCAAACATTTAATTGACTCACCCCTCATGCCTTGCAGGGCCAGACCAAATGATTTTTCAGGCCTCATATGGCCCCAGGCTGGACGTTCCCCACCCCTGGTCTGTCGTGTGGGCAGCTGATGTTGAAAGGGCAGGGTGGGGCTAACTCCGGATCTTCCATTTTGTATGTCATTGTGTAACTGGACCCTAGCCCTCACCCAACCAATCGGGGTCAGCCAAAGCTGACCCCTATAAAACCCTTTGATTTGTTGAAGCTCGCTCTCTTCTGCCACGCCGCTGTCAGTGTCAGTGGGACAGAGCTTGGACTAGTCCGAATACAGGCTTTTTGCTATTGCATCAGACTCGGCTCCCTGGTGGTCTTTGGGGATCACGAAATCTGGGCATAACAATGTCACAAACGGGACATCTCTGTTCCTCCATCCCAGAGAGCATTGTCGAAAAGGGGGTCACTTTCGATTCTAAGTGAGCCAGGAGGGGCGGAGTTAGGAGAAAGGATTCCTAGTATTATACTTCATGTGACAGCTGCCCTCTTATAAAGCAGGCTGACCACCAGGGGGCTAGGATGGGGAGGGCGTATCATTTGAAAGGAATGTTCCTGTATAGGGTAGTGGGCCCACTGCTACTGCCTTGGATCACACAGCTCTCAACAAGCCCGCACCACATGGCTGCCAGCCCATGGCAGCCTGGGCCACATGCGGTGTATACCCGGCCTCCGTGCCCTTTCCTGCAGAAGCCCGATGTCTGCTTCCCCCAAACTCCGCTCTGTCTCTCAGCTCCCTAACAAACTCCTAAGGAGCTCTGGAGTGGCCAGCCCCTTTCTCAGGTCTTCTTGGCTGGGCGGATGCAGCAGCTTTAACTCATCTTCAGGCCGCCTCCATAGGCCTGCGGACTTAGCGTTCAGGTGTGCCGACGACAATGGGGAGCCCGGGGGAACGTTTCACGGCAGCAGCCCCAGTTCGGGGCCCTCGGGGCTGCCTGGGCTTCCCGGGGGAGCCGGGGAGAAAGCTCCCGGGGCGTTTTGCCTTTGGAACAAGGCTGGACACTGTGTTGTTGTCCCCAGCAGCACCGGGTCATGACCGCGAGATCCCACCCGGCCTGAGGAGCATCCGCACCATCCCCAGTGCCTCCGAGCCTCCGGGCACAGTTCCCTGCAACTGCCCCTTCCCCACGGCTGCCTCCCCTCGCTGGCCACTTCCTGGGGGAGGGCACTACCGCTGCTTCCCTTCCTCCTGGGACCCGAGGTCCCTCTCTCCCGTGAGGAGTTGCTGAGGAGACAGCAGCGGTATCAGGTGACAAACCGTGTGTACAACCAAGTGGGTTTCACAGAATGCGCCCATTTGGTAAAATGCCCAGGCCTGGGGCATCCAGCAGGTGCCACAGGATGGGCGGGAGGTGGCCTGTTGGGGAAAAGACAAAATCTGCCTGCTACCTGCGCCCCACCTTCCCCCTCTTCTCCCCCCAAGCAGTATGACACTCAGCCGGTCAAGAGGTGAAGTTCCTGTTTATTGTTGCAGCAACTCTTACAGACATTAGCGTTCCGTTAAATAAAGGAAGAGAACACATTAAATACATCACAACCCCCAGCACACCACGGAGGAGAGGAGGGCGGGCGGGCGGGTGGGGCCAGTGACCGGACTGTGGGGGGAAGTACATTCAGTGGGTGCGGCGTCCACATTCCGGGCTCACGTGTATATATACTTTATTTATATATTTATTTATATCTATATATAGAGATCATCGAGTTCTGTGTATACAAAGAACGATATCGGTACAAATAACAATACTATATTCTCCCACTGCTTTACAATAAGCCCTGCTCTATCCTCTTTACAGAACAAATAGTACAGGTTCGTCCTGGAGGGGCTGTGCTGGGTGCGTCCACAAAACCTCCTTCCCACACCATCCCTCCGCGCTGCCTTCAGGGTGTGTGTGTGTATGTGTGTGTGTGTGTGTGTAGGTCAGCCAAACCAGGGAAGGAGCAGATCATCTCAAAACAAGGGGCGTGTGAGTGGGAGAGTGAACAGGTGTGCGGGGAGGTGGCCCTTGGTTGTAAACATTGGTGACAGCCACCCCCTGGCTCTGTGGCTCGTGGTTGGTGTCCTCAGCGTGCGGACGGGGCGTGGGGGTGACAGGAGCGACGGGGGAGGTAGTAGGTTACTCTGGGACCCTCAGAGGCTGGTGTGCATGGGCCGTGTTCACGAAGCAGAGCCGTCTGCAGGGCCTCGGAGTCCAGCCCCTTGAGGATGGACTCCGCAGAGCCCGCTACGGTGAGGGGAGGGGTCTCCACCTGGGAACCCGAGGCTGAGGGTGGCTCCCTAAAATGGTCGCATCTGAGAAGGCGGGTGGGGTGGGTTCCAGTGCACCCTGGCTGGACCAGGAGGGCGCACAGGAGTGGGGGAGTTGGGAACCATCAGCGTGCCTCACGGAGCAGCTCTGTGCCCAGGCCGTGTTTGGGATGCTCGGTACACGGTCTTGCCCAGCACACGGAGTCCGGATGTCACATGTACAGCTACTCATCCTGGAACGTCAGGGGACACCGACCACCACTTCCCGGGGGGGCTTTCAAAATCGGAGCTTCTAACACGTAAGGCCCTGCCTCCTGGTTCACCACAGGGACTGCCCTTCCTCTCTCCAGCGGGTGACCGTGTACCGAGCTCCGTAAACGTGTGCTCGCTGTGCGTGCGGGGCCGCTCCTAGCAGGAAGGAGGGTGCTGGGGAATATTGTGATCCTCCGCTAGGCCAGCTTATCGAGTTGGCTTTCCCAGCCCCTGGCCAACTGCCGAGGTTTCCCGTGCAGCAGCATAGAGAGGATTCTCCTCCCTCTTTGGGGGGAGACATGTCACTGTGATTACGGGGAGGCTCACAGGGACGAGCTAGCGAGTTCCCGGCCCGGCCCATCTGGGCGGCTTCTGAACGGGCAGGCGGCCCACGGCCACCCTGGGGGCTTTCCCAGGCTCCCGAGGCCTGAGACACACCAATACCGCTGCATCCATGTCTTACCTCTCTCTCCCTCTGGCAGAGGACGCCGAGCTTATCGACTCTGTAGTACTTCATTACAGTACCACACACCGGACAGTGGGAAAGTGGGAACTGGACCCGTGGTTCCTGACTGCCCACCGGCTCCCCGGAGGACAGCGCAGCCCCTCCTCCCAGCGCTCGCTGACACACACCCAGCGCCCGGCCGCCGGCGGCTTTGAAACGTTCGGCCTTCCTGACCTGAGGCAGGAAACTCGGAAGGTACAGAGATCCCCAGGGAACAGAGGGAACACAGCTGTCTGTCTGGTCCGTGTCTCCTGGTCCTCATCTCTTTATGTTCGCTCTTCTCCCTCCCTGCGACCCCTCCCCACTCGACCTATAAATACATGCTACCCAACGTGTGCTCACCGCATTCCTACGTCCACAAGCACAACGTAAATATCGCGTGTGCAGAGAACAGGGACTATATTAACAACATTATAAAATATATTAGTTTCTCTCTTCCCCGTCTCTGCGGAGGTCAAGAACACAACACAACAACAACAACAACAAAAGACAAGCCACGCCCCGTCCACGTGAAAACAAAATGCTCTTTGGACCAAAGAATAAGTAAACACTGGCTCAGAATAAAATTAAAATATTTTCACCGAACTGAGACGGGACTCATACACAGGAGGCACCGGATTTAAAAAAAAAAAAATGTCACCCTCCACAGCGATGACACGCTCAGGCCCACGGGGCAGTGAGGGGAACACGCTGGGGACTCGGGCGTAGCTTGAGGTCACGGATGTCCCCTTAGTTCTCTGGTTTGTGTGCTCTCCGGCCGTTCCCAGGTCCCAGCCTGCCTAGTGGCCCTGAGCGGAGGAGGAATGTCACACGGACACATGTGCGTCCCCATCTTCCAGGTGAGCAGTCCCACCTCCCCAGGCTCCCTGTGTGTGTGGGGGGGGAGGGGGGGCGTGGGGGGGGGAGGGAGGGGCGAGAGGGGAGCCACCAGAATACTGAGCCAAGGTGGTGTTGGCAGGGCCGGGCCTGAGCCAACGAAGGGCGTCTCTCCCAGGACAGAGCTGACCAGCCCAGGGGTCGCACACAGAGGTATGGGGGGTCTCCAGGGGCTCTGGGTGCCTCCCGGGTGGAGGGGAAGAGGAGGAGGAGGACATAAATGCCAGCGAGACTGTGTGTACATACCCGTGGGTGACATGATGAAGGCAGGCAGCACCTGCCCACGTTCATCTTCCTGTGTCACCTCAGGACCACCTGGACGCAATGATGTCCCAGGAACTGCCAACCCGGGGTGCCATCCTTGGGGGTGGGGCTCCCGTTAGGAAACAGCTGTGCTGACGTTAGACCTGCACAAGGGGCCTTAGGTGGCTGAGAAACCCTGGGCAGAAAGGATGGATGGCGCCCCAGGTCCGCGGTGGGCCCGTCTGTGACCGCCGATGCCCACACAGGCACTGGGGGAGAGCCGAGACCAGTGAGGGGCTCGCAGGCACTGCAGAGTCAGCTTCCTGCCGCCCCTCCGGGCGCCCGGAAGAGGCTGGCCCCTCCTGGGAAGGGAGCATTCCCCCTCGGGCGGTGCCGGCCCTCCTGGGCCCCGAGGGCCCTCGGGACAGTCCAGTCCTGGGCAGACACCAGGTGGATACGGGCCGCTCTCCAGCCTCAGAGGAGTGCACACAGATCCTCCCTGGTGCCAAAACGTAAACAGGAGAGGCCGAGAGAGAGCACAGTCTTTCCGGAGGCCCCCCTTCCTGTGTGAGACCGAGGGAGGGCACGGGGGGGGGGGGGGGGGAGGCTCAGAGGGCACACAGATGCAGCACGAGAAACACAACCACAAGCGAGGAGAGTCCTCCATGCATGCGCTGGGCGGCGGCGCGGCCTCAGATGTACACGGGCTGCTCCTGGGCTGTCAGCAGTCTGTACATGGCAGCCGGCATCGTCTTCATGTGAATCTGCGGGCAGAGGCTGACGCTAGCAGGCGTGGAGGCTCGGGGCCCAGGGTTGGGGGAGAGGGGGGCCTCCCGCCAGGGGTGGGTGTGAAGATACCTCCCAAACCCACTGCTAGCAGGGGCCTGCCTCCGGGAAGAGTAGCGTCCACAGGCTTTCTAAAAAACTGGGGGTGAGGGGGGGGAGAGGAAGGAGGGGGGAGGGACAGGGTAGCCGGGAAGACCAGGTCAGGTTTATTTTCCCAGTCAAGTGCCTTTGTTCTCATCGGGGACAGAGGGCTGTTCCCGGCATCGCCTGCCCCACCCCAGCTGGCGGGGAGGGCAGCGGCGGGAGCGGTCAGCACCTGCAGGCGCTTCCTTCCATTTTAAGAATTCTCTCCTTTTTTGGCGATGGATGGTGACTAGACTTTTAGGGGTGATCAGTTTGTCATGCATACAGATGTTCAGCTAGGATACTGGACAGAACTTTATAAAAAAAAAAAAAAAGAGAGAAAGTGAGCAAATCACTCTCTAGGGGACTTGATCTTGTCTCAGAGGGATGTTCTTGGACCTCTTTCATTACTGACTCTCCAGTCTGTTCTCGACAGACAGACAGACTGACTGCTCTGGCTGCTGAGCACTCGGGCTCGGTCAGGCCGGCCCGAGGCTCCGGGCAGCAGAGGACCCCAGCCCCGGCCCCACACCTACCTCCCCCACAGCGTTGGAGAGGATGTGGACGATCTTCTCGTGCGGGGTGGCCACCACGCTCTGCCCGTTGATCTCGATGATCCGATGCCCCACGCGGACGCCTCCCCTCTCGGCGATGCCCCCTCGCATGAGGCTGCAGATCTGCGGGAGTCACAGGCCCGGGTTACCCCAATGGGCGGGGAGCTGGGTGGGGACAGAGCCTGTCCCTTCTGGAGGCCCTGCTCCTCGCCTCCCATCTCCGCGAAGCTGCCACGGGAGGCTTCCCACATCTCCATCGCCTCGCTGCTTTTCACAGGAAACGGGGTCCTGTGCGCCCGTGCGGCCAGCGCCTTCGTGCACGCGGGACAGGGGACGTGGCACGTCACTGGGCTTCACGCACGCGGAATCCTGCCCACTCCTCATCCCGCTGGGTCTCCGTGAAGAGAGCGGGCGGGGGCTGTCCCTGAGCCGCCAAAGTTTTCAAACTGCCAGCCTGTGTGCCTCGGGTGAGTTTTACTTCCCACCATCGCCAGGGGCTCAGATGCCAAAACGTATAATGCTGGCAGCCACTTTTTTTATTTTAAAAATATATTTTATTGATTTTTTTACAGAGAGGAGAACAGAGAGTTAGAAACATTGATGATAGAGAATCATCTATCAGCTGCCTCTTGCATATCCCCTACTGGGGATGTGCCCGCAACCAAGGTACATGCCCTTGACCGGAATCGAACCCGGGACCTTTCAGTCCGCAGGCCTACACTCTATCCACTGAGCCAAACCGGTTTCGGCTGCTGGCAGCCACTTTTTAGGGTCACAGTGACATGAGCCAAACTGGGACTGGAACCCCACTCCATGTCCCAGAGTGTGGCCAGCGGGAGGGGAGCTGCTCCTGCCGCCTTCCCAGATCAGTGCCCGGACCGGACTCCCTTCTCCCAGAAAGGGCAGCGGTGCGGGGCTGTGACCGGGAGGGCGGAGCCTGCGGGCTGGCGGGAGTGAGCCTGCGCTTCCTCGATGGGAGGGGCCCGGGCCCGGCCCTGCAGGGGAGAGCCACCTCCACTTCGCACCCAGAATACTCGGAATCTCCCCAGAAGAATATGCTCTGAATTTATAAAGCTGACTTGTCACCGAGACGGTGAGCCGCTATTTAAAAGCCCACGCAGCCCTAGCTGGTTTGGCTCAGTGGACAGAGTGACGGCCTGAGGTCCCCGGTTCGATCCCCAGGAGGGGGTGTGAAGGAGGCAGCTGATCAGTGATTCTCTCTCATCACTGATGTTTCTATCTCGCTTTCCTTCTTCCTTCTTCTCGGAAATTAATAAAATATATTTTAAGAAAATAAAAGCCTCTGCACCTCCTGCCCTGTGAGCCCGGGGAGACCTGCAGCCCACCAGGCCCCCTGGCCAGAGGTTCCTCAGGTGCAGGCCCCTCTGTAACTGAGAATGAGGCCCGGCAGACCCTCGTCTACTGAGTGAGAACCTTCTGATCCTATTTGAACTTTTCATATTACTCAAATAGGAACGAAGCAAGTGGGGAGCATAGACAGAAACAGGATGCCAGACTAAACCAACAAGGAGTCACCGGTGCTCCTCTCCGAAAAGGAAATAGCGCCACCCAGGGACAGAGGTCAGAAAACGTGGGCTGGGTGCTTCACCTCCAGCGGGGATCTTCACGTGGGTATTTCCAAACCTTAAAACTACTTGAAATAACATTTTGGTTACCTACAACGCTTAGCTGAAATTTGAGGGGAAAATTTTTTTTTTTTTTTAAATCTGGAAGGATGAAAATCAAGAGGTTACAGAGGACAGATTGGCCACCCAAACCCAGAATGCCGATGAGAGCAGAAAGGCCAGCTGGGCAAGAGGAAGGGGCACTGCGTAGGGAGTTTCTGTCTGCGATGAGAAGTTCTAGAAAGCATGATGGCCTATCACGTACTGAAGGTACTGAATGCCCTTGAATTTTATGCTTCAAAATAGTTTAAATGGTCAAGTTCAGGTGTACGTTTTATCACGAGGAGAAAAGGAAGTATTTTACGGTCGACAACCAACGGATACAAATACTCTATATTCCCAAAGTGCCAACTGAGGTTAAAAAGGCAAAGCACAGCCCGGCTGGCCTGGCTCAGTGGTTGAGCGTCGCCCTATGAACTAAGAGGTCACAGCTGGATTCCTGGTCAGGGCATATGCCCGGGTTGTGGGCTCTCTCATTATTATTTCTCTCCCTCCCTCCCTGAAATCAACAGTCCTCCAGATGGGGCGGGGTTCTCAGCCTGAGCCATGAGCTGGAATCAACAGCAGCTTTGAAATGCTCCCCCCACTCAGCGCTCCACACCCTGGCACGGGGACAGCATCAGCCAAGGGTGGGGACAGGGGCAGCCCCCAAGGCTAGAGGGGAAGGAAGCCCGAGCTGGCACATCCTAAGCTCCCTCGAGTTAGCAGCTGGGAGGCCATCCTGCCTGGCCACCTGGCTCCGAGGCCAGGGCTCTGAGCAGGCCCCTCTCTCTCAGGTAGAGAAGCACAGATTCTCCACTCAAAGAGGAAGCCGAGCCTGCCTTCACCCATTCACCCCCTTCCTTGCTGGATTCTTTCAGGGAACGGACCACCTTTAAAAATTAAAACGAAAATACCAAACTGTGTCACACTGGCGTCTGGCTTTTGGGAAAGGGCGTGGAGCTGTACTTACAATTCCGTTCTGGACGCTGAAACCCAGCTGGTAGCGAAGGTCCGGCCTCCGGATCAGCACGGTGGTCACCGGGGGGCACCTCACAATGTTCAGCTTCACCCGGGCCTGGTTCTTCAGGCCCTGAAAGGGAGCAGAGCACCGTGGGTGTGGCGGCCACGCAGGCAGCAGGCAGCAGGCAGCACCGGAGGCACAGGAGCCCAGGGAGGACCTATCACTCCATGGGCTCCCCAAGCTCCCGCAGTGCCTCGGCTCGGAGAAACCCCTGCCTTACACGGAGCCCTTGCGGGGCCTGTGCAGAGACCGGCGACCAGGGCACGGTCCTCACATCGGGGGCGGGCTGTGCAGAGACCTGAAGAAAGGGTGGTCTGTGCCACACAGAGGCCAACTGCCCTGGCCAGGAGACAGACAGCGGGAAACACCTTTTCTCCGAGACGCAAACTCAAGCAAAGGAGTCTAATTCCAGCCCCTGGCCCGATGCGTCAGGCTTGTCTTCCCTCCCTCTAGCATGTTCCTGCTTCCCCACCCCCTGCCTATTAGTTCATCAGCCTCCCCACAGGTGCTGGGAAAGCAGGGCAGGCAGGGGTCTCTGCCCACGCTCCTGTCCCCTGGCCGTGGCGGCAATGGCCTGTTCTGCTCAGGAAGTCACCTGTGCTCCTCCAGGTCCTACCACCAACGGTGAGCTTCCTCTTGAAAGGAGGCGCCAGACACAGCTAGGGAAGCCCTGGAATCAGGGCCCACCTCCCAGATCTTGAGACCGCCTGCCCTGCCCACCCAGTCTTTGCTCCAAGGGCTGAGGCGGACAGATCTCAGAGCGCCTGCCCCACTGGACTGCCATGGGATGACGCCAGTCCGGGAGCCCAGGGATCAATCAATCAAAGCCCACAGATATTTTGAAGAAGTGGCGTTAGATGTTTTTAAAAAATTTGGCTCTCCAAAGAAATTTCAATCGTGCGCTGTTGATATTTGGCTCTGTTGACTAATGAGTTTGCCGACCGCTGCTCTAGACCCATGGTCTTCAAAAAGGGGACCCCACACCAGCAGCTGCAAGACCTGGAATTCCACTTTAGTGAGAAATGCAGAGTCTGGGGTCTGAATCAGATACTACAGGGGTGGGACCCGACCATCTCTGTGCTGGTGAGTCTTCCCAGTGAGACTCAACATTGAGAGCAGCTGGTGCAGACTCCGCCGCGGACCATGAACTCACTGTCCAGGAGCGCAGGACCAACGATGTCTACTCCTGCCGCCTGTGGCCAGCGGCTCTGTGTGAACAGGGGCTTGCAGCGTCTGGTGCGGGTGAGGCTTGTGGGCGAGTTGGCTGGCCAGATGCCTGGTCGGCCATCTGTATGTGTGTACCACGTGTGAGTGCCCCCGAGACTGCTGTCCTTCAGCACCCACGCTGACCTTGAAAGCAGCCAAGCCACCTATCCCCGAACCCCGGCGCCTGCCAGGCCTGACCTGGAGGTCTGCAGAGCTGTCCCCTCTCCCGTCCTTGATAAAACGGCAGCTATCGCTAGGCCTATTTTATAAAAGAAGAAACTGAGGCTCAGAGATACTAACCACACCCCCAAGTTCACCCATGTCAACGTTCAACCCCAGGTCTGTCTGGGTTCAAACCCACGGCGTTTTCTCCCCCAACCCGGTCCTCCATGGACCACGGGAGGGGCCGTGTCATCCACGAGTCAGGCTTGCTCCCCACAGGAGCCAGGGAGAGCGGCGGAGTATGGAGCGTGTGCCCCGCGCCTTTTGTTCCAGCCTCGCGTGGGCCGTGTTTTCGGCTGCCTCTCCTGCCTGGCGGGGGTTCTTCAAGGCCCCGCTGAGGCTTCCACGGCCTTCCACCAATTCCAGTCTGTCCCCTCCACGCGTGCATGCCGAGGGGCTCCGTTCCGGTTCCCACCTCCGGCGTCTCGGTGCCCTGAACTGCTCTGTTTTCTGTGGGACTTGAGCCGCCCGTTGGCTGTAACTTGGCTCCCGGTGACTTGGTGTTCACGCGGGCAGCAGTTCCCAGCGTCTCAGACCCGGGGCTTCTGGGACATCTCTGGGAGACCCCTCTGGTTCGAGAAACGATCATTTCGAAGTGCAGCGGCGATGAGCTGAGCAGGCGTCTCCCTGGCCTTTTGCAGGTCAGCCGGCCCGCCGTCCACGCTGAGCTCTCTGGCTTCTGCGGCCGACGGCAGGGCTCGGTGCAGAGGACTCTGCTGTGCCCGAGACCTGGGCTCAAGCCCTGTGTCTGCTGCCCTGGGCGCGGGGCCGCGGACACCCTGTGCCCCTTGCTCCCCTCCGCCGCCTCATCGGCAGAACAGCCGGTGCCACCCACTACGGTCTCCTCCAGTTCTCATTTCTGATTTCACCCCTTCTCGTGTTTTTTTTTTTTTTTTTCTTTCCAAAATATGTTCGCCGACATCACCCTTTGCTTAGCAACACCTATTTCTAAAATTAAAAACAGGTAGGTGGAGGGTTTTGCTCAGACATCATTCATGCGTGTGTTTCTTTTCCCTTTGAGTGCTTCCGTTTTCTCCTTCACTTAATCGATAGTATTTATAGATCCTTTGCAATGTGCCGAGAAATGCGTTAGGCGCTGGGAGTGGGTGGAGCGGGGCCTTAGGAACTCAGGAGAGGGCTTCGGGGCACATGGCCGAGCAGCTAGAGGGCTGGAGTCCCTTCACTCCTCTCTCTCTTTCCCTCTCCCTCTCTCCCCACAATCACGCCCCATGACACCAGGAATTTGTGGGAAGCAAGAGCAAAGAATGGTGAAACAGAGGAGCGCGGTAGAACCACAGCCTTCAGACGAAGCCACCTGCCTGAATGTTTTCACCTGCTGTGTAGGTGTGTCTGTGGCGGGCAGGAGCGCCTCGCAGAGCATACGGGAAGCAAGAGAAGGACTGTCCCTCCAAAGCCACCTGAGGGGTGCACAGCGCTGCGGTGCACCCCCTTCGGGGTGAACCTACGTAACAGGCCCGACTTGTCGCCCAGTGTATGGATTTCTAGGTGGGGACGGGTGCTGACGGTGAGGCTTAGCGAAGTGGCAATTGGAAGCCGCCGGACCACGCGTTTGCTTGGCTGCTCCTAATCAACGCTTCACGTGGGGGGGTCCCATTCGCTTGCGTTTCTGAGCTGCCGTTTTACTAGAGGTGCCGAGGAAATAAATGGCCATTTCGTCCCCATGACAACGGTGGAATGGTACGGCACATTAAGAAATCTGGTGGGAGGGAAGGGGTAGGGAAGTGGGGAGGGGAGAAGAGAGAAGCCAGTGTGGTCTCTATGGAAACAGGCAAGCAGAACCAGGTGATCCCGTGGAAGGAAGGGGAGCGGCGCTCTAGTTTAAGAAAGGAAAACACAGCCAGAAGGGCAGGACCGGGGAGGCAATGAGCAGGCCCGCTGGAACATGCTTAGCCTACCAATTATGCTCCGGGAACCACGACAGGAAAAATAAGAGCCAGGGAAGAAAGCAATTAAAAAATTCAATACCTATAACTCCATTCTAGAAACGTATTCTATTTCCTATAATTGGGGGAGAAAGGTCAGCATGCATGAAAGTGGCCAGACACCGAGTACAACGCTTTTTCCTCAAAGCACAGCCTGGGATTGGTGATCACCATCCGGGAGCCAGAATCCCACCCCGACCTGCTGAACCAGGACCTGCATTTTAAACGAGATCCCAAGTGATTCTAATCAAAGTGTGTGAATGAGAGCAGCTTGTTAAATCCGTCCAGGGAGCACTGACACACAGAGAAATAAGCAATGCTAACAGGAAGCCCCCAAGAGGCCCAGAGCTTTCCCTGCAGTGCCCCCAGGGGGTGGGGGAGGGAGAGCGAGCATCTACTCAGGTGCAGGCAAAAGGGTGTGTTGTCTAGAATTCAAAAACAATATAACAATCCACTAAACGTTTTCATTCGGCTCTGGCAATCCAGCTGGAATCAGCGACAACATTTTCCCAGCCAGGGGGCGCTGTGGCGGAGCCGACACACTTTTCCCTCCCACAAAGCTGTGCGTGGGGCGCCTGGGAGGGCAGCTGTGTCCTAATGGGGCTGCCCACTGGGTACTTCTCCGCTGAGGGCGGCATGGAGGCACTGGTGTCCTCACTCTCCATCTTCACCAGTGACACCTCTTTCATCACCACACGGCCTTTTAATTTGCCGATTTCACAAACGCTTCACGTACAGACATCAAAGGTCAGCTATTCACGCAAACAAACCCTTTCCCGGAGGAAACTGCTTAGACAGTACTGACTACTCTGAGCGAGCTTCCTTTCCACCTCGCTGTGTGATCCACTGGACAGAGGGTGAGTCCGCGTGTGGTGCCAGAGGAAGTCCCCCTGCCCGCAGGGGCCTCAGCTTGCCCCATCTCGCCTGTCTCCTTCTTGCAGGGACAGGGAGGGGTGGAAGAGGATCTGGACTTGGGGGGGGGGGGTGTCCAGGGCAAGTCACCTTCAGAGTCTCTGATGACCCATCTGCAAACCAGGTGTTTGCTGTCCCCTCCCTAATGGGCTGTCTGTCATTAGGAGGGAGGGGAGGGGATGACTCCGAAGGGCCTGGCACTGTCTGGCAGGTGCATCACGGGCACTGGCATGCAGCCCCACCAGTCCTCACGAGGTCCTGCTTATTCCCACCCAGGCCCCAGCCCAACCCTCACTCAGGTTACCCCCACTTCCTGCTCCTCCTCCCCAAACCTTCTAGACCCAGATCAAGTCCCCACAAACCTCCCCCCGCCCTCCACCGACCTCCCTCTCTCCTGCCTTCTCTCTCCCCATCTGAACTTCCAGCCGCCTAAGCCAGCCCGCTCCACCTCGGCGCTGTGGGCACGTGGGTGATGCTCCTTTGCTGTGGGCTGTCCCCGGCATTGAAGGGTGCTCGCAGAAACCCTGGCCTCTGCCCACCAGGGGCCAGCAGCATGTCCTCCTCCCTAGTTATGACAGACTATCTCTAGACCTCGCGTATGTCTCCCAGGGAGAGCCCCCCACGGAGAACCACTTTCCTGGGTGGGTGACTGGGTGACGGAGCTGAGGACAATCCCGTTGAGACAACAGAGAGCGCTGTGACTGATTAGTGATGCCCACTGATGGGCACAGTACCAGACACTGGTGGTGTCTGAGCCAAGGAGCCCATCTTTGATGTAAAAACAATTTCAAGAGGAGTCTATAAATAGTAACTTGATGTAAACAGCCGAGTGCAAGCCCGGGCCTTTGGTATTTGTGTGTCCTCAGCGCCTGACACTTGGACTCTGCTCATAAATATTAATGACTGAGTTGCCGGCACGCTCCAGGCCTGCCCCCGAAGCGGACTTCCCCCATCCCATCCCATCCCATCCCATCCCACCCCATCCCATCCCATCCCACCCCATCCCATCCCATCCCCAGGTACCTTAATGATGCTCTGGCAGGTGGACAGAGGCAGGCCCACCAGGCTGGTGCCATTGATGGACATGATCTGGTCCCCGATATTCAGCTTCCCCGACTTCTCGGCGGGCCCGCCATGCATCATGTTGGCTATGATCACGGTCGGCAGGATGGAGCCCCAGCCGGACTCCACGATCACCACGCCCAGGATCTCACCTTTCTGCTTCTCTATGAAGACCTGAAAGGAGAGAGACAGAAAGCCTGAATCAGCAACCCTCCAGGGCAGTGACAGAAACCAAAGCATTTGTCCTCTTCCTGCCGTGGCTAAAGCAGAAAGACATTTCCCTGAGACGTCAACCCTAGGGGTCCCGTCTTCTCCGGATTCCATGGCATTGGCATGTGCAAGAACAACTCAATAGGGCCCACAGGTTCTTTGTTATTCTCATTCCGCATCAGCAATCTCTGCCTGGCAATACAACCCCGGGGGCACGGAGTTGTTTTTTCCTATAGTCCCTGGGGAGGGCGGGAGGGGGAGAGAGTGTGTAGGTGAGAGCTTTGGTGGTGAGTTATGGCTTCCAGAAATAGCTTTTGGATTCTATGCACCGGTTCCCCTGTTCCACAATGCTTCACAGATTCCCTCCAACATTGAAGATTCTTGAGTTAAAAGTAAATACATATACATCACAGAAACACTTCTCTCCAAGGAGAAAGCTGGAGAGAGAGAAAAATATGCTAAAGTTATCACCACCAAAAGGCTGGGAATGCACACAGGAGACCGTGCTGTAGGTGTGTGTCATTTTCTGTGGCTTTCCTTGGCAGGGCGGAGGAGGCAGTCCGTTTGGGAGATGTGCTGGCTGGCGAGGTTTGCAGACACACACAAAGGGACAGATACTTGGTGGAAGACGCACCAGAGTGTGTGCGCTTATTCGTTCCTATCCACAGACGCCCATATGCTCAAACCTGCCCAGCAGTGGTGGCTGTTGGGGCCTGACAGAGCCTCCTTCACAGGCTGGCACTCCCTTCCCCCTCAGCTGAAGCTCACGGCTGGCCCCTTCCCTGGAGAGCTGCCCTCAGCCAAATGGGAGTCACCCCTCACAGGGGCTGAATTGTGTCCCAACACCCAGTGCTTCGGAATATGACCTGAGGGCTGGGGAAGATGGAGTGCAGGTCCTGTCTGCCCCCGGAGCCCACCCCAGATTTAGCTCAGGATTGCTGGAGGCCCTGGCTCACTAGTGACAGCCCTCTGCTATCTTCAGTCACAGAGCCCCACGCAATGTCCTGCTGACAGCACGCTCTCTCTACCCTGCCCCCACCCCATCCCCGGGCGGGCTCCCTGGAGCTTCGGCCAGGAAAGTACCTACATCTTTGCAGTTTTCCGACTTGGAGAAGTGGATCAAGTCGTCGTTGTACATGTCCTGGGTGTTGAGCAGGTCGCTGTACTCCTTCTGGCTGAGGTCCTCGGGGTTAATCCCGTTGGCCCTGAGGAATTCCTGGTAAGCCACGCTGAAGGCCTGCCCGATGGACTGTGCGATCAGCTGGGCCTAGAGGGCAGCCAGAGAGGGGAGGCGAAGGTCAGGAGGGCAGCCCTGTTGGGGGACGGCCTGGGCCCCCTCAGGACCACGGAGCCCAAGGCATCCGCTAGGCCAGTGGGGCCATTTTTGGTTTTTACAACAGTCCCAAGGGAGCCACAGGCAATTGGGAGACAGGAGTCAGAGACACTGGGCTTACAGCCGTGGAGAGGACAGTCCTACACACAGATGAGTCATTCGATTTCTTACATAATTTTCAAATATTCCACTGGATGTTCATTTCATGTAACCCTGTGTCTAATCATCTGACTTCAGGACTCCTCAACTTTATATAAAAACACAAAAGACCTTCTTTATGCACACTGAATGTTCCAAGAACACAACCACTCTGTATACGGAGAGCGACACTCTGTTCTGGCCAGCACTTTACCAAGAGTCGGCGTCACAGCATGAACACTGCTCTGTACCTGGGTTGCCAGCAAATCACATCACTGTCGGCTGCACATCTGCTGGCCTGTGGGTGACTCTGCCTGCCTGTGTGCCTGTGTCTTGTCCACTTACCTATTTTCTTAGTTACCTTCATTCAAAACGTCAGGCACAGAGTGTTTACAATACTCGGCCGAGGACTGTGTTCTCACACCCGCACTTACTGGTCATGTAGGTGCAAGCACCTCCTCACCCCACTATTCCTCCTGGAAGGGCTGGAGCCGGGCACTCCCATGTTGTCGTGAGTAAAATGCGAATGGAGCCTGGGTCCTTCCGCTTCTCCTTGGCGTCCCATTGATAGCGATACTTTGTTTTGTAAAAATGTTTTCAAAAGAAGAGGTTCCATCATCTGTGCGTTTCATTCCAGGATGGATAGCATCTGGGCATCGAGATGTGTGTGGAGAACCCTGGTCTAGTCCAGCCCTGCCTTTCCCAGGCCAGGAGACTTGAGACTCAGGGACACAAAGGACCCCCCCTGCTCCAGGCCACACGGCTCACAGCCGGGAACTCTGCTTCCTCTGCGCTTCCTCCTGCGCCGCGCTGTGACAGCCTTCCCTGCACCCATCCATCCGCATTCTGACGCAGGGTAGCCAGTAGCAACCGAGCACTTCCTACGTGCCTGCCGTGCACGCAGGTCTTTTCAAGGATCATTACAGAGACCCTCACAGCAAGCCCATGGCTGGTGGGAGTATGACTGGTCCACAGGCCCTCCTCCTCCGCTCTGCGCTTCAGAGTTAGAAAACCGGGGATTTTAGAAAAGTAACAGGACGATCTATCATGCATTGCATGACAACCCTTTTAGGGCCTGGGGAAGCGTCCTGTGAACGAACACAGGAATATTCCTGCAGCGAAACGTACAAGAGTCACAGTAAGCGAGACAAACCCCATCAGTGACTTCCTGGCGGGTCAGGGCAGGTTTATCAGCAAAGGGACTCCCCAAGTCCCTCAGTTTGTCAGCGCTCTTTGGACTCTGGAACTGTGGCTCTGTGTTCCTGTCCCCTCAGACAGGTCAGGAGGCGGAGGCTGGGCGGTTGGTTAAGTTGTCCACGGCCTGGGAAGGAGGTGCAGTGGGGGCGGGGAGGCCTGGGGGAGGGGTGCTGGGTCCTGGCAGACTGATTTCAGGGTCCACCCTCCCTCCGCCCACCACATGGGACTGCCCCAGTGAAATGTGAATGGGTAGAAAACCACCAGCAAGTCTTTAGAGTGATGTTTTTTTAAACACACACACACACACACACACACACAATTCTAACCTCTACTCCTTTCCCTACCTTCCCCTGTTTTTGCTTAAAAGCAGCTAATTAACGGAGACGGCAGTGCTTCTGCGTGGCGGGCTGTGGAAAAGAAATGCTCGCTTTTCTCGCTCTGAGAATCTGGCGGCTTCGTGCCACGGCCGGCCATCCAGGCCACCGCCCTGCACCCTGCTGTGAGGCGGGAGGCAGGGGCCGCCTCAGGCTCCGAGGCCCCGGACAGAGAACTGGACAGTGTGCGCCTGGGAACGCGGCCAGCAGGCTGGCTGACCTCCACGCGTGGGCGCACGTGCGGACACACAGCGGCCGGCGTGTTTCTCCACACCGACCACGGCCACACAGGGGCCCGGCGAGGGGACAGTCTCCTGCAGAAGCTCAGCGGCCACACAGTCAGCACCTGCAGGCAGGATTCACCCTCGAGCTCTCCCAGGTCCCATGCTTAGAAAGCCGTGGGTATGATTCCCAGGTCCGCGCTGTCCTAACTCCTGCTGCTCGCATTCTCCCCGTCATCATCTTCCCTGGCAGGAAGCCCAAGGGAAAGAAAGCCTTGGGGCTCCAAGCCAGATGGAGGTGGCAGAGGGCTCCTCATTCATACACATGTGGGTACCGGGGGCCTTGGGCCCGGTGAGCAGATATAACCCCCCTTTTCACTGGCCTGCAGGACACATGAGGCTTACGGTTCTAAACCGGACTCTTTGGGGACTTTCTGAGGACCTGCTGAGGCTCCCTTTCTCCCCGTGTGCATGTCCGGCCTCGGTGTTAAAGGAACAGCAGGGAGAATGGCGGGGACACGTACTGCAATCTCGCTGCCCTGTGGACGACGTGTGCAGAGATCCAGGCGGTGACGATGGTGCGGGAAGTGTGAGGGCGCCTCCTCCCGGGCTGCAGTGGGGCAGCTCCCACTCTCAGGGGGAAAGCACTTGCTTCTGCCCAGCTCGTTGGAGGACGGCAAACGCCTGCAGCTGGATGAGCATGCTCATGGAGGAAAAACGGCTTCTGTAAGGAGCCAAGGTTGCCACAGGTTTTCTCTAAGTAGAAAGGGCGCTCTCTGCTCAACAGGAGACTCAGAGCTTGTTTCACTGAGGTAGGAGGTAAAACATCAGCATCCTGGCCGGCTTAGGTCTCTGCAGTTCCAAACCACGGGGGGCTGTGGCCGGCCCGGGGTTGGGGGGCTCCCAAGGCCTGCACAGCTTTGGAGACACTTGGATGCCGATGCAGCTGGAAGCTGGTGGCCTCACCAGCGCTTCCAGTCCCACCCGGGGAAGAGGACTGAATGGCAGGATGGGCCCCATCTCTGTTAACATTCCTTTTCTCTGTTCACTGCATCAGTTGGAGAGATGGGGTCAGGCGGCTTTTGACAGGAGGAGCAGCAGGTTGTCACCAGGACTGAAGGTGAGCAGGGATCCTAATGTTCCAGTAGCCTCCAGGGTAGCCCACATAGCCAAGGACTTTATTCCCAAATGCCCTATTGCCCCGGTGAGACCCGCTCAGGCCTCCAGGGGCCGGGCTGAACACCCCCACCCCCCACCCCCGCCTCTCATTTAAACTCTGGCAATTCGGGCTCCTTGCATTTCTTCAAGCTGCCTCGGCAGGCCCCTGCCTCAGGGCCTTTGCACACGCTCTCTCCTCACTCCTCTTTGCTCAGATCTCTGTCAGATCTCGCCCCTCAGGGAGAACTTGGTTGATCATTCTCCCTGAAACCACCTCTGGCCCTCTATCCCGACCTAGTTTTAATTTTTCTTTATCAAACGTCCCGTTACCTACCTTTGTATTAAGTATATCTATCTATTTATCTTCTGTCTCCCTGCGGCCCTCAGGAGTACCTTGTCTGTTTTACCCAGCCTTATGTGCCTAGCGCTAGAACAGGGATAGGAGGCTGAGTAACACACAGTAGGTACTCAATTAGTATTTGTTTACACATGTGACTTAGGTCCTGAGAAGAGAGAGAGAGAGAGAGAGAGAGAGAGAGAGAGAGAGAGAGAGAGAGAGAGAGAGAGAGAGAGAGAGAGAACCTGGCCACCCAAAGGCAGTCCAGGGCCCGGAGGAAGACGGGGGGGGGGGGGGGGGGGGGGGGGAGTGCCCTTACGTCCTCAGACTCGAAGACGTGGCAGATCATCTTGTACTGCCTTTTCCCGTCCTGGGACGGGTGCGAGGCCTCCACGTTCTCCTGGGAGTTGGAGCGCGGCATCCGCCGGCGGGCCATCAGCACGACGATGTTCCCGATGTCGGCGATGTAGGAGATGGTCCTCAGAGGGTGGTCCATCATGGTCTCCTGGGTGGGGAAGGGAGAGGGCGGTCACTTGGGGCACCGTCCAGTGCCCCCTGGGAAAGTCTGTCTCCCCACAACCCAGCCACGTGGGCTCCACATGCAGGGGCTCCGGTGCTCACAGCAGAGACCCTGCGGGCAGATGTGTGTGCACCCCCCAGCCCCCGCCCTCCCCACCTGGGGCCAGCTCCCTGGGCTCATAGTGACCTAGGAGGCCTGTGGCAGGTGAAGAGAAATGTCCATCATTTTACAACCACTAGACTCGCTGGTGGGGAAGGTAAAATAAAAAAAGATAAAAATCTGCATGTGGCCAAAACCGGTTTGGCTCAGTGGATAGAGTGTCAGCCGTGGACTGAAAGGTTCCGGGTTTGATTCTAGTCAAGGGCATGTACCTTGGTTATGGGCATGTCCCCAGAGGGGGTTTGCAGGAGGCAGCTGATCGATGTTTCTCTCATCAATGTTTCTAACTCTCTATCTCTCTCCCTTCCTCTCTGTAAAAAAATCAATAAAATATATATATTTTAAATCTGCATGTGATGGTTGCACTGTGTGTGTGTGTGTGTGTGTGATTTTAAACAAAGATTTTTAAATGGCTCATCTGTTCAAGGTCACAAATCTCCTGATAAAAACGTATGAGATTATCAAACAACATTCACAGTTTCTTTTTTCCCTTTGTCTTTAAGAAAACAGCCCCAGGGCTCCCTCACACCCCACCCCGAGCAGCATTGCAGACACAACCTTGTAGCGTGTACAGAGGCCAGCATCTGGGGACAGCTGCTCTGCAGACACGGGTACGGTCTCTGCGTTGCCACGCTGCTAAGCTTGACCCCCGGGAAAGGCGGGGGCCCGCTAATACCTGTGTGTCAGCGTTCAATACTTTGATTCTCTGCGTAGAAATGAAGAGGTCCACTTCGGTCATTGGCTGAGATTCGCCTTCAGGAGCCTGAGAAGAAAAAATGCACCAAGAGAGAGCTTAGTCCGTTCCTCTGGCCCAGAAGAGGGAAGCAAGGTGAGCTCATACACAGGCATCGAGACACAGTCACCAGAACAGCAGTGCAGACTCCAGAATGAGGTTGTCAGAGCTGAAGGTGGGCACATGAATGAGAGTTAGCATGTGCAGGTCCCAAGGAAAAACAGACCCCCCTTTGCTGCTTCCGCTCCAGAAGCAGTAACGTGCTGTGGCAGATTTGGCTCTGGGACCGAGGGTTGCCAGTGGCCCTTTCTGCAAGGCTGTTGGAGCCCAACGTATCAAAGGAAGAAGGGCAACTGAGCTGACACCTGAGGAACTTGGCAAAACCAGCCTGCCCCTGTGCCCGGGGCGGGGACCATGCTTCCAGCAGGTGCAGAGAAAGGCATCTGAATGCAGTTCTGGTCAGAGGGTCTTTGTGTGCACACACCGACACAGCAACACAGAAGCAGCACCCTGCGCCCGCCCCGTTCAGAAAGAGCCCAGTGCGCCCATGTCCCACGGGTAGCTCAGAAGCATCTAGAAGCTGCACAACCACAGAAAGCGTATCCATCCGGCTCATTTAAGGCTTAACTCCGCACACGGGGGTTTATTAGCGAGTTTTCTTTTTTGCATCCAGCAATCTGACAAATCCGCAAATCAAACGTGACTATCATCGGACAGACCCACGTCCCTGCCACATCGATGCCTGAATGGTGGGAACTCTCACACGAGCGTAGGACTCGTTTAGCGTCTCCAATCTGCTCCCTGCCGTTCCTCTCACGTGAAATGACTCATGAGCAACAGAAAACAGCCATTTTAGGCAACTGAGTTTTGAGAAACGTTGGCTTATGGGGCGGTTCAAAAAGAAATCGGAACAAAAACTTGCTGGATGCAGAAAACAAAAACACGAAATAATAAAAAAGGGAAAACATAAACAAATGGAAAGAACAGGCATAACACCAAGCTGATGAAGTTGTTTGTACTGCACCTTCTTCCTGCTTTTGGCTAATTTCTGGGCCATCTGCTTAGCATGGAACAAACAGAGACAGGAGAACAGTTAGAAAAGAATTCGCAAAGACTCAAAAGTTGAAAAGGAAATTGACAAACTAATACGGATAGTGGTATAAAGTATCGCTGTGGGAAGATTGACTTAAAAAAAAAAAAAAAAAGTTCCACTCTGTAGACAATGGATTTCCTCACTTGGAATTTAGTAGATGGCAGGGGAAGTAGGAGGAAAGAAATTTATTGAGTTGCAATCTTATATTTAAACTGCAATCAATGTCTTCAAAGAATCAACTTCTGTTTCTGTTGGTTTTATTATATGCCTGTTCTCTATTTCATTGATTTCAGCCTACATCTTTATTTTCTCTTACTTTCTCTGAGCTGAATTTGCTGACTTTTTTTCAGCTTATTGAGATGAAAACGTAAATGGTGGATTTTCAAACATTTCCCCCCTGATATACTTATTTAGAGCTATGGCTCTCCCTCCACGCAGTGCTTTAGCTGTGTCCCACATATTTTGATTTGCTGCAATTTAATAATTTAAAACATTTTCTAATTTCCACTATGATTTCTCTTTTGAACTTGAGTCACTTAAAACTGTGTTATTAATAATATGTTTGGAGATTTTCCTAGTTATCTTTTTGTTATTCATGTCTGAATTTCCACTGGGACAGAGAATATACCTGATTTCAATCCTTTGAAATCTGTTGAATCTTAGCCTGTATGGCCCTGACTTTGGTGAATGTGCCATGGGGACTTCAAAAGACGCATTCTGCAGTTGTTGAGGATAGTATTCTATGGATGTCAATTAGGTTAAATATGTTGACCAAGAGTATTGTTCGACTCTTATATTTGCTGATTTTTTGTCTGCTTATTCTAATATTTATTAAGAGAAGTGTGTTTATCTCTCCAGCTGTTACTGTGAATTTGTCCATGACTACTTCTGTCAATCTTTGCTTTATCCAGTTCATAGCTATAAGGTGCATACATATTTAAGATGTTTGTCTTCCTACTGACTCGATCTTTTATTGTTTTCCCTCCTTAGTAATACTTCTTGCCATAAATTTGTGTGATATTTTGTAGCCTACACCTAACTAGAAATGAATGTAATATTCCCCTCTTTTCTCATAAACAAAAGCCTAGTTGATAAAAGCAGACTCTGGGGTTGAATTGCTTGAAGATAAATCTTGGCTGAGCTACCTAACTAGTCGTGTGACTTGGAGTGAGCAACTTAACATCTCTGTGCCTCAGTTTACTCATCTTCAAATGAGAATAAACATAATATTGACCTTGTAGGGCTGTTCTGAGGATACATACATGCAAAGCTCTTAGAACAATGCCTGGTATATTAAGCACTATATTTGTGTTTGCTGTCAAATGATTATAATTCACGTATATCAGGATGCAATTTCTTTGCTATACACACGAAGATCTTGTACGAGTAATGGTGAGTCTATGGTCAAACCAGAAGGCTGCTGTGGTGATGGGGTGGGAGAAGGTCTGCTCTCTTACAGTCTCGGTACTCACCTGGTAGAAAGCTCTTTTGCTCTCAGCAGCACAACCTTATTTCATTAATGACTAAGGTATCTTTCTGTACTACCTCATTGTGGAAAAACTGGATGAGTAAGCCACCCCAGCACCAAAGAGCTCATCTGTGCTACCCCCAGGAGCCCAGGACGGCCCAGGCTGCAGGGCCACCCAAGCTCCTCCCGGTGGTGCTGGTGAAGAGCCTGCGATGGGAAGGCAGCAGGCAGCACCTGCGGTGTCACCCTGACTGACGCTCAGGAGAAGTGCAGAGGTACCGATGCTACGCCCACCACCACAGGTTCTTTTGTGGAATCGGGAAGTTCTGACCGGCACCAGTTATAATGCGATGATAAACAACTGCTGTGAGATCCTAATGTTTGTTTTCTACCACTTCCCCTGAGATAATAGGATGTGAAGTGGAATGAAATGGCAGTAAGAATTTCCCTTATTTTTTGATACAAAAACCTAACCGTTATTGGTCAAACTGCTTCACTCTAGGGAACAGTGATCTGAAAGGGCCTTTTCAAAGGAAAGCAAGTCTGCCGCCAATGGAATGCCCACATTCTGTTTTATTTTGTTGTTGTTTTGCTAGAACTGGTGATAAGGAAGAGGATCCAAATGGCAGACTGAGTTTCATGAAAGGCACTCTGAAGTAATGTTTATGAAGTTAAAAAATATTTTATGCACTTCTTAGAGGAATGCCATCTTTCAATCACTTATGACAGTCAAGTGCCCTGGAACAAATTATAATGTAAAATTTAGTCATAACATTGGGAATGACAGAGGGGGTCGGAGCCAGGATGAGGAACTGGAGTAGCAGAGAGAAGTCTGAGAGAACCACAAGGCCAGCATGCATCCTAAAGCAAGAATGACAACATCCATTTAAATCCCATGTTTCCTGGGATTGATTATGGCTTACCACCCAGCAGGGTGTGTGCAAGGACATAAACGGTGGCACCGTCCATTCAGTCACTCAGTCCATAATGTGTATGGCTTGTTAACTGTTAAGACCCTCTAGCTTATTCACACCAGGGCTCCTCCCAACTATTGAAGCTTTCTCCCTGCTGACAGTATCCTTCTAAGTGCTGTAGGACCATCAATGTAAAAGCTGACAGCAGCCTTGTGAGGTAGGCACAACATTATCCTCATCTTCCAGAAGAGGAAACAGAGGCACAGAGAGGCTAATTAACCTGCCTAAGGTCACAGAGCTGTTAAGTGGCAGGACACAGATTCACTACACACTGGAAGTCTCACTATACACTCCAAATTGCTAGTTGTGTGATCTGGGCAAGTTTTTCATTTACCAACTCCTCTGTTTGTCTGAAAACAAAAATGGGGATTAAATAATACCAACCTCACAGAATTCCCCACCCCCTCTATTGTGAGGAGTAAATGAAATAATGTATGCATAGACTTCTTTAAGTTAGGTGGGAAACCACATGGCTGGGACAAAGCTAGATGGACAGAAATTTTAATTATATAATTAAATCACGATTTTTGACATTTCAAGAAAATCTTTTTATAAAAGAATAGAAAAATCGGATCTTTGGGGAAGGCTAGTCTTTACAGGTATAGGGATAATTGATAATGAATGATCCTTACAAAAATGCATGGACCAAAAAAAAAAAAAAAAAAAAAAAGTCAAAACACCATTTGTGACCTAATCACATGAGCTTCACAAAGGTAGAAAGACTGAAAACACACACCATGCTCTTCGTGGACATGAAGCAGTTATCAAGGCTCAGCAGGGGTCATAGCGCACCGCCCCCACCCTGCCCACCCATCTTCTGGTTGAGGAGCAGAGAATAAAGTGGGCGTGAGAGTGGAATGAGGCATGGAGATGGAGTGGAGAGAGAGGAAGACAAGGGAGCTGGCTACACTGGATAGGGTTCAGGCCTGATTCCCACACTGTGTGTGTGTGTGTGTGTCTGTGTGTTTGTGCGTGCATGTGTGTGTGTGTGTGTGTGTGTGTGTGTGATACAGACAGCATGAGGAGCAAAGTTCTTTCCAGAAGTTTCTCCCAAAATGTGTTGCAGAGAATCCTAGCAACAAGACTAATTTAACAGGCACCACACAGTGATACTGCATCTCTGCTCAAATAACTACGGGAGCTTCTGGTTCAAGAAGGCAAACTAAATCCCCTGGCACAGGACTTCTCAGAGCCTTCAAAGGGGCAAACATCCCACAGAATCTACTGTGCAGCATTTCTTGAGCTTATGTGCCAACAGAACCGTGTCCATGAGAGGCACTCGGCTTGACTGGGACACCACAGAGCTCAGTTGGACACGTAAACTCTCTGGAACCTGGACTGTCTACCCTTCTCCGATGTGGACATCAGCATCTCCTGACGGGCTTATGGAAACACAGATTCCTGGACCCTGCCCTCACCTGCTTCTGACTAAGGCAGAGCCTGGGAATCTGCATTTACAAGTACTGCTGGGCCAGGGATCCCACTTTGAGAACCAGTGCTGTAATGCATTCCTAAGTTATATGGGGGCTTCTTGCCAAGATATTATTTTCTCTAGAAGTTAATGAACAACAAAGACAGAAAGGATACATTAGGGAGATTCTAAAGATGGTTAAAAAAAAGTAAAAAGAATGGCAGGTGTATTCTGGTCCAGCTGTTACATTAGGTGCATTTTACTTCGCATATTTTGGTGGGAAAAGCCTTTCAGTTCTCCACTCCTCAGCCCGTCCGGCATCAGTGTTACTGTGATGCTTGTCTTCACGCCCTGTTAGGCTGCACGCTTCCCCAGGTCAAGGACTGGGTCTTGGTTGACTTTATGTCCTACGAGTCTACCACAGGGGCCTGCATTGGAACAGTTTGCTTTTTGAGCCAAATTCCTCTGTTTTTTCTTTACATTAAGTAGAAAATCCCTGTCTAAACCACAACTCCAAATTCTCTCCCCGTTTGCCAAATACATCTGTAAATTCTTTGTTAAATTGAGAAAACCGTAATTCTTATGCCTCCAGGTGTAAATCCAGTACTGATATTCAATGCTGGTATACTGGTACAGTCGGTGCTAGGTGAGTGACAGATACCACCATCGATGAACAGTCAGAAATTTAAAACTGTTTCAAAATGGGAGCCTATGCTTCAGATCTAGTATTTGCTCAACACAGCGCCACAAACACCCATCAGGGCAGAGAGAGAGCATGCGCGGAGGGAAGAGAGGGGGCAAGAGGGTCTCCCTGGGAGGAGGGAGGAACTGGACACCAGAGGACGGAATTCCTCTGCCTCTGTTTAGGGGAGAGCACCAAGGCCAAAATCACTCATCTGTCTATGGTGAGGGTATTGCTGAACAGTGTCCTGGATGGATGGACACTGTAAAACCTGCAGCCTTACTCTGCTCTATCTTTCTCTAGACGCAGCCTAGCAAAACTCGTCCCCCACAGGTCAGCCTCTCTTTAGGAGAGAACATGGCACCACTGCCCTTAGACAAAGTGTCATCTGGGCATGTGTGAGCAGCGCAGAGACCATCCTGACTGATTTAGACAAGTTCTCTTGGCCCCCCTCTGCAGCAGATCAAGTCTCTGCGTGCCCCCCAAAGAGTAACTTCCTGCAGGGAGCAGAAATAAACTATGGGTCTGAACGCCACTGTCTCCACTTACAATCTGAGAAAGAGTCAGGCTTGGTGCAAAGGCACGCAACCCGACGGACATTTGAATGGATGTAGAAGGAACACAAGGCAGACGATGTAAGTGAGAGGCAACAGCTCCTGCAGAGGCACAGCAGCACTCTGGGGAGTGACATCTATACGTGACATGTAAACATGTAACCTCACCCCTCTGGAACGAATTCCTCCACACTAGAGTCACTTGCTGGAGAAATAAATGTTCTTTAGATGCCTACGCTACCCTAGGCAGGTCTAAAATGGATTTATAATCGGCCTCTATCCTGCTTGCTCTGATGGACAAAGCTACCTAATTTTTTGTGCAAAGGAACAGTGAGACTTGAAGCGAAGTGCAGTAAAACGAGGTGCGTCTGTGGGTCCTCGTAGGTGTGGTGCTGAGCCCTGCTTTATGTCTGGGAGATGTGCCTGTGCCTGCTCTCTTCCCCCTCTTCTTCCCTCCTCCCCCCCCAGGTCATTGAGTATGATGTCTGTCTCACAGTGGAAAGTCAGAAACTCTATCTGTAGGAGTCAAGGATGGTCAATCTAGGAGGCCAATCAACATGCCCAGAATGAAACCTGACCCTTAATGTGTTTTAAACCTTGATGGACAGAACCCAGGAAAGAACTAATCTCAAAGCAACACACTGCTTAGTTTTGGGGTCTTCAGTACTCGTTCAGGATGGACTGCTGCTTTGTTCTGGAAGACAAGTGGGCCCTGGGCATGTTCCCCGATAGGCATTCTGGAGGAGATACACCTTTGGCGTGCGGCCCCATCCTGAACACTGCAGGCCTCAGCATCTCTGCTCTGACCCACGAGAGCCAATAGAAATGCCCCGACACAGTGACAATCCAAGTGCCCCCGCCCATCTCCAAACGCCCCTGTGGGAGGTGATCCTTGTCTGCCTGGAACCACTGAGCGAGGCGCACCAGGCCTCTGCCCCCCACATCGGCCCCCGGAAGCTGACAGCACTGATAGGCCCGGAAACTAAGTGTTGTGTTGAGAGCTTAGCTAAGCTACTCGGTGGTCCTGCTGCCTCAGCATCTTTTTTGTTTGGCCAAGTGGTCTGCAGTGACCTTGAACGGACACTAGGCCCCTCATACAGGCACATTCCCTAGATAACAGCCCAGAGAGGCACGAGCAAAGTAAGCTCCTATGACTCCCTCAACAGCCCTTGGTCAACAGTCTTCCCCTCCTCCAGGCCTCACCCTCTGTCCTCTTAGGTGAGACCCTGAGGAGCTTACCAAATTCTGACTCCTTCGGTGTGAATTGACCAATCTCGTCCTAGCTCAGGAACCCCAAGCACCACATCCACGGATCCTAATAAAGGCAAGTTCCCAGGTAGGTCCTGCCCCACGCACGCTACTCTCTCCCTCTCCGCCTCGCCTTGCCGTGACTTCCCCACACAGCCCCTCTAGGCCTTCCTCCAGGACCTGTGAGCAATAACTTATAGATTTTAATTTCTCTTGTGGCCTTTTGCTCACCATCTGGCACCCCAGGGTTCTACTTAACAAGTTTTAATTCAACAAAATCATAACATGCCGTGCTTGGTGACTGTGGAACACAAGTGTCAGAACTATGACCCTGACGATTTAGTTTTCCGAGTTCACTGCTCTGGGTGAAATAAGACTGAGACGCAGCATGCTCTCTCAGAGAGCTTTGTGGTCTCACTTTGAAGGCTGTGCCTGGGAGATCCCAGATTAAGAACAGTGGGAGGATCTGGCAGTGTCCATGTCCCCCCCTCTATGAGAAGGGGTGACAGTGGAAAAGAAATGAGGCCAGGCTTGGCTGGGAAGCTCAACAGGAACCCGATGTTCTCCTGATAGAATTACTGAGTCTGAAAGAGCACGAAGGTCTGAAGGTCAGGCAGGTATGTTTTCATGGAGCTGTCCTGCTGGGAATCCTGAGGCAAGAGGCCCCTCTGTGGGTAGGAGGTGGGACTTCCTTTGAAGGGAGTGGACCTTCCTACTGTCACTCATCCTGGGAGAGGCTGATGATGGGAGAAAACATGAAACCCTCGGAAGTGGGCCTGGTGGGCGCAGTGTCTCTAAGACGCAGACAAGGTCTGGGCTGCCCAGACGGAGGGGTGAAGTGGGTCCCTGACACACGGGTGAAACTGGCAGGACCGAGTCAGTAATTTTGGCATTGGGCTACCTACGATGCAATTATAAATTACTCTCTTGTTTATACATCCCAACTCCCAAAACTTGAGTAATATCACCCAAAGCTGCAGCGAGGGTTTGCTCTACAATGATGGGTACTTAAGGGCAGGGCCACCTCGCCACTCAATTCATTTCTCATTTGTGCTGCTGAGTTTGAGGGTCAGGCTCTCGCAGTTTTCCCTTCCTCCAGAGACCCCCCACAACCTTGAACACATGAATGCTCAAGAAATATTTTGTCCGTAAGTGAGAATCAAGGACTCTCAGCGCCTGCCTTCTCCCCGTGCTCCATTCTCATTCCATGCTGACACACAAACACCAGGGCGAGACTTGTGAGTGTGTGAGCAAGAAGATATAAAAATGCGAATGGCTTCTAGAGGTGAGAACTGGTTTTGGCCAGCTGAAACTGGATACAGCCAACCTTGGAGCGCCCTCCCCTATCCCGTCTTACTTGAAATACCTGGTGCTGGTGTCAACAGGGATGCTCTCCCTGTGGCTCCCGTGTGGCTGCCCAGCGGTTCTGGGTGCTGGTGGCCCCTAAGGACACGGGAGTGACAGGATGACACTGTGTGGGTCTCTGTAGACCTGAGGTATGTCTGGCTTCAGGTGGAGATTCTAGTGCTCTGTGTTCTCATGGGCTCACACCTGTCTGGCTGGTTCAAACTGGTTGTGAACGATTTAAACTGGATGAAGGTGGTTCTTCCTGAGCAACACAGGCCTGCTCCTTGCCCATCTTGGTGGAACAGACTCAAACGGGTTATGATGGACTCAGACTAGTGTAAACGGAGCTGGCCTTGCTCAGACTTGTCCAGACGAGCCAGGCCAGATCTGATCAAAGGGATCATCTTCCTTGAAGCAAACCAGTTCAGCTTAGCATGAGCAGGACCAGCAGGTTCAAAAGCAAAGGACCTAGTGTGAACCACGCTGCCAGTGGAAATACAGGACTGCAACTCTCACGTTAGAAATGCTCCTCAACACGAGATCTGTCCTCGTCAGGTCAACTTCAGGAAGTTCAGGATCACATGTGTTCTTTTGCTCAGAGTGCCCCCTAACAACAGCCAACACATACAGTGCAGGACCCCAGTCCACTTCAGAGATCGTCCTTTCTCTTCTGAACTGTGGCAGGAACGTGCATAAGCCCTGCCTCAACGTCCCCCCAATCCACTCTCCTCTCCCCTCAGGACTGGACAGTGAGGTGTGGGGGTACCCACCGCCGCCCCCCGCCCCCACGGAGCACACGGCCCCCCTCACCTTGATCCTGCTCACCGCCTCCTGGGCCTGCATCATGCGCACGTTTTTGGAGGGAGTCTTGTCGGAGAGCAGCTGGGTGGAGCCAAGGTAATTGGCAGCAAAAATGATCCCATCGATTAAGTCTTCGGGGTCACAAGGTCCGGGAACTGTAACACACAGAGGCACATTGGTGAGTGAGGCTACTCTGGGGTGGGCCTGCCCAACCCCCGCCTGCACCCCTCCCCTCTGCTCACCTCTGGCCCTGAGCAGTCTGAGGTACCCGTATCTGCCTCCACTCACCCCTCATCTTCAAATAATAGGAACAATAATTTTTCTTATAGTCACTTATATTTCTCACAGCCAGACCATTTACTGTGAGAAATGGTGTGTAGATTTATGTAAACACAGAACATGACATGTCTCGTGAAGCTACTGTTCCTCCTGTCACACGGTGAGCTCTGGGGACAAGGACAATGCCGTCTTTGGCTCTCGTGTCTGGTCAGCACCTGTCACCCAGTGGATATCAAATAAATAAGCAGTTCCTTGACTTGCTCCTGATTCCTATCTCCTCTCTCCATTTTATCTATGATGGGGGAAGTAAATTTTATAAATAAAAAATGGAGATATTTGTGCCAGAATGTTTGGTTTCCATAATAGCCTCGGACCCCAATTTTGGGAGACAGCTAACATTACTCGGAAGCTGCCGTCTCATGCTGTTGATGCTGCTGATTTAGAGACCCTAAGTTCCTGGCCTGCTTCTGCATACAGATCAGTTCCCGGGAAAAATGGGAATTTGTTTCATTGATCAACCTTTTAAATCAAACTTGAGTCTGGCCAGTGTTGCTCAGTGGTTAAGCGTTGGCTCATAAACTAGAAGCTCAGGGTTCGGGTCCCAGTCAGGGCACATTGCCTGGGTTGTGGGCTCAATTCCCAGTAGGGGGTGTGCAGAAGGCAGCCAATCAATGGTTCTTTCTCATCATTGATGTTTCTCTCTCTTCCTTTCCCATACCCTCTCTAGAATCAATAAAAATATGTTTCAGGGGGAAAAAAAATCCAACCTTAGTTTTAAATAATTAAGATGGAGGTATCTGACTCTAACCATAATCTGCTGTAAATGTTATTTGAAGTTAAAACACGTCTGGGATTAATATATAACTAACTCTATAACAGATGCACTAACAAAGGCATTCTAATTCTGCAATGAAAACATGTATTTTCTTTGGCTTGAAGGCTGTATTGGGGGAGACTAAAATACACATCTTAACCCACAGTTAAAACCTCCAGGTCTTAAATTAGATTCCTTGAAATGGAAACAATTTGCTCTTTCCGTTTGGAGAGCTAATCTGAAATGGTTTTCATTTTTATCCTTCAAGATGAAGCGCATCTTGAGCTTAAACAGCCACCTCCCATGATAAGCTACTTATCAGGGGGCAGATTTAAATAATCTGTTCATTTTTTTCTAAAACCTAGGTGGTAATTGAAACAAAGAAATTAACGATGTTGCAGGAAATGCCTTCACCAAGTGCCTGTGTAGTAATTAAATAAGGAAGCCTGTTATTTGTCTCATTCTCGGTCTTTCTGGGAAAGACTTCTAGACAAACACTGGGAGGTACACTGCCATACTTGTAATTTCCATTCTTCTCAATAACCACATGCTCCTCACCCTGAAACTTCGATGGATGTGGGATGAATCCAGGTTACTGATAATATACAGTGGAGTGGTACAGCAGGGAAGCAGGAGTCCAATTAAAATAACACAAGGACAAGCTTGGAGCCACCTGAGTTTTGTGAAATGTGGAGGATGACCAGTCTTCCATTACAAACTGCTGTGATGCTTCCGAACCACAGTCACTTTTGCCAACGAGGCACTGAGAAAGAAGATCTCACCGGGGAGAGTCACTTTTAAAATATTCACTTGTGAAAATAACGAATGCCAAAGAAAAAGAAAAATTAACCACCTCTTGCTGGGACTTCCAATACCATTTTATAGTCATTTCTGATTTAGCTCTCCTCACTGAAAAGGCTCCCTCTTGAGGCCTCCTAAGTGTGAATATGCAGATGTGTTTAAGAGCAATCCAAACAATATTTAAATGACTGTGTAAATGTCAAGCAGGCAGGAGACAGAAATATTGGGTCTAAACAAATTATACATTCAAGATATAATCTCATCCCTTTTATCCTCCAGGGAAACTGATTATAATCAAATGTCACTGTCACTTGATCATACTCAGCAAAAAAAAAAAAAAGCACCCTAATTTCTTAAGTGCATTTTAGGCTTAATGTGTTATTACAAAAACAAAAGTTATATGTTAAGTCTAAGAATCACAGGGTTCATTTTGGTCTTTTGGAATGTGTTTTTCTTTTCGGTGATGCCCTTGTGTTACTTTTGAAGATGAGCAAGCACACACACACTATAGGCTTAGCATTAACATGAGGTGTGGATACATACAAACACACACATATATCTATCTATAGATGATTGATAGATAGATAAATAGAAATTTTTCTTAAGTGAAGAGGACCAAAATGTCTCCCAGTTAGTTAAAGCTTATCCCCACTTGAATAGCCTGCGGTGGAATAGAAGTGGGAAGACTTGGGTTTCAGATCCAATGTGATCGTTACTAAGCTGGACAAAGGCCCTACCCCCCGGGCTCAGGTTCCGGGGACAGAATCAGCAAGGGCAGGGAGGCTCACAGCTACCGTTCTTTTAGGCTAAGACTCTAAGACTGTGAAGACTGTGAATTAACTAGCTCGACGGCCTTTCTTCTCTACTGTCATCTCCCAACCCAGTGCTTCCAATGCCCTCAGTGCTAAAAGATTCATTAATGACGCAGTGCTCAATATCTCCTTTTAGCTCTTACCTTCAACGTAGGTTGGGAATGAAGCCAAGCTTTTTCTTGACTGTAATTAAGACAAAGAAGTTTCAAAAAGGGCAAAGCATGATGAAAAATGCATTAATACAACCATCCATGTAGCATAAAATACAAATACATCATCAGTGTCAGATATTAACCAGTTGTCAACCATTCTTGGTTGCAGAAAGTAAAGTGTAGATAAACACACGTTTCTTATTAAACGTTACCCAGAGCCCAGAGCCATCCACTCATATATTAGTTAGGTCATTTGAAAATCCTACATTCCAAATCAGATGTCTGTCAGCTTAAAAAAATACCCCACAAACCAACATCCATTATCCACAATCGCAATAAAAAGGGCTTAATTTGTATTCTTAAGAATCTCAGCTTCTAAGTAAGAACTGCTGATTAATGAAAGCACCAACATCATTATATGCCGAAATTAAAAATGTTCTTGGAGAATTTTATTTCATATCAGGTCTTTGCTGCAGGGATCGCTCCCTGTGCTAAAAACATTTGCTGGAGTTTTATCTCTTCCTTTCATCTCTTAGTGACTTGTTTTAGTCTGAAAACTTCACTATATACAGTTTGCCATTATCATGTGTTACTTTAAAATAAGCATACAACAAACAAAGGAATAAATTAAAGGCCCTGGAATTTGTGTATTAAGTGACAACTCGGATCAAAAGTCCATTTCCCAGCAGCACCCTTGTTCCAACAGGAAACCTTCCAGAACCTGACTGCACAGCAGGGTAAACGCTGGCTCCAGGGGAGCGCTCCTGACCCTTCGGCTCCTTGAGTAAGTGGATGCCTAGAGGGAACTCTGAGTGGCACGAGAGTAGGAAACTGGTCCCTGATCTGTCTGGGACAGGGTGAGGTGAGCAGGAGAGCGGAGAGCTAATGTCAAAGGCACGAGTCCCTAAAACAGGCAAAAAGTAGGGTTTGGGGTAAGCTCAGAGAGCCTAAAAATTTTCATTGCTAAGACTCCACCAGTTGTTAGGTAACCTTTTAAAGACCTGCATTTTAGGAAAAGGATGTCTAGTGGAGCATAGTTGCTCAACAGGTTGACTTAACTGAGGGTGTAGCCATGGGATGTCAGGTGAGCTGGAGGGGTGAAGGGCCTGGGGACTGGGATGTCATGGGAAACAATTCCAGATCATAGGACTCTGTACAGTGATCTTCACTTGGAAGACTTCAGGAACAGCAAAGGAATGGTTAGTTGATTTGCACAAAATTCTAAGTAGTAGTAGTGTTAATTGTTATGTCAAAAACTGCAGGCAATGGAAGACACTTAATTTTAGGGATCTAACTCGATTCAGGACAATGACAAGCATTTAACACTAATCACGCAATACAATGCGCAGAGCGGCCTGCTGTGACGTGCCCACTGGGATGAAGTGCTTCCTCCCACCCAGGAGGGTGGGTTTCTGGTTTCAGAAAGGATCACCTTTAAAGACACTAAAGCCACAAGTCCAGCAGGAATCAAAGGTTGACACATTAATGGAAAAATGCACATCAAGTGAAAGCCAAGGAATCGGGACAGGCGGAAAGAGAAATCCAAGTTCAATAGTGCTTTACGTTACTTTTACTTTCCACTTATCCACGTGAGACAGCAGGCCCAGGTGAGTGCCGACAGCCAAGTCTGTCTATTTCCGCGGCTTCAAGAAAAATAATCCTTAACTTCGGGGCATGCAGAAGGAAGTTAGTGTCTTCATAAGGGCCAAAGATTCCCAAATGATTATTCCCCAACCATCCCCCTGTCCTTGTCTGCAGCCGCTAAGGGTTTGGGGTAAACTGGGTTTACTTTGTTTAATCAAAATGCTCAAGCCTCCAGGTAGCTCCAAGAAGCCCAAGCAGATTTTCTTGGGCTATTCAGGGCACTTTACTGAATGCCAATCTCTAGGACAGTGTCCAGATTTTAGTAGAAACTACGGGAGAATGACTTCAGTCTAAAGCTCTAAAAACTGCCGTTTTATTCAGAGCTACAATGGAGGGCATTTGGTACATTTGCCTATTCTCTATTCATGAGCTCGTGACTGGCTTTCTTTAGTCTCGGGGGTAGTAATTTTTTAAAAAGATTTTCTGAAATGAAAGAATTGCTAATTATTGCACACAAAGAGCATTTTCATCATTATTCCTATGGATCTGTAGAAGCATGTGCCAAGTCCTAGAGGAACCGAGAAACTAACAAATTTGCCTTGCTCATTATAGCTGATGAATAATCAAATACTGAGTATTCAGAAGTCTGATTAGCCATTTATTTTCTCAGATGGGGGCAGAGATGAGCATTAGTTAATCCTTCACATGCAGAAATTAATAAAACCAACATCCAAGAAGGCAAAGGCCAAACGCTCTGGGGTTTTCCAGGCCACACTAACCACGTGCAGAGCCTGGAGGCCTGACGACTGGATCATGGCAGGCGAGCCACCTTTCACGCCGTGTGCGACCTGCAAGCACTCTTCACCCCCAGGATGGCTGATTCTGGTGTTAGGAGCCCACAGGCACCCTGGGTTCAAATCCTGGCCCCACCAGCTGTGAGCCCTGGGGCCTCAGGTAAATTATCCAGCCTCTCCGCTTCCTTAACTAACACAAAGGACAACAACTCTTGCCTCACAGAGTAATTTTAAGGATTAAATGAGATACTATCTGTGATGGCTTGGCCTGGGACCTGAACACTATAAATGTCCATGCTGTTTTTATGATCATTGTGGCTGTCACTCTTTCCTTCCTGCCATTTGTTCTCTCCTCTCCGTGTGCTCTGAATAAAATATGAGGCAAAGCGATGGGATAAAGGGGCAGCAGAAACTGTGACCCCATTAGTCCTGTTCCTTTAGTCCTCAGGCCTTATGGGCTAAGGATCAAGACCAGAGGAGGACAAAGGATATTTCAAATCTAAATTCTAATGTTTGATTTATGTCAGGGGTGGAGCTGAAACCGGTTTGGCTCAGTGGATAGAGCATCAGCCTGCGGACTTAAAGGTCCCAGGTTCGATTCTGGTCAAGGGCTTGTACCTGGGTTGTGGGCACATCCCCAGTAGGAGGTGTGCAAGAGGCAGCTGATTGATGATTCTCTCTCACTGATGTTTCTAACTCTCTATCCCTCTCTCTTCCTCTCGGTTAAAAATCAATAAAATATATCAGGGGTGGGGAGCGTCCAGCCCGAGGGCCGTAGAAGGCCGGTGAAATCATTTGGGCCGGCCCTACCAGGGCATTAGGGGTGAGTTAATTAAGTGTCTGACCAAATACAGCAGGCTCATTTTTAAGTTGATAATTTTGTATGGCCCGTGAATGATGTTATAAATACCCAAATGGCCCCGGGCAGAAAAAAACCGGTTCCCCACCCCTGTTTGTATAAACAGATTAATAAAAAAACACACTTCTCCCCTGAATGAATATTTAATGGAAAACGTATATGTATTTGATGATACTTTAAAGGTAAATTTCAACTAAGGTTCCCTTCGGAAGTGACCTGCCACTCACGTTAAAATTTAACATAAAATTATAGCAAGAGGAGGGAAAGGGAAAGAATCCTTCGTCCTGTGGTGAGGCCGCCCTCATGCATCCCTTGGCAGGGACGAGGCGGCCTCTGTAGTCAGAGCCAGCGAGGCCCACACAGACTGTGCCGCAGGCCAGTGTCCACCTGACGCTGGCTGCCAAGGCGGTGGGGTGGCGGTGGCGCCCCTCAGGGAAAAGCACCTGCCCTTTTTAGCCCTAGGAACCTCAGCGGGAGCAAGCAGCATCTTCTTGCTTACATGTTCCCCACCAGAGCTCAGTTTGGCCTCCCTCAGGAGGCGACAGGATGATACAATTCATTGTCCAAAGGGACACTACAGGGCTGCAGTGTCCAGGAGCCCCTCGCCGCACGTGGCCGTGGAAGGCCACTGAAACGGAACAGTGGGCCTCAGGCCCGCTAGTCACGTGCCAAGGGCTTGCTAGTCACACGTGGCTGGTGACTCCCCCAGAGGACAGGACGAGTGGAGCCCTCCCGGGGCTGCCGCCGGGTCTCTGAACAGACTGCTTTCAGGAGTGAGAAGGGTGCTCACCAGTGAGCAGTGGGACAGCAGGTGTGAACTGCAACCACCGCGGCTAAACCAGGACAAGTGGTCACCCTGTCGCCAGGAAAGGTATTTCACTTGGGCCGGGAATCACTGGATATTTTTTAAAAAAATCAACCGATTGCCGAAACCAGTTTGGCTCAGTGGATAGAACGTCGGCCTGCAGACTAGAAGGTCCCAGGTTCGATTCCGGTCAAGGGCATGTACCTTTGTTGCGGGCACATCCCCAGTGCCGGGGTGTGTGTGTGTGTGTGTGTGTGTGTGTGGATGCAGGAGGCAGCTGATCAATGTCTTTCTCTCACTGTTGTTTCTAACTCTCTACCCTTCTCCCTTCCTCTCTGTAAAAAAAATCAATAAAATATATATATATTTTAAAAATCAACCCAATTCTTAAGCTACAGAGTAGCTGTCAGTCCACGGTCCCCGAGGCCCGTGCGCCACGAGGAAGGATGCTGCCAGAGACGCGTGGATGCCCAGCACTGTCCACTGGTGGGAACGTTCCAGTCTCCCTGGTCCAATACTGGTCACGTGTGGCCACTGAGCACCTGAACTATGGCTAGTGTGCCTGAGGAGCGAGTTTATTTCATTTCCCGACGAAAACAGACAGCCGTGGATGTCACCCCTTCCTCGCCCCATTCCACAGTGGAGAGAAGAAAACAATTTCTCCCCCGGATGCTTGGGGTCAGAAGCGCCGTGGGAGGCTGGGGAAGGAAGGCACAGGCCAGAATCGGGATGAGGATGAAGGGCCCGAGGCTTTTGGAAGGAAGTGGCTCCCTACCTCTTTGTTGGTGGAGCCTTCCGCGGGGTCGCCGGGATGAAGGGGTGTGCTGGAAGACTCTGCGCCCAGGGGCGAGGAGCTGCCCGGAGAGGGAGACTGGAAGAAGCAAGGGAACAACAGTGAGAACCGAGGGGCTGGGAGCCCGGCCTGCAGGGAGGGGCGGGGGAGACAGCGGAGCACAACCCCCCAGCATTCGGTGGGGAGAAAGCTCTGTATGTAACGGGCCTGGGTTGGCCCAGCTTCCCTTTAAATTCCTGCCGTGTTTTCAAAGGGAAGGGGCCCTTTGAGCTCAGCTCCCCGAGCCGCTTAAGGTAAGGTGACCAGACATCCCGCTTTGGGCGGGACAGTCCGGATTTTGGACAATTTGTCCCTCGTCCGGCGTTTTAAAAAAAAGTCCCGATTTTTGAAAAATCAGGACTTTTTTAAAACACCTCGGGACAAATTGTCCAAAATCGGGACTGTCCCACCAAAAGCGGGATGTCTGGTCACCTTACCTTAAGGCCAAGTGTTAACTAAATAGCAAGTTTTGAAAGTCAAACTTAAAGTTCTAGGTGAAAAAGGTAACAAATACACACATGTCTATGCTTTAAAATATTTTCTTACTGCAGGACAAAGATTTTGGGTACTAAATGTCAATTAAGATCACCTGCTCAAGAAGATTTGAGTTGGGGGGAAAAATTACAGCATGTATTTTTAAAGAGGTAGCTGGTGGATGGACTTTGATAATTAGAAACTGCACCACCTGTATTTTCCTAGTCGGTTCAGATATAATGTATTCTGACTTACACCACTGAAAATTCAGAGAAATTTCAGCATTTTCATGCCTATCCTTAGAAAAGTCCAAACGTTCTGTTAAGTGATATATTTAAAGCAATTCCACTTCTAGTATTTATCCGAAAGAATAAAAACAATAAGAATTCAAAAAGATATCTCTATCCCCATGCTCGCTGCCACACTGTTTATAGTAGCCCAGGTATGGCAGCAACTAAGTGTCCATAGACGAGTGGCTTGAGAAGATGTGATATATATACACATACATATATACATACACACACACAATGATATAATAGCCATAAAAAAGAAAGAAATAGCCCTGGCCGGTTTGGCTCAGTGACTAGAGCGTCGGCCTGTGGACTAAAGGGTCCTGGGTTCGATTCTAATCAAGGGCACATGCCTGGGTTGCCGGCTTGATCCCCAGTGGGGGGCGTGCAGGAGGCAGCCCCCACTGGGGATTGTGGTTCTCTCTCATTGTTGATGTTTCTATCTCTCTCCCCACCCCCAGCTTTCTCTCTGAAATCAATAAAAATAGAAAACTGTTTTAAAACGAATGAAATATTGGCATTTGTGACAAAACGAATATGCCTAGAGGATATGAGACTAAATGAAATGTCAGAGAAAGTCAAATACGACATGATTTCACTTATATATGAAGTCTGAAAAACAGAACAAATGGAACGAACAAAACAAAACAGAAACAAACTCACAGATAGAGAACAAACAGATGGCTGCCGGAGGGGAGGAAAGTAGGGTGACGGGTGGAAAAGGGAAAGGGGATTAAGAAATACAAACTTTCTGGCTATTGTAGATTGTGCTGCTATGAACATAGGGGTGCATATATCCTTTCTGATTGGTGTTTCTAGTTTCTTGGGATATATTCCTAGAAGTGGGATTACTGGGTCAAATGGGAGTTCCATTTTCAGTTTTTTGAGGAAACTCCACACTGTTCTCCACAGTGGTTGCACCAGTCTGCATTCCCACCAGCAGTGCACGAGGGTTCCTTTTTCTCCGAAACCTCGCCAACACTTGTCGTTTGTTGATTTGTTGATGTTGGCCATTCTGACAGGTGTGAGATGGTACCGCATTGTTGTTTTGATTTGCACCTCTCGGATAATTAGTGACTTTGAGCATGTTTTCATGTGCCTTTTGGCCTTCCTTCTGTCTTCTTTTGAAAATATTCTGTTTAGGTCCATTGCCCATTTTTTAATTGGATCATTCATCTTCCTTTTATTTAGTTGTATAAGCTGTCTGTAAATGTTGGAGATTAAACCTTTATCAGTGGTAATATTTGCAAATATGATCTCCCACACCGTGGGCTTTCTTGTTGTTTTATTGATGGTTTCTTTTGCTGTAAAAAAGCTTTTTATTTTGAAGTAGTCCCATTTGTTTATTTTCTCTTTAGCTTCCATTGCCCTAGGGGCAGTATCAGTGAAGAAGTTATTTTGGCATACGTCTGAGATTTTGCTACCTGTGGATGCTTCTAGTATTTTTATGGTTTCCCGTCTGATGTTTAAGTCCTGTATCCATTTTGAGTTTATCCTTGTGAATGGTGTAAGTTGGTGATCTAGTTTCATTCTTTTGCATGTTTGGAAACAGCCTAGGTGCCCGTCAGCAGATGATTGGATCCAAAAACTATGGTACATCTACACAATGGAATACTATGCTGCCATAAAGAAGAAGGAAATCTCATCATTTGCAGCAACCTGGATGGAATTGGAGAGCATCATGCTGAGTGAAATAAGCCAATCAACGAAAGAGAAACACCACATGACCTCACACATCGGTGGATGATAAAGATCTTTATAAACTGATGAACCAAGAGACAGATATAGAGAAAGTAAAGCAACAGGCAGACTGTCAAATTACAGTGGGGAGGGTAGGGATATCAGGGGGAGATAATAGATCAACCGAAGGACTTGTATAAATGCATATGAGTACAACCAATGGACATAAAACTATGGGGAGGGAGGGGATGTATGGGAGGGAGGGAGGGGGGCAATAAAAAAAAAAATCAAGAAAATATGTAAAAAAAAATTTAAAAAAAAAAAAAAAGAAAGAAAGAAATACAAACTTTCATTCCTAAAGTCAGTCCCTGGGATAGAGTGTAAGGCACAGGGAGTGTCGTCATTAACATCGTAAGAACTGTGTATGATTGCAGATGGTTACTAGACTTATGGTGGTGATCACTTAGGAAAGTACACAAATGTTGCACCGTTACGTTGGACACCGAAGCTAAGATAATATTCTATATCGACAATGATTCAAAAACGTAAAAAATCTTTAATGAGTAAAATAAGGCTTGAAAATAGAGTCAGGGAGTACGGCCCCCATCAGTGTGTGAATGCCTCAGAAGCATGAAGCTCCAGGCCAGTGCCTGACACACAGCACATGCTCCATACATGCATGCTGAGTAAACGACCAAAGCAAGCAAGCAGGAACGGGACTAACCCGGGCTCTGAAGTCCCTCCCTAGCCAGCCCCTGGCCTTTCTGCACGCTCCTGAAACCTTGGAAGAAGGGGATCTTCAGGTGAGCCACAAGATGCTTGTGGATTCTGTAGCGATGGTCCTCTGAGAGCAAGAATGCTCTGCTTCACAGTTCGTTGGTGATGTTTGATGGAGGACATAAAACGGAACCCACACGAGGATCTATCCTCCCAGGAACCATGGGGATGTGGACAGGGGAGGTAAGTCCCGGGAAAAGGAAGCAATGGCTGCGTAAATCTCATCTGATATCGTGGCACTGGCTCCCCCGGGGAGGCCGAGGCACAGAGAGCAGTAAAATACCGCTGTGTGAAAAGCGAGAATGTTCCATAAAACAGGGGTGCTGAGGAGGGAAGGGGGCACATTAAAAAGAGGGACCTCAGTGAGCAAGCAGTATGGGAAATCACAAAAAATACGAGATCTTTTCCCAAAAGTCTGAATTACAGGAAACACAGAGGCATCAAATGGGTTGAAAGAGGATGCGGTGAAATGCAGAATTCTTCACACTGAGAGGTTGTGTGGTCCCAGACTATGGCTACAAGGCCTGGATTTATTTCCCATGAGCCTGTGCTCCTGATTCTGAGCAGGGAGGTGAGGGTCACTGAATCTCTAAGACGTCCACGGGCAGGAAGCAGCCGCCGGGCAGTAAAGCCCAGGGTAACAGCAGACATAAAGCACGCCAGGCCCTGAGGCACGGGGTGCGAGGAAACAGCCTTGCGTGCCTTTAAGAAGGAACACGGCGTTTTTCACTCGGCGCCCAGGAGAGCTGGTGGGTACTTGCTGAGTTAGCTCTCTGTTTGGCCCTACTCAAAATTAATGTAGTAACGTCTTCATGAGAATTTAATGCCTTTAAAATTCCCCGATTTCTCAGGTTTGAAGGGCCTCCTTAGATATTTATGTGTCTCTATTTCCCCCTAAGCGCTTTCCTCTGCCACAAGGATTTTAAGGGTCTGGTCCCTGGGAAAGCTGGTGCAGCTGGTTTTTCTTTCATGACTTGGTTTGAGAGGCAGGGTGTCACCTTCATTAAAAACACAGCAACCCTCCCAGAGAGCCGCATCGTTCCTATCACGTTAACGGTTTTCTGCTGCAAATCTTCTACAAATGGGTTCTCTGCCACGTCGTGGCACTAGATCAGCGTTTTTCAACCGCTGTTCCACGGCACACTAGTGTGCCGCGAGATGTTGCCTGGTGTGCCGTAGGTGCAGACAAGACAAGAATTTTATAATTTTTCACTATTTTGTTTACTTAATATTTCATAATAAAGTAATTATAAAATACTTTCTTTGTGTTTATTTGATTCCTATTCAAGAGAATTACTTTATATATAGTCAATGTAGGCACAGAGTTAAATTTTTTAACATTTTCTAATGGTGGTGTGCCTCGTGATTTTTTTCATGAAACAAGTGTGCCTTTGCCCAAAAAAGGTTGAAAAACACTGCACTAGATCATCTCAGGGTGATGTGAGCGGACAGCACATCCAAACAGGGCGCTGGGGTGGGGGAGAGCAGATCAGAACCCACAGCACGGCTGAAAGACCAGCGCTGGGCACCCATCACAGCACCTGGAGGAGAGGCACAAAGGCACCCTCACTGAAGTTCTCACAGCACCCACACCCCTCAGACACTCACTGCTCCAGCCTACGGCACAGAGATGAGCTCATTCACGTCTCCTACTTACAAGGGCAGTTAATTACCTCCATCCAGAGAGTCCTCCCTCCTGCTCTCCTGTGTTCCAGGAGCAATTTAAAAGCACTCATCTCGCTGAAACTGTCCCACTCTGTTCACGGTGTGTTCTCTCCTGATGGCATGCACCGGGGGTTTGTAATGTGTGTCTCTTCCCGCGCCATCCCTCCCGCCTCCCCACACACCCGCCCATCCAGGGGTCTCATCCATTGTTGTAATCCAAGCACCTCGCCTCCGTCGCATAAACAGTAGGCGCTCAGCCAACATTTACAGAATAAACGACTTCCATGTAGTCTGCAGCCCTGCCATGTTTTCCGACTGGTACAGAATGCACATCAGCCACTACCCTTCCCTTCTTTGTAAATGGTCAATGGCAAGCCCTCTCCTGCGACAGCACCCCCATGCTGTTCTGTATAGCATGTTATTCTCCATTTTGAATGAGAGAAATACTCTTTGCCTGATTAGACCCTGACCTCAATGCCAGCATAGCTCTTCTGAAGCAGAAAGTGGGCCCGACACGAGAGGGGACCCCACCGAGGGGCAGCCTACGGCTCACCCCCCACTGCCGACAAAGCCACGGTGGACAGATGCTTTGGAGAGACACAGCCTCCATGGAGCCGGAACAAAGATGCTAGTATCAACGCAGCTCCAACGTCTGCTTGAAAAGCCCTTTGCCCCTTACCTCCAACCTCTGCCTCGCTGCTCTCAAAGGTGGAGAGAAAACCAGAAATTGGGTAATGCTCTTTCCTACCAAAGAATGTATTAGAGGATAATTTTAACCACTGAACTACGCTACAAAAGTAAACATGGTTACTACACGTTGCTCTGTCTGGAGCCTCAGGCCTTCTGGGTTACGTTATCGATATTCAATTTTAGGCAAATGGGGCCAGTTGTAAGAAGCAAACGTGGGCTCAGCAATTCACAAAGAAGTGTGCCACATGGACAACTCCAGGAGGTAGTGTTCAGAGACAACTCAACCGCTCCCTGTTTTAAGTAATGACAGGAGGCCTCCTGGAGCTCAGCTGCTTTCCTTCTGCAGATTGTGTGCCAGGGGATTCTCCACAACCATGGTCTACATTCACAGGGTCTCCCCAAGCTTAGCTCCTTCCCTTACGACTTGGGATTTTCTATGCCAGGACGAGAGATGGATAGTTCTTCCGTCAGAGGTAGCCTAAGGGTGTGAAGGCATCCAAAGGGAAAGGTGATTATTCATTTAAATTCTGACTGAACACCTCCTGGCGCCCAATCCTCTGTGACGGGGTGGTAGGCGTGAGACCAGCAGCTGAAGGAACTTTCAGGCTATCCTTAGTGGGGGAAGGGCATCACGCAAGTAACTGTTATTCACTTATTCCTTCCACAGGATTTCAGATCCTATCTGTGTTCCTAACACGGGGCGGGAAACAACCAGGGGTGGTCCTTTCCTCGACCCCTTCCAGGACAACGGGATGAGTCAGACACGGGAAGGCAGGGGGGTGGCACATGCTAGGATAGCAATCTGTCCATGGGGCTGGGAGGGAGCAATCCTGCAGGAGGGAATGGGTGTGTATCAGGCAACATTTCCTTCGAAAGGGAATGGTTTCAGCCGAATGCTGAAAACTGCAGTCTTCAAGAAGCAGGGTGGGACGGTACTGGAAACAGAAACAGGGAGGCAGGAGCACAGCTCTGCAGGGAAGTGAGAAAGGCGCTACAAAGCAGGGCAGGGACCAGGGACTGGAGCCCGCTTGGTGACAAGCAGCGCCCGCTCTGCCCAGAGGGTGTTTTCTGGGTGAGTCTTTGGCCTGAAGAAGCACAATCTGCTACTCCCCAGCTATTCCTGCTGCGTTGGAAGAGATAAAGGATTGAGGGACGGAGTGGTCCCTTTGAGGCTTTCCTCTCCCTGAATCCTAATTCACCCTTGGACATCTGCTGAAGAGAAGAGTGCAATCTGGAAAAGTCGATGGGATGATAATGAGAATTATCTCAAAAGGAGAGGCGGGGGTGCCCTGGCTCCTCCCACGTGGACAGTGTTCTTGTCAGGAAGACTGAAGGCCTGAGGCAGGACTGAGGTCAAAGCTGTGATCTAGAAAGGCGTGCAGAGAGCTTGGAAGCCTTTTGGAGGAATTCTAGTCAAAAGACACACACACAAAAAAATATGAGTTCTACAGGGCCCATTCATTTATTTCTTTGACACAGAAGTGCTGACAGCATCTAGGGAGCCCAGATCCCTGCCTGCGCCCCAGATCTCCTGGTCCAACAGAGGAGAAAGACCTAGAAACACGTGCAGGTTGTCCTCTGTAGTCACTGTCTGAGTTTTTGAGGAAAGCAGAAGTCACTAGAGCACAAAAACAGCTGCCACAGACCCAGCTGCTCACAATGTCAATGCCCATCGCCACAGTCCTCCTCCCCAAACACTGGCAACTACCTGGTGCATGTCTTCGTCAGCTGGTCTCTGTTGACTGTTGGGACCATCTGGCATTACAAGGCAAAACCAAAAATACTCCCCTAAACAGCACACTTATTGCAGAGAAGTGCAAATACTGCAAAAATAAATATAAAACAGAATCTGATAAAGCTGAAGAATGGTTCAGAGCAGTGACAGATAATCGAGGCGTTGGTTGCTGAGAACTGGGAAAAACAGTTATTACCTACCTCCTGGGGCTGACAGGAGGAATCGTTGGTGACAACATGCACATGGGATCAGCTCAGTGCCTGAGCACGTACCAAGCCCTCAACCAATATTCGGTAAGTGTTTTAAGGTTCCCAATGGTTACAACAATTATTTTACCCCTTTGGGAGAATGCTTACAAGGAAAATTCTCACCCATGGGGATGTTTTCTTTATCTCATCTTCTTGTTTCCTTTCTTATTAAAATTTTATTCATGGGTAAAATTAAAAAGCACACAAAAGGCTCTCTAAAAATCATACCACAAAGACTCTAAATTAAGTTATAAGTCCCCATACCCTTACTGGAATATTGGTAAGAGCAGCTCATCACTGGCTAAGACTGGACAATGACTGTAGGCAATTGCTGGCATGTCCACTGTCTGCCATTCGAGACAGCATTCTGGAATATGGGTGGTGAGAGTGATGCTGTTACGGTGATCCATTTACAAAAGAGAATCCTGTGCCTATGCATTGTCCTCGTGTTGACTTATAACATGGTGTATGGCTGCGACACACCAAGATTCTCCACAGAACCAGTTCCTGTACATGTTGGTCCCTTTTCTCCAAGGAAACTTAGTGACAAAACTTTCACTGCAATAAAGGCGAGGAGAAAATACTTCTTTAAAAATTACACCATTTTAACCAAGTCTATCTGGGACTACATGACTTGTAGTAATTTCACCTATGTGGTACGCAGAACCTGATAAGGGGCTTTGTTTTTTTGTTTATTTGTTTTTAGGTCACCAAACTGCCCCAACATACTAAATGAGACCTAAGGAACCAAGAACTCCGAACTTGCTTCACCAGTGTTATCAACTGCATGTTTGTGTCCCCTTCAGATTAGTAGGTTGAAACCCTAGCCCTCAATGGGATGGTGTTTGGAGTTGGGGCCTTGAAAGGTAACTGGAGTAAGAGGGTGGGGCTCTTGTGATAGGATTAGTGCCCTTAAAAGAAGAGACACAAGAGAGCTTGCTTCCCCTCTCTCTGCCATGTGAGGACACAGCAGGAAGATGGCCATCTGCAAACCAGGAAGAGTGTCCTCCCCCAGGGACCACACTGGACCCTGATCTCGGACCTCTCAGGCACCAGAACTGTAAGAAAGAAACTTCTGTTGTTTAAGCCATCCACTCTATAGTATCTTATTACAGCAGCCCAAACTGACAACCACGGACATCACATTCAGTACCTAATTACTCTCATCTTAAACACAGTTTTAACAGCTCTGAGCAAGGCATTCCTCCATTTAACAATGACGATGGTGGTTCTGATTTGCTTACAGAATAAATCGTAGGCTCTTTACCTTGGCACTAAAGACATTCCAGGGTGTGACCTTAGTTTCTTGACCATTTCCCCCCTCTAGTTCTTACTGTCTATCGTCAAGCCAATAGAACTGATGAAAAATTATGGATTTCTTCACCAGTTTCAATTTTCAGAAGCACAAACATATCTTGGAGCAAGGAAAAACCAATCATATATTTTTAATAATTCTAAGATGGAATAAAGTTAATTTAAAACAACTTAGATCAGTGAGGAAAACAATGCATATTTAATTGAGAAAAGGGATAAACTACTTCCTGTTCCCTGCACCCACCTGTGAGTTTCCGCTCAATGCCTGCGTTTACACTCCTTTGAACTCCACAGGCCCAGGAGCCTCCTAGAGCCTATTTCAAATGTTACCTCTTTCATGAAGTCGTCCCAATTCTCAAGTGAAAGCAAGCCATCTCCGATGAGAATTGCTTGTCTTTTATCTGTGCCATTCTTACGAAGCATCGTGTTTTCCTTTGTATTTTACAAAAATATAATATTTATAACATATTTTAATTACAAATATTGTAATAAGCACCATTAAAGGCAAGGGTTATGAATAATGTACGTGCTTTCTTCTCCAAGTGCTTTATGCAGGATTTCCCATAAAATATGCAACAGGAGTTCAATCAGCGTGCTGAAGACATGGGAGGATGCACGGCACCAATCCTTTTGCACTGCAGGAAAAGGAAACACAGAGCAGGCTTCTGGACAGAGAAGGTTCTGAGCACGTTGCCGTTATCTGCTCACTGGATATTTGTACCCACGTGCAGCTCAGAGTTCTCTTCACTGGTTTTTATTTTTATTTTATTTTAAATATATTTTATTGATTTTTTTTACAGAGAGGAAGGGAGAGAGTGAGTTAGAAACGCCAATGAGAGAGAAACATCAATCAGCTGCCTCCTGCACACACCCCACTGGGGATGTGCCCGCAACCAAGATACATGCCCTTGACCGGAATCGAACCTGGGACCTTTCAGTCTGCAGGCTGATGCTCTATCCACTGAGCCAAACTGGTTTTGGCTGGTTTTTATTTTTAATGTGAAAGTTCAATAACAGCATTATTTTATTTTATTTTTTTAGGTATTGATGCATTTTCATTTAAATTTTATATTGGTTTCAGGTGTGCAGCATAGTGGTTAAACAAGCATATACTTTACAATTCAGGGGTCCTCAAACTTTTTAAAGTGGGGGCCAGATCACGGTCCCTCAGAGAGCTGGAGGGCTGGACTATATGAACTACTAATTCCTACTGTAACACCTCGGCTGCGCTCACTGCCCAAAAAACCTGGCGGGCAGGATCAGACTCCTCTGCGGGCCGCATGTGGCCCGCGGGCCGTAGTTTGAAGACCCCTGCTTTACATAGTGGCCCACACCCTGATGTGTCCGGTACCCCAACTGGCACTGTACATGGTTATCACAACATTATTGATTATGTTCCCTGCACTCCACTTTAGAAACCAATGACTATTTTGTAACTACCAATTTGTCAATTTGTGCTTTTTTTTATTTAAGATTTTTGAATTGATTTTTAAAAACAGAGCAAGAGAGGAGAGAAAGAGGGAAACATTGATGTGAGAGTGGACATTGATCGGCTGCCTCCTGCACACCCCCTACCAGGGATCGAACCAGCAACCTTTCAATACACAGGATGACACCCAACCAACCGAGCCACACTGGCCAGGGCCCAATTTGTGCTTCTCAGTCCCTTCACCTCTTTCACCCAGATTCCAACCCCTCTCCCCTCTGGCAGTCCTTAGCTCTCTCTCTCTCTGTATCTATGAGTCTGTTTGAACTCTGCTTGTTTGTTTATTGTTCCTTAGATTCCACACATAGGTGAAGTCATGTGGTATTTTCTTTTTCGGATTGATTTATTTCACTGAACACAGCACCCTCTTGGTCCATGGTGACAGCATGGATCACTTCACTGGTTCCTGATCGTGGTCTGTCTCCCTCCTCTGGCAGACCCTGCTTACAAATCATGCATCCGCCTGTGATTGCAACGTACTGCAGACGTAGCCGGAACAGGTGTTCTGAAAGGTGGCATTTCATACGGACTGTAGTTCGGTTCCTTCCTGCCTACCATTCTGGCTCTATTCCCTTCTACACAGGGCAGGTGAGTCAGCAAGGCCAGCCCATGGCACACGCTTTCGTCCTTCTGGGAACTTCCATTTCAGGGAACACACAGGGCTTCTCTAGTTCCCGTGTCTTCAGATAGTGTTTCCACTGTGAGTATTGGGTTATCCAGCTTTATCCCTTTTCTCAATTAAATATGCATTGTTTTTCTCACTGATCTACGTTGTTTTTAAATTAGCTTTAGTCCATCTTAGAATTATTAAAAATATATGATTGGTTTTTTTCCTTGTTCCAAGATATGTTTGTGCTTCTGAGAATTGAAACTGGTGAAGAAATCCATAATTTTTCATCCTCAGTTCAAACTATATTATCAATGCACATTTGTATTTCCTGAAGGTTGTGAGCACAGGCATTCTAGGGGCATAATTATGTCATTAAAATGATAATGGCCTGGGCCTAATGAACTGTTTTATATACACATTCATAATGAATTCAATTAATATCAACAGAATATTTTGAGGCCACTGTCAGTTAAAATGTGCTAGCTATTTCCATTCTCTCCTTCCTATAGGGAGAGTGGTCCCGTTCCCAGACCCATGTCCCATATGCCCATTGAAGGGCTGTCAGGTGAAGACCTGGGCCACTGTGAGTCTCACAGAGAGCCTTGCACTGCAACAATGTCCTCAAATAGATGGTGCTTTCCCTGTTGGGGTACCACACAAATAATCCACTTTATAACCATCGCAGGGGCTCCTGGCTTCTGAAGCCATGTTCTCAGAGGCAAAACCAAACAAAACTGGCCAGCTAACGATGAACCAGAGCCATCACTGTAAAGCAAGGTAGCTTACCATTTGATAAAGCTGATTCTATAAACAGAGGTTATCTTGTCCCCTTTGAAACAGCCTCACAGTATTTTTTTTAAAATATATTTTATTGATTTTACACAGAGAGGAATTGAGAGGGACAGAGAGTTAGAAACGTTGATGAGAGAGAAACATTGACCAGCTGCCTCTTGCACACCCCCTACTGGGGATGTGCCCGCAACCAAGGTACATGCCCTTGCCCGGAATCAAACCCGGGACCTTTCAGTCCGCAGGCCGACGCTCTATCCACTGAGCCAAACCGGTCCCGGCTGCCTCACAGTATTTATTTGGAATGCCTCACAACTCAGGATGAACAAATGAGGGAGCCTGTTATTCATTTCCCCCTCTAAGCCCACTCAGTTCCTGATGGTCTGCCTGCACGTTCATTCCCGGGCCACCTGACCTGAGACCAAAGGAAAGGCCCACGTCACTTAGTGTGTATTAAGAGATGCAAACGATGTGCTGTCATAACGCATCACCAGCTAATTAAGGACAACCAAGGAGGGCCTTTCTGTGTGCCAGGCACTGTACCAGGTACATTATGCCCAACACCTCATTCACTAACAAAGCAGTTCCTAGTGTGCAAGGCACTGATCTCCATGCATTTTCATTAGCCTCATGGAAGCAAAAGACACAACACAGAGCTACAGTGCCCAGAGTCAGTCATCTATTAGAACACGGAGAGGAACCACCCAACGCTGACAGGGAAAGCAAACGTACAGCATCTTTCTAAGTGATCAGACACCTTCCCCCTCTGCAGGTTATCAGGGACTTCCAGGCAACAGGCAAACCTGATTACGTTTCTCCGGTCCTGGACACTGCCCACTCTCCTGATCTATTCCTGCTCTGTCCATGTACTGCTACTACTGAGAGAAACAGAGAGAACTGGTGAAGAAATCCAGAATTTTTCATCCTCAGGACTAGGAGGAAAAAAGCAAAGCAATAAACATCATTCCGAAGCCTGAGGATCCACCTACCTCATCTTCGTAACACTCAAGCTGGTACATCCAAAAATTCTCCATCTTCACGGGTGCTTTTTGGGCAGCGGGGACAGCTCCGGTGCATCCACTTGGGAGCTGAGACCGACTCCTGACCTCAGTGCCAGTCGGGTGGATTGTTTCCAGTGGTGTTAGATGCCCCCGTCAATAATGCAGCTTGTAACAGGAGCCGTGACCACCTCCCGGGGTGTCTGACCCACGCACGTGAACCCCTCCCCGCCCAAGCGGCGCGGGCAGGCATGCGTTACTGGTCGAGCATCATCACCTGATGTTTCTCTGGAGGGGCTGGCCCACCCCTTCTGGCAGCGACACCTACTATTTCTGGGGGAAGTAAAATAGGTTCCAAGGTGCTACCAGAAACTTTCACACACTTTAAACTTGTGAAGTTGATAGGACTTGCGAAAAAAAAAGCACCCCGCTCCTGTGGAAGGAAGGGGCGGGAGCTGAGAAAAAGCATCTCTCCGAACATGCGTTAGAATGCACCTGGGGATTCTAAGGGAACACTGTGGCCACCCAGGGCCTGGGCTTCCGGGGACGTGGGATGCCGGGAGTAGCCTCTCACTGCCTCTTCCTGTGTGCCGAGTGCCTTCAGCATCCTTGCATTGCAGTCTCAAAGACGGGCTGTGGCAAACACAGACAAGAACGCTGCCCCCAGGCAAGCATGGTGTGACCCAAACCAATGAGTAAGGCCAAGTTGGGTTCAAGAGCTGGACCATATCTGCCGTTCCTCAGCCGACCAGAGGAAGGTCAAGAAATAAGGGCGAAGCTGGGCTGGAGGGAGCTCATGGCAACAGAGGTGGGCAGGGTTGTTCTGGAGGCAGCAGACAGGGGGCAGACAGAGAGATCTCCCAGAGCGAATCTGCTTCAGGAACAAAGATCCTTGTCGATGGGGAAGTGTGTGGATGCGTGAAAGAGGAAAGGCCCAGAGCATCCAAGAGACTTGTCCTAATCCATGGATTCTGCCTTCTGGCTCACCAGACTCTTAAGCATGTTTGACAAGTCTCTCTGAGTCTACCTGTTTAGTTAACGAGTTGTGATAGGGTCATAAGGTAAAGAGAAGCAAAGGACTTGAACAACTGACAGCTGGACAACCCACCGGTGCTGGTGGACAGGGGGGTCCTGTGCTGTGGACAGCTCTGCAGGCCAGAGAGGGAAACAGGATCGGAGGAAGGGCGTCCTCGGACCCTTCACCCTCCCTCCTGACCTGATCTACTGTTTCTGACCACACTTGCTGGCAGTGGGACTGTACCCACTATAATCCAGGTCAGTGTGATGCCCCATTCAAGAAGGGTGAGCAGGGCAGGGGGTATTCCTTCCTAATTCACAGTACTTGGCGTGAATTTCTCAAAAACACTTTCATCTTTCCATTTATTATCTAAATGGTAAAAAAAATGTCTTGATTCCCAGACTGAACATCCCTATCACTTATTTCTCCCCAGCTCATAGGTGAAGCCATTTCGCCCCCTATCACTTAAAATGTGGTTTGGATTCATGAGCCACTCAAGAGAGGCTGAAGCTGTTATAATCTTCACTGTTGCTGTGGAAAGCATGCAATTTTTTTTTCCAGTTATTAACTAGAGAGCTACAATTACACACAAGATTAAAATCACTAGACAGACTGCAAGGCCTTCTGGAACGTTATAGAAAGCGTCTACATACAGTGTCCTATTGGTGTGACAGAATTCAGGATTTTTCTTCCCTGGCTCTCTTACTTTTATTCTTTCCTTCCCTTTAATGTTCAATCTGCACCTGAAACCTGCTTAATTATTCACCACTGCCTTCTCCATGCCTCATCAATAATGGATCACACCCGGGATGGAAAACTTCATCTGCCACAAGGAGGTGGTTGAGATGGGATCATAAAGAATAGGATCCACACGCCACACCCGAGGGAGAAACCAAGGCACCAGGATGACAGCCAGCCCTCAGGTCTGTCCTCTTCTGTTCTCTCTGCATCATCAAGACCCCTTAACTCTGCCTCTCGACTTGTTTTGCATCATGACACACGTCAACTAGAGAAGCGCTGGACCCCAGATGAAGCTGCTGGGGGTGAAGGCAATGTACCTGGTGACCCAGTTCACACCATCCCCAAAAGTCAGGGGATCGTCAGCACACCTTTACTTTGAAAACCTCCGCCTTAACTTTCAAATGAGTCTTGACAGCAAATTCCTTTGACCCTGGCAGTCCCTTGAGAGTAAAGTTAAAATCCATATCCTTATGAGGAATCCACCTGGAAAGCTTATTCCTTCAGGACAATCCCTCCTCTCTCCCATTCCCACAGGCACTCCTGAGCCTCAACTTTCCCTGGCATGGCCACCTGCCTCAGCTCTGTGCTGGCGCACACTATTGTTCCCGTTTTCACCACCTGAGCTTTGTTCTGTCATTTCAGAATCTGCAGATCTGCCCATTCTCAGCCAGACAAATAAATACAGGCCTGGAGTTGGGAATGGCGAACAAGGCCAGCAGCTGCTGTGTCCTCAGGTTTTAAGCTCAGCAGCTCTTTGCTGGCAAAAGGTAATGACAGGTACCAAACCCGTTAGGCAGGCTTCTCGATGGTCTCCAATGACCCCCACCCCTCCAGGGAGCCACACCCTGTGCAAAAGACTGTGGCTTCCATCTTGCTCTGAGACACTATGGTCATCTTGTCTTGCGTACTTTTTAAAGTGAGCTGCCGTGTGGGAGAGGGCTCACAGAGCAAAGAACCAGGGATGCCTCTGGCTCTTAGTCCATGGGGAACTGAGACCCTCGATCCAATAGCCCATGAGGATCTGAACAAGCACATGAGCTTGGGAGCAGGTCTTTGCCCAGGAGAGCCGTAAGAGGACCACAGGCCACTGACACCTTGATTGCAGCTTCTGAGAGAAGCACAAGCAGAGAGCCAGCTAGGCCATGCCAGATTCTGGGCCATACGAACTGTGAGAAAAATCAATGTGGCTTGCTATAGGCCACCAAGTTCTGGGCAATGTGTTACCCAGCAGTAGAGAACTAGAGCCAAAACACCAAATAAGGCTTCCGATGAAAGCCTCAAGAGCAGAGGAAGCTTGGAGGCCTGGCTGAGGGCTCACCTAAAGTAGATCACAGGCTCTGCACAGCCAGGGCTGTGTCTATGCTAGCCAGAGCCTGAATCTCAGTCGCTGCGGCATCCTGGTGTCCCGCACAGTGCCTGAGTTATAGGGTGAACTTGAAAATGTTTGTTGAATGAGTTGGATGACAAATTGTGAGACAGATTCTCAGCTTGTGAGTAGGGACTGTAGTCACAATTCCCTCTGGCTCACTGACAAATGACAAGCAGCAGAGCTTTGTGGCCAGACCCTATTTCTTATTCACAATGTCCTATATGTAAGCAGTGCTTGATTAACCCCCAAAGTGTTGGCAGGGAGCAACTATAACAATTATAATAACCCAATGACTTTATGGCACTTTGCATGGTGGGTGGTTGAGAACAGCATGGTATTCCTTTGATACCATTCACCTGTCTAAGGGGAGTGTCCTACCGGTTTCTGAGGTCTACTGGGTAGACCACACTGGGGCCCACTGCTGCTGTCCTGAGAGCAGATCCTTTGGTTCTAAGGTTATGTTTTTGGGATGCTGACCTGAAAGGCCTGCCAGTCAACTTTTTTAATTTATAGTTTTATTGATTTTTAGAGAAGGGGGCAGGAGAGGGAGAGAGAAACATCGATGAGAGAGTGCAACATTGATTTGCTGCCTCCTGCACACCCTCAACTGGGAATCAAACCCACAACCTGGGCATATGCTCTGACTGAGAATTAAACCCACAACCTTTTGGTGCATGGGATGATGCTTAACCTACTAAGCCACACCAGTTAGGGCAGCGAACTTTTTTCCAAAAAATCTGAACCATATAAAAGAACAAAGTTGGTTTTAGAGCCAACCCTGGGATGTTTATTCTTCCATAGGAAGCCAAGAGAGCCGTCTGAGATAAGGATGCATGGAGTCTAGTCCTTTTCAGGCCACAGGTGGACACAGAATGGAGCTAACTATCCTGGACCTCTCCCCTCACCTTCGCCCCTACATGCGAATAAAACATTATATTCCAGCTAGGAAATGAACCACCTAGGGAAGGCAGGCTCCAACACAATATAAATCCATCCTAAAGTCTATCTGCTTGACTTCAGATCCCATTTCAGCTCCACCCCTTGCTATCCAGACCCTAAGAAAACTGGCCAGCTGGAGCTCCCTGAGGAGGTGTGGATTTGCAAGAAGAAATTTCTCAATTCAGAAGAGCTTAACAAGAATCCTTCAGGAGTACAGAATCCTCCAGCGGTAAAGCAGTTCTTTTCACTCGCCCTTGTAAGCCTGACAACACAACCGCAAGGTTAACAGGATAAGATGTTGCTAACAAGCCTTAATGAATCAGCATGTGCACTTGACCTTGGTCAATAGTTTCTTAGCAACAGTAAGAAGAAAAAAATCCATGTGGGCTGATGCTGACTTCAGGGCAGAGGGGAGGGGAGAGAGGACAGGGAAATCAAGGCTCAGAAGAAGCCAGGATGTTCCTCCACCCTCTTCACATCACCTTTCTCAAAATTAAAGAAGGTGGGCACAAAAGTGCCCATGCTCAGTGAGGCAGGTGTTAACATCAGGCCCTCACTTACCAGAGTTCTGACAATATCTTCTTCTCAGTAAGAGAGTGGCCGGTTTCTGAGTAAGAAGTGTTAGTGCTGTACTGGTTTCCTGCCTCAAAGTACTTTCTCCAATTGGGCTTTAAAATTGAAGACGCCAATAAAAGGTAAATGTTATCTGAAGGGGGTCATGCATGTTGCCATTATCACTAATTAGCAGTTTAGTTTTCCAGCTCTGGAAGAAGATGCTGACGATATGTTAGTGCTTAAGAGGTAAGTGGCGAGTACAGGTCATTGGGAGTACATAACCAGGACTGGCAGGACAGTAAAGGCCTGGGAGGGATCTGAGCTTCAGAGAAAGCAGAAAGCAACACCAGCCTGGAGACGGTGAGGAAGGGGTGCTAACAACCAACTCCTCCTAACTTAGCTTGCCACTGACCAACCCTACATGTGACGTGAGCTTTGACCATAAGGATGCATGGAGTCTAGTCCTTTTCAGGCCACAGGTGGACACAGAATGGAGCTAACTATCCTAAACCTCTCCCCTCACCCTTACCCCTTCATGCGAAGAAAACATTTCATTCCAGCTAGGGACTGATCCACTTGGGGAAGTCTGGCAACTAATGCATCAAACTTGTGATGCTTATTTCACATTTCCATAGAGAAGTTAATTTCTGCAAAACCCTTTTCTCCCATAGTCATCCTGGAAGATAAATCAAATAACTCATTTTACTGATGAGGAAACTGAAGCCAAGGAAGAAAGCAGGTGATCAACTCAAGGTAACTGCAACAGGTCAACTGAAGGGCAAATCTTTATATATAATAGCACAGTGTTTTTCAACCTTTTTTGGGCAAAGGCACACTTGTTTCATGAAAAAAATCACGAGGCACACCACCATTAGAAAATGTTAAAAAATTTAACTCTGTGCCTATATTGACTATATATAAAGTAATTCTCTTGAATAGGAATCAAATAAACACAAAGAAAGTATTTTATAATTACTTTATTATGAAATATTAAGTAAACAAAATAGTGAAAAATTATAAAATTCTTGTCTTGTCTGCACCTACGGCACACCAGGCAACATCTCGCGGCACACTAGTGTGCCGCGGAACAGCGGTTGAAAAACGCTGTAATAGCATACAATCAACGCTGTGTGACTTACTCGAATACAAGAGGAGGCTATGACACTATGCTTTCAAAGCCTGACAGTGAATTCCAGAGGCAACAGGCTAATGCATATAAGACAAGTAGATAATATAGTAAAGAACACTTCTTGGCACAAGCGTTCAACTGTAGCCCACAGTTTAAGCTGGTGGTTACCAATTCTGACTGGGCCTCAGAAACTCTGAGGTCAAGATCCAACTTCCAAAAATGCTCATCGGGGCCGTGACTATATATATTGAATGGGGAAATGTGATCTGGTTGGAGGTGAGAGCCAGGGTGGTAAGAGTGTGGTATGGAGGCAAGTGTGGATAAGCAGAAGTAGATTTTGAGTCTGTAAGTACAAGGTTAGTGAGTAAGTATGGGTGTGTGATCCTTACAAGCCAAAGGAGCCGTACGGTCTCAGTCCAGTGGGATCTGCCTAGTTCTACTGGGAATTGACACTAGGAAATTACTTCCCGGGGGAATCTCCTTAAGTTTGCCTGAGACAAAGGGCATTAGACACCCAGGATGATACGCCCTCTAAAGCTCGGTGAAATGTGTCCAAGCCAGTGACTGGCAGGCCAAGGCGACTAGGTCACAGGACCCAGCTACTTTTAGCCATTCCATCTGGGGAATGGAGGTCAAAATGCCCAGGTGGGCCTCAAATCTGGTTTGATGCATTCTGAGCCTTGTTCAGTTTGTTTCTGGTGTCCCGCTGGCAGAGTCTGGTCAACTCAAGAGGTCTGCCAGGCTGGCCCAGCAGGCAGTAAGAGCCTGAGAGAGAAACTGCCAGCGGGACCCTTCGGGAGGGTGAGGTGGACTTTAAAACAACACCCTCTCTGTGGCTGCTCTCAGGAACCTGGTCAGTGAACAGTGTTTCAGAGGAAGCGGACAGAGGAACGACATTTCTTTGTAGTAAGAAACATGTTGCCAGCGGCACTTGCAGTGGGAGCATTTCTCCTAATTTTGAAGATAATCACGCGCATGGATAAATCACACTTCAGATTTTCCCAGGACTACACAGGCCCGGGATTTAATTGGGCTACATATGGAATTCAATTATCTCTGACATCTCAGTTCCTCTCCCTGCCCCTTCCCTTCCTCCCGTTGTCCCAGTGCACTTAGCAGAGGAAACGTCCTGAGAGCACAGTGGGGGGAGCTGACATAATTCTTCTCAAAACTCCTGGGAAGTTTCTTGAGCCCCAACTTATTAAGAGAGCATGCCAGACACCCGAACTGCGGCCCTGTGGGCTGCATTTCTATCTGGAAAGTGATAGCAGAATTCTCTCCGGCGAAATTGTCCATTCTCTTCCCTGCCACGTTCTTGGCACAGTTTCACATAGACACTGACTAGAGAGATGATCCATTACGAAGTTGAGAAAGATTCCTTTTGGGAGTAGAGTCAGGTGAAGCGAAAAAGATTGGAGCTTGGGGGTTTAAAAAAAACAATCTTTCCCATCATATACTATCATGCCACGGTGCACAGAGTAATTTGCACCCTGGCCTTCTGCTGTGCCTGCCGATCATCGGACAGGCTGCTCTGCTGATTCCAACATGGCCGGCTGTCAGTGGGGGAGGCACCTGCCCAGCCCTGGGAACAAGGGCCTGCCTGGAGCTGAACCCACAGGGGAAACTCTCAAGGCGAGTTAGAAGAATCGGAGCCAATACTTCATACCCAGGAGGAGAGAGCAAAAGCACTCATCCTCCAACTTCCTCTTGTTTTCTAGTGATTGCAATGAATTAGTTGCTCGCCAAGAGTGATTTCAAGGTCAAGCTTTCTCCTTCTGAAGTTGTCACAGGAAGATCATTACATCCTCAAAAAGTTACCCCCCTGGTCACATCAGGTCCTCGCAGTTCATGGGAAAACGGCTCATTTTGTTTTTGTTACAACGAAATTCTCTTCCGTCGAACATTCCTTTTCATTCAAATCTCAAAACATTTCATTTTAAAAGTAAAAACCATGAACCTAAATGCATATCACAAACTTGAGGAGCAGTGAATGCACCCACATGTGACCTCTGCAGTTGTCGGTATTCTTCCTGCTACCTTCCCACCTGTGTTCAGTGGTTTCCAAACTCCAGCTCATTTTCAAGCCCACAGCTCCCAAAAGCATGAGGCTGTGCATTGTCAAAGTGCAAACCCACTTTCCAATTAGGGTTCGTCACCTTAAGTAGAACAGCCACAGCCCTTGACCTAGTTTTTACTTCTTTACTCTGGTGTGTGGAATGTAAGCCATGAAATGAAAATGGAAAACTCGGAACATTTACCTTACCATATAACAGTTACTAAAACAGTCATTTTCTAAAAAGAGCACATATAATATACAGAAGTGTTTGCCTTTTTTTTTTTTTTTTTTTTTTTTAAAGAAAACAGACAGTGACAATAAAAGGATCCCTCTGTTGAATGAGTGATCTCTGAATAATGATTCCCAACTCTTTTATATTTTTAATTTAAGGCAAAGAAATCCTATAAAAGCCAAATATGCCAAGTGTCTGGTCGACAGGTAGGCTGTTCAACCAATCAAAGTGTAATACGCTAATGATATGCTAAGGCCACTCAACCACTCACTATGATGTGCACTGACCACCAGGGGTCAGACAGTCCCACTGGTAAGTTAGCTTGCTGCTGGGGTCCAGCCAACCGGGACTGAGCGAGATAGGTGGGACATGCCTTGGAGCCCTCCTTCACCCCTATCTTGCACCGGTGGGGTCCCTTGGCCTGGCCTGTGCCCTCTTGCAATCAGGAACCCCTTGGGGGATGTCAGAGGGCCAGTTTCAGCCCCATCCTGCAGGCCCCCCTGAGGGGCCCCAGTGGTGCACAAATCCAAGCACCAGGTCTCTAGTACATGAATATGGTTTCAAAAGTCAAATAATACTGTCTAGTTTAGGGCAAACATGGAGGACCTTTTCCCTATTTCTTTCCACCTTAGTCTTTGAGCATTTCTTCCAGTATTTACTATGTATGATACTCATAAACATTGTGTTTACACTGACTCACCTCGATTTTTTCCATCTTAGACTTGGCTTCTACTATAAAAGACTAGGATTTACCGCGTTTCTAATGCATCTTTCCTTACCCTCTCAATATTACAATTCTTGGTTAGTCAATATTCAGTGTTTGTACTCTGAAGACTATGTATATGCTCTTCCCTGCGGAGACACGTACCTTCTTTTATTACATTTCTTGCCTGTATAACAATTGTTTTTAGTGAGAAAACGAACTGAATTGTTTTTCAATTCCTTCGGTTCTCTGTTTATTAATCAATAATTCATGCCAAACTCTCAAACTATCTAAGGTCCCCCTCAGTATAATCATATTAGGAAATCTTTCATTTCCATCCTTTCGGGAAACCTCCATGGAGCCCCCTGAGCTCTGGGCCACACTGGATTGGCTGCTGCCTTGGCCTGCCTTTCAGCGGTCATGTGGGATCTCTGACCCCATCATCCCAGGAAGTCCCTTTGTCTATTTCCCATGCTGGATCCCATTTCTCAGATCTTGCATCTTCTGCCTTGATTTGCGCTCTCATTTGGAGGGAGCAATTGCCAAGGAGCTTCCTGAGAAAGGGCGTAGGGAGGGACATTTTCTGAGACATATCTGAAAACATCTTTTTTCCAACTTCACACTTAATTGGAAATTAGACTGCGTGTAGGTCTCCCAGTTTTTTGAGAAGTCCAACAACATTGTGATTCCTGATCATTTGTAAACCTGCTTTTACTTTCCTGAAAGCTTGCAGGGTCTTCTCTTTCCACAGTTTTCTGAAATGTCTGTGGGTCTTTTTATTTCATTGTTCTAGGTACCCAGTCGAGCCTTTTAATTGGGGAAATCTCATGTCATTTGGTTCTAGGAAATAATCTTTCATAATGTCTCAATTTTATTTATCTACTAGAGGCCCAGTGCACAAATTTTGTGTACAGGGTGGGGGGGTTCCTTCAGCCCAGCCTGTACCCAAACCAGGACCCCTTGGGGGATGTCCAACTGACGGTTTAGGTCCAATCCCTGGGACAGGACCTAAACCGTCAGTTGGACATCCCTCTCACAATATAGGACCACTGGCTTCTAACTGCTCACCTGCCTGCCTGATCTCCCCTAACTGCCTCTCCTGCCAGTTTGGTCACCCCCAACTGCTTCCCCTGCCGGCCTGGTCACCCCTCACTGTCCCTCTCCTCTCCCCCACTTCCCCCACCAGCCTGGTTGACCAACACAGCCTGCTGTTCAGTCATTACTGTGAGGGCATCCTGACCAATTTGCATATTACCCTTTTATTAGTATAGATGTTCCTACTACTTTCATTCCTTTTGCCCTAATTGTTCTACTTTCTTGAAGATTTCCTCTATTTTGTCTTCTACCCTTCCTACTAAAGGATTCTTTAAAGTTAATTTTAAATTTCTGCTGTCATATATTTTAGTTAAAATTTTATTTTTAAAAAAGGCAATCTAATTTAGATAATCATTATCTTTCCTTTCCTTTCTGAAGACATTGATAAGTGTTTTACTAGTATAGTTTTCTTCTGCTCTGAGCACTGCCTTTATTTCTCCAAGTTCCTTTCTTCATTTGCTTTTTCTGTATCTTTGTTTTTCATGTTAGAGATGTTCTTCGAATGTCTGGTGATCCTTGGATGTCCATGTCTATTTCACTGTGTGTCCAAAAAAAAGCACACGCAGGAACCTTCACTGTGGGATGGTCTGGTAGGGAGCCAGGTGCTATGTGTGGGAACCCCCAAACATGAGTGTCTGTAGGTATCTTCTCCTGGGTCTGTTTCCTCAGAGAGGAGTGTTCTCGTCTGCTGCTGGACTGTGGGGCCGGGTGGGTTCTAAGCTTGACAGCTAAGAACTCTGAGGCAGTCTGAGTCTCGCAGCTCAGCAGGCGTGTGTTCTTTAAGGCTCTTCATCCATTTTCAGCTTCGACTAGTGACCCCACTTCCGGTGCTTCTCTGCCTCACCCTCTCCTCACAGTACCTCCCACCTTCTGTGGACAGGAGGAGGAGAGGTAACCTGCCCACATGAGCTGGACAAGGGGTCTAACCTCTCCTAATGACAGACTTTCAAACACAGCTGTTTCCCCAGCCATACTCCTGCCATCTGAGGTGTCTCGAATTCCCAAGCCTTTCTTAGGGTCCATAGCAAAATCCCTACGGCCACTCAGCAGAGGAAACAGAAACCTATCAGTTATTTCTCAGGATGGATCAAGCTCTGCTCTGGTAACAAACCACTGACCCCCCCCCGCACCTCCACCCACATTGATTCCTCTCTCACACTGCCCATCCGCAGTGTCAGCAGGGATCCCAGCTCGTCAGGGTCACTCAGGACCCAGGCTGATAGAGGCTCTGAGTCTTGTGACCTGAGGCTTCAGGGGTAGAGCTCTGCTCACTGCTCCCATTTCATGGGCCAGGCCTAACGTCTAGGGAACAAATGTACACATATAATACCTTAATAAAAAAATAAAAAATAAAAGAAGGAAGGACGGTACAGTCCTCCCTGTGCTCAGCAGAAGAGGACACAACTGGAAATACTGGGGAGCACCAATGTTCCCAAATCTTGTTGTTCTCAGCTGCTGCTGTTTCCTCTGCCTCATGGTGCTTGTGGTTTTACATATTTTTATTATTTTACTACCATTTTAGTGTAGCTTTAAGAGGGAGCGGAATTAAACACGATTTCAAGCTGCAGAACACACCAAAGTATCCAACACCATCCAATTAGTACTGTGCACTGCTACCCCCCATCTCTCTGATCCTACCAGGACTCTGTTCTCTCCTTTGTTGCCTAGAAAGAGATGGCTAGGCGGTGGAACTTTTCAGAACTGGGCATTCATTAACGATATTTTTCAAGAAGGGCGTTGGGACGCAGTTTTTAAACACATAGCTGGAACAGAGAAAGTCTTTACCAGAAGCAAAGGATTAATATGTATTTTTTTTAATTTTCAGCAATTATTTTCCCTCAGTGCCGAGCATCTCCTATGTGTTCAGTAAGTTCTCACTAATGAGCAATCCTCTCTTTGCATCTGTACAGGTCATCGGCAAGCACATGCCAGCTTGTGCCAAGTGAAGAGGAAAATGCTCAAGTTCCGAGGGAATTAAAAGTCCCGTTAAACGCAGCTTGAGCTATCAGCAGTTATCTCGGACAAGTGGTAATACAGGTGTTTTTCCATGGGCTTCCGTATAGCTTCTGGTCATGCCAGTTGGAGAAGGCACTGCTTTTGGAATAAGAATTGCGAGGCCACTTCCCCAGGTCTGCTGGCCATAACCACAGCAGGGCGGCCCTTTCTGTTAAAACCGCACCTGTGCTAATGAAAGGTAGTCAAGTCTCAAAGCCACTGCTATTATATGGGGAAACTGCCCAGAGAATACTTTTCTTGAAATTTAAGTAAATGATTCTTAATCTTTTATATGCGTAAGAACCGCAGGGAGAATTTACAAAACGATATAATACCAAGTCAGAAAACAAACAAAAACCCCAAATCCCAGCTCACTGGCCTCCACTTAGGTAATCTGGTTTGGAAGGGAAAGGCAGTGATTTAACAAGTACCTCTTGGACAGACGTCAGACCACACTGCTTTTTAATAGTGCCCCCATTTTCTACCTGGAATGAGTATGCAGTAAATATTTCTTTCTTTCTTTTTTATTAAATTATTATCTGTATACATATTTTACCATTGCAGTAAATATTTCTTGATGCTGAGGGAAAACCAACAGGATATGTATGTATCTACTAACACCCCCCCCCCAATAATATCATCAAAGAAGTAGCAAATGAAGGTATTTTCCATAAAAAAAAATACATGACAGATGAAGCACAATACACAAATTTAAGTGGCTTACAACTGACTGGTGGGATATTTTAAGGCTCAGGTTTTGGGGTTTGCTTGGTATTAACTACTCATAACCCAGTAAGCCTTACCAACTTCTTAACATCAAGCCTAATTTCTGACAATATGGGTTTCTAAAGCATCCCCTGATATTCCATATTTAATTCTACCTTTGGAATGAAGGAGAGGATTAAGTGGTTATCTACAATAATAAAAGTATAACATGCTAATTAGATCAGATGAAGGACATCCTTCTGGACGGCCTTTTGGGCGAAGCCGAAGCATTAGGAGCTGAGGCAGAGGGGCCACCACAGCAGCGGGGGCCTAGCGCCTTGCATGAATTTCATGCATCGGGCCTCTAGTCTTAGTATATTATAGGTGAACAGAAGGAAGACAGCCCCGGCCCTACCCGAGTGCAGGCTGTGCTGAGGGTTCATCATCAGGCTGCAGGGACAACACGGTTTTGCTGGTCATTTTCAGGAGCTGGTGCATGTGGGAGAGCTGGAGGAGGAGGCCAGCACCTGGACTTAACGCTCCTGCAGCTCTTCCCAAGTTTCTAAAAGAAGGTAGAACCCAGCTTCTTGCCAGCTCCCTACTTTTGAAAACCTGCTCTGTTTCCACTTCATCTGCAAAATGCTTGCTGTAGCCCCTCCCTCGTAGCCAAGAGAGACCTGGAAATGCTGGAGGTCAAACACAGGTCAGCACCCCTGTTCTGAACCTTTTCGGATGTGAAGTCTGGAAAATGGTAGAGAGATACAGGACATCATGGAACTAGCTGACCCAATGCTGCCCCCTTGCTGTGGGGTGAGCACAAAGATCTTTTCCTACAGGTTCCCAGCCTTCCCTTAAAGGCGCAGGAGACTTAATCAGCCGACAGCAAGTGTTGACTGTTACTGAAAGAGGTGGCGTAGCGAGCCATACCTCTCTGACTTGCACAGCCCTTTCCGTACAAGTAAAAGGAACAGCTTCCAATAATGGTTTCTCACTCCAAAAGGTATCCTGAGAAACAGCCTAGCGCACTCAAAACACGAAGAACTAAATGAAATTGAATTTAACCTTCTGACCCTTCTTTTTACTCCAACTCCCATTTTAAATGAAATTGCTTAAAAAATGTTCGGGAGAATGGAAAGTGAGAGCCGGAGCAGAAAGAGGATCTTTATAGCTAGGTAGTCAAGGCAAAGGTTAGACTTCTTTTTTTATTTTGAATAGATTGTGACACCCAAGATTGCCATGCTATCAAATTTTTTAGGTTATTTCAAAAATGGCAAGTAAAATGTCAACATGGACAGCAATAGCTGTTGGTAGCTGTTCACAAAGAAGCACAATTCGTTTTAAAACTAAAAGCATGTCTTTTGTGGGGTGAGAAGAGCACCTTGGTGCCTCAAATTAATCACTTGCTGAAAGCCACCGTGAGGAGCAGGTGGGTGAAAACTCCTGGCAGGAACGGCCTCCAAAATCTCTCCTCTGAGGAGGCTGCGCTCTCTGTCCCAAACCCGCCCAAGGTTGTTTTATTTTTTATTTTTTTAAAACATATTTTATTGATTTTTTTTACAGAGAGGAAGGAAGAGGGATAGAGTTAGAAACATCAATCAGCTGCCTCTTGCACACCCCCTACTGGGGATGTGCCCGCAACCAAGGTACATGCCCTTGACGGAAATCGAACACGGGACCCTTCAGTCCTCAGGCCCACGCTCCGACGCTCTAACCACTGAGCCAAACCGGTTTCGGCACCACCCAAAGTTGTTTTAAATCAGTGGTTCCCAAACTGTGGTTCTGGGACCAGCAGATGAGCATCACCTGGGAACTTGTTAGTGACCATGTCGAACTTCACCTGAGCCCTGTGAACAGCAAAAGTTAGGGTTCCCCCACCAAAGTGTTTTGGAAGCAGCTTACTACGAAGAACCCCCTCTATGACTTAGATAAGACTCACTCGCAGGTGCCTCCCTGTTTGCTGGTACCTGTAACAAAGTCAGACACAGCTCTCCAAACTCCCACTCTTTACCTGACAGAAGATCGGCTGAACTCTGGATTCATCAGAACAAAATGCCTGTAAACCAATCTTTGGTGAAGCTTCCCTCCTTTCTCCAGGTCCTTGAACGTTGGTTAGTCAACAACCCCTCAACAACCTCTCATCTGCCATGCTTTTTGCCCACTTCCTCATACTCATCCTTTCCTTACTCTTCCCAATCAAAGAAACCCCCTTTTCTCCCCAAACCCTAGGGACTCCTGCAGAGCTCCGAGTCAGAGATTACCCTACTTCTAGTCGTCCCTCCCACATCCCCCATTACAATAGTACCTTTCTCCCTTTTGTAATACACCTTTCTCATTCAATCAGGCTTTCCTCATTCAATCAGGAGGATAAATTCTCAGGCCACACCCCAAACCCTCTAAATGAGAAAGAAAGGCGGGGTGCACCTAGAAATCCATTTCTGAACCAGGGTTCCTTCCAGGAGCAGTCTGAGAACCACTGGTTGCCAGCAATCCCTCTGAGATCTGATAAGCTCATCTAACACTTGAACTCCCAACCACCTGTGTTTCCCTGGCGCTCATTTAAGTGCAAGCTGTTTTGAGGCTTACAGTGGACACATTTTAGCATCCCCACAGACCATTTATCCCCCCAGTCATTCCCCCAACGACAAACACGGCCACACTCGCCTCCTCCCGCGGCTGCGCGTACTTACATCTCCATCCCCCAGCCTCTGGTCATCGCAGTCTCTGGTGGGGCTAATGTCCTGGCGCATGACCCAGATGGGCTCTTTGGGCTCGTCGGGGGTGTAAGGCGAACGGATGGTCCTGGTTTTCACCTCCTCGATGGCCTCCTTGATGTCCTTGATGGCCAGCGAGATGGCATCCCTCTTCTCCTTGCTGTAGCGCTGCACGGCCTCGCCCACCACCACGGTGCCCGCCGCCGCCCGCTGCTGCTGCTGCTGCTGCTGCTGCCCAGGCGGAGCCGGCGGCCCGGGGCTGTCGGGGTGGCTGCCGCCGCCGCCGGGGGTGGAGGCGCGCTCCAGGTCCTGCTCGGCCTCCGGCATGTCCTCGGCCGCCTTGTCGAGGCTCTGCGAGCTCATGCTCTGCTTGACCTCGGCCACGATCTGGTCGATGTCCTCCTCCTGCTCGTAGCTGTCCATGCGCGGGTAAGGGGCGAACTCGGCCTCCTTCTCGGGGCTGTCGGACTCGCCGTCCGAGCGCTCGTCGTAGTGGTGCAGCCGCGCGCCCAGGGCCTCCTGGCGGTACGCGGCGGCCTCCGCGTCGTCGCGCGCGTCCAGCTCGGGGGCGTCCCCGATCTCCTCGTACACGTGCTCCTGCAAGCCGCCATAGTCTGCGTAGGGCTCGGCGTAGGGCTCGTCCTCGCCGCCGCCGCCGCCGCCGCCGCGGTGGAACAGCCGGTGCGCGTACACGTAGCCGGAGTAGGCCGCGCTCACCGCCTCCTCGTGCTCCCGCGAGTGGAAGTGCAGGTGGTTGGGCAGCAGCGCCAGGCGGTGCGTGGCCTCGGCGTGCTCGGCCTCCGCCTGCTCCGTGTACTCCTCGGCCTCGGGCCGGTACTGCACGGCGTAGGCGCTCTCGTCCTCGGGGTCCGGCGTGCGCTCCGGGTCACCATCGCCGCCACCGTCGCCATCGCCTTCGCCATCGCGGGCCGCTGCGATCACGTCGCCCTCGGCCGTGTCCGTGTGGTTGTGGAAGCCGCTCTCCGTGCTGGCCGAGCGCGCCAGGCACTCCCCGCGCTCCTCTTCCTCCGGAGGCGGAGGAGGCCCCCCGGGCTGGGCGCGGGGGTCCTCGACGGCGGCGAGCGCGCGCGGGGGCCGGCCCGCATGGTGCTGCCGCTGCGGCTGCTGCGGCTGCTGCTCCTCCTCCACCTCCGGGCGCTCCAGGTCGGCCTCCACCGACTCGTTCACCTCCCCGCCTGCCGCCTCGTCGGTCACCTCCACCTCCTCCGCGGCCCCCTCCAAGGGGTTCATGGTGGGCGTCGTCGGTGACGGCTGCGAGAGAGGCTGGGCCGGCTCACTGCGCGCTCATGGTGCTTCGCCCGCCTGGAGAGACAAGAGGGGAAAGGAGGGGGCGTTAAGGGGTGAGGGCTGTAAGTCCTTAGCGGAGCACCAAGGTGGCCAGAAACACAGCTGCAATCGATCCCTTCCGAATCTGGGTTAATTAAAAAAAAAAAAAAAAAAAAAAATTGCAGATGTAAGCTCATTCTGACAGCACCTAGTTCGTTTTCTGGGTTTCCAGTAATTTCTAATTACATATCCACTTGTTTAATTGCTTCCTGGCTGCTCGCTCTCCCTCCCCCACCCCTGCGACCACCGAGGGCCTTCTGCGCCTTTGTTCTCCAGGAGGCTAACACTTCAGGTGCCATTTCTGATGCAGATGAATGAGGAGTGCTGCTACCTTGAATGGGCCGACTGACACATTTTTCTATCTGCTAAACCTCTGTAACCTAGGATCCTAAGTAACCTTAGAAACGATTCCTTAAATAAATGTCAAAGGGGGGGAAAAAATCTCAGAATGTTTTGAAGCCATGGCTATCAGTGCAAACAGGCAGCCCATCTGAGGGAGGCCGTCCACCACCGTGGGTTCTCCTCCTGCTATTCCCAGCGGCCACTCCCACAAATGGCTTCATTCTCTGGTCCTCCATCCACTCGGAGAATGGACTCGTTTCCTAGAGCAGGATGTGAACGGCTGTTACACAGGGAACAGAGGCTCCCTGGTCAAAAACGTTTGGGAAATGCTGACTTACTAGTCGAGTTGCCGTTGTGAATCTTCAAGGGGATGGAGACACAGGATTCAGCATTTCTCAGTCTTATTCGACTAGGAAACATTTTCTCCCCCTAGAGGCCAGAGCTCTGACAAATACACTTAAAGAGACACTGACTAGCTCACTTCCCCCACACACTCTGGATCTAAAATTCCGTGAGTTACTATGATAGCCAGAACCGGGTAACATGGCCAATCTCTTTACCCGTTTCCACCAGAGAACAGGGACTATGGACTAGGTATAAGAGCGCGTTCCGAAAGCGAGTGTGAGTCTCCATTCAGACTTCGATGGATGGTTAATGCTCTGAACAGAAGAGGCAAGTATTAGCGCTGGGGGCCCCCTGGTTAAGTGGCCTCCAGTGAGTGGGCCATGGAAAATACAAAACAGATATTCAACTCAATACAACACATGGACAAGAACACTACCCATGCTTCCTTTATAAGGACTCTCTGAAAAAGACAACCGATTAAAAACTCTCATGTACAAACTAAGTCTGATGGGCACAAAACAAGGGTTCTCAGAGGGATACTAAGCATACCAAACACTCCCCTGGGTACTGTTCCTCTGTGGTGGGTCAGCGCTGGGTGGTTAGTGTTAGAAATACAGTAACAACCATCCGAAGCACCTGGATGGCCAACAATTCATGATACTCAACGTATGGAACTGACCAAATCACTCTCTTCAGTGAAAATAGGTTTTTCTATTTTATATGCATTAGAAAGAAATTTCAGTTTATTCTACATTATAACTTTATTTGACCAATGAATGGTGCCCTCTCTTAGCACATGTATTGATTCAAAGGAAATGAAATTTCTACGCAAGTGCACACGCTACATCATAGCAAGGAAAGTTGTAAGAAGCCCATCCTTTGGGGGGGGCGGGGGGAGGAATACTGTTACAATAAGGCAGTCTGGTAATGGGGAGCTTTTTTATATTCACCGAGTACATTTTCTTCATATTCCCTCCCAGGCCTCAGGGGAGTATTTATGCACAGAGCGCTTATATTTCACTTATTGCCATGGTTTCAAGAATAAAGTTTGGGCTGTGGTATTGCCAACATTTTAATTAATAACAGGTATTTACTTGAGGAGCTTCCCTAGAACAAACGTTTAAAGACGGAGCTGACATTGGTGATCATGTCCATAGGTAGCACACAAGAGAACTGTTCCCCACATCCTGGCATTTTTTTGGGTGGTATTTATAAAAGAATACTAAAGCTGATTTTAAAGAATCCCAAAATATTTAGAGAATCCTATCTAATAAAAGAGTAATATGCAAAATGACTGTCACTCCAACACACAAGATGGCTGTCCCCATGTGGGCACAAGATGGCTGCCACAAGATGGCCAGCAGGGGAAGGCAATTGGAAGGGATTAGGCCTGCAAGGGAGGGCAGTTGTGGATGATCAGGCCAGCAGGGGAGGGCAGTTGGGGGTGATCAAGCCTGTAGGGGAGAGCAGTTGGGAGGAACCAGGCCTGCAGGGGAGGGCCATTAGGGCTGACTAGGCTGGCAGGGGAGGGCAGTTAAGGGCAATTAGGCTGGCAGGGGAGCAGTTAGGCATCAATCAGGCTGGCAGGCAGAAGTGGTTAGGGACAATCAGGAAGGCAGGTAGGTGAGCAGTTGGGAGCCAGCAGTCCTGGATTGTGAGAGGGATGTCACAATTTGGCAAGATGAGTTAAAATCTAACTCGTGGTCCCAGCCCTCCAGGGCAGACTCTTTAGTAATTATAATACCTGGTGATTTGTGTAAAGTAGAAATAGGTTCAAGCTACCAAAGGAGCCTAGAGTTAAAACAACAACAACAACTGCATCACCTTTGTGAGTCACATAAGTGCTGCTGTTCATACAGGTCCTGCACTTTGTGAGTTCATAAGCATCCTAGGGCCTAAAGCAGTGTTTCCCAAACTTCTCTCATGATGAGAATCACCTGGTGGAGTTGTTAAAACACAGATTCCTGAATCCCAACTAAGAAGTGCTAAACTAGAATTTTTGGGAACATATAGGTAAAATTGTATACTTAACTAGTGCTCTAAGACAGATTTTATATACAGAGCACTAAGTTAGGTATGCAATTTTACCTATATGTTCTCAAAAATTCTAGTTTAGCACTTCTTAGTTGGGATTCAGGAATCTGTGTTTTAACAACTCCACCAGGTGATTCTCATCATGAGAGAAGTTTGGGAAACACTGGCCTAAAGCTTACGAGAGGAGTGCCATTACCCAATCAATGTCCTAAATGATGACCCCTGTGCTTCTGGAGGCTGAGAGAGCAGGAGGAGGAGCAGCTGATCAAAGAAAATTCCTCTGTCTCTACCAATGCTGGCTGACCTGAAGTACACAGGCAAGGCAGCCCCCTCAGCAGGAGTCCCTCCACAACAAGGAGAGGGGGTGGCATCTTGGCTGCAGGAGAGAGGGAATCCAGGCTGCCAGTAGTGAAGCACAGGTGGCTTTCTGACCCCTGGTTCTGGAATGTTCTACAGCTGACTGGAAAAGGGGGACAAAGGGCGGGAACGCCACTGCAGTGTACCATTTAGATATAAAACATTCCACGATTCAGCAGTTGAATCCAGGTGTCTAACAATGTTAGCTGAGGTTCGTGTTGGTTTGGAGCTAGTAGGAGGGAAGGCTGTAAATGACTTTGGTTGGTCTGTCCTTAAGTAGTCACTGATAAGAATTTCCAGTAAATCCTCCCTTTTAACACATTGAGAAGTAGTTTTAGAAGGATCATACTGAAGACAAAATGCAATGTAAAAAAAAAAATCACAAAACAAAAGGAATTATACCAGGTGGTGAGGCCGAAGGGTATTGTGTTGGTGGGTGTGGGAGTTGCGGGGTGGAGGTAATGCAGGTATAGGGGAAAACATGAAGGTAGAGGGCGGAGAACTGGGAGAAGAAGACTCCCAGCTCTCCTCTCTCCTGAAAAAAACTTGAATGAACATAATTCCATTTATATAAGTATTCATTCTTTTGCATATATTTAAGAAGTACAATTACTTCCCATGGACTTAATGAATGGTCCTCATCTCCTCCCAGTAGAGTTGGAAGGAAAGTCCTATTTCTTGAGACTGCTGCCTATTCTATTCCACCTGCACACATACTGTTCCAGGCAACAGGACGTCTGCCACCAAGCCATCGGAGGGGGCTGCCCATGACACAGAGACTGTGGTGATATGTTAATTTCCATAGCAATAAACAGTTGGGGTTGCCAAATAAGATAATACCCTGGATGTAGTGTACACACACACACACACACACACACACACACACACACACAATCTGCATAGGCTAGAATATTAATGGTTCTCGTTTTATTTTTAAAAAAAAAAAAAAAAAAAGGATTACAGCATAAGAACATCCAGATATTCTTATCTATTATATATTCCCTACCCTATAAACATGTTTTCTTTCCAGGAGGTAGATCAATTGAGAAACATCTACAGGGAATCCAGGGGACATCAGGAGGCCCACTTAAATCATCAGTTCTTCTAAACATAGAGCATTTATTAACAAGAAAGAATAACACAGTTCATTACAGCTTAACCTCCTTTGATTCATTTGGAAGTTAAATTCAGTGATACTGGATGGGACCCAAGGTGGATACAGAACGCACATTACTCCTCCTTAAAATCATTTTCCATTTAAATTGGCTCACACAGTCAGAAAAACCCTCCTCACACAGAACATCTTGCCTCAGCAAAATGGAATTTCATTTCCCCTAATATGCTTTGTGCCTGAAACTGTCAAGCCATGCTAGTATTGGTGATAGTTTCAGAGTAAGTTGAGTACCTGGACCCAAGGAATGTTGCTGAATGACTAGATGTCAGCCTGACGGAGGCCTCTGTCCTTGACCCTAGCCCACTTGGATGAAGATGTGTGAGCTGGCCATCTTCAGTTTCCCCCTCCAGATCCACTCGAAACCTTCTCCACTCTGTTCTGTGCCTCTTTGGGCTGCCTCAAGAGGCACAGAGCTTCGGAATGGGTTTGGCCCAATGGGGAGCTCTGATGGGACATCCGAGAAAGGGAGGAGATTGAGGATGGGATATTTATTCTCCCAGTTCCCTCCCTACAGGATTATCTCAGGCCCTTACCCGGTTTGGCTCCATGGATAGAGCGTTGGCCTGCAGACTCAAGGGGCCCAGGTTCGATTCTGGTCAAGGGCATGTATCATGCTTGTGGGCACATACCCAATAGATATGTGTGCGGGGAGTGTGTGGGAGGCAGCTGATTGATGCTTCTTTCTCATCGATGTTTCTAACTCTCTATCCCTCTCCTTTCCTCTCTGTAAAAAAATCAATAAAAAAAAGATTGTCTCAGGCTGGCAATGTCCCTAATCTGGAAGGGATAGCTCCTGTCAAAAGGTCCCTCTCTACATGGTTTCACTTGATAGCTCCCTTCCCCCTTCCTCCCACTTCAGGCTTATGAGTAGTAGGGGTGGCAGGATCCCACAAGTCCACACCTTTGTAAAGAGTCCTTCTATTCATCTCTTGGTCTCCCTGCATATCACCTAATTCGAGTGCCCTATCTATTTCCTACTGGAATCCTAGCTGATACCAAGAGTGTAATATTCATGTTAGTATACGACAAAGAAATAAATCAATAACTATTTCAATTAAATAAAAGTGCAAAACAAGAAATAGTATAGCAATAGTAAAAATCATGAAGGTGGCGCCCAGACTCTGCTGTCTTCCCAGATCCACTGCACTGCCTCTCCCCAGGCCACACAGCATCCAGGGAACTGATGGAGGAACTCCACACAGGAAGCATAACAGGCAGAAAAGCAGCCTGATTCTGTGTTGCCTCCTCTACAGGCCAAGAGGCATGTGGCCCTTTGGCCGCGAGTTTGACATGCTTGCTCTACACCTTTCTTCTTCCCACAGTGAGGCTACTAACCTTCTACTGTCCATCAGCTATAGGCTCAGCTCACTCCCAGGCTCTATGCAATCCCAATGTTAGACCTAGCTTTGCTCCTCTTCCAAGAATTAGGGTCTGGACCCTGATCTTTTATCCTGTGATTTGGGTTGTCCCCAGTGGACAGATAGCGCCAATGTTAGCTGCCTCATCACCTTGGATACCCCATTTTCTGGATCACGAATGCCAACAGCTTATCTGAATGGCCACTTGTTTGTTTGTTTTTTTAAATATATTTTTGTTGATTTTTTACAGAGAGGAAGAGAGAGAGATAGAGAGCTAGAAATGTCGATGAGAGAGGAACACCGACCAGCTGCCTCTTGCACACCCCCCACCAGGGATGTGCCGGCAACCAACATACATGTCCCTGACCAGAATCGAACCTGGGACCCTTCAGTCCGCAGACCGACGCTCTACCACTGAGCCAAACTGGTTTCGGCTGAATGGCCACTTGTTGATGGTGGCCATATCCCTTAAAGATGGTGAATAGCTTGCTGAACAGAACTTTTGTCCATTCATGCAACTGAATTTGCCTTCTGGCCCTGGTCAACTCAGATGAGTGGGTCCTGATTCTTCTCACAGGCTTGGTAGACTCTACACATGTTTCAAGGCCTTTGCTCAAAACACATTGGCCACTCCCTTATTGGAACAGCTCCCAAAGTTAACTTGTGGGATTTTAAGTTACCAGCGAATCATTCTCAATATTCTATAGTCATATTTAGTCATATTGATGTTTTACCTCAAAGGATTAGCCCCCATTCATATTTACAAGCCTTAGCCATGAATGGTGCTTGATAGTCTTCAGATATCAAATTGATCCTTAAATAAGGTGAGCAGACGTTCGGCTTTTGGTGGGACAGTCCTGATTTTTAACAATTTGTCCCGCGTCCCGCGGCATTTTAAAACAGAGGGACACGGGACAAATTGTTAAAAATCGGGACTGTCCCGCCGAAAGGGGAATGTCTGGTCACCTTATCCTTAAAGGATCATCCAGTGATACTTAGTGAAGCATGATAGGTTAAGGGGACAGGTGCAGACTTCCTGGTTTCATCACTTACTAGCTCTTTCACTTTAGATAACTTACTCATAGCAAATGCTCCAATTTTATAATTTCTAAAATGGGGATAGTAATATTACCTACATTACAGGATTATTGGATGATACATTAATATATATAAAATACTTAGAACAGTATCTGATACTTTACTAGTATATGTGCTATTTAACAGTCACTAGTGCATTTTCTGCCCATATCATAATTAGCACTTAACAGATATAGTTAACATAGTATTTAAAAATAAAAAAATTAAAATGATGTTAATATAAATAACGTGAGTATATGATCCATTTATTAATGCTACCCTTTCCAGAATAAGGCCATGTAGGGACAGAAAACAAGCACTTACCTTTCTTTTAATCCATTTTGAAATAAGATTGGATATAAATAAGTCCATCAAATAATAACCACATCCCCTAGTGTTTCCCAACCTTCTCTCATGATGAGAATCACCTGGTGGAGTTGTTAAAACACAGATTCCTGAATCCCAACTAAGAAGTGCTAAACTAGAATTTTTGAGAACATATAGGTAAAATTGCATACCTAACTTAGTGCTCTGTATATAAAATCTGTCTTAGAGCAATAGTTAAGTATACAATTTTACCTATATGTTCCCAAAAGTTCTAGTTTAGCACTTCTTAGTTGGGATTCAGGAATCTGTGTTTTAACAACTCCACCAGGTGATTCTCATCATGAGAGAAGGTTGGGAAACACTGCCCTATACTATGAGTAGGCCAGGATATAACGGCGCTTTACATGCTATATTCCTAACCCAATGGAATTATGATCTCCACTTGCTAATTTCGAAGCAGAAGCTCAGACGGCTTGAATAAATGGCCCAAGGTCACTCAGAGCTGAAAGGGGGGGAGGTAGACTCATCTGGCTCGCATTGCTCATGTTCTTCCTATTACATTTCACTACGCCCATAAAGTGATTTAATTGATTTTTTTAAACAAACATCTACATTGGTATAATCCCTTTTAGATTGGTCACCTTGGCAGACTCTATACTAACAGGTTCCAAGGGCACACTGCCTTTGCTCAAAACACTCTGGCCACTCCTATATTGGAATTGATTTCCAAGTTAATTTAAGGGCTTTGAAGCTGCCAGGTAAATCATTTTTCCTATTCTATAGTCATATTTAGTCATATCTGATTTTTAAAAAATATATTTTATTGATTTTGTACAGAGAGGAAGGGAGAGAGATAGAGAGTTAGAAACATCGATGAGAGAGAGTCATTGATCAGCCGCCTCTTGCACACCCCCTACTGGGGATATGCCCGAAACCAAGGTACATGCCCTTGACCGGAATTGAACCCGGGACCTTTCAGTCCCCAAGCCGACACTCTATCCATTGAGCCAAACCTGTTTCGGCCATATCTGATTTTTAACCTCAAAGGGTACCACCCAGTTTTATCACCCAAAATCTTGTGTACAAGATTTTGCTGCGAATGCTGTTTGCTGCTCCCCAATGTCACACCCACCCCTAAAAGGTTGAAGATGTGCAGCAGCAGCCAAGATTACTGAACAGACTCCGGTTCAAGCGCTGAAGTCAGTTCCAAAAAAGGGCTTTAAAAATGGTTTTGGCCAATGGCCACCTCTTTCACATAGGCCTTGATTCTTGAGGAGTAAACAGAGGGACAGGAGGCCGTTAGGATGAATGCCTCTTCTGTGATTAATACAAACTCAGGCTGGTTACTTTCATCCACCTTGAAATCTGTGTCATTGTGGCTACCACCTAACCAGGCAGGAAAATTAATGCCTCCACTTGGATTAATTCAGACGGGCCAACCCGAAAGCTCTGATCACAACCCAGCCTTTGATGAGAGAGAAAATTCTGAATTTATGCAGACTTCTTATTGTCTGGCCCTCTGTTGAGCACGTTAACAATCAAATCACTCATTTATTCTTCTAATTCCAATAAAATGCATGAAATAAGCTTAAGGCAATCAAGGAAACTCAGAGGGGAACTCTTACAAATTTCATGGAAAACTCAAAGGGTAGTCTCTGGAAATCAAAACCAATTAAAAGTCTATATGAGTTTCTCTGAAATGCCCCTGGTATAAATCAAACATATCTACATAACCCATATTTATTGAGGGTTACAGAAACTTGGCATTTTTTTCTCTTTCTGTCATTTCCCCCCTGTTAAATCTTTTTCTTGATGCCCCCGCACAACTTTCTTTCCTCGCCCCACCTCGTTTATTATCTTTGTTGCTACATTACCTTCAGTTCAGGGCTATTAAATCACCAGTTATAATCCATTTCAGCCATTGTTCTGATGTTTCTGTTATTATACAGAGAGCCATAGACACTACAGTATAGCGGTAAAGACAGTAAATCTCTAAAATCAGTTCAGCTGTTCATGGTCAGAGGCTCATTGCCTCACGCCGCAAAAGGAGATGGGAACGTGAATAGGAGGCCAAGGATGAACTGAACAGTAATTCATTAAAGTGCACTCCTTCCTTTGAGACCACATCACCTCAAATTTACTGCTATTGTTACTTTTACAAATTATTTGGCTCATTAGAAAGTCAGTTAAGTTGCTTCTTTCTATTCCCTCAAGTTTGCTATAGCTCTCCCTGGCATTTTCTTTTAAAATTCACACCAGAATGCCAGCCGCGATCCTAATTATGAAGCTTCAAATTAAATTCTTGTTTCCAAGCTTCCTTTTTATTCACAGGTCAAGAAAGCAGCAGTAGGATGGCATAGACCTCAAATATTTTTTTTTTTCAGTGATGCCCCAAATCTGATATATAGATGATTAAAAGCAGCTGAATCTCAAAAGATTTGCTCCCTGACAATATGGCTTCATAACTCCCCGAATCTATTAAGCAACTATTAGGTAGCAATGCTGGTGATGACTTAAATTTGAATTTGATGAGCCAGAAACCCCAAGTTGATTCAAAACCTCCCACAATAATCAACTCTCTCAATTTAGTCACATTACAGGAAGTTATCAGGGAAAGTAACACAATGTGGGGAAAGAAGGAAATGACTTTCTCTTAAAATTATTCATGGGTCATCTGGACTCTCTTAAGAGTTCATTGGACCTGATGACTAGAATGTAAAGCAGGGGTCTTCAAACTACGGCCCGCGGGCCACATGCGGCCCGCAGAGGAGTCTGATCCGGCCCGCCAGGTTTTTTGGGCAGTGAGCGCAGCCGAGGTGTTACAGTAGGAATTAGTAGTTCATATAGTCCGGCCCTCCAGCTCTCTGAGGGACTGTGATCTGGCCCCCACTTTAAAAAGTTTGAGGACCCCTGAAAGAGATATGGTATCTGCACTCTACACTCTTCTAGTTAACTGATCTCATTTAGGCCCCGAAATGTACACATCAGTAAAATTCAAAACTGATTTTCTAGGACCCAGAACTTCTCAGTCACCTTGAGGGAAGACACAAGCTTCTCCAAAGAAAATTCTTTTTAATTTTGTTAAAAAAAAAAAAATAGCATAAATGGGCCAGTGTTGCTCAGTGGTTGAGCACAGACCTACGATTCAGGAGTTTAGGGTTCGATTCCCTGTCAGGGCCCATGCCCCCAGGTTGTGGGCTCGATCCCCAGTGTGGGAAATGCAGGAGGCAGCCAATCAATGATTCTCTCTCATCGTTGATGTTTCCATCTCTCTCTTTCTCTCTGAAATTAAAAACAAAAACAAAAACTTTCTATATTTTTTAAAATAGTGTGGCCCTGGCTGGTGTGGCTCAGTAGAATACTGGCCTACACAATGAAGGGTTATGGATTCAATTCCTGGTCAAGGGCACGCACCTAGGTTGCTGATCCTATTCCCAGCCCCTATTGGGGCACCCGTAGGAGGCAACCAATCCATGTCTCTCTCTCTCTCTCTCTCTTTCTCTCTCTCTCTCTCTCCTTCTCTCTCTCTCCTTCCTCCCTTCCACTTTCTCTAAAAATCAATTGATCACCCAAAATATCCTTGGGTGAGGATAGCAAGAATCAAACAAACAAAAATAGTCTTGATTTTACTAATGATTTCATAGTGAAGACTGAGGTAAGAGATTGCATTGCTCATCACACAATTACCTAATTCGTTTAACTTTCCCGTCTTCCTTTTCTGTCATCAGCCACAGGGCTTCTCTTATTTATCAGAACTTTCTGTCCAAATAATAGGAGATAATAAATAACAAAGAAATGAAAGAGTGAAAATGCCGACGGTTGCTGTGACCCAGAACTAAGCAGTCTACTGTCTGGTCAGCCGTTTCCCAAGGGGATTGGTCCCATGTTCCTCCCTCCAGCAATCTTCACCATTGTCCTTTAATCTGAGGTGTCTTTGGACCTGGAGTCTAGAGTCACTGTGCCTGCTCCTTTCCCCTCTCAATTATTCCCAGCCTCATCCTCCCTTTCCCCGTCTGTCCCCCTCACCAGTAACTCTCATGCTCATGGCTACAACTAACCTAGGCTCCTGTCCTTCAGCACCCAAGGCTTCTGTAGCAGAAAATAGCACAAGTCTCTCTGATTCCCCCAGCAGGCAATGAGGCTATGGGGAAGCCCTGTGGAGTGAGCAGAGAGCACCCTCTACTGCCACCTGGTGGAGGGGTGGGGAGGGGAAAGAGAATGTAAGAGGGGAATTGAGTCAGAGGCAGCACAGTGGTTAAAAACACACCATCAGACTGCCTGGCTTCCAATTCAGTTCCAACACTCACTAGCTATGGGACCTCGGGCAAGTCACTTCATTTTACCGTGCCTCCGTTTCCTCTTCTCTAAACGGGGGTGACAATAGCAGCTACTGTATAGAGTGACTGAAGAGCTAAATGAGGTAATAGAACACTAAGAACAAGAATAAAGAATGTACTTGTCAACCCTTAGAATGTACAACACCGAGGATGAGCCCTAATGTGAACTATAATATGGACTTTGGGTGATGATGATGGTGTGTCAATGTAGTTCATCAGTTGAAACAGATCCGCCACCTGCTGCAGCATGTTGACAGTGGGGAGACCGCATATGTGGATGGAGGTGTATGGGAATTCTCTGTAGTTTCAGCTCAGTTTTGCTGTGAATCTAAAACTGCTCTAATAAATAAAGTGTATAAAATATATATGTCCTTATTTAAATATATATTTATATATATTAAAATATACTTTATATTATGCATGTTATAATAATATACAGGGGTGGACAAAAGTAGGTTTAGTTGTTAGTATGCAAAACCCAGAGTTTATTCTTGTATTATTATTTATAAATTTTATTTTGTTTATTTGTACTATAACTGTAAGCCTACTTTTGCCCACTCCCATGTATATGTTAAGTAGAGATATATAGGCATGTCTATAATAATAAAAGTGTAATATGCAAATTGACCAAACAACTGAACAGCAGAACGACTGTCCAGATGACTATCAGGAAGACCACGCTATAACACTCACTGGCGCCAGGCCAGCCAAGGTGGGTGCTATGCAATTGGTCAGGGGCCCTATCATTGCCCCACAATTGCCCCCAGAAAGGGAGGCCCAGGCCACCCTCTGCGGGGCAATTAATTGGGGGTGGGGAGGCTCCATGATTGATTGCCGAGCCCGCAATTGATTGCCCCAAAGAGGGTGGCCAGGCTACCCAGCCAGTGGTGCTGTGGCAGGTGGGCGTGGCCTCCCTCTGTGAGACAATTGATCATGAAATCCCAGTCAGGTAGCCCTCTTTGAGGCGATCGATATTTTCATATACATTTTACTAATTTTTTTTCATCTCTGACACTTCTATTATATAGAGAAAGAGCAAATAGCAATATTAAAATATTTCCTCTAATTAATTCCCTTTCAATGTGCATGAATTTGTGCACCGAGCCACTAGTATTATATAAGTATCATACACATAATAATGTAAATGTACTATATTTAAATATATTCTATATAACATAAATATAGGGTGTCCCCCCAAAAATGTATACACACACATTGAATAATTATAAAGGCGGTGTTTATTAAAATACATTTTGTTTTCAAAATTGAGCTACCCGCTGTTAAAGTATACATATATCTTTGAGAGGACACCCTGTAAATAAATTATATATTATACTCAATATATATATATATATATATATATATATATATATATATATATATATACACACACACACACACACATACATACACACACATATATATATATAAACATAAACACACACATATATATATGTTTCCTTATTTAAAATATGCAAGCAAGGCTGTTCTACTTTTAAAAACTGTCCCTCTTCCCCTCACTAGAGCTTAAATGACATTGTCCCAGTTCTAAGGCCCTGTGAATGCAGGTGTGGGCGGCAGGAGTCCCACAGGCGCAGGGAGTCTGGCTCAAAGGCTGTTTTGTGATGCATGTGTAACTGCTGTTTCCGGAGCCTCCGATAAGCTGGTGCCCACACCCCGGGCTTGGCTCACAAAGGGCCTGCACAGACCCTGGCGGTGCCCGGATCACATCTGCCGCTGTGACTGCCCAGCCTGCTGCACACGAGCCTCGCTCTCCCAGCTCGTGCTCAGGCGAGCTGCTGTTCCGCTTGCCCACCGTGTGGGTGCCCACTTCAGTGCCAACCTGTCTGACCTGGTGTTACCCACACCCAGCCAGCTCCAACTCAGGAAAATCACACCTGGGCACGGGCAAGCTGTTTACATCCCTGGATTTGCCATCGCACATTCTCAGCACCTGTCCTCATGTAGAAAATCGGCCGATGAAGGGTAATTTGAAAGCATCGAATATGCCCCTCTGAAGAATTTACATATATATTCATACACAGTTTGTGAAATGCCTTTCGTACAGCTTTAAATTACTAAAGCGTAGCTTGGGATCACAAAAGACCTGAAACAACTAACACGTCCAGGTTAGGAAATTGGTAAAATATGCTATGCATAGGATTCTATGAGACATAAAAGGGTGAGCTTTCTGTACAGACAATAGAGAGAACTCCCTGGCATAGTAAATCAAAACGTGGTTAGAACAGAAAGTAACAAGAATCACCACATAGGCAGAAGAGGGGGGAAAGAATGTACATGTGTAAAACTCTCTGAAATGACACAATACCAGTAGTTATTTCTTCTGGGGGGAGGTTGAGGAAGGAGAACTGGGCATTTGGGGGACTAGGGTGGGATGAAAGCTTTGCATCCTCTACATTTTTGTACTTTTTGATGTTTAAACTATGAACCTATTAAAAAAAAAACAAAAAAAACAAAAAAAAACTAAGTAAGCCATGAAAATAATAACCAGTTCTGCCTCCCTCATGGAGAGGTGGCTGCTTTGGGACTGTGTAGTGCCTGGGACTCTATCTTGCAGAGGAGAGCTTTGTGTTAGGACTGACAAGCTGAGTCCCACACAGCCTTCCTCTTCTGTCACTGATGGAGATGTCTCACCGGCTTTCTAGCTATCACACTGTTACTCAGCCTCTGCTTCTCTGAGAGCCTCACTATGCAGGAGTGAGGTCTCTGTTAACAGACTGCAGGGGAGGGACAGGGCTGGAAGAGTCACTATGCTTATAACTCAGGCGGTGGCCTCTCATTTGCATTCCAGAAACTCAACTGTTATCAGATCACAGATGGATGGAACTGGAAAGTAACAAAAGTTTGAAACTGAAAGGGCTGGCAAAGCCCAACAAGTCCCTTCTCTCCCAGGTAAGGACACCAGGGAGTGGAGAGGTTATAGGGCTTGTCCTAAGCCACCCGGATGTCAAGGAAGCCAGCAGCGGGGAGCAGCATGCTGCCTCTTCTCTTTTCACATCCCCTTCCACCATAACGCCAATGTATTACGTTACGAAGAGGACATGCTATCTAATTATGGTACAAAGGACAGATCTACTAAATGACAGGAAATAATCACAAAAAGACGGATGGTTCAAAGACACTAGAGCAAGGGAAAGGAATTGAAAATATTCAAACAACTCCAGGCAAATCGGATCGACATGCCATCCTTTCTAGCAACAGGACACCAGACTGTCTGGTGTCCAGAATCCAATGTCCTTTCTGAGGAGAGGACAAGGGGTGCATGACATCTCTACATAGCTATTTGGATGTGGAATAGAATGTGGCAGAAATGGTTTGTTGCCACCAAAAATTTGAGCTCACCCTCCGCAAGGTAAGACCGTCAGCAAGAACTACATTTCCAAGCCCACCTTACCCGATGGGGCCAGGACCAGTTCTCTCCACGGGATGAGAGTGGAAGTGAGCAGTCCTTTCTGGTCAGTGACCAAGCGTGTTTGCCTTTTCCCTGCTCTCCTGCCCCCTCCACGAGCTGAGTAAGGGTCTGAGACCTGCAGGATACCAGAATCACAGCAAGGAAACCAACGGCCCATGAATCTCTGACTCACCCAAGGGAAGGAAAGCTGCCCACTGACCAGAAATAAACCGCCCTGGACTGCTGCTGCCAGTAAATGAACCTCTAATGTATTACTACAATAAAGACGGGAACTTGTTTGTGTTACTCTCATCAATCGCGCGGGGGAACCTTTCAGTGGGGCCTCCAAACAAGTCAAGAATGCTCAGCTTTGGGGAAAAAATCACTGCGGACTGGAAGAAAACATATCCTGTTTCTGCTTTTTAGCTCCCTTTCTCTACATAATACATCACAGTTTACTGAGTTAATTTCGGCATTATCTATTGACCTCCTGCTAGGAAAGATGATGAAAGATGAAAACGTAGCATTTAGCTCACTTAATCTTTCCTTCTGTCTGCCAGTGTTTAAAAATTATACTTTTTATTGGTTACATTTATAATTTTAAATACTAGCCTTTAAAGAAGAAGAAGAAGAAGAAGAAGAAGAAGAAGAAGAAGAAGAAGAAGAAGAAGAAGAAGAGGAGGAAGGAAGACCATCTTTTGAGGATTTTTAACTTAATAATAAAATTGAGAGGGAGGTACAGAGACTTCCCCTATATACCCTGACCCACACATGCATCCCTCCTCCATTACCAACATCGCTCACCTGAATGGTACATTTTTTGCATTTTGCCTTAAAGTGCTTTGATTCTGCCTTTATACTCAATTGGTCTTTGGGGATAGAATTCTAGATTCATAATATTTTTTTTTATATGATGAAGTCATCATCCTTTGTGTTCTAGCCTGTTTATGTGCATATGAGTCATCTTACTAAAAGGTAGATGCTCACTGGTGGGCCGGGGATGGGGCCTGAGACTCTGCATGGCTAAGAAGCCCCCAGATGGTGGTCCTGCCGCTGGTCTGAAGCCCATGCTGGCGTCGCATTTCCAGCATCCAAGGCTGCTGCTCAGAAGTCGGCTATTAGCCTAATTCAGATCCTCCTGTAGTTTTCTTCTCTGGTATCTTTCAACATAGTGCTCCTGTTCTTAATGTTTGGAAATTTCAGGAGAATGACACTTTAACTCTTTAACTAGTCATTGTCTTCTGCACTTGGTAGCCCATTTCAATCTGAAGGTTTGTGTCTCTCTTCAGTTTTTGGAATATTCTATTATCTCCTCAATAATGTCCTTCCTTTTCCCCTGCCATTTTCTTTGGCTTTACTTCCCGAGCCTCCTGTTGCTCATATGTTGGAGTCTTTTCTTTTCCCAGCTTTACTGAGACATAATTGACATATAACTTTGTATAAGTGTAAGATATACAACCTGTTGATTTGACCCAGTTATATACTGCAAAAATGATTCCCGCCTTAGTGTTAGCTAACACCTCCATTATGTCATATTATTACTGTTTCTTTTTGTGTATATGATGATAAGAACATGTAAGATTTACTCTCTGGCAAGTTTCAAGTATATAATACAGTACTAGAGGCCAGGTGCACGAAAATTCATACCCTGGGGGGGGGGGGGATCCCTCAGCCCAGCTGCCCCCTCTCACAGTCCAAGAGCCCTCAGGGGCGAGAGGTGATCCTGCAATCAGGGGGCAACACCTCCATCACACCTCTGCTGCTGCCACTGCTGGCAGTGCAAGCCTGGGCTGGCCCTGGTTGCCTGAGCCTCGGGCAGCCCTGGGTGGCTGGGCAGCCACTATCCAAGGCTTGCCTGTACCACAGGCCAGCCCTGGGCAGCTGGGGGGCTGGGGGAACTGGGGGACTCCGGAGGCAGGCGTGCAGAGCAGCCAGACTCACATGGCCACCTGGCCATGCCACATGCCTGCCACCCTGGTGAGGCTGAGGGGACTGGGCACTGCCATCTTGTGGCTGTGGGTGCCGCCATCTTCGAGGACGTGGCAATCAATTAGCATATTTCATCCTTATTGGCTGTGGATGCCACCATCTTTGTGAGGGTGAGATGGTCAATGAGCATATTCCCTCTTTATTAGATAGGATTATTAACTATAATCACCCTGCTGCACATTAGATCCCAGAACTCAATCATCTTATAACTAGAAGTTTGTTTCCTGTGACCAATATCTCTTCATTTTCCACACTCCCCAGCCGCTGGTAACCACCATTCTATTCTCTGTTTCTAGGAGTTAAGGTATTTTAGATTCTACATGAAAGTGATAACACACAGTATGTCTTTTCTGTCTGACTTGTTTCACTTAGCATAATGCCCTCAAGATCCATCCATGTTGTCACAAATGGCAAGATTTCCTTCTTTCTCATGGCTGAAAAAACACACACAATGTATCTATAATATTTTCTTGACGTAGCCTATTCCCATCTTTTGGCTACCGTGAGTAATACTGCAATAAACATGGGAGTGCAGCTATCTCCTCGAGACCCTGTTGTAATTTTCTTTGGGTAAATACCCAGAAGTGGAATTGCTGGGTCATGGTAGTTCTATTTTTAATTTTTTTGAGGAACCTCTATTCTGTTTTCCCTAGTGACTGTATCAGAGCTTTTGAACTGGTCCTTTACTTCTCTTATATTTTCTCTACTATTTCCACCTCTTTCTCTTCTTGCTTTATGTTCTATTAAATATCCTCAGCTTATTTCCCCCAAGCCCTTCTGTTGAACTTTTGGGTAGCTCATCTTTACTCTGTTAGAACTCATTCTTTTTTTATTATCTGATTTCATGGACCTTATGAGTTCATGGATCTCTCTGAACATACTACTGTCTGTGTGGTTTGCTCAATTGTCTTCGTTTCCTTTGGGCTGGCTTTTTCTGTTCTGTGCTGCAAGTTTTATCCATGTATTTGGTGATTCTTATCCATACTTAAGAATAAAGAATTGCCGAAACTGGTTTGGCTCAATGGATAGAGCGTCGGCTTGGGGACTGAAAGGTCCCGGGTTCGATTCCAGTCAAGGGCATGTACCTTGGTTGCGGGCATATCCCCAGTAGGGGGTGTGCAAGAGGCAGCTGATCGATTATGACTCTCTCTCATCGATGTTTCTAACTCTCTATCTCTCTCCCTTCCTCTCTGTACAAAATCAATAAAATATATTTAAAAAAAAAAGAATAAAGAATTAGGTGGATGGTGTGAGTTTTCCTTGATATTGTATAAGATTGTTTTCCCTAATTTACTCTGTTTAATGATGTCAACATATATATGGTTTACATAACCATTTTCGTATTAACGATTATTAAGTTATTTCCATGCTTTTCAATACAGTGTTTCAATAAACACCCTCAGAGATACATACCCATATGGGCTGATACAATTATTTCTGTGGAATAAATTCCTAAAAGTTGAGATGGCTGGTTGAAAGAAATACACATGATATAACGATTTTTATTATGGAAAATGTCAAACATATGGAGAGCAAAAGGGAATAGAATAATTATTCTCTTCATTTGACAGAGAGGCTGCAAGCCTTATGCATGCGATTGAAGGCCAGTCCTGAGCCTCCATGCCCTGACCCACTGCGCCCTCCTCTTAGATTATGTTGAAGCAGATGCCACACCCCAAGTCTTGTCATCCGAATTAATACAAGTTCAGATTTTATTTTATTTTTATTTTTTTAAGTTCAGATTTTAGCAGCTACTTCCAGGTGCCTCCTTACCAATCTTGGTAATTCCCTTCAACTGCAAGGAATTTCTATTTCTCTACATGTAGCCACGGCTATATTTTTCCTATGAAAGGTTTTTTACCTTTCTCCTTGGTTGACGAGGGTAATCTCCTTAAAATCTACCAGTAATTCCCCAGCTTATCCGGATAGGATCTGGTCACTTACATGGGCAGAAAATTATAAAATCAATTTGAACAGTTTGGGAAGTGAATGAGGCCACTTCCAATGATTTTAATCTGCTGCTCTAATGGCACACTAAGTGCCTGCACACATTTCTCTCAATTAAAAATTCTAATTAGCAGATGGCATTTTTAAAATACTTCGGCGGTATACCCTGGAGAAGTTGGGAATTCTAGGCTGGTTTCCCCTTCCTAATCTGTAGGTGAAAGGATTCACTTATATCCCTCATCTATGGAATTCAAGGATTAAAAAAAGCATGTAGACCATCAACAATAAATAAATAAATAAATAAATAAATAAATAAATAAATAACAAAAAGAAAGAACTTAGGGCTTTCCTGACCCAACCTGCCCATTTGTTTTATGAGAAGAACTAGAGTGTTTCACCTTTCTCAGAGCCATCCTTAACTTCCTTTCCCACCCCTCTGGGTGCAGCCGGAGCCCAGGGGTCTGGGTTATCCATCCTTGTAGTCCCTCACACCCAGCATGGTGCCTGGCACCCAGTAGGACCTCACATACATTTGTTGAATGATGAATTTCTCAAGGTTACATAGCTAGTTAGGGTCAAAGATGCCTTGTCTCCTGACCCAGGACTCTCTCTCCTCTTATATAAAATGACCAAAATTTGGAACAGGAAAGATCGGAGTTAGAATCCGGGCTCTGCCACATACAAGATGGGCCCCCACGCACGAGGTTATTAACATGCCTCACCCTATCTCTTGGTTTCTCCTTTCTCTTCTGTTATGCCTGAAGGCCATCCCAGTTGGGCTTTCACCCCCAACCACTCCACTGAATCAGGTTTTGTCTAGATCACCACCTAGTGCCATCTTGCAAAATTTGGCAGTCATTGGCTTTGACCGTGGGCAGATTTGATGCCGCTGATCACACCCTCTCTCTCTCCTGGCATCAAGACACCATTTCTCTGGTTCCCCACCTGCTGCTCCTCTTTATCTCCCAGGCCTCTTCCCATTGAAGAGCTCAGTCCTCCAACCCTTCTTTTTACCATCTACCCTGTCCCTCAGGTGATCTCAGGCAGATTCTCAGCTTATAAACGCCCTACATAATGACAGTCCTCCCATTTATAGTCCCAGTTCAGGGCTTTCCCCTGAACTCTTGTCGACCTGCCTCCTTGCCCTCTTCTCCTGGATGCCTGCCAAGCGCCTTAATATCATGCCTAAGAGTGAACTTCTGACATTTCCTCTAAACCTGTTCCTTCCACTGTCCTCCTCACTGCCCTTCCTGCAGTTGCCTAGGCAAAACCTTGGTGTCATTTCTAAATCCGTTCTCTCAGATCCTATATCAGATCAGTCAGCAATTCTTGTCCTTTCTGCTTTCAAAACAGATCAAGAATCAACCAAGCACTTCTCATACTCTCCGCTGCAACTCCTGCCAGTCTTACCTGGCCTATTTCAACAGCTCCCTCGCCTGTCTGCAGGCTCCACAATCTCGCCAAAATGCAAATTACATCATGTAACTCCTCCAGTGGTTTCCTGTCTTCCACTGAGCAAAATCCCAAATGCTTACCATGATCTATGGTCCTCATCCAATCGGGTCACCCTGACCACTGCCTCCCTGACCTCGAATCCCACGCCCCTCTCAGCTAACCTTTGCTCAGCCACACTGGTGTCCTTGCTATTCCAAAAATGCCTTTGCAGTTTCTGTTCTCTCTGTCTAGAATGACCTTCCCCCAGATGGTCACATGGCTTATTCCTGTCATTTCCTCATGTTCCTCCTCAGTGCCACCTTGAAGAGCAGTTCTCTCTGACAATCTAAAATAGCAGTCCCCATCACCATCTGTTTACCTTTCTATTTTCTTTTTCTTCATTTTAATATTTCTAGATTTCTTACCTTTTTCTAATTTCTTCATAGCACTTTTCACCTGACATATTACCTACTTATTTATTGCCTTCCTCCCCCACCACTGCTGCGTTCCCAGGGTCTGGAATAGCGTGTGACAAATAACAAGTGCCCTATACAGGTGTTTGAGTGAATGGAAGAGCAAGCCTCTACTTAGTACGGACTAACCTGATGTTTGTAAAACACTTAGTAGAGTATGCGTATAGTATGAGTTACTCAATAAAACCCTAGAAAAAAAGGGGAAAGCTTGATAGCACATGTGCCCCAAAGAAGGAGAAATATATGATAGAAAAGCAATCTCTCTCTCTCTCTCTCTCTCTCTCTCTCTCTCTCTCTCTCTCTATATATATATATATATATATATATATATATATATATATATATTAATATATATATAAAAGCCTAAGTGACCATTCTGACAGAATGACTAGAATGACCAGTTGACCAATCACTATGATGCGCACTGACCACCGGGAGGCAGACGTTCAAGGCAGGAGCTGCTCCCTGGTGGTCAGTGTGCTCCCACAGGCCTGCAGGCACCGGGCCTAAACCGGCAGTTGGACATCTCTCTTGTAATCCGGATGCCTCAGGGGATATCCAACTGCCAGTTTAGGCCCCCGAAGTGTCCCAGATTATGAGAAGGTGCAGGATGGGCTGAGAGACACCCCCCCCATGCCTGAATTTCATGCACTGGGCCTCTAGTTTACAAAAAAACATGCTAACTTTTTCTTTTTCGTTTCAAATCAGAATATGTTGCTTGAGACTAATGTAAGACCTGATTCCTGGGACAATCCCAGTTTATATTTAATTATTTTTTTACTTTTATAAAAACTAACTTTATTTTTGACATAGTAACAAAATATATCTATTCATGATAAAACTAATTAATAAATAAATATGCCTGAAAATTATGTAATTTTTAAAAGTAGGTTTTACTTTTTAAAACAGTTTTAGGTTCACAGCAAAATTGAGCAGAAAGTAGATAGAGTAAATAAACCTCCCTCCTCCCCTGCCACACTATGACATCTCCCACCAGAGTGGTACTTTGTTACAGCAGACGAATCTACCTTGAGACATCATTGTCATCAAAGGCCATAGTTTACATTAGGGCTTATTTTTTGTGTTGTACATTTTGATGTGCTTATTTTGATAAATGTATAACAACCTGTATCTTCCATTATAGAACCATACAGGATAGTTTCACTGCCCTAAAATCCCCCTGAGTTCCACCTTTTCATCCTCTCCCTCCCCTAACTCTTAGCAATAACTGATCTTATCACCGTCCCCACAGTTCTGCCTTTTGTAGAATGGCATAGAATTGGAATCATACAGTATGATTGGCTTCTTTCACTTAGTGGTATGTATTTAAGTTTCCTTCAAGTCTTTTCATGGTTAGATATCTCTTTCTTTTTTTAGTGCTAAGAAATATTCCATTGTCTGGATATAGCACTGTTTATTTATCCATTGCTTCAAGGTTTTGGCAATTATGAATAAAGTTGCTATAGACATCCATGTTCATGTTTTTATGTAGACACAAGTTTTAAACTCCTTTTAGTAAATATCAAGAAACACAATTGCTGGATCCTATGTTTGCAAAGAGTATGTTTAGTTTTGTTAAGAAACTGCTGAACCGACTTCTAAGAAAATTTATATAATTTTAAAATACATTTTTACTAATTTCAGAGAGGCAGGGAGAGGGAGAGAGAGGCAGAAACATCAATGATGAGAGAGAATCATCGATTGTATGCCTCCTGCACACACACTCCCCACATCCCCATTGGGGACCAAGCTTGTAATTTGGGCATGTGCCCTAACCAGGAATAGAACTGTGACCTCTTGGTTCATAGGTCAAACGCTCAACCACTGAGCCATGCAATTTATGCAATTTTAATAGGCTTTGTATTTCCTTTTATTCTCAAAATTATTCTCAAAATTCTCCTTTTATTTCCTTTTATTCTCCTTTTATTCTCAAAATTATTTCCAGTTTGGGTGACAAATTGAATGGTCACTCTACTTAAGACAGATAATCTCTCCTGGAATTACAGAAAAACAGTATGTCACCCTCACAATTCTGTAGCTGTGTTTCTTTGAACCAAATCAAAATGAATCACAAATAGTCCTGAGCTCGTGAGGACTGCTGGGGCAGAAGGAGAGGGCAATTGAACCAGCTCCCTTGTTCTTGCAGGGAAATCAGCACAAGGAGGTGAAGAGGCTCTGCAGGCCCGGCAGCCCTCTGCACAGCAGGAGTGCAATCAGATCTCTGCAAACTCCATTGAACGTGCCATCGTCCCTGGACCAAAATCTTCTCGCACTGCCCAATTAGTTAGGGTTCTTTAGTTTCTAAGAATGGCCCTTGATGGGTTTTACATGGAAGCGTCGGTCCTGAGAGGGGCGGTGGCCGCTAATTGGAGGGACGCCCCTGACAGTTGTCCCAGCCTGGGCTGTGCCGGGGTTCTTCGCCTGGCCTGCCCTCTGCAGCCTGCACTGTGCCTGGGTTCCCAGAGCAGTTGCTTTGGTTCCCCACTCAGGGCAGAACACAGAGGTCTGGAAACCACTAGAAAGTGATGATTATGGGGCTGAGGCAGTGCTTGAGGCTGTGGCCTGCTGCCTTTCCAGACTGCCCCACAGGTGCAGCTGCCGGCCTCACAGAATTAGCACTGGCAACATCCCATGGCTAACACACCAAGTACCCAGGCCCCAGGCCAATCAAAAGCACTCGGAAGGCATTTCCTATATTTCAGGGATTCTTCTACTCACTTAAATATTATTTATTCCCTACACCAAATGCTATGGAAGTAGGCGTCTTCAGCTTTAAGTGGAGGAAACCTGGGAGCCTTTCCCAGGGTCACAGAGCAGATAGCAGAGGGGCTGGGATTTGAACTTGCAACCTTTTTTGTTGTTGTTGTTTTGTTTTGTTTTGTTTTCCCCCCAGGATCTGGTCCTAATGACGAAGCTATGGATCTGGTCTCTTCAATGGGCCAGCAATGTCTGAATTTTCCCCAGGTTCATTGGATCGCTCTGTCATCATTTCTCCCACTTAAGGGAGTATTTTGCAAACAGTTAAAGCACATTAATTTGGATCTAAATAACCTGACAAAAATTGCAGGCCTCCCCAACTCCATTTCCTTCCCTATAACAGGGGTGGGTATAGTATCGACATCTGCTGCAAGAATAAAAAAAATGTTATAAAGTGTGGAGCCTTTGTGTCAAGAACCTGCCATCATCATACTAGCTTCTACGACTATTATTAGGCTGGAATGGAACTTGCCCTTGGCAGTATCCATGACGGATTTATAAAATGGTGCAAACAGTACTTTCCGTACTTAGGGCACCTTTAAGGGATATTTCAAATACTTTAAAAGCATTTGTTCATGTGTCAATAATCACCATGCAAATTACAAGTCATGCATTAAAATTCCTTATGGCACACTGCACAGGACCTTATCAACTCTTTGTTGGCTCAGTTCCTGTTATTACAAGGATTTGAAAGTAATACAAATATAATAAGTTGGCTCTCTAACAATTTATTACACTTATACATATACTTCCATGCAGGAAGGCAGCTGTGGAAAAATTGATGATATTACAAAAAAAAACAAAAAAAAAAAACGGAGCGGGAACTAATAAGGTAAAATTCATGTGTAGAATTCCCTGTTGAACATCCCAGCCAACACTCCCAGCTGCTCACCAGGGCTCCCAGTCCACAGCTCACATACACACAGGGTCTCCCATTACTGTGCATGAAGGCAACTCTCACACAGGGTAGCTTTACTATCAGTGCCCAGTGATGGCAAAAGACATGGGATTACTAAAAGATAGAATTAGTTCAGAGACACATTTTAAAAATTAAATTGTGTTAATTATATGAGCAGCTACACACAGCTGGGAAACACCAAAGGCCATATGCTCAGGAGAAACTGTGTATTCAGTCTGTGGAGAATGCTTGTTATCTGTGTGGATGGTTTCAAGGATGGGCCCTCAATAGAGAGGAGTCTCTGCTTTCCCACCTGCCACTGCCCACCCAGGGCCTTGGCCCACAGTGAAACCCATGGTCTGTTCTCCAGTCAGACTGGGAGACACCTTTGGGGTCTCTGGGCGGCTTCTCACAGTTCTCCTTTCCCTGGAATTGCTTTTCTATCATCCACACGATCGTCGGGTTATCCCCCTGACCCATGATAAGGTACAGTTTTCTTCGCAGAAATGTAGAAATCGGACTAAGATTTCCATTCTAATTTGGGTTGGCTTCATGTGGAGAATCAAAAATCACCCTCGCCAGCTTGCACAAATGGGCTTGGTGGGAGATGGGCTAACTGGCACAGGGCGGCTGACACAGAGAAACAAAGGGTGGATGATAGAGAGTACGGCAAAAATAAACAATCACTGGCCTGGATGCTTGCTAGCTTCCCCGTTCCTTCTATGACTGGATGCATGTTCCTGAGATCCATAAGACACTTACATATTCTGTTAATACTTCTTGCCTCCACTTTCTTCCCTCCTTAAGCTAGCTTGAGTTACTTACAACCAATCATTCTAACCAATCCAAACAAGAACACAGGACCATGTTGGGCAGGAGACATCTGCTAACTCAAATAACATGCTTGCAAAGAGCCATAGAGCATGAGCCTTTTTTTTTTTTTTAAATAATTATTATTTATTAGGGATGGGGGTGGGGGGGGGGTCCCTCAGCCCAGCCTGCCCCCTCTCACAGTCCGGGAGCCCTCGGGGAATGTCCTACTGATGGCTTAGGCCTACTCAGGGGGAGCAGACCTAAGCCACAGTCTGACATCCCTCTGTGGGAAGTGATGGGCCCATCAAGGGAAGACATTGCCCCCATTATCACCTCGCTGCTGCTGCCTCTGGCCTCCCTCTGAGGGAGGCAATCTGGTGATTAGGGGAAGGTGATGCCCCCAACATGCCTCTGCTGCTGCCACTGCCGGCTGCACAAGCCTTTGCTGGCTCTGTTTGCCTGACACTTGGGCTGGCTTCCCTGAGCCTCAGGCCAGTCCTGGGCAGTGGCAGCTGCCTTCGGCGGCTTGCCTAAGACTCAGGCAGCCATTGTGGCTTTGTCCATAAGGACATCTGGATGGTTGTCTGGAACACATCTGGTCTAATAACATGCTACCCTTTTATTGTATAAATTAGGTGTTTACTCTGTTTCTCCCCTTAGATCCTAAACACAATCATGGCAGGAACCGAGCTTCCACTATAGTTGGTAATCCTCAGGGTGCCTTGAATAACATAGGAAGCCCTCTGCCAATTTGCATTCATGATGGAGATTTTTCAATGTCCTGGATCTTACCATTTGGACTCAGATGTGACATTATCTTCAATGCTAAAAGAGACCCAGTTTGAAAATGGGATATTTAAGTCAATTTACCAATGAATGACCTTCAACAAAGAGGCCTCTACATGTTGAAGATGCGGGTCAAAGTTGTCACGGCTTCAGAGAAAAGGCAGGCCTTTGAAGCGCTCTCCTGCTCCGGCTGGTGGGACACACTCTCCCTCCCTCCTCAGCAGTCTACACATTCTCTCAAGTATTATGATCCTTGAAGTTATACAAGATAACTGTGAGCCTTTCTAAGTTCACAATCTGGACGGAGACTCCTTCAATCCTCTGGGTAGACAAAGCAATCTGAATGCGAGGGTGTCCTTTGTGCTGAGCTGTCTTTTGTGCGTGGCCTGGATTCCGTGTCATCCTCATAAAAACCACCATTTTGCCTTTGTCTCAGGTTAACCCGCAAGACGTAGACCCGGCAACCTCTCTGACCAGCTGGTTCACTGCAGCAGCAGGATAGAGTGCGATATTCTTAGACAGGGCTCCATCTACCTCGGGGCCATGAAGCAGCTGCAGAGACAGGTGGTGGGTTGCCTTTTCTGTCCTCACTTCGGTTTCTCTAGGAATTGTTCCCACCCAGGGATGCTGCTGAAGGGACAGGGAAGGAGACTGAGGGAGAGAGCAGAAGGGAGGGAGAGAACCCAGAGGGAGAGCTCAGTGGTGGCTTCCAGGCTCACAGAGCCTTTCCCAGGGCAGGGCCTCCTCCCCGGAGAGAGGATCCTCGGTGGGTACGACCAAGGCCTCCTTCAGGAGCACGAGCTTCAGTGGGCTGGGGAGAGGGAGCCTTGAGAAGAATAACCTTAGAGTTTTTCCATATTAAATTCACATCGTAATAGGCAAAAGGAAAAAAAAAATAAGCATCAGAAACCATTGGTTCTCTTAAAATACAACATTGAGGAATTACAGTGAGGATCAGGAGAGAGCAAATGGCTTAGACTTAAAAGCCATCAATAAGAACCTGGGCTCCGTAAGAGGCTGCTAGAGCTATTGGTGCCTCGGCTTCCTGAGCTCTGAATGAAGGCAGTGCCACTATCTGACCCCTGGCTTCATAGGATTGTTCTGATTAAAAAAATGATATGAAGTATGTGGAAGAGATTGCAATTTAGAAGTTATTTTTTTTAAATCACTTGATAGAGTTAAATTCATTATCAAGTAAAAGTTATATATTTTTTTATATTCATTTCCCAGAAGACACTTCTGAATCCTGTGAGAGTCTCTGGGGTAAGAACCAGTCGTTAGAGCACAGAAACCCATGGGGAGTTAAATTCAGATGCTTAGCAACAGAGCACCCCCTGCCTCCACCCCTCTCCAAGCCCACTTTGGCATGCTTTTCTCTCACATAAAAGAAACCCAGGAGCAGGGAGTCCCGGGCTGGAATGTCTACCCACAAGGCTGGCTCTTTCCAGCTTTCCACTCTGCCGTGCTGAGGGCTTGATCCTCATCTTCACACTTTCCAGCGGCAGCCTGAGCACCTGCCATCATGTCTGTGTTCCAGGCAAGCAGAGGGAGCAGGGCAGAGAGCAAGAAAGGGCATGCATCCATTGAATCAGCAGCAGCGAACTGCTGCAAGCAGATTGACAGAGGTTGCAAGCCCTTCTTACTGTTTTTTCGTGTTTTAAGCAAGCTTATCAGTGACTGTCTGCTTACTTGCACAGGAGCAGCATTTGACGGACTAACAGGTGGGAGCCACGAAAGGGTGAAAGGCAGTCGGGATGCATGAGCTCCCAGGATTATCAGGGCCACATTTTAATCATCAGATAGCTCAGCCGGGTCGCCAGGCAGGCAAGTTAAGTGAATGAATGCGGCTGTAGGTGCGACAGCTCAGCGGCGGGATCGCGGCACGAATGGGACAGGACAGCGCAGGCCAGGTTCAAAGACCTTCGAATGCAATCTGAGTTAAAACAAGCACTAGTCAAGCAACACCTGCTTAAGGTACAAATTCTGCCCCTGTATCACCCCCAGTTCCTGTTAGGACCACCAGAGGGCGCAGAAACCTGTGAGAAGAACATGTGGGAAGACATGGGTAAAAGGGGAAAGTGGATGAACCAGGAAAGATGAAGGAAAGGATGAGGAAGAAATGAAGCCCTGGCAGAGAAAGGACAGGGTGTGTGCGGATGAGGCTGTGGGTACCACCACCATTTGGCCAGCCTTGTGTGAGGTGCTCCGACCATCCTGCTCCCTGGCACCCCCAACCTCCTCAAAGCCCACTGGCTCTTTTCTCTGGGGCAAACAAGGCCACTTCAGATCTCACGGGAGAAGTAGTTGAAGTAGCTGTCATCTCCTTTGTTACAGGAGCTGGTGAGGCAGGACAGCGGTGTCTGTAGCTCTGAAGCGCTCAAGGGGGTGGGGGTGTGGGCAGGGGTGGCCAGAGCTCTCAAAACAGAAGCACAGAGGTAGACTGACAGGGGCAAGGTGAAGGAGGGCAGACAGGGGCATCACAGGGAGAAGACTCCAATGTCTACATTACCCAGGTAGGTGTACAAAAACAGCAAATTCTAAGTTCCAGAGTAACCTGTAGGCCGACACCTACCCAACCCACTGCAGGCCATCGCAGGCTGCTTGCAATCTCGTCGTTAAGGAGGAGCACAGAGAGTATTCGTGAAGGCAGCGGTCCGCCGCCTTGCTAGACGGTGGCAGCTTTGGGGAAGACGGGGCGAGGCCGTTCCTGTCAATGTCCAACCGCCCAGCACAGGACCAGGGGCCCTGTCGGTGTGCAGGGCAGTGTTCGCTGAAGTACACACTCCTGTGGAGAGTCGGACTCTCAGCCAGGCTTCTGCACTGTTTGTCCTCTCGAACTCTGCCCCTCTCTTGTCCAAGGGTGTCTAAACCCCACAAAGAGTCTCTCCCTGCCACCGTGGTCCAGTGAGTCATCACCTCCACGTTTGTCAGGCAGCAGGACCTGGTCTGTATGTTTTAATTTCTGAGCTCTTCCACAGCTTCTCAAACCCCTCCGTGGCCGTGGCCTCCCTGGCCTGTAAGTGAGCTCTCATGGTGTGGTAAAAGGGGGTAAATGCAGCCGAAACCGGTTTTGCTCAGTGGATAGAGTGTCGGCCTGCGGACTGCAGGGTCCCAAGTTCGATTCCGGTCAAGGGCATGTACCTTGAGTGTGGGCACATCTCCGGTAAGGGGTGTGCAGGAGGCAGCTGGTCGATGTCTCTCTCTTATCGATGTTTCTAGCTCTCTATCTCTCTCCCTTCCTCTCTGTAAAAAAATCAATAAAATATATTATTTTCAAAAGGGGGTAAATGCAGGGCTAAGTACCTTTCGAATCCTAACCAACCAATAAGCACAGTATCTGTGGGAAGAAGAGAGACCAAGAGGACGTTTCAAATACGTACGTGTGTAATTTTTTTTTTTTTAAAGGAAACACTTTGATGAGGATATCAACATGGAAAGGAGGCTTACATTAGGACAAAGAAGATATATTTTCTAATTTCTTTTGTGTGCCTTGCTTCCCAGGATTGCTGCAAAAATTGGAACTGAGTTTTCCCACCATGTATTATTATTATAGGCTTTGGATTCTAAAGAGCCGGCACCAAATCTGGAATCTGGTATACATAAGATGTATGAACTTGAGGCATGCCACTTAAAGGCTCTGAGACTCAGTCTTCTTATCTGAAAAATGGGAATATAATAACTAAACCTCTCCTGCTGATATGGTTCTTACAAGGTACAAACTAGGTGAGGTGTGTATGGTGTTGTCTATATTGGACCAAATCATCTTTGGGTTATGGTACAGGCTCGTCCTCAGTCCTCAGTCCTCACCTGGTCTGCTTTGATGAATCTAACCATTTATTTAGTTATTTCAAAATGTCATACACAGTACTTGTAACCAAAAGTGCTGCACAGAGCCCGGCCAATGTGGCCAGTGGTTGAGTGTTGGCCTATGAACCAGGAGGTTATGGTTCAATTCCAGGTCAGGGCACATGCCCGGAGTGCAGGCTCCATCCCTAGTGTGGGGTGTGCATGAGGCAGCTGATCAATGATTCCCTCTCATCATTGATGTTTCTATCTTTCCCTCTTCCTTCCTCTCTGAAATCAATAAAAATAATTTAAAACAAAAGAGTGATACACAAATATTAATTTCTAAGGAATAAAAATAACAAGTTCTGTGACAAATGGTGCAGCACCTAGACACCAGCCATTTTTTCCTACAGGTCAGACTGATTTCTTCTTCTTCCCTTCCTTTCAATCGTTCTCTGCAATTGTCCTTCTCCTCTGCCTCCAATTCACCTTGGATCATTTTTTTTCCTTATTTTATTTGCTTAGCTCTTCTGTACTCACTTTGTCCCTATATTGTGCTACAAGTGCCCTTCAATTAATTCACGAATGTTGGTTCCTATTAGAAATGATACAAAGGGAATTCATGTTTATGGCAGAAGATTGGATAAACTTTAAGTTACTCTCCATTCATTCATTCATTTTGCAAATATTTATGGAACTCCAGTTATATGTGTGGCATTGTGGTAAGCACTAGGGAAATAGCATGAATAAAAAAGATGAGGTCTCCCTCCCTGGTTTGGCTCAAGTTCATACATCTTGATAGTGGATAGAATGTTGGCCTACGGACTGAAGGGTCCCAGGTTTGATTCTGGTCAGGGCATGTAACTTGGTAGCGGGCACATCCCCAGTATGTGCAGGAGGCAGCTAATCAATGTTTCTAACTCTCTATCCCTCGCCCTTCCTCTCCGTAAAAGAATCAATAAAATATATTTTATATATAAAAAAGAGAAAAATCTTTGCCCTTGTGGATCTCACTGAGGAGTTTACAAGACAAGTGACCCCAATAATACGATGAGTACTGTGAAGGCTGTTAAAGGGAGCAAGAGTGAAGACAGAGGAGATAGGCAAGTGAGCATCTGTTACCTGGGGAAAGCATTGTAGACAGAGTCAACAGCAAGTTCAAAGGTGCTGAGGCAGGAGGAAGGAGGAAGGTTTTGCTGCCGCCCACCAGGAGGCAATGCTTTATTGGACACCTCACAGATGTGTGGCTATACTCTACTGCTGTGGATGCATATTTATGTGCACATACACGTATCCTATAGATATGACATACACATATATGTATAAATATATATAATTACGGACGTGATTATCTTAAAACCTGATCACAAGTAATGTTAAATCCTCAGCTATGAGAAGATTAGTGTTGACATATTCTGGCTTCAGATAATGTTCATTAAACAAACAGCTTTGTGAGAAAAGAAAGTATGTTTGGAAAAATAATCCGCTGGATCTATGATCAGCTATTAGATCTTGGTGACAGATTTTAGGGGACAAGGTTACAGCTGCTTGTAACGCTGCCACACAGTGGCTCCCAGCAGATCCTGGGACTTTCAAACTGAGTATTAATATTTTAAACATAATGTAATATAATCTGTGTACTTTTCTATTTTAGCTTATAGAGTTTCAGAATCAATCTTTTTTCTGTTTTTTTTTCCCCCCCTCCAACTATCAAACTATTTTGTTATGTAAATAAGTCTGGGTGACCTTTTTGTTCCTGGAACAAAAATCTTAATTATGTGCTATTATGAAAATTTTAAGGCAGGGAGAGACAAGGCTTTTGAAAAATTCCATGAAATTTTTATTAGTGCAAAACCTATGTACAGTGAAATGATAAATTTGAGATATTTCAATTTTTCTTTTAATCTTTGCTGTTTAGACAGGTGTCGGCTTTCTCTTTCTTCACCTGTTTAATTCTCTAAACTTTGAATGCCTGCTCTGTGTAAGCCATGGCTTTGTGGAAGAGAGATGGGGCGGCAAGGGCATGAGGAGAAATGACCTATGCTGAGAGGCCAGAGTGGAACTGTTAAGAAAGATTTTAAGAAATATCACATAGTTCAGACAAAAATGCACTTTGCAATGTCTTTCCCCTGATATTTCCACCACCCACAGCTGAAACTGATATGAAATAATATTGAATATAAACTGTAACTGAAAAAAATCTAAAAGTGTAAAAAAAGAAAGGAATGAAGGAGGGAAGGAAGGAAAGAGTGAAGGAAAGAAGGAAGGAAGATCACATAGCTCATGTGGATAGACAGCTCTGGATGGGGATTCCTGCAGAAATGTGGGAGAAAATGTCTAGAAAGAATAAGGAAAAAATATCATGAAAGGTTGTGAATAGTACAACAGAGGAGATTGTTTACATATATCACAACCCTCATGAAGGTTTTTAAGGAAAAAAGTGAAGTGATAGAATTGGTGTTTGCCTTTCAGGTGATTTCTGTAAGTTGGATGTTTATTATATTATTTAGACCTCACTTAGATATTCCCCACCTTCACCCCCACTTTGCCTGATTCGCTGTTTTTCTCTTCTAGTCCTGGACAAAGAACTATACCACAGAGCAAACAGAGAAACAACAAATGTCTCATCCTTTATACCTAAAATTAGAAGGTCCTGCAGGAAAATTAATTTACATTGAGTTAAAACACACACTCATATTCAACTCTGACTAACGGATCCTGCTGCTTCACCCATGGAAGAGTTTAACAAAAACCAAGGTGGGGAGATGAATTTACAACACAACTTGGTCTTTTATCTGAACTGAGATATTGATACATCCAAAAAGACATTTAAAATCAATGTCACCTCTACATTCAAAACTTCCCAGCATGTTAGAGCTAGAACTCACTATTAAAGCAAGTGCTGTTTATGCCAGGATATGTAATATATAAGAGTCAATGGGGAGGAAAAGGAGACATATGTACTAATATTTGTAATACTTTAAACAATACAATAAAAATTTAAAAAGAATCAATATGTGTTCAATTCCATGAATATGTTCAGCATTTTGTTAACACTGGATAAGTAAATAATAAACAGCTTCAGAGCTAAAACTTTAAAAAAGTTGGGATCGAATTCATTTGTCTACTGGGAGTTGACCAATTTTATTTAGTTTTAAAATCAAAGTTCAATGGTAAATTTATTTTTATAGAAATAGAGCTTATAAAAATGGAACCCTAGAAACACTGATATTTTAAAAGTTAACCTCTTATTATTCTCACCTTACTTTCTCTTTCCAAACTAAATGGTGCCTGATCGTGGCACTTTGTTTTTTTCAATGGAGGTATAACTTATAAACTGTATATGTACAGGTTTTAAGTGCCTGATGACCAGGTATGTGTGTGTGGGTGTGGGTGTACATACATATCTTGTATCTATAACATACAGGACATTTCCATCACCCTAGAAATTTCTTATTTGCCCCTTCCCAGACAATATCCCCAGAATTAACCATTGTTGTGCCTTTTACCATCATGGATTAGATTAGTCCTCTTCTTGGACTTCACAAAAATGAAATCCCACAGCATATATTCATTTGTGTCTGGCTTCCTTGGTTCAACATCATTTGTTTAAAGTTCGGCTCTATTGTTGTACCTTTCAAGGACTCAGAATTGTTTATTGATGAGAAGTATTCCATTATATGAATATACCACATCGGTTCATCTATTCTCTTAATGATGAATATTTTGGTTGTTTCCATCTCAGACAATGTTTTTGCCAGATCTTCCTGGGGTTTAAGACTTGACTAGAGAGGCATAAAAAATTGACTGAGAATTCTAAGTTATAAGCACAGATTTTTAAAAAATATATAGATTGTTTTGGATACTGTACATTGCAAGTTCCTGGTAGAAAAGAACAAATCTTTCTCATACTCGATAAAGTGTCTGACTCAGATTTTTTAAGCCTCCAATTAAAAATATTTGGTTCATCGTGGTGCTAATGAATACGAAAGTGTGGAATGGATCCTATGTGAGGTCGTTAGTTTTTCTGGTGCAAAGAGCTCCGTTCCCAGGTCTCAGGAAACAATAGGACCCCCGAGCTGCTCACCAGTGTGTGCTGAGGAGCCCAGGGGTAGTGGGAAGGTTCATCTGGAAAAGCTCATCCCACCTAGCAGTGCAGCCCCAAGTGCATCATGATCAATTTGGGTGAATTATAAAGTCCTTTGAAAAACAACTTATTCAAGTACCTACTTATCCAGTATTGATAAAATGCTGAGGGAAATTAACACATGTTGATCCATATATATGACATATACAGGTGTGGGCAAAAGTAAGTTAACAGTTGTAATACAAATAAATAATAGAATAATTGATAAGTACTAATACAAGAATAAACTGCTTTGCATACTCACAACAGTAAACCTACTTTTGCTCACCTTTCATCCTCACAACTCCGCCGAGTGGCTGTTGTTTTCCCCACATTTCAGGTGAAGAAACAAACTCAGTAGATTCAGGCCATGTGGTGAGCATCTAACAGAGCCAGAACTTGACCTCAGGGTGTCCCATTCAAAAGCCCATCCATCCTCTTTGCACTCAGTCATCTCTGCACTCACTCGTCTTTATAACACTAGTAGGCACCATAACTTTCAAACTTAAGGAATTGGATATAGATGCAACTGGCTTCCATGTGATCCATCCACAATTTTTGATTAGGAGGAATCTAAACCTCTTACATCTCATCAAAGGCACTGGCACAGACACTGACCCAAAGCTCCCATCAGCACCCAGCACCTGCGGGAGCTTATTAGTAAACATACAGCAGAGACGGATCTGCTGTGCTCATAGGAACAGCTTCCCTCGGTGCTTCCGTGTGCAGCCATCAAAACACTTCATCATGTCTAATTTTTTCTACCTTAAAAATAAAATTGTGAGGTTTCGCTACTGCCTCTCAAATAAGGCACACCCTTTAAAAATAGCAGAGAAGAGCAGATATTTTTAGGTACACACACACACACACACACACACACACACACACACACACACACACGGGGATAATCTGATCCCAAAGACAGCTTTCTGTAGTCATCTGGATTCAGTAGTAAGGACACCTGCAGAAAAATCATTTCTCTTCCCGAGGCAGTTTCTTGTGAATTCGTCACAGGCATAAACAGATGCCAGGACAGAGGGTGACCAAGAGATCTGAAGAACGACTGGTGACTCTGATGCTTTGCACGTGCCCTGAGGAGACACCTCCATCATCGAAATACATATTCACAACTAAGGGAGCCACTGCCAACAAGAACATTTCAACATCAGAAACTCATGCTGCGTGGAGACAAGCTAGGTTTCTTCCAGGCAGCAGTGGTTTTTTTGTTGTGGCTATTAATCCTCACCTGAGAACATTTCTCCCATTGATTTTTAGAGAGAGTGGAAAGGAGGGGGAGAGACACACACACAGAGAAACATTGATGTGAGAGAGATACATCGATTGGTTGCCTCTCGCACACGCCCTAACTGGGACCAGAGATGAAGCCTGCAACCAAGGTACATGCCCTTGGCCAGAATCAAACCCAGGAGCCAAACTGGCCAGGGCAAGGATGCAAGTTTTAATATTTGCACAACTGTTTTCCAGTGTACAGAAAACAAGCTATTCTCCTGCACTGTTTCACCCAAGTTTTAAAGATTCCTTAGGCTGTATGAAATGGAAATAGAAGAAATGGATGATCGCTCTGGCTATTAAGGGGTGCTAGATACACACCCTTCATTCTCCCTGACACCCTATTTGATTACATGAAGTGTGGGGACTGGGGCGACTCACCATGCCACTTGTCCTTTTCATAAGCATCTCTTCTGTATTATGTGACATTTTCAAAACATACATTTCATGTCTGAAGGTTACATTGTATAGCTGTGCAGTGATCTGTTCAATCGCTGGCAACACTTTAGGAGGGGATCATGTCTGTGTAACCAGGAGTGCAGAGAGACCCGCATCTCCTCCCTACGTGGGCATGTGTGAGAAGATAGTTGGTGCAACAATTCAGTAAACACTTTGCAATATATGTCGAAATTTAATAAGATAACGTCCAAGTCCTTCATGCCTTTTTATAATTAAAATTTTGAGAAGCAGTTTAAGTAACCTACCAGAATAGAATTTCAAAGGTGAGAAGGGATACTTCATGGCTGTTTTAATTGACATTTCTGTGATGACTAATGAGCTGACCAGTTTTTAAAATGCATACAGATCATCTGGATTTTCTCTTTAGGAAATTGTTCATGCCCTCTGCCCAATTATCTAGTGTGTTCTTAGTGTTATTTTTTTAAAATTACACACATTATTTATGTAATGAGGGTACTACCCATTTAATTGTCAAACTTCATGACTTGGGTGCCTGTTTCAATCTAAAATTAAAGGAGGAGACCAAAACAAGGAAGCAGTCAAGTGGAAAAAGAAAAAGAGAAAGAAGAAGAAGAAGAAAAGCCAAAATACTTTCATATTTATAGCTCAACATAAATTGCCACTTGAGTCTAAGTCAGAAAAGCATTTAGATACGTAATTCTCCAACTTGGAAGAATGAAGTGAATGAAGTCTTTTATAGGAACCCCTACAACGCAGCCATTAACGCACACAATCCACAGAAGTCTGTTGCCAGTGGAATATACCAAATCGGTTCAAATATATCTGGATCTGAAACAAAACCAGGTCTTCTTTGGTCGGCAAGAACAAGCCAAAGCTTGTTTACATCTTTGTTCAGTCCACATGCAGAAGCCTGAAATCTTAGGGGAAATATGGGAAACCAGAGAGATGCTGGACACAGATGCAAGATGAGGGGTTTGTGGGCATGACTGTGGTGGATGGCCTGTCAGATTGTATGTAAATACAATCACAACAATTTCCACTGTGGTAAGAATTCTGATGTACCTGCGACCAAGCGCAGTTGTAGGTTATTACTCTGTGCAGAAGGGCCGATACTTAGCACTTTTAGAAAAATACAAACGTGAGTATTATTTAGTCCTTAGAGCTAGGGGTGATGGCCACTCTCAATAGTTGACTTAGTTCTCCAGTTACACTGTAAAGTTAACTGTGACTAGTTGTTTTATTCCTCTTGTGGCAACCCCAAGCACATTCGGTGATCAACACCTTAACTTAAAAAAGTGAAGGGGGTTTTTGGAGACAGACTGATATCTAGTGTGCAAAGGCTGAGCAGAGAAGGAAATTAGCAAACATTCAGCTAAAATGCTCTCAGGGGCAGGGATTTGCAGAAATAAACGGAATCATTTCAAGCTTGAAGGAGGCTACCTGTGGGAGACCGCACAGATCGCTTCAGGGATCGCTGCCTAAAAATGGAGCTGCCTGTAGCATTTCTAGGTCAGCACAGGATAATACAGAGGCGATGCTAAACTCTAACAAAATGAGAGGCTATCCTGAATCATTTATGAAGGGATAAGAACGCCACAGAATTATGAAGCGTTAACCATGCTAACACATTAGCAGGATACGTAAAACGTGGGGCATTATGTCCATGATATTGAGCAGTATCGATGGTAAACCATGGAAAAATGAGGTGAGACAATTAGATGTGCCAGCGGAGTCCTATTCTGTTCCTGATAAGTCCTGTGCTCACCCAGGTCACTAGGACAATCTATGTCCACGTCTCCTCAGGCTCCCATAGTCTCTCAGCCACAACGTGTGAGCTACTAAATGCATTCAGTAGAGAAGTCAAGACTTAACTATATCCAGGAAGAGAATTATTTGGTCTGTTCTTCAACATCTTCAGAGAAAGACTTCATTTAGCCTCTCTTTGAGGTGAACGTCTGAGGATAAGGAACAATGAATAACCCAAAATTCGTCACAGAATCCTTAAACCTAATTTAAAACAATTGCCCCCCACCCCAGTGCCCCCATGCCCTGTCATCCCCGATGAGAAGTGTTTACAACTCTAAAAATGACTGATGGGGGGACAGTCTTTTTCACTGATAACAGCTATTTCTTCCATGAGTACAACTGTCTGTGAATCGTCAGAGATCAGTCGGTGGGCAACTAGGCCGAAAGGCAGCAGCAGATGTTTGTCTCGGATGGTTTCAGTCACTTAGAAGTTTCAGGCCAGAGGCTATGTACTGCAAGAGCACATTTGTTTTATTTTACTAAGAAGGCACATTTTCTTCTTTCTGCCACAAGCCTCAACACTCCCAGTTGTCTTATACCAGTGCTTCACAAACTGCGGCTCAAGAGGCACATGCGACTCTTTGGCCCCTTGAGTGTGGTTCTTCCACAAAATATCATGTGCAGGTGTGCATGTACAGTGCGATTGAAACTTCATGGCCCATTTGCAGAAGTCGGTTTTCGGCTCTCAAAAGAAATTTCAATCATTGTACTGTTGATATTTGGCTCTGTTGACTAATGAGTTTGCCAACCATTGTCTTATACTTTGTCTGGTTTACCCTTTATTGGTCATCCTTGTGTGGCCTAATACATTGCAATTTTGAAAATGAAGTGCATAGACTATCTATTGCCTAACTATTGCCTATTATTGTTAGTCAATGTTTGTTTAAATGAAACCTGTTTTTTGGGGTTTTTTTGGTACTCAAAATATCAAATTCATTGATAGTATTGGTCAACTCTTCCACATCTTTGGTCTTTTTGTTTTCCTAAGGTATCACTTTTCTGAGGGATGTGTGTTAATACTCCCATTGTAATTCTGAATTTGTCTATTTCTCCTTGTCATTTAATCAAATTTGGCTTTATTTACCTTGAGGGTTCAGGCTCAGAATTTTTATATCTTCCTGATGAATTATTCCTAAAAATATAGTTTTGCCTTAAAGTCTGATTTGCATGATATTAATGTGGTTACATTGACTCTCATTTTAAAAATATCTTCCTGATTTATCATTTTATATCCCTTGGCTTTCTGTAAATTGGTTTGGGAGTCCCTCTTATAAATAATAGGTAGAATCTTTATCTTCTAACAGTTAAAAGTATGTCATTGCCCTTGCTGGTTTGGCTCAGTGGATAGAGTGTCAGCCTATGGACTGAAGGTCCCAGGTTAGATTCTGGTCAAAGACACATGCCTGGGTTTTGGCTTGACCCCCAGTAGGGAGGTGTGCAGGAGGCAGCCGATCAATGATTCTCTCTCATCATTAATGTTTCTATCTCTCTCTCCCTATCCCTTCCTCTCTGAACGCAATAAATTTTTTTTTTTTTAAAGTACACTGTTAACAAATTACAACTATACTATAACTAGAGGCTCAGTGCACAAAATTCCTGCATGGGTAGGGTCCCTACTGGCTTCCAGCTGCCTGCTGGGGCCTCCCTTCCTCTGGGCCACCTGCTATCACTATTGGGCAGGGCCAGCAGGGGGGAGGGCCCTGGTCGAATTCCAGGTGGAACTTCCAGTTGAGGGGACACTTTGCATATTAGGCTTTTATTATATAAAATTACTAATTTAATTGGACCCATTTCTTCCATTATTTTTTTCTATCTTGTTTTGGTGTTATTCTTTCTTGCTTACTATTAGATTGAATGCCTTAATTCTTATTTTACAATCAACTAATATGAAAGTTAGATGTTCTGTTTTTGTGATTTTTGTGACTACATTAAATTGTTAAGATTCACTCAAATATAATCAACATTTCTACCCTCCTTCAGAAAAAAGCAAGGATCTTAGAATGTTTTAACTTCAATTACCACCTACCGCACTTACCACACTCACTGGTTGTTATCTAGTGTTTTAATTCCATCTTGCTTTTAACCCCCATCTCCCAGAGACATGATTATTGTTGTTAGTCAATGTTTGTTTAAATGAAACCTCTTATTTACCACTTTCTTTTCACACTGTTCATTATTATAACCCACTCTGATCCTCTGGGTTCTAACTCAATTCTCTAGTGAATATTTATTAAAAGCAAACTTGAAGAATCTGTATTATGTCCCCCCCCCCGTGTGTGTGTGTGTGTGTGTGTGTGTGTGTGTGTGTGTGTGTGGTTTTTGTTGTTAATCTTCACCCAAGGATACTTTTTCCATTGATTTTTAGAGAGAGTGGAAGGGAGGGAGGACAAGAGAGAAAGAAACATTGATGTGAGAATGACACATCAATTGGTTGCCTCCTGCACAATTCCTGACGAGGGCCAGGGATAGAAACCACAACCCAGGTATGTGCCCTTGACAGGGAATCAAACCTGAAATCCTTCAGTGTTCAGGCAAACGCTCTAACCACTGAGCACGCCAGCCAGAGCTATGCCCTCTGATTTGTTTTGTTGTTGTTGTTGTTTTTGTATTAGTATTATTTTCTGGGGGATCAAAATAATACAGTGAGGTACACAATGTGCATGCATGCAAAGGGTTTAGCTTGATGAATTTTTGCAGACACCCAAGCAAATAACCACCTAGATCACATGTGTCAAACACAAGGCCCGCGGGCCAAATCCAGCCCGCCAGGCCTTGCAATGTGGCCCGCACCGCGCTGTCATCACTGCACTCTGCTGTCAGTTTATGACATTGTCAGTTTATGACTGTTCAGTAAACCATTCGGCCCGCGAGTTAGGCTGGATTTTAGATTTTGGCCCCTTCTCTGATTGAGTTCGACACCCCTAAAGATCAAGAACTGTAATATTTCTATCTCACCAGAGTGTCTCCCATCCCCCTCATCCCCACTATTCAGACATTTTCACTCCTGATTAATTTACCCTATTTTTTGAATTTCACACAAATGGAAATCGTACAGCAGGCGCTATGCTCTTTGGTGCCTGGCTTTTTTCACCCAGCGTAATGTTTGTGAGATTACTGTTTTGATCAGTAGTTTTCCTCTCACTGTGTACTCTACGCCATTATCACCCTTAAGTGATGGTTTACAGGGGACAGAATCCAGGTTGATAGTTATTTTTTCTCCGCTTTTGAAGATATTTCAATGTCTTTTCATCTTTATGTTGCAAGAAAGAAGTTTGCTGCCAGATGAGTAGTTATTTTCTTTGCTGCCCATTTGACCTTTTCTCTGTTTTTTACTTTTCCCTCTTCCGGTTTTATTTAAAATGCTCTTTTTCTCTTGGTTCTAAAATTTCCATGTGTTTTTTATCGAGATGAGGATTTGCATTGGGCAATGCTAAGAGAATGGACAAAAGTCAAAAGGCCTCATGGTCTGAGGGCCTGTCACGCTTCGGGTTAGATCTGGACCCCACCCCGGGACATGAAATGGGTTAGATGGATGAAGGTTTTCAAGTCTCCTTTTTGAAAAAAGGGTGGCTTTTGAGGATCTCAGCTTTCTACGAGGTTTAAGTTTTAGCTTCCTGCTTGCACAGGTCTGACTGATCCCATCCTCTGTCTCTACATGCATGAGAATTAGCTCGGGGTCTCCTTCCAGACCCAGTAACTGCTTGGGCCCTACTCACAGCTTTTTACCTGGCTCCTTTAAAATATATATATATATATATATATATATATATATATATATATATATATATATATATATATATCTATTGATTTCAAAGAGGAAAAGAGAGGTGTACACATCAATGATGAGAGAGAACCCCTGATGGGCTGCCTCCCTTCCACCCCCTTCCGCTCCCCACTGGGGATCAGCCCACAGTCTGGGCACACAGAAATCAAACTGTGACTTCCTGGTTCCAGGTCAATGCTCAACCACTGAGCCATGCCAGCTGGGTCTTATCTGATTCTTTTGAGCTTTCACTTCCTTTCCCAAAGCTGGTGATTCTGTTTCTTTTTATTTCAATTAGGATGACATTTAAAAATATATATACTTTAGCCAACCTTCCTATTTATCTATAGTTAAAGGTAACTCTGTAGGGGTTTTGCTCACCATGTTGCCAGAATCTGAAGGTAATTCACTTTTTAATCATTTATCGGATTGGCCCTTTTGGGCTTTTGAGTGGCTAAGAGCCAGAGCTCTGGAGGGAATGGATCTGATTTGGAATCACTGCCTTAACTACTGGCTCACTGTTTGATACTGGGTGTAGGTTGTCTAACTTTCCTGAGCCTCAGTTTCCTCATCTCCAAAAAAGAGGATGATAAAAATTCTTCCTGCAATAGGTTAAAATATGCTAATAAGAATAAAGCACTTGGCACAGTTCCTCAGTAAGCACTCATCAATAATCATTAACATTATGAAGCACTGCATAATGATGTTATTAAACTTATTAATTTGCCTATACCTTGATGCTACATAGAAAAAGGAACGTATCTTTCATGAGAAAGAATTAAACTGAGTAATAACTAAATATGATAATACTAGAGGCCTGGTGCCATGAATTTGTGCATGGGTGGGGTCCCTCAGTCTGACTAGTGATCAGGGCCAATTGGGGCCATCTCACCCAGTCCTCATCCAGGTCAATCGGGATGGCCGGGGTGGGGGGATGTAGGGGCCACGGGAGGTTGGCCGGTCATGGTACATTGGCTGTAGGATTGCACTCACCACCAGGAGGCAACTCTTGTGTTGAGCATCTACCCCCTTGTAGTCAGTGTGCATTATAGCGACCAGTTGAGCAGTCGTTTGGTTGGCATAGATGGGATATATAATGTTATTCTTTAAAAATAGTGCTCAGCAAAAATGCCACATTCTCACATTTTATACACTCTGAGCAGAACTTTCCAAAGTTTAGAGAAAATCCTGGGAAGTCAGAGAGAGAACATTGAGAGAGAATTCTGTCATTTTGCTTCTCCCAGAACGTATGTCCAAGCTCTGGCTTCCTTTGTGGAGTAAGCTGCCGTGACAAACAGATGAGCAGCGTGCTTAGTGATGGGGCTGGTTTACACAGTGAAGATGTGTGAGCTCCTTTAACTTGCTGCAGACCAGTAAGAAGCAGCCCACTGACTGGGTCTGAGGATCACACTTTGAATAGCACGGCGTTAGGGACATTTTAGTACTATCCTAAAAGTAGGGTTATTGTTACATAAAAAGGAAAGTGCCTTTTCTTCATGAAAGGATGCTGGGGGCCTGAGTTAAATATCAGCTCACGTAGAGAACAAAGCTACTTATGCTACATAATACATAAAGTTTATTATTGGTTTATAATGAACCAATCACCATTTGCTGTGTTGTCCAGAGATACACTGGAGTCTTTACTATAGCTGAGTTTGGGATGTAGGTGGATCTGCTCATTTATCATTTGTGGTCTAGAGGATCTGGTAAGGTGACCATGATCACCACAATTTTTATTTATACTATTTGGCCTCTAACAACTGTTTTGGTAGGAAGTGATAATTTTTCTCAATTAGTTCCCCCCCCTCCCATTATTTCCCCCAAAAACAGTGGTTGGACCAATTTCTTGTACTTCCAAAGTAGATCTAATAGTATTTTCTGTGAATTGTCAAAAGAAATTGGCTTGCTACTGTAAGGTCAAATTGAGCATTAAATTTAATTCAGAAGCAATTTTTTAAGGCTTGAGATGGTACAGCGAGAAAATGAAACCTAAGAGTGTAAATATTACTGACACTAAAAACATCCCAGATTTTGTTGATTCTATTTGAATTTTAGCCAAAACATTTGAAAATTAATTTAAGGACTGCAAAAAAACAAAAACAAAAAACCTCTAACACCATTTTGTATGCCTGGCCTATTGCAAAGAGAATACACTAGATCTGCTCAAATAGTAAAGTTTAATTTTGGCCTTTAAAATCCTATCTAATATAGAGGGAATATGCTAATTGACTGCCACGCCCTCAAAGATGGCAGCACCCACAGCCACAAGATGGGCACAGTCTCCTCAACCCTGCGGCACACCTACCTCCAGAATCCCCCAGTCCCCTCAACCCACCAACCACCCAGGGCTGGCCTGAGGTGCAGGCAAGCCTCAGATGGCAGCTGCCCAGCTATCCAGGGCCACCCAAGGCTCAGGTAACCAGGGCCAGCAGAGGCTTGCGCTGATGGCAATGGCAGCAGCAGAGGTGTGATGGGGGCATTGCCTTCCCCTGATTGCCAGGTTGCCTCCTGCCCTGAGGGTTCCCAGACTGTGAGAGGGGACAGGCCTGGCTGAGGGACCCCCTTTCCAATGCATGAATTTTCATGCACTGGGCCTATAGTATAATATAATGATCTTTTAAACCACCAAATTAAAAATGATAAGGTTAAAAGCAATTACTCTGATAAAAGAGTCTTAATAGACTTGAACACCATAGAAATTTATTTTGAAATTCAAAGTTTCCCTTGCTACTTGGAAAGTGACTGTTTTTAGATTTTAAGCAGGATTTAGTCACTTCGCTATACTAAAGTTTTCAGCTGTTCTTCCCTCTGGGCTTCAGTGGGGCCCATAGCCTGGGCCTGTCTATTTGTCAGTTGAATCCCTTCCACCCACAAGTCTCCAGCCTATTTATCCTGTACACATGAGTCATGTAAATTTGCAAGATTCTTAAAATCTGGATTATAAATTCTTACACTTTGGCTACAAACCTTTTTTTTTATACGTTTAAGAAAAAGTATATCTCTATCTAGCTTGTGATTTTTCAGTTAGAAATGACTTGTTTTCCCCAAGCATTCAAAATAGACTTGGAAATTAAAAAGATTTTACTATTAAATTTCTCTTTCACTATCACCACAAAGGAGATGTTATCAAAAGTCCTTTTCTTAAATGATTCCACATGAAAAGCTGTCTCTGTATTAGCACAGTTTTCATCAAGAGCCAACTGAAGATCCACTTTCTCCTTTCTGAAATTAAAAAAACATTCTTAAATCCAAAAAATTGAAAAGGTTAATATATTGGCCAATATTTGAGTTGCAAGGTAGCAAATATGACACCCAACAACCCATATATTAACCTTTTCTACTGTGCTTGGCTAATATTGGTAGAAATATACTGGCTCCTATCATTTTGAGTTCACTGATTATTTGGTTCTAATTTTTTAAAAAATTGCTAGAGAGACTTTGTCTATCCATCCATTAACTTTTGGACTATTCTGAAGAAATCAAGGCTTTCTACATGCACAGCGTGGGGGCCTGTGGTTCCTGACACTCAGGTGGACAGCATTCTCCAACATGAGAGAACAGTAGGTCTCTAGCTCTGCCAGAGACTGATTATCTCCATAGCACCCACTGACTTTTGTGAATGTAAAAGTCACCGGGATAAAATGTCCAGGAACACAAGCTACCCACTTTGGAAATAAATAGTACAGCCTTGCCTCAAAGTCAAATCTCAATGAAGTGTGTGTGGTGGCATTCGCTGGATAGCAAGGGAGTGTTTTCTGGTGGTGGTGTTCCATTCCTAGTGACATTATCCACACAAAGTGCACATCAGATGCAACACCCCAAGCTCTGGATTCCAGAGTCTCCCTTCCAAGCACCCGCTCCTGCCTTCTGTACTGCCAACAGCCACCTCTCAGCTCCAGGAGCACGGCCTGCGGCAGAACGATGGAACTCATACCCGAGTGCAGTTCATCAAAAGAGCAGTGGAAGCACAATTCTGTCCCCGTGGCAACGCTTTGAAACCCACCAACAACTGAGATGATGTTAACGCCGAATGACAACCTCCTTTCAAGAATGTTTTATGAATATGAATACCCTGATCAAAGATTAATATTTAAAAACAAAGAGTATGCCTTTGTGTTCGACAGCAACATTTGAAAGGCCCATTTTCTCATCAGATTCAACAATTACGGATGTGCATTTCAATACGATGGGTCTGACTTTGCTTCGGCTGCTGGGATGGATTTGTATCATCTCTACACTCTTCTCCAGCTGACAAAAGTTAAGGTCATGACTGCAATCTGTCCGGTTTTAAACAAATAGAAGTAAATAACTACCACATATTCAGAACAAGGCTAGATTTATTTTTTTGGGGGGGGGGCGCAGGGGGAGTAGGAGACATTCTTCCTGTCTTCAAGGAGCTTGCACTCAAATTGTGAAGAGAGTACTGACAGGATCGATTAGACTCCAATATAAAATACTTCATTTCTACCCTGTGCCAAGGACTCTGCTGGTCCCAAGGACATAAAAAGAGCCTTTCCTTAGGCCAAACATGCAAGTAGAGTAATAATAACAAAAAACAATAAAATAGTGGTGAATGCGATTTAGTAAGTATTTACTATAATGTGCCTGGCACTGTATGGGATACTGTGACAGTCCATACGGACTTCAGTGGCGGTAGGAAGGCAAAGCGAAGTCGATTCTCATTCTGAGCAATCAGAATAGGTAATATTACCACAATCAAGTCTTTCGAAAAATGATCAATTCTGCTGTGGCCAGGTCTGATTCCCTAGATGTCTGCTTTTCTCCCAGGCATATGAAATATTTCTTCTTAACTCCAGCTTTATTGAGACATAACTGACAGGTAATGTCGTATAAGTTTAAGGTGTACAATATAGCAATTTGATATATGTATATATTGCAAAAATGATCACCGTAACCAGGTTAGTTAACACATCCATCATCTCACAAAGTTACAGTTTGTGTGTATGTGTGGTAAGAACCTTTCAGATGTACTCTCCCCAACTTTCAGACATACAGTATTATTCACTAGGGTCACCATGCTATACCTTACATTCCCAGAACTGTTCACCTTGGAACTATAACTTTATACCTTTTGACCACCTTCACCCGTCCTGCCCTGGAAATATAGCTAATGTGAATTTAGTGGAAAGACTGCAGCCCAAGTCGGTAAGAAAAAAACACACATCTTCCTTTGTTGCTCCTTGTACAGTACGGGCATAAAGCCAAGAGAAGAAAACTCTGTAAAACACTCTTTCTAATCCCGAAGGAAGAAACAGAACACAAGATTGATTCCTCGCTTGCAAAAGCCTCCAAACAACTGAAAGGCAAAGGTGACCAGAAATACCTGGCAGGCAGAGGCCCACGCTCACAGGTCATCCTGGAGGCCGCCTTTACAGGGACCACCTGTAAGCAGGCTGCCTCCACTTCACCCACAGTCACTCCAAGAGTTGTGATGGGCCTGAGATTTAAATACACATCAGGAGAGATCTTAGGCCATCTGAAGTATGGGTGCTCCTCCCTTATCCCGCTCTGCACACTCTCCCTGGGTGATGGTATCCAGCCCCATGATCTTAATGACCTGCACGCTAATTCTGCCAAAGATATATCCCTCTTTACATTTCTCAGTGGAGTTTCATATCCTGGTACCCAACTGCCTGCTGGATATCTCCTTGCAGCTGTCTCAAACTGCTCAGAGATGAACGCATCACCTTTCTCTCCCATCGCAGTTCTTCCATATTATACTACTTATTTATCTCGACAAATAGCTCTGATACCTGCCATTCCAAAGCAGCACCCTGGCATTTCTCAATGGCTCATCGTTTTCCCTCACCCTCCATATTCTACAGAGGATTCAAATCCACCCCTGAGTCCTGTACCCACAATGCCCACTCTCATCCAGGCTACGAATTACTTAGCTCTCCTCCTGTCCTTATTCTGGTCCAAAATGTTTTCCACCATGCAGCCAGCCTGATCTTTCTAAAACACAACTCAGATCTGTCCCTCCTTTCTTCAAAATGCTTCTTCCTCCATTGCTCCCTGAGTAAAGAGCCAAGCCTTGGCCATGACCTCAAGGCTGCACAGGTGGACCTCTACCAATCAGCCCAGCCCCATCTCTCATCATGCTCCTCCTTCCATTCCTGCTCCCCTCTCCCTGCCCCTGTGCTGAGCACTTATCTAGACTCTACCCCACGCTTAGCCTGACCAGCTACTGCTCATCCTTCAGAATGCAACCTAAAAATCCTTTCCAGAAAGACTCTTCCCTTATTTCCCCAGATGCAGTGGGCCTCCTGTTATCTATCCTCCTCACAACACACTTCTGCTTCTCTAACACAGGGCAGGGACGTCACTGACATGACCTCATCTGGGAGATGCCCTGTGCCCTCGTCCTAGTTCTCATCATCCTGGGTCTGCAGCCATCCACCCTTTGGGTCATCATATCAACTCAGTGCAATGCAACTGTCCGTTTGTCTAGTGGCTTCCACAGCAGAGTACACACCCTTGAAGGCACATACTGTGTCTTTACCTGCCACTCGCCAGTATGTGGGGCAGTGCCTAGCACACATTGGTGATTGAAACTTTATACCTTTTGACCACCTTCACCCGTCCTGCCCCGGAAATATAGCTAATGTGAATTAGCTATATTCACATCAAGAGTGCTGCATGAATGAAGGATGATGAACATGCTCTGAAGGCAATTCTTAGAAATAGAAATCTGATCATGTCACTTTCCTGTCCACTAGCTGTACACGTCTTTCTTGAAAGAAATTTCAGTCCTCTTCATGGCCAATGAAGCTTTGCATGATTTTGGTCCCTACTACCTGTCTGACCTCATCTACAACTGTCCTTTCTGTTTCTCAAACACGCCACTCTCATTCCCAACATCAGGGCCTTTGCCCCCGCTGTTTCCTACCTGGACCATTACCTGTAGAACTCCATGGCCGGCTCCCAGCTACGTTCAGGCCTCTGCTCAGATGTTTTTCTGCCCCAGCCTGGCTCAACCACCACCAGGTCCCCCTCGCCCACCATCACTCGAAACCTTCCTTCCCTCCTTACTGCTTCTTATGGCGCGTTACTATCTGCCATCAGGCATTTGCTTTGCGTTTTCTGTCTGCCTCACTGTATGGAGTGTAAGGCTGGCGAGGGCTGAAACGGTCCATGTGGTTCCTGCCTGCATTGCCAGCTGCTTGATCAATGCCCGGCGCCTAGTAGGAGCACAAGAAATATTTGCTGAATGAACGATGAATGGATAAATCTCAGTACTGAAGGGCTTATGTGCAGTAGTACTTTCTGAATTCTTTTATAATGATCATTTGCTATAATATTAACAAGGTGTAAATCCCTTTATGGAATTATCCATTGATTCAACGGAAGTATTTATTGGATTCCATACACAGCAGTCGAGCCCATAGGAGGGATCAGCCACGGAAGAAACATGACTGGAGTGGGCTCTGGAAGGAGGAGCAGACCTCTGCCAGATAGAGAAGGGCCCCCCCAGAGAGACTGGCACCTGCAAAGGGGAAGGCCACGCTCTTCCAACACTAAGGCAATTCCTGCCACCTCCCCCCTCTCACCCCCACCTCCATCCCCACTTAGTCATTCACTTAATTAAAGCTGCTAACTTTTGAGTTTTCAACATTCCTCCTTAACTTGGAATTTGGGTTTGAACTCCATCCCCCAGTGTCTGCCTGACTAATGCAGGGATCCCTAACAGGCGGGCTTGTCAGAATGAGCTGCTCACCTCCACCACCTCCACCTCCTCCACCCTGAGCCGCTCTGCCCCGGGAGCCTGCAGGGGAGATGCATGCTCAGCAAAGGGAGGCCAGAGAGGGCATGAGACCTTGGGCTTGTGTGGAGAATCCGGGGAGGACTGGCCTCCTGCTCCTTCCACACCTCATCTCCTTCAGAAATCCCCCTCGCCCCCATAAGAGTAGTTTTATACCTTTTTGCCAAAAGTGCTGAACAACCACACTAAGTAAGAGATGACATGTGCGTGCAGGGTGGGGGACAGACTGTCTGAGTGGGAGAGACAGGAAGGCTTCTCCCTGACACGGAGCAGCAGGTCACTGGGGTTCCCCGAGAATGGCTCACGTGCCCCCAGAGAAAGTGCTCATTCCTCATGTCAGAGCAGCCTGTGATGACACTTCCACAGAGGGCGGGAAACGCCTCACGGGGAGCAGAGCCTCAGGGGAATCGCTCTCTCCTTTGCAAAGTTAAATTGGGAGAGAAATAATCTTACTGGGTGTGCTGAGCTTTAGACCTTTACTGTGCTATTCAAAATGGAAGAAAACCAATTACAAGTTCTACTTGTTAATATGAAAATGCAGCCAGGACGCACGCACTGTACCACATGCAGTCAGTAGGAGAACCAGCCTTCTCTGAGCGTGTTTCTGGTCACTTCTACCTGGATTTTAAGTGCATCCTCGCTTTCTCCAGCCCCTCTTGTTTCCCACCAGAAATAGAAGAGGTCACATAGAGGATGTAAAAGGCATGTATCTAAATACTTCATGATGTGGTCAGCTGAGCTTCTCGACAAGCAAACCCACGAATCCTTTGGAAGGCAGCACAGCGTGGTGGTCAAGAGTGAAATCTGCCATTGAACACCTTTAACAGCTGTGAGTGTTCGACGTTCTATGCCAGTTTCCTCAAGAGTCGAACGCTGATATTAGTCACAGAATGATCGCAAGGACTAATCACATGGGCGGAGGGCTTAGGATGGAGTCTGGTGTGCAGCCAGCAGTGCAACGCCAGGAGCTCTATCACCTCCCGCGAAGCAGGTGAGAGGGTTGTGGGAGCCGGTGCAGACCAAGAACTGGGCTTCCAGGGAGGCTCCGTCTCTACGACATGCCCGTCCCCCAAGTCTGGCCTCGGAAAAGAACGCTCATAGCCAAGGAGAGCCAACGGGAAAGAGCCAACATGGAGCGCTCCCTCCTCTATTACTCAGCGATGGAACCGACATCCTGTCGCATCTGTCTACCTCCTGTGGCGCTTGCCCCTGAAAAGGAAGTTTGACTGGGTCACCTTTCCATGGAGACTACCTTTTTCATCCCGATGGGGCTTACCACACCACCCTGCAACCATGGCACCACATCACACCCCCAAACCGGAGAAGCGTTTCTTAAAAAGGTGACTTTCATCTAAGAAATGAAAGGTAAACAGAATTTGCCAAGTGATAGGACTATATGGGAGTGTGAGAACGTGTGCTATATGGGCATATCTCTGTGTGTGTATGTGTGTGTGTATGTCCACGGTTCTCAACTGGGGATGATTCTGTCCTCACTCGTTTCTTGTGACATTTGTCAATATATGGAGGCATGTTTTACTGTTGTAAGTGTGTGCATTGGGGCATTACTGGCATCTAGTGGGTAGAAGCCAGGGAGGCTATAAAACATCCTACAATGCACAGGACAGACCCCATGGAAAGAATTACCCAGCCCCCAAATCCCAACAGTGCCGAGATTTAAAAAACGCTGAACAAATACTGACATGTATCTCTAATCTTATGGAGGGACACTGAGGCAACACTAGAAATCCTATTAACATGGAGGACCAGGAAGCTTGGCCCACAGACTTAACATTCTTCTCGTGAAGTAAAACTCTGCTTCAGAGGTGAATGCCAGGCTGACAATGGAGACGCAATTAGCCTGCTTTCTTCCGGGATAACACTGATTCCAAGGCGCCCAAGAAACCTACCAGACTCCTTTTTATTTCTGAGGCAGATAAGAACAGCCTGGATCAAGCTCCAGAAATAATTAAGCCCCATTACCAGCCGTGCAATCTTCATTGTGGGCGAGAGACACCAAATTCTTGTCCCCCTGCCAGGTAGGTCAGAACGGAGGGAGAGGTTTAAATGTATTCTCAGACAGAGAATCGGCGAATATTAATCAGGGTTCTGAGAAGGCACTTAACTCACTGCCTCTCCTTCTAGCAAGAAGGGGGTGGGGCAGGCATCCAGACCAGTGGGAACCTGCCGAGGTTTCAGGACCGAAAGACTCCTTAGCACATTCTAATAAGAGGTGCTTGCTTGCTTTAGGAGATGGAAGCATTTACTATAAGATGTGCTGAGTACCTACTCTGTGCCAGGCAGCGAGGACACAAATGAGAGGGACACCCAAGCCCTGACCTCTGGTGGCTCCTGCTGGAGAGGGGCACAGCAGAAGAACAAAAAGAACAACAAGGTCATGTCACAAGGGCAAGAGTTCAAAGAATCCCTGATGAAATGCAAAGGACATAGTAAGCCCGTCAGGATCCTACCACATGATCATACCACATGATCTCACTCATTTATGGATAATAAGGAACATTATAAACTGTTGAACAAAAATAGAGGCAAAGAAGCATCGAACAGACTGTCAAACCACAGCAGGAAGGTAGGAGGGTTAGGCGGGTGTAAGAGATCAACCAAAGAACTTGCATGCATGCATATGAGCACAACCAACATAGGCCAGACACTGGGGGTGGGGAGACGAGGGCAAGTGCAGGGGGTAGGGGAGGCAGGGGGGAGGTCAGTGGGGGGGAAAAAGAGAGACATGTGCTACTATTTGTAATACCTTAAACAATAATTAAAAAAAAAAAAAAGATTATCTGGGGTAAAGGAAGGCGTCCTGGAAGAGTGGCGATCTTCCTTGGGTTGTGAAGGATGAAGACTATTTTCCAGATGTATTTGGTGGCGGGGCAGGGGGGGGTGGGGGGGAGGACACACACGTGGGGCAATGGCTGCGCCAGGCACTCAGTGTCCAGGGGCTCCGTGTGCTCTGGAGCTGGCAGAGTGCACTGGTCTGAGGGGAGGAGAGACTGTGGGGTTGTTGCTGGAAATATGGGTGGGGTCTGACAAATACATATAATTTTGATGGTACAGAGCTTTCTCACTGTCATGTGGGATGATTTTAAGGCAGTTTATAATATTATAGTCTGCCCTCTGAAGTTGAAGTGACTTCCTAAAGATATTTTTGGCCCCCTTTAAACACCTGTTTCTCTGGCATTTAGAGATGTGTAAGCAGATATAACGTGTTGGAGAATGGCTTCCAGAAGGGGCGTACGTAAATTCCTCTGTAATAGGCAGGAACCTACCTTCCCATCAGTGTGCAGCCTCAGGGTACTTCCGGAGAGGCTCCGAGAGAGCAGCCCGGTTCCCCCTGTGCCAACCCCTCTCACCCAGGGAGCAAGCTTTACCCGTGGTGCTTTGGGCCAGAGTCTGTATTTCTCTCCCTGCACAGCGTGGTAAGGGCCATCTACCGACACGATCAGGCGATCGATCAAGGAACATTTCCCTCTCAGAGCTCCGGCTTGCCAGGGCCTCTGATTAGAATCGCAGTTTTCCCTCTTGGTTTGTCTGTGACTGTGTTCTGAGGGAAAAAGCCCATTAGACAATAAATCAACACGAACAAAAGCAGCCTAATCAAACAGGTGTCTTCAGGGTTGTACTGTTTTTTTGTGCTGAGAGAGTAATCCTCTGACTCCCAGGTGGGAGTGAGACCATGGGCGCTGCAGGCAGCTCTTGGGCCACAGCGCCAGCCACTCAGTGCCTTCCCAAGCGGCCCACCGAGGGCATTGTCCCCCCCACACAATCCCAGGACCGGATGTCAAGCAGAAGCACATTTTTTTTTTATTAATTGGTAATTTTTTCAACTATAAAAGGATGAAAAAATTTTCACTGTTGAGTACATTAATGCCAAGAACTGAAAAAAAAAAAATTTAAAACGAAGTCACAGAAATAACCACATTAGAGAAAATGAAAGGAGGAATAGCTCATACACCCAGCATTGTTTATCTGTTTTCCTAGGCCCATTTTATATAGCTCTAAGCACAAGTCCATACTAATTTTTATTCTCATCTTTTATGCATTTAAAGAATTACTTGTCTATAAAATGAATTATACGGGCATTAAAATCTACGCTTTTCTGAGAATACTTGATGCCATGCGTGGGAAAATGTTAAATAATAAATAAAAAACAATACAATTTACAACCCTAATCTCCGCATAGGTGCATACATACTCACACACCTAGATGGAAAGAAGTGTACCAAAATGTTCACAGGGGTAAGTTACTTGGGGATGGCAGATTAGTGTGGTGGTTTTTTGTTGTTGTTTTGTTTTAGCACTGTTCTAAATTATTCTGTTTCTACAATGAACATCTGTCAGTTTTACATTGGAAAAAGTTATAAATATTACATTAAAATTTTCCCATGTTCCTAGTGTTGACAACTATCTTTCTGATGCTGACACAATACTCCATTGAATGGACATAGTTTTTTTCCCTAATTCTTTTCTTGTGAGGACATGGAGGTCATTTCCCATTTGTGGCTGCTATGACTCAAGTTTTGAATTTCTCCTGGCCCCACAGCCAAGCAACTTTATGTGGAAACCAAGGCCTTGGTGCTCTCACCTCTGCCCACTGCTGCAGCCTCAGGGCGGCGCTGAGAGCACAGCATGCAGGGGGATGATCTGGGCAGAATCGTTCTCTGCCACTTCTTCATAGCATGGTCACAGATTCAATAAGGTGCGATGATGGATCTGCAGTTCCTGGCAGATTGAAGGCACTCAGAGGAGGGTGGTGCGATTATTACCTTTGCCCCCATTCCCATCCTTTCCCTAAATTTAGCTCCAGCTGGAAGGAATCATTCCAATTGGCCCGAACACACCACCCCCAAGCTTCTGCTCCCTTTGTGTGTGTTGGTTTCATTCTAGAAAGCCTCTCAACTTCATCTCTAACTGGGGCCAACTCATTCCCACACAGTCCAAGAGTCCAAACTCTTGTGACCTTTCTGGGACTCCTTGTCTGGGTTAGTGGCCCCTCTTTGGGGAGGGTGTCCCAGAGGCCCCGAGAAGTACCACCACCACGTGAACATTTGCCACATGTTTTCCTGCTTATTTCTGTCTCCAGGTCAGAGCTGAGATGTCTATCCCACGCCTTGAGCACGGGGTTGAACACACAGTAGATTTTCAGGATGGTGGTGGCCTGAGTGGCTTCTTACCCAGTCACCCGTCTTCAACAATATGCTTTTAATGGTTATATAATATTTTATTGTGATATAGGTTCTAAAATCTATTTAACTGTTCCCTTTGTTGTATAGTTGCCCTTTGATCTGGGAATGTATATAATTGACAGGAAACATCCTAGTATGTAAATCTTATTTTTTAAAAGAATAAAATTTAAGGTGGAGAATTATTGGTTTTGGACATCTCGAAGCTTTGATTATCATTGTGTGTGGAGGCTTCCTATCTCTAGGCTCCAGTCTCAGTCCCACGTGTCTATAATGCTGTCCTCTGAACGAATCAACTCAATTGCTCGGGATAACTTTTTGCCTGTAAATGGCATTATTGCTGAAGAAGCTCAGCGTTTCTAATATTTCCAGTGTGCCCAGCCTTGGCCTTCACCTCTCTCTCTCTCTCTCTCTCTCTCTCTCTCTCTCTCTCTCTCTCTCACACACACACACACACACACACACACACACACACACACACACACGACACCTGGAGGGGCCCCCTCTGCCACGAGGCCTGAGGAAGGGGAAAGGAACAGCCAGGTGACAGGTGACTGTGACCTGGAGTTCTTACAGCTCAGCACAAAGACTCAGAAACATTTTGCTATCACTGTGTTTATGCTCAGTGATGGCTTTTCTCCCCTGACCCTGATTATGACACTTTCTTTCAAATTTTATTTTATTCTGTAATACAAAATTGGTGAGATTCAAATATTTCTTCCTACAAAAAAATAGCAATTCCTGTATATGTGTGTGTATACATGTAAATATATATATATATATATATATATATACATATATATATATATATATATATATATATATATATATCTCCAAATAAATGTCCTAGTGATAAAACACAATTCTTCCCTCACCAAATATGTTTAACATGGTAAGCTTTTTTTTTTAATATATTTTATTGATTTTTTACAGAGAGGAAGGGAGAGAGATAGAGAGTTAGAAACATCGATGAGAGAGAGTCATCGATCAGCTGCCTCTTGCACACCCCCTACTGGGGATATGCCCGCAACCAAGGTACATGCCCTTGACCGGAATCGAACCCGGGACCTTTCAGTCCTCAAGCCGACGCTCTATCCATTGAGCCAAACCGGCCTCGGCAACATGGTAAGCTTTTATCTGCAGGAGGAGAACTTCAAAACATTACCTCTCTTCATCATGGTTTTGTTGTTATTGTTACAGGGAGAACATGAGAGCATTACTCTCTCAGCAACTTTCAAGGATGCCTCACACAACGAACTTAATTCGTTCCAGGAGCAAGCTTGTTATGCGAAAAGTTCGTTATGTGAAACGTGTTTTCCCATAACAATACATGTTAAAAAAAATAATTCGTTCTGTAGCATAAAATATGCTAAGATGACATAAAAAAAAATATGCTAAGATGACATATTTTTATTTAGATACATCTAAAAACATAATTTTTTTTTAAAAAAAAACACACATTTTTTTTAATTTTAAGACAGACTAAGTAGAGTCTACCGAATCTTGCACATCTTCATCCATTTTCTGCTTTTTGGCCGATGGTTTCATGAAAAACCTGTCCAAAGTTCGCTGTGCGAGGCGTTCGTTATGCGAGGCACCACTGTAATAATATTGTTGACTCGAGTCACCATACAAGATCCCCAGACCTCACTCATCTTACAGCTGGAAGTTCATTCCCTTTGATCAACATGAGGAAAATGTTTCCTAAATAAAATTATTTTGAAGACATGATTATCATAATTATGAAAACTTAGTACCCCTTGACAGAAATGGAATAGGCCATGAACATGTCTGAATAGTTCAACAATGATCATCCTTTTGCCACTTGAATGATCACAGCTAAGGAAATTTGAATTTAAGCTGTTCATATTTTAGATTATCAAAATAAGGTCTTTCTCTAGCTGGTTTGGCTCAGTGGGCAGAGTGTCGGCCTGCGGAGTGAAGGGTCCTAAGTTCGATTCCGGTTAAGGGCACATGCCCGGGTTGCAGGCTCCATCCCCAGTGGAGAGCATGCAGGAGGCAACCGATCAATGATTGTCTCTCATCATTGATGTTTCTATCTCCCTGTCTCCCTCTCCCTTCAATTAAATATATATATATATATATATATATATATATATATATATATATATATATTTAAAAAATTATTAAAACTTAAGAAAAATGTCTAAAGAGGTTAAGTGACTTGCCCATAGTCACACAGTGGAATCCACATCTCTGAACTTGTTCACCATGACATCCCTGTGTGGCAACAACTCAGACAATCACCAAAACTGGCCCAGCTGGAAAAATCCTTTTCTCTCAAGTGACTGTGCAAACACTCTCCCTGCAACTCTTAGCTGATGTAAAGTGCCTCCCATTTGCTGTGCTGAAGGTAACTGTTAAAGGAGTCTAGAGGCAAATTATAAAACATCGATTGCACTTTCTTCCTCCAGAGTGAGAAATTAAATCAACCGAGCAAAATTAGAATATCCCAGCTGCAGCGTCAAGGGAGCCCACAGCAAGGCCCAGCACAGCGTGAGAAGCAGAGTCGGCCCTGTACACAGAAACACAGAGCCCAACCCCGAAACGTTTCCTTGGTCCTCACAGACACTGCCGCCCAAGCCAGAGCACACCTAGCCACACAGTGGTTTTCTCTGGAGCTAGGGCTGATTATGCTTGAGAAGCTTAGGGCATCTAGGGTGAAAGTTTTTAATCACCTCTTCAGGCCCATTTCACAGACCATCCCCTGCCCAAGGTTTTCTGAATCTTCTCACCTTCATTGATGTCTCCGTTATCAAAATTTTACCCAGAATTTCTAGATAGAAGGGGCTTTCTGGAAAGGAAGCACATTGATTTTTCATTTCTTTTTTCTTTTCTTTCTTTTTAGTTTATATGCTTTAAAAACATTTTTGTAAAGTTTCTAAAAAAAACTTTACAAAGCTTGAGAAATCAGTTGTCTATAATTGTCTCTAACAACTGTCCATGTTATTATGTGGAAGATGTGATGGATTTTGTGGGAGCAGGGAGCCCCCGGCCCTGGCCACCACTGGCACCCTCTCTGATCTTTTCCTTCCAGGCTTCCCATAGGGTCTGTCTGCTACCATGGGATATTTTCATGTTAACAAATGCAATTTTATCAGAACTTCAATATTTACATATATATATATATATATATATATATATATATATATATATATATATATATATATACATACAGCTCCATGAGGACAGGGACTCTGTTTGTGTATACACGATTATACCCAGCACCTAGAACCAGGTTAGCACATCATAGGCACTAACTATTTGTTGGATGAGTAAATGAATGCATGGATAGATGGATGAATCAATGAATGAATGAGACACATTGGCTGTCAAAGTACTTTACAGAAAGCCATACTTTCAATGGTTTAAAGAGAATTAGAGAACCGAGTTCTAGCAATAACTGAATTTTATTTGCTTCAATGTGCTTTTTGTAGAGAAAAGGGTACAGCTAAAAGAAATCCCAAGCTTCACTAAGAAAATTCAGTGTTTTGTTAACATGCAGCTCAATATTACTACCACCGGCTCCCACTCATGATGCTGGGACCAACGTCAGCCCAGCTTCATCTCCACGCTGTGGCGATAATGTACAAAGCCGCATGAGGAGTGCCACTGGCTGCACCTGCAGCAGCATGTTCTTCTGGGAATTGGAACAATTCCCATATTAGACCCTAAGCAGGGGCTATATTTTATAATCATCTACGTAATAGTAAAATAACCTTTCTTCCTCACAATAAAACAATGCTGCTATGAGTCCTATGTTACTGCTGAGGATGTTGAGGTTCTAAGAAGTTAATTGGCTGAGGTCACGCCGCTAATGAGAGGAGAGGGTGGACTCAGATATGATTTTCAAGCCACTGCTCTTAAGCATCTCCCCAAACCTGTTGCCGCGCTTACGGCAGAGCTATAGATCTCTATCAATGATGTTACCCGAGTCCTGTAGATAACCAGAATAAGATGGAAAGGAAGAGGTAAGTGAGTGGTAGGAAAGGAGGAAGGAAAGGAGGGAGGGAGAAAAAAAACACACGGAAAAAGGACAATTTTGGAGGAGATCTAATTTGATTCTTACTCATTCTAACCCATTTTTCAAAGGCCAATTAGCCAGAGTGGTTTTTATAGCTGTGTATGCCCAATTATATCAGCAGCCTGTGACCCAGAGTTGGGCTTTCTGTAGCCCTACATGGAGTTTTTCCTCACTTCCATAAAATAAAAAAACACACATAACCCCACCTGTGGGTACTAGTCTCAAAATGCAAGTCCCAGTTTAACAACAGAACTTTACTGGATAGCAGATACAGGCCAGCACAGGAAAGGAGATGGGAAGCTTGGGTCTCTGACCTTGAGAAATTAATTTTAATACCCAGATGGCACAAGGGAGTTATCTTGCCTGCCCAAACCCCATTGATTGATGTGGCTGCCAGAGCCCTTTGCTATGGATTCTATGCCTGAATCCAGGCTGAATAATAGGCGAGTGTTGTCCGTCACCAATGTCAACTAAGGGTGCCTGGTGGGGGAGCTTCTAGCTCAATGCCTACACTGGGTGTATATTCAACAAGTATTGTTTCCTTTACTGTGAATTAAGCCCTAGCAACCTTCATGTTGACTAGAGCACCAAAGCTCAATGTTTTCCTCACGACACCATTATGACATGACACCATTATCTGGAAAGACAAAGACCTGAGGCTAGACAACAGGCATTGATAAAAGAAGGACTTTGCCTGGTGGGTGAAAATCGATAGCCAGTGGTCAAGACCAACCCTGAGGCAACAAGTCCTATTGGCAGCAATTAATATCCTATTATTCTAGCGAAGCTCTAAATTCCTCCTCATAGTGGTATGACACTCCCTGATTGGGTAGGACTCTCAGTGAAGTCCAACATGGCAGTTATTTTCTGCCTTAGGAAACTTGCTGACGGGCCTCCTTTCAAAACCAAAAAGCGTGAGATGCTTTTCACTCCACAGGAACTGGATCCACATGACACATCCTGACTGAGCCTACAGACTCCTGTGGGCTATATAAAGTACTTCCGCTTCCCACTGCATATGCCTCGCATAGACCTCCCTCTCCCTGTCACCTTGGCAGCATCCTGGGGTTGTTCTCAAACAGTTAAGTGAGAATGAAGACCCATTAGGAGCTGACGAGTTGTCCTTAAACTGGAAAGCTGAGTTGCTTTTCTAGTCTCCTGATGGGTATTCTGACCTGGATCCCTCTTTGACATGCCTCTACAAGCCTCTGAGAGCTTACATAATTGATAGTCACCCATTTCCTGAGCAGCAGGTGACAGAGATCAAAGATGGCTCCCATCAGTGACACAGCTGAACTACCCTGTGAATGGCGTCATCTCCAGGCCCTCCTCTCCCCAACTTCCCATCCCCCACCCCCGTTCTGGCATTGTAATTTCCTGGTACATCTGACCTAAATCAAATCCAGGCTCACAACAGGCCACATAAATGGCATCAGCCAAAGGAAGAGTGTCAAAATGCATTTCCCTCTCACACTGCCCTGCAATTTCCTCACCTTGGGATTATACGTTAGCATGGCCATGGTTATTATTTCTCTTGCAAGTAAAAATACGATCAGCCAGTCAGATTCCCTGAGAAAACATCCCTGACATTTACCTTCGTGCTTCCAGAAAGCTTAGCTTGCCACACTTCCGTGAGGGCAGAAAAAAAGAAAAGAGTCCTGATTCCTTCAAAGAAGTTACAGGAGGCAAGGGGAAAAATCATTTTGTTAGGAAAATAGACTGTCTTCAGGTGTGTGTGGGGTGAGGGTGAGGGCGAGGACTGACTGCATGGAACTTCCATACTTCGAGACTCATAGTTTACCCTTTGGAGTCTGCTTTCTGAACAAGAAGGCAGAGGCGTGACTGGCTAGAACAGTTCCCAGCATGCAATATTAGAGAGTAAGAATTTTTGACACCACAGAGAGGCCGTGGACTATGTCCCGGACAGGGTTGCCAGTGCTGACACCAGGCCAGGCCTTGAGATAGGGTCTCATGGCGCCTCCCCCTTGCACCTTACCAAATAGCCTTGCAAAATAGAACACTGTCAGCTTTCCAAAGAACAGGATGACCCTGTAAATAACATGGTCATCAATAGCATGGCCCTGACATTATTTGGGAAAAAACTGTTTTGTCTTGGGTTGCTTACCCTGCAAACACAGGATGTAGTTCATGTGCTTAAAAGGTGGTCCCGCACAAAGGGTCAGGGCTGCTCTCTGACCTCCCTGTCTGGAAGGCAGAACAGCCACCGCCAGCAATAAAGGCTCCCTAAACTTTAATTTGGTCTGGACTCCAGTGGTCTTTACTCGAATTTGCACCACCACAACAGTAGGCACTCAATAAATATTAAATATATGGAGAAAGGCCTCTAGCACAAGAATATTCCTGACAGTGTCCTAGGAAATAACCAGGGTAGAGAGAGGACCAGCAGCTCTGAATGCAAACCCCACCTCTTACTGCCTCGCTGGAGTCAAGTCACCTCACTCACTGCGACTTTGTTTCCTTGAGGGCAATTTGAGAGTAAGGACAGGGCCTGGCTTCTCAGAAATGCAGGGGATCACCTGTGAAATTGGGATGTACCAGGTAGGGTCTTGTTGGTTGAAAAAGGGAGTCCTGGCTTCAGGGTCTATGTTAGGTGTCCTCATTAGATAGACTACAAGCATTCTTTTTCTTTAAAAAAAAAATATATTTTATTGATTTTTTTTTTTTTTTTTTTTTTTTTTTTTTTTTTTTTTTTTTTTTTACAGAGAGGAAGGGAGAGATATAGAGAGCTAGAAACGTTGATGAGAGAGAAACATCGACCAGCTGCCTCTTGCACACCCCCTACCGGGGATGTGCCCGCAACCAATGTACATGCCCTTGACCGGAATCGAACCTGGGACCCTTCAGTCCGCAGACCGACGCTCCACCGCTGAGCCAAATCGGTTTCAGCTACAAGCATTCTTTACTGCAGATAAAACATGCTGCCTCTCTGTGTGACCTTTATAAAAGGTGTGAGGCCCTTCCTTTCATGGTTATCAAGTTATTTGCACAAGAGGAAATGAAGAAGCTACATTTTTAGCAACAGATATGTGCATATTGTAAGTGATCTTGGGCAGCTATAAAACCTAGCACCTAACAGACCAAGGAAAACCACACTCTGCATCAGATACAAAGAAAGGCAAACCAACTGTGCGAGGCTCTTCAATCACGAGGCTCTGCTTTTAGATACCACCGGCTTGGTCCAAACAAAGAAGGGAAGTCACATGTTTTGGTTGTTAATGGTGGTGAGAACATTTAACATGACATCCACCTTCTTCAGCACGTTTTAAGTGTACGATATAGCAGTGAATTCTTGTACTTCCCAACCTGCTGCTAGTGCACTGAAACAGCCCTCCCACACTCAGGACTGGTGGTGCTCCATCCTGGACAGTCAGACAATGAGTTGGTAAAAGCATCAGCCCATCAACTGAACCACAGACTTTGAGATAAATATGTAAACTGGGGTTTTTTGCAGATTTCAAGGAAGCCACCTGTTACTCTCCTCAGGATCATGTTGCTTTCTCATCCCATCTCCCCAGTCTCTTCAACCCAGTCCCCCACCCCCACCCCCCACCCCCCCGGGAAAATGGGGCAAATACGACTGATGCATCCCACTCTCTCCTCTGAAACCCTCTCTATTTCTGCCCTCTCGGCTTTTTCTTCCTATTCTAGCTATTCCCATTTGACCTCATTTCACCAGCCCTACCTCTAGGGGCTCCTTCTTGTAACTGGGGACTTAAGCTCCTCCAACACTCAAATTTCCTGCCTTAGATTGTTTCCTTAGCTTTTATCAATAAGAGTTAAGGTCTGTGCAAGGGAATCTTTCATGTTCACTTAGAACAGATCCTACGTAGGCTCACAATATATATTAGCTGGGTGAATGGATGAATGAATGAAAGAGTGAAGCAAACGCATTGAAGACACATGCATACAACCAGCCTGTATAGAAATCTTGGGCGTTAATGGTTTTGACAACTGGGATTAATTTTAAACCTATTACTGCACTACAAAATTACCCTTCATCAATCAGACACTGTTCTGAAGAATTCTATCTTGAGCGCCTGTATCTCAAGTAATTATACTAAAATGGTGTTATTAGAGCTAGCTCAAGAAAATTACCCAGCAAATGAATGGGATTTAAAAGGAAAAAAATCATTTTTAAAGAGATTTCTAATTACACAGTTTTAAAAAAATTACCAGGGTTTCCATCCCACCTACGCCCTGAGTTTCATAAAAAGCCTCAGATAGCGGCAGCTTTCATGACCACTGACCTCTTCTCTCCCAATGCTATAATGTGTGGTGTTGCAGAATCATTAAAAGCACCGGCTCTATAGTCTGTGCTCATCAGCTGGGTGTGGGGGTGAGAGTGGGGGTTAGGCAAGTACTTCGCCTCTCCAGGCTTCCCTCTCTTCATCTCCCAAATGTGCATAATAGCTAATTCGAAGGGACATGGTGAGGATCCATAGTGCCCAGCGCATAGTGAGCATTGAATAAATGTCAACCACTTTCTTTTCACTGTAAAATGCTTCTCTATCAGGTCACGTGAAGAGTGGCTAAGATTTGTCATCTCTCCAGCAGTGAGTCATGTTCCCTTCTTGAGTGTTTGCTAAATAAATGTCATGTAATGTTACTGGCTCTCCTCTCCCAACTTCTGCCAGAGAAAGAAAATATTGACCAACCCCAAATGAAAATTTATTATATATACACTAGAGGCCCAGTGCATAAAAAATCATGCACTGGAAGGGGGGGGGGGCGTTCCTCAACCCGGCCTGCCCCCTCTCATAGTTTGGGAGCCCTCAGGGGCAGGAGGCGACCCCGTGATCAGGGGAAGGCAACGCCCCCATTACACCTCTGCTACTGCCACTGCCAGCAGCGCAAGCCTCAGCTGGCTCTGGTTACCTATGCCTCAGGCCATCCCTGGGTGGCTGTTCAGCCACTATCTGGGGCTTGCCTGTGCCTCAGGCCAGCCCTCGGTGGCTGGGGTGCTGAGGAGACTGGGGACTCCAGAGGCAGGTGCAGAGCCTGGGGGTGGGCTCAGCTGTGCCACATGCCTGCTGCCCTGGTGGGGCTTAGGGGACTGGGTACCACCATCTTGTGGCTATGAGCACAGCCATATTTGAGGGCATGGCAGTCAATTAGCATATTCCCTCCTTATTGGCTGTGGGTGCCACCATCTTTGCAAGGGCATGATGTGCAATTAGCATATTCCCTCTTTGTTAGATGGGATATAGATATATGTTTATAAAGTATATATATATATATATATATATATATATATATATATATATATAAAATGAGTAGGTTTACAGTTATGAGTACATGAGAGTTTATTCTTGTATTATTATTTATTGATTATTGTATTATTTTTTGTATTATGTAAACCTACTTCTTTATACTTATATATGTAAAACAATGTGCACATAGAGATATTTATAAAAAAAATATTCATGCAATATTGTGAGACCCTAGCGCAGTGTTTTTCAACCTTTTTTGGGCAAAGGCACACTTGTTTCATGAAAAAAATCACGAGGCACACCACCATTAGAAAATGTTAAAAAATTTAACTCTGTGCCTACATTGACTATATATAAAGTAATTCTCTTGAATAGGAATCAAATAAACACAAAGAAAGTATTTTATAATTACTTTATTATGAAATATTAAGTAAACAAAATAGTGAAAAATTATAAAATTCTTGTCTTGTCTGCACCTACGGCACACCAGGCAACATCTCGCGGCACACTAGTGTGCCTCGGAACAGCGGTTGAAAAACGCTGCCCTAGCGGGTGGTGATGGATGATAATAGCTAAAAATCCACTGAGTGCTTACCATGTGGCAGACACTGTTCTAAGTGCTTTGCATGTACTAACTCATTTTATCTTCATAAGAAGCCAGTCGACACGTGTTTCTTTTTAACCTCTGTTCACTCAGTAAGTGATGTTTATTGATGTACCATCATGGTTGGATAGTCTAGGGGGTAAGAATACTCCTGGCTCCTTATTAGGAATATGACTTTAGAAAAGTTACTCTCCATATACAAAATGGGAATAATAACTACAACATGTGCAACTACTATCAAGATTAACTGGCACATGTAAATGGCAAGAAGAGTGCCAAGCACACAGTACACATTCAATAAATTTTAGCAATATTTATCATGAGTCCATTTAAAAATAAAAAAATACTCTTCCTATGAAGTAAAATCCATTTCATTGGTTATAAATACAAATAAGGAAAGCTCACTTTTCTTGTAGTAAAATGGGGGGGGGGGGGGGGACGGGTCAAAGTTTGAATTGACATAAAAACCTGAATTACTGTTGGAGTAGCCAGGAAAACAAAGGAATGGTCATTTATTGTCTAGGATGAATTCGTTGTCATTCAACTGTGATATCCAGAGATCCCTTTGATAACTAGCTCAAACTTATGAATGATCTCCTTTGGGTATAATGTGTCTACGAATAGAATTGAGCTAGCCATGCCTCTTAGAAGGGAATGTATTCACATTTGTTCACTCCACAAACATGTGGAGCATCTACTCTGTGACACACATTGATCATGGCACTGGAGGACCCGCTGGTGAACAAAACAAAGTCCCTGCTCCTGGGAATGTGCACTCTTTCAGGTGAGGTAGGCAACAAGCAGAAAAGCACACAACATGTCAGGTCAGGTAGTGATAATACCAAATCTAATTAGCAAATTTGCATTTGCAAAATTACCTGCTCCAGAAAATACTGAAAGTAGAGGGGAAAGATTATAACAGCTGCTGGACCATAATAACACATTAGATCGGCTCACTTAGCTAGTTGACCCCAGTCCTCTGCCAGAATCCTCTGAATGAAAGCAGAAGAGGTGAAGAGAAGGGCCTTGGGCACAGTGGAGGGAATGTGTGCCAGCTTTCTCCATCCCTGCCAGGGCAGGAGGCTGGCCTTAGCCAAGAACCCTGGAGAGAGAGGAAGCACTTCAGAGACTGAACCAGCCCTGGCTTTGGTTCCCCTCCTCCGAATCTCTTCCCAGGCCCTAGTGACACCACCTGACCTACGACAGCAGGCACAGCCCAACCAGATCCCTACAGCTCAGTCCTGTCCTGATGGTTGTGGGATTTCTAGAGCTTTGATATGACATCCAGACCCCAGTACCCAGACCTCTTGACCATTTCTGACATAAACTCATGCTCTGAAAATCAGGCTTCACCCCTGTTCATGAGACTTGGTTCCCAACCAAGGACACATTTCTGGCGACAAGATTCCTGGTTTATTAGTAATCTCTGTACCGAAGCCCGTTCTGGTCACCTGCTAGGTACTCTAGTACTCCTTGGAAAGGGGACTATGTGACTCCTGCTCATTTCATAGTTTGGGTTAAACCATGGTACTGACAGGCAACTGCTGCCCGCCTTTTCAAGTTGGGCCAGTTTCTGGACGGCTTACTGAGGTATATGCCTGCCTTCCTGTTGGAACCCTGCCATAATGACTGATTGCCTGGCCCTTGAGTTTTGCTCTGTTGCCATGGAGCTCCTGAAATCTCATTGTGTCTGCTCAACAGGATCTCTCCTGGAGCAAGCAGTGGGAACCACCACTCAACACCTCACCTGCATATTACAACCATTAAAGAGGCAGATCAGTACACTTCTAGGGCTCTGTTGCAGTGGTTAACACCAAGCACCAAGGTGTTGTATCAAGATTGACAACTAGAGTCTTTCTGTCCCCTCTGCATAGAATCCACTGAGAATCAGATCTCCCTGTATTATGCTCCAAACATTTGCACGTCTCTATTATCAAAGCTTACGTTTTGATATTTATATGATTATTTGACTAATGTCTATCTCCTCTACTTGACTGCAACCTCCATGAGGCAGGGGATACATCTGCTTTGCTCAGTCTGTATCTACTAAATCAAGTGGAGAGTTGGATCATCAACAGAAGGGGGTTTCTGGTTGACTGATCCAAGGTCAGCCTTGATTCAGCCCATCCATGAGCTGAAATCATAATAAACTGGCTTCAGGGCAGAGGACCTCAATGTCAACCTCTTGCTGAATATTCTTTTTCATTTTCTTTTTCTAGTCACAACCTGGTCATCTGATGAGGGCACTGCTGTCCCTGTAAGGTTCTCAAATGTGGCTAGCTTTCTTTACTGCAGCCTCATTTGCCTGGACAAGGAAGAGCAGTAGATATCTTTACTTCTCAAAGTTGCTTCCAGACCATTCTCTCCTTGCTCCCTAAACTCTCTCAGCTTTGAAACTCATATTATTAACTATATATTGTCCACTACAACTCATTGTTTCAATCATTCAAGAATCTCTTAGCTTCATTCCTTGGGTTCTGGGTCTTCCCTTGTCATCATAATCCTGGAAGGTTTCAGTATATATGTAGATAATCCTACTAACACTGTCACTCCAAGTTCCTGTTCTCTGATGATCTGTTCTTGCCTCACTTCATCCACTCAATATTACCTTCAACCTCGTCATGAGTTATAACTGCATTGTCTGTGAACTCAGAAGAGGTGGGTGATTTAACGGAAGTCCCCGCTGCCAATTTCAACTAATAATTAAAGAACACTTATTTAATTAGAATGAAATCATTTAGGTTTATCTGTAGTCAACAAAAAAATTCAGGCTAAAGTAAGAGAAATGAAAGAACCAGGAGTTTCCATGTACTTTCATAAGTATTGGGCTGTATAATATGCTTCTAGTAGAGGCCATTGCTGCCAGAGGTAATTTAAGAAGAAACATCTTTTTAAAAATGAAAAATGTGGTCCATTGATCCTATGATTAATTTGAGGAGTATGATCCTATGATTAATTTGAGGAGTATTTAGAATTGTAAGTATTGGCTGCTATAGTGGATGCTTGATATTTATTTATTTTTATTTGCCAAGGGCATCTATTCATCCTGTGTCCCATTAGAGACCTTTCAATATCCATCTCTCCTCTGATTCACTGGGGTTCAACTGCCTCCCTGATCCCCCAAATTCAGGCAAGAACACATCATTGTTTTGAGGCCACATTCCCTTCATCATCATAATTGGTAACATGATAGGAAGGTGACCCAGTCAGAGTCAGTGCAACTTCTGTTGGGCTTGCAGGAAAGACTCTCACTGCTTAACACTGTAGTTGGCAAGATGTGGTGCTTCTGCATGCATCTTACTTCAGTAAGGGAGAGCCTGCCTGAGAATGTGGCCAAACTGAAGAAGAATCCAGTGATGGAGAGAGGACAAAGGGACTCCGGTGTTGTTGAGTATCTAAATGCAACTGCACACGTGGACTCAGTTACATGAGGTGTGACAGTCAGTGACATAGGTCCCCACACTGTTTCCTCTTCCTGAGCACACAAGAAGACTACATTTCTCACCCTCCCTTGTGGGGTCTGTGAGACCAAACTCAGGCTAAAGAAATACGTGCAGAAATGATAGAAGCCACTTCCAAGCCATTTCCTAAAAACTTCCTGTTAGCTCATCTAGTACTTCCTCCCTGGCGTCCCTGCCCTCTCGCCTTCCCCCTTACACCCTTCCCCTGTGCTTCCATAGCACTCTTGGAGATGTCCCAGAACGTGCAAAACAGAGTATTGTGATATAAGAACCAGGGTGAAGGGTAAAGTCGGAGACACTATCAAGGAAGACCACTGAGAAAATGACATTGGGACAGGCCTAATTTGTAAAAGTAAGCAAGTGAAAAGGCTACTGGGGACAGGGAGGAAGAAAGGACATTCCCAGTAGATTAAAAAAAAAAAAAAAAAAAAACTAGTGCAAAGAAAAGACTAGGCATACTGGAGGGACAGAAAGGCAGCCAGTGGCACTGGAGCTTATTGACAGCAGGGATTCTGTAGTTTAGGAGGGGCCAGTAGTTGAAGCAAGAAATAATGATGCTTTGGACCAAAGTGGTAGCAAAGGAGATGGGGAAAAGTTGGCAAATTCATGATACTTTTGGAAGTATTACAGACAAAACATGCCAGTTGGTTGGAAATAAGGAAGACAAAAAGGGAGAAAAATCAATGATATCTCCTAAGTTTGAGGCTTGAACAACTGGTTAGATGGTGATGCCATTTAATCAGATAGTGAGATGAGAAAATAACCAAATTGTGTGTGTTTTTTTTGAAATGTTAAGTTTGACCTGCCTATTAAAGATCTATGTGGAGCCTGGCCCGTGTGGCTCAACAGTTGAGTGTGGACTCTTGACCCATGCACCACAAGGTTGTTGGTTCAATTCCCATCAGGGCACATGCCTGAGTTGCAGGCTCAATCCCAAGTAGAGGGTGTGCAGGAAGCAGCAGACTGATTTTTGTGTTTGTACTCATTCCTCTCTCTCTAAAAATCAATAAAAACATATTTAAAAAAAATATATGTGGAAAGGTCAATGTAGGCATCAGATCTTAGTTCATCTAAACCATGAAGATGGTGATGATGACGGCAGCTACTGTTTTCCGAGCATGTATTATTTGCCAGGCATTGTGTGAGGTGCTTTACAAAGATCATCTCATGTCATGTCACCACATCCCTCTAAGCTAGCCCTCCCATTTTCACAGATGAGGAAGATGAGGCTTAGATTTGGTAAGGCACCTTGTTAACAGTAGCATGGCTACTAAATAAATAAATAGTAGAGTTCTACTACCCTTTTTCCCTGAAAATAAGACAGTGTCTTATATTAATTTTTTCTCCCAAAGTTGCGCTAGGTCTTATTTTCAGGGGATTTCTTATCTTTCCATGCGCTAGGTCTTATTTTCGGAGGATGTCTTATTTTCGGGGAAACACGGTATATATGGTATGAGATCTTGTCGCAAAGTGGGTCATGTCTCTTAAACTAGAATATGAGATGCTTCAGGGAAGGGCAGTATCTTTTCACTTTTTAAATTCTCAAAGCACTTAGCCCAATGCTTTGTACAATATTAAGAAAATGCTCAGTAGATCCAAACAAAGAAGGTTCCCACTCTAGTTTGCTTGTCTCTGCTCTTTCACTTCCTCATTCCTTAGCTCAATGTAACAAGGGGATTCCAACCCACTGGCTCACCCTCCTCTTTCTCGGGCATTTAGGACACACTACAGACGGGTATGTAAAGTACATCATGATACGATTCAGGGCACAAAGTCATCAGAAAAGGAAGTGGGGTGGCCTTAGCATACAGCTTTCATTTTGTAGCTCATTTGGTTACTGGTTTTCAATCAGGCCTTCAGGTTACTGGGACAGTCTTTAGTTCATTCAAATTAAAACTCATCCTGTGCCCATCCCCACCAAACTCAAATAGTTTCCAAAAAGAACTAAAAAAAAAAAAAAAAAGCAAGAAAATCTGAGATCCTAATTGGATCAGACTCAAACAATTCAAACTGGGATTGGCTTTTCTATTTCTCTCCTGCCAAACACTTAAAGCCAATCTTCCACTTGATGAACTAGGGAAAGTGTAATTCAAAAACACTCCCCGTATGCTCCCTTCAATTTTAAGAGAAATGAGGTTCCAGAATCGAAAACGAAGATCATACTGCTTCCCCATAAAGTGGTTTGGCGGGGAGGCCCAGAGAGGCTCATGCTGCTCGCTTTCTGAATGGGCCTCTCTCCTTCCTTCCAGGGACTCCGACTTGCCAATCCCTTAAGCCTCAGCTCAGTTGGATGGCTCAAGGGCTCCTCTGCTGTGTTTCTGAGCTTATGCTCATTCCTGTCTTGTTTTTTATTTTATTTTTTTTAAATGATGAGATATGCCATCAATCTTTCTCTCTCCCTCACAGACTATGAGCTCCTCCTGGAGAGGCTCACTTCTCACCCATCTTAGAATCACCCTGGGATGAGCCCAGTTCGGTGAGATACAGTGAGGTTCCAGGGAGAGCTGTTGCTCTGAATGGTGGACAGACTAGCATTGGGTTGCCAGGAGAATTGGAACCTGTGGACACAGGAAACGTGGTGCTAGCCCTGGCTTTGGCCTGGCTCCCCGTGTGCTGCTGAGTAAGCTCTGTACCCTCTCCGGGTCTTTGTTCATCAGCGAAAAACAATGGGGCTGAACCGGCTCAGCTCTGAAGGCCTCGCAGCTCTGGAACCGAGCGGTGTTGTATGCACAGATGGGAAAGCGAGTGAGGATAATGCATTCACACAGCTGGCTCTGCAAGGCCTTCACCATTAATCACAATTCTCCAGTTTGACAAAATCCCTCCCCAAACGATCGCGAAAGGATGCCGCACACAATGAAGGAGAAATAATCACCCTCAATTTCCAGACAGAGAACCATGTTCTAATGTCTACTAATTGTGCCAGTCCTTTCGTAGCCAAGAGCATACACAGGCTTGCCCGCCCACCCTCGCTTTTCCAAGGTGCAGTGGGCAGGGGACATGCCTGGGTACTGGGGAAAGTGGGGTTCTGCTCCCTGGCATGCACTGCAGACAGCTAAACAGCGCAGAGAATATTCTGCACGTTTTAATCTCCAAATCTGGTTCTAAACTCCTCATTAAGACTAAAATCCTAAAGAATGCCAGGGCCAAACCCAAATCTGAACACACCCTTGAAGAAAATCCGTTCCCATCATTACCAGGGCTCCAGGAGGGTCCAGGTACCTCTGTCCCAAACTGAGAGGAGGTGACAACTTTCATGTGATGCTTCCCTCCTGCGGCCAAGCAGGCCTGGGTGAGGAGGGAATGCTTCTGATTTGAAGTCCTGATGCCTCCTGGTTGACTGCCTCTCCCCTCCCTCCACTTGTGGGTCTTCCTTTTCTTTATTACCGTCTTTCTGCTTTCGTGCTTCTCCTGAATCCACAATTAATAAAAAGATATTCCAGTGAAATAACATTTTATACTTTCAAATGTGGATGGCTCACATTCTTAAAGGCCTTCATGTGTAAAACGCCCAGTCTCTTTAATTAAGTGCGCTCCTCAAAGCTGAGGGCCATGCTTGCCAACAACACTACGCGCCCAGTGCCAATAAGCCTGGTCTGTAATGTGCGTTCATGTCTCCCAGCTGACTTTGATGGGATGGGGATTTTAGTGCTAGTGACCGGTCCTCACCTTACTGAATCAATGCTGAAATTAACTGCAGAATTAATTCTAACTAGCTTACATTTTCTTGCTTATAAGAGTGATTTTTTTTTTGTCCATTTGTCATTTTCAATAATTAGAAAGCCATTTACCTAAATTACCCCTTTTTAGAATGCTGAACAGGAAACTAGAGTCCCTCCATATCCTACAGTGTTTTATGATAGAATCATTCATAGGAATCCACAAAGCTGACTATTTCTGTGGCAAAGAAAGTGGTCTCTTAAATTAAGATTTTCTTTTTACTGTTAAGGCTATAGTTGTCTTGAACCTAAAAAACCAAACTGTAAATATGGCTATAGTTCTTAGTAGGGCCTGAAGGTTTCTATATACATGGGAATGTTATATCATTTTACCTGCAACCCAGAAGTGTTATGAAATGCCATACATGAAGCTTACTAGTCATTCAAATGCTGCAGAGTAATTATCTCTGTCAGAAGACCCTAACCTTTAGCCCTGCAGTGTCTACTTCGCATAGTAGCATAGTATTTTGTGAAGTTAAAGTATTTACAATACAAAGCCAAGAGTCTGAATTTCTATTACATTTTTTAAATTTACCCACTGAAAGTCCTTATCACAACATTTGGAAGTTGATGTAAACATACCTGTGCTTATCTTTGTTTTGTCATTTTTAATCTTTCCTTCTAGACTTGGTTTTTAAATCAGCAAACAGACTTTCATGCATATATGACATGCAGTTGCTTGGATAGGAAAAAAAAAATGGAGTGTGATAAGTCTCTTGCTTAGATCTCATCCAACTATCGCCAAAAAAAATATTTAAAGAATTATAAACATAAGAGTTATCCAACAATCATCAACAAGGGGGTGAAAAACCAAACATGCAAGAGACCCTGAAGCAGTGATGAGCTGAGGTTCTTCAAGTGTAAGCAGAGAATAGATGAAATATGTGTTTGGAGAAATTATAGGAAGTTAACCTTTTAAGCACATGCCTGAAGCACAAGCATTATTTGATGCACCAGTTTAGAAGACAATGGCGTAGAAAACAAAGCTTTGGCCATTTGCTGAAAGGAAATTTCAAATGAGGTCAATTCTTTCACACTCCTATTGGCTCCCACAAAAGCCAAAGTAGATAAGAGGGCAAGGATTAAAATAAAACATATTAAGCAAGTAAACAAAGTATACACTTTCTTTTCGAAATGGAAATATTTTGTTTCATCAGCTCTTTTTATCCCTGAAGGACTCATTACTTAGGAAAAGAAATTTTGTTCAGTGAAGCTCTCTTGAATGACTTCCATGACCTTGAACATTCAACTCTTACATAACTCTCAGTAGTTTCCAAGTTGGGCTGAAAGTTTTTAGTGCATTTATGCAAAATATAAGTGTTGGCTCTTCTGGTATTAAATCCATTGATGTTCCTTATTTATACTGAGGAGGCCTCAGCTCTCTTCTGCCCTAAGCTGGGGCACAGGCTTTGGGTCTTTTTCCTATTGGTTCTTCCTATTCTTTGCCCTTGTAAACAGCTTCTGGGACTATCTAGGTCCTATTATGGCTGCAGCAATGGATAAGGGAAGTGCTTCTCACACTTCAACTTGCCTAAAATTATCATAAAAATGTCCATTCTGCCTGGTTGGTGTGGCTCAGTGGTTGAGTTTCAACCCATAAACCAAGAGATCACCAGTTCGGTTCACCATGAGGGCACATGCCCAGGTTGCTGACTTGATCTCCAGTAGGGAATGTGTAGGAGTTGATTGATGTTTCTATATCTCTATCCATCTCCCTTCCTCTCTCTCTTTCAAGCCAATAAAAACATATTAAAGAATAAAATGCCCATTCTTATGCAGTAGGTTTGGGCGGGGCCCAAGAACCTGCATTTCTAGTAAGTTCCCAGGTGCTGCTGTTGCTGCTGCTGATCCACAAACCACACTGAGTCACGGGAACCTGGGCACAGTCAAGGTCTCCAGTCCCCAACTCCCCTGGGGAGCCAGTGTCAAGCCAACCCTTGAATGAACAGTCCTGATGTCCATGAATTATTTTCCATGAAAGAGGTAATCAGATGAAGACACACCAAGGAATGTCAGAGGAATTAAGGAGTGAGAGGAGGGAAGAAGAATGACAAAGTTATCTGGATGAGATTATGAAGGGAGGGTGATTGTGGTAAATATGATGTCATTGGGATAGTATTATGATATGAATGGGGCTTATAATAACATATAAAAATAGGCTCTGGTCGCGTAGCTCAGTTGGTTATAGCACTGTCTCCAATACCCTAAGATTATGTCTGGGTCAGGGCACATATAAGAATCAATTAATGAATACATAAATAAGTGAAACAAATCAATGTTTCTGTCTCTCCCTCAAATCAATATATATATATATATATATATATAAATATATATATATATATAAATATATATATATATATAAATATATATATATATGTTGGGGATTGTTGGTGAGCAAAACACCAATAGGACAGGCTCATCGAACTGACAGCCCAAAGAGTTCTGAGATGCTTCCCACCTGACATTTTTGACTCTTTTCTGATGGCCAGGTGTTACCCAAACCCACCATGTAATGCTTTCTAGCGGGGACACGAAGGTTCAGAGCACTGCCATGGAGTCTGACAAGCCAGAATCATGTTTTGCTGTTACTAGTCAGGCAAGTGACCTAACCCTTCTTCACATAAATTTCCTCACCTGCCAAATAAGCTATTAACACCTATAATTTAATTGTAAGAATTAAATGAGAAATATTGTATGAAGTGCTGAATACAAAGGCAGGCATAAATTAAACACGATTCATGGCAACTATTATAAACACCATTAATAATAAAAATATAAGTTCTATGTACATATGTTGTTACAGTTCACTCTTGAGGTAAGAATCTGGGCAACGAGATGAAAAACTAAGGCTCAGATAATCTATGTACAAAAGCTGCCTCTGAGCGCCCAGGAAAGGTCTGTACTGTTGCCTTTGGCCTGAGGTCTAACATCCACCGAGCAGGCAGTAAGTCAAGAGAACGCTTATCCAATATTTAATAGGTTTAAAGACATATTTAAATAAATATTTTCCATGAATATTTTCATAGTTAAATATTTAATATCTGAATTCTCCTTTCTCTTCCCTTCTGGTTTGGTTTCCATGGGAATCTGTGCTAGGGGGAACTTTGAAGCATGCTAAAGGACATCCACCTCGTCCCAGCTTCTGCTTATTAATAACATCTTGGTTTGATAAAATGGCAGAGACCTCTGAGACTGTCTAGTCCAACCTGTTCCCTAGAGCATGGGGCGATGTCGCTCTTTCAATAAATATTTCAGTGGCTCATGGAAACCGGTTTGACTCAGTGGATGGAGCGTCAGCCTGCAGACTGAAGGGTCCCAGGTTCGGTTCCGGTCAAGGGCATGTACATTGGTTGCGGGCACATCCCCGGTGAGGGGTGTATAGGAGGCAGCTGATGGATGTTTCTCTCTCATCGATGTTTCCAACTCTCTATCCCTCTCTCTTCCTCTCTGTAAGGCAGCTAATCGATGATTCTCTCTCAAAGATGTTTCTAACTTTCTATCCCTCTCCCTTTCTCTCTGTAAAAAAATCAATAAAATATACTTTAGAAAAATAAAATAAATTATTCCAGTGGCTCTCCAATTCAAACACCACTCTGTGTCCATTGCCAGCAGTCTGAGGGTAGCTCCCTGACTCTTACGCAATAAAGGGTATGGCTGGATGATAACGGTTTCCCTTCATATGCAAGGGTACGTGTAGTTTATTTATAGGTTCCCACATCATTTCCAGATGGTTGAAGTTGCTAAAAGTTCACCAGCCTGTGGCTAAATCGAGCCAGATCCTCACTGAGTTGAGACCCTCAGGATCCTCAGGCTGGTGGTAACTAACGATACTAGGACACATAAGGAGACATCCCACGTCGAATTCAACAGTGAGAGTGGTCTTGGGGATGGCTCTAGTTTCCTCCCAGAATCTGAGTTTGAGAAGGGACCTGAATGTCATGCACACCAGTTTTCAAACTGTGTTCTGCAGCAACTCATGATTGGAACTGCCTCAGAGCCCAGCAGAGAGGAAGGAAAACCAAGCCAGTGGGACTGTGGATATCTCCACCCAAGCAGAACCACTTCCCTTTTATCTATTTATATGTTGGGGTTCTGCCAACAATTTTCTAACCATTAATGTGAAACTTTTTTATTTTCCAGGCATCCAGATCCCTTCATTAAATATGTCTGTATATGAGTTACAATGGAGTTTAGCTACCAGTAACAGAGACACCAGCTAAGGGTGAATGAACAAGAACAGAAGTTTATTTCTATTTCACGTCAAGTCCAGATGTGGCTGCATGACTGTACCTGTTACTTGAGACCCAGTGTCAAGTATCCTGCTCCGTCTCCCCCAAATTGTTTTCCTTTTCCTCATGGTTCAAGCTGGAGCTATGGCTGCCACATCCGTGCTCAAGTGTATTACAAGGAAGGGTACGCTGCACCCTTTCAGAACACCCCTCCCCAGAAGTTGTGTTCTGTTGGCATCTCATTGGCTAACACTCGGTCATGCTGGCTACTCATATCTGCAAGGGAGGCTGCAAAATGCGGGCTTCCCCTTTCTGGTGGCCGTGCGGCCCAGCTAACTATGGGGACTTCAAGACATCTAGAAGGAGAGAGAGACTGAAGGGCAAACGTTTCTCTCTTGTGACACTCCATCTTCAGCACAGTTAGCCTGGGTTCAAAGCTTAGAATACCTGATTTTCTCCTTAGATCTCCCCAGAGCTAGTAGATTAGAAAGGGCTATAAAGGCAGCTTGAAAAATGGCAGCTGAAACAGCAGAGGCTGCTGAAGAACACGCAGCAGCTCAGAGCCATTTACCAGGGGAGCGAATCAATATTTACAGGCCAACAAGGACCTGGGTTGTGGGGAAAGGAGAAATTATGTTTGGCCTATTCCACCTAAGGCACGGAAGGACTGATACACTGTGGAAAGAGTCCCATCAACATGGTTAAAAGTCTTTAAAGATATTTAAAGTCATGAGCTTGGCGACGGGGGAAATCTGCCTGGTGCAGCTCTCTCACTCTCTGAGTATTACAGGCCTCTGAGGGAAGCTGTGGTGTGTGTTGAGAGTGGGGAAGCGTGGGGACAGGGAAACGGAGAGCACTGGCTCCCCTCTAGGTCCCTGAATCCTGAACAGGGCCTGGCACGCCGTATGTGCTGAACGCATGAATGGACCAGCTTGGGGGCCTGAGACTCAGCTCTACCGGGGGGGGGGGGGGGGGGGGGGGGTGGTGGCTTTCAAAGCTACAGGATTCTTGTAAGAGCAAAGAGCAAGATTCGCCTGGCAGGAGAGGCGGGGAAATCGCATTGGGCCGGAGGATGCAGCCGTAGCTGCCTAGAATTGCCACTGACTGTGGTTAAAGTGACTCTCTAGCACATGTGTCAAACACAAGGCCCGCGGGCCAAATCCAGCCCACCAGGCCTTGCAATGTGGCCCGCACCGCGCTGTCATCACTGCACTCCGCTGTCAGTTTATGACATTGTCAGTTTATGACTGTTCAGTAAACCATTCGGCCCGCGATTTAGGCTGGATTTTAGATTTTGGCCCCTTCTCTGATTGAGTTCGACACCCCTACTAGAGACAGCACCAGGTTCTAGGGGTGGAAGACCCTGGTTTGGGTGTTCTCTTCCTAGCTGTGTGCCTCAGGTCCCCCACCTGTAACATGGGGGCGGCAGGGTTCTTGTTGGAATCCAAAGAGAGGTGAGTGAAAGCCGTACTGAGAAAAGTCAGAATTCAGCTCTACCACATATGTATCAGCTACGTGTGACTTTAAAATAGGGATGCCAACCCATCTCCCTTCTCAGAAGGCAGTTGGGAGGATTGAATGAGGTAATATAAATAAAGGGCATAGCACATTTCCTAAAAATTATTTAGAAATCATAAATGTTGGATAAGAGTAGTAATAGGAAAGCTTATAGCTAATCAGGTATCCTTAGTATAATTTCAGAGCTCAAAGAAAAGGAAAAATTAATAACTACGTGCAGCTGCATCACATATTCTAACAACAAAAGAGATGCGAGCTACTGAGCTCATTAATGTGAACAAGAGAGAATGTTCACCTTTCAGAACAGGTTTCAAACGCAAAACATTAATATATTCCAAACCCAAAGCGTCTCAGACTTTTTTTTTTTTTTTTTTTTTTTTTTTTTTTTTTGTAAGGAGATCAGAGTCTCTGAACATAGTTTTTCAGACGGAATAAAAGATACTACTTAATATTCACGCAACAGTAAACACTCTTTTAACATTTCATATCTATTGCCTCAGAGCAAAGATAATACAAGGACATCCCCTGAAACACGGCCGGTGTGATTTTTAGAATTCTCTCTGACCTTGTGCTAAGGGGGATCTGCAACCATCCCACCGCCATACCTGCATTTGCTGGCTTGAATGACCCAAAACTCACCTGCTGGCTACTAGTAAGGGGCTGAATTACACCAATTCTGGTCAATCCTCCCAGATTAGTTGTCACTGTAGAGCCACACGTTTGGGGTGAAAGCATTAATCTGTTTTGAACAATTTCCCTCTCTGAGGAGTCGCAGAGTCATAGGAACTTTAAACGGACTTAACAAGAACAAAGAATGCAAGAGTTGGAAAGATTTGAACTGTAAGTGCCTCTGACAGAGGTCTTTCTCCTCCGATATTAAACAATATTAAAAAACCATTACCCGGCAGTCTTCCTTGGCAGTGCTTGAATGAAAACACCTCACCAGACAGGCAATTACTTTGATCTCTGACTCACAAACCAAACTACATTTCAGAGAGAGTCGACCACATTTTCCAAACTTTGTTCCATTTCCCTCTACTCCCAGGTGCCACAGTCAGCTGCAAACTTCCTAAGCTCAGATGACTTTAGCTGGTAATTACCAAAGCCATGAGACTACACCCACACCACACTTGAAGTGAAATACTTAGACTATTTTGGCATTGAAAACTATCATTCATTTATCCAAAAGTTATACTGATTAAGCACCAACTATGACTATTCACAAGACACATAATTTATTCATTTTTTATTTTTTAATAACAAATGAAATGTGGTTAATGTTCCATAAAATCAGTCTTTTCTAGTGAATAATTTTGTGGTTTTTATGTTCACAAAGTTGTACAACTATCACCACTAATTCCAGTACGTTTTTATTGTGCCCAGAAGAAACCATGTACCCATTAGCAGTCACTCACATTTCTCTCCCCACCACCCCCACCCTAGCCCCTGACACAAACTAACCGACTTTCTGTCTCTGTGGCATTCATTCACTCTGTTCTTTTGGGGCACCTTCTCAGCACCAGGCATTGTAGGCACAAGGGACAGACAGGTGGACAAAACAGGCTCTCCCGATGGAGCTTTTCTTCTAGTGACTACGCACTTCACTGAATTAAAAATAATAGACAGCCCTGACCAGTTAGGCTCAGTGGATAGAACATTGGCCTGTGGACTGAAAGGTCCCAGGTGTGATTTCAGTCAAGGGCAGGTACCTGGGTTGTGGGCACATCCCCAGTAGGAGGTGTGCAGGAGGCAGCTGATTGATGATTCTCTCTCATCTATGTTTCTAACTCTATCTCTCCCCCTTTCTCTCTGTAAAAAAAAAATCAATTATATATATATATATTTAAAATAAATAAAAATAAAAATAATATACAGGGTGGGTCAAAAGTAGATTAACAGTTCTTCACAAGGAAACTGATGCAAACATTAATAAAGAATAAAACAAGAATAAACTCTGTGTTTCGCGTACTCACAACCGTAAACCTGCATTTGCCCCAACTTGTATATTCCGCGAGAAGGAAACACATGCCAGAAAATGCAATATGCTTAGCCTGGCAAATAGGAGAACCCAGACACACACACCATCAAATACGCGAAACCCACTCAACCATCTTCCTTATCAAATGACTTTTTCTAGAAAACTGATGTGTGAGGAATTCCCCTTCTTTCCTGCTCCTGCTCCTCTGGGAGTGTTGCAAGAATCACACCACAGAGCTGAAGAGCCAGAGGCAGGACTTGAAGCACGGCCTGGGCCATGGTTAGACTTAGCTTCTTTCCTGCTCTTGAGTTCACGTGCCTCCTTCCACAATCCTCCATCTGAGCCTAATCACTGGCGTCAGACCTCAGCTTTAACCCCCAAATAATAAGCTTCTGACAAAGGCAAAATCGGCCTCCAAAATGGCAGGTTCCAACCAGAACTTCTGGACCCCACCCACGTGATGAGAGCTCTGTGTCAGGCAGAACACAATGAAGCCATTTCACTTGTAATTTTTGAAGGCAGGGTGTGCTTAGGTCCCAGAAGTTCACAGCTCACAGGATTTGCAGGATTGGACCTCCTGGATGGGAAATGTCCCGACCAGCTCGCATTCCAAAAAGTTTTGCTGAAGCTCAATCACTGCTCCAAACTGACCGATCCCTGCCATTTCCATCATCAACATGCTGTAATTCCTGAAAGAGACATTACCCACAGGTACACACACATCGCCATTTCTTTATACATAAACATTCCCCAGTTGTGTAAACTCAAACATAGTTAAGTGAAAGTGAAGAAAGAGAGTTAGTGACTAGATTGAGCCTATGAAATGGCCTTTTTGTTTGGATCTAATTGGGCCACGAGGCCAAAGTGTTTCGTGTAATTGGAGTGACCTCATAATTTATCATCCAAATGAAACACTTGTGAGAGTGAAAAGGGGCACATTTAACGAGCTGAGACAGCGGGAGGGAGTCTGGACAGTACCACACAAATGGGGATCGACACGCAGTCACTCCATGTGTGGGCGTCGTGCCAGGTCCTAATTGAGAACCTTCCCAGCCCCGTCCCCAAGCCTGGACTCTGGAAGAAAAGGTCGGACACATCGTATTATATGTCAGAAAGTGCTAATGAATATAAAGAGATAATCTCTTATGATGGCTCCGTAATGCTCCTCAGAGAGACTCAAGTTGCCTTGGGATCTGAAGTAAACAAGTGGTAAGTGTAGGTTAGTCAGGTGTTACAGGTCACCATTTGTGTGTGTAAGTAGATGAAGTGGTGGTGCACAGGGAGGAAGAAAGACATTGGTGTAATTTTTTTTTTTTAAAGAATTAACGAGTCCAACTGGTGTGGCTCAGTGGTTGAGCATCGAACTATGAACCAGAGGTCACAGTTCCATTCCTGGTCAGGCCACGTGCCCAGACTGCAGGCTTGATCCCTAGTAGGGGGCATGCAGGAGGCAGCTGATCAATGATTCTCATTATTGATGTTTCTATCTCTTTCTCTTCCTCTCCCTCTTCCTTCCTCTCTGAAATCAATAAAAATGTATTTTCCAAAAAGAATTAATGAGAAATACTTTAAACTATGACAACTCAGTCATGACTAACACAAAACAATAGCTCACAATTGCAAAACAGAATACAGAAGGGTTGTTTTGTGTTTTGGTTTTTGTTTGTTTTTTGGTAAAAACAATAACCTTTCTTCACAGCCCTTTTCTTTTTTTTCTTTTTTTAAATAAATCAAGGGTATAACTAGTTTTTCTAAACTGTTCATATTTCTGAAGAATTTCACCTGCAGAGAAGCTTTTCCCATAACAATGTTTCTGCACCTGAATAATGGAACTGACCTCCTTTACAATAAAAGCATTATCTCAGGCCTCCCTCAGGCTAAGTAAAAAAAAAAAAAATTATTATAAGGCTATAAATTCCTTATGTTTTAAGCTCTTACATAGCTATAAAATCAGAACAAATTTATAACCGATAATACAAACAAATGCACAAGGCTAATAAAATCCAAATGAATCACATTAATTAACTTGACACTTATTACTAAAATTACATTTCTCTACTGTGGTCTGGTTCCTTCACGTTTGGCCTCCCCGTTTTTTTGTCAATTATATGATGACTCAATTCTCCAACCACTGCTTCCTATTCATGCAGCTCTCACTGTCACAAACACTGCCCCACATTGTCAACTGGCCTTGCTGCGCCTGCATCTGTAATTAACTCACCTCCATCCTTTGTGCCTCTATTAAAGAAAACCCCTGGGTGCAAGGGCACTAATAACACACACGCCTATGTGGGCCCTGGGACAGCTCATCAGCATTTAGTTGCAAGGTGGTCGCCCACAGAGTGTAGAACATGCTTACCTTTTTTGAAATTATAATCAAAATGAATTTCACTAGAATTGCAAGCTCCATGAGATCGGGGACTTGGGGCTTCTTTGTGGACTGTGGTGTTCCCAGCACTTACCAAAGTACATAGTAAGCACTCATGATATACACTGAGTAACCAGATTATTATGATCTCTGAACTCATAATAATCTGGCCACTCAATGTATATCCTATACAATATAAGGCTAATATGCAAATTTTCCCCTCGACTAGGAGTTCGACCAGCACAAGGTTGGCCAACCGCCCATGTCCCCTCCCCCAGGTCAGTAATTTGTTGAATTTATAGCACCAACAAATTACTCAAAAGGAAAGGTAGGGAAGGTGGATCAGAGAGAGTACTACAACCAATATTCACAGCTAACGTCAAGATATTCAAAGGGCTAAAAGGAAAATTCAGAGGTGAGGACTAATGACAGGTTGAGAAGGGAAGGTGGACGAGTACTTGGGCGAGTCTTATTTAAGGCACTGGTTTCCGTAGCGATAGTATTTCCAACATGCTACTTCATCATACGCAGGAAAAGAAGGCACAGAGGAACATGTAAATGACATTATCCTCAAGAGGCCCGTTAGGTCTTTTCCTTCTCGGAAGCAGTAACGCAGACCCAGAGGATAATTACATGCAGTTACCCAGAGCAAACTGAATGAAAGAGCACCCACACTGGGTTTGGGTCATATTCCCATTACATACACTTTCCCACCTCTGCGCCCCAATTATCTATTGTTTCCATCTTCTTTTGTTCCTCCTCCATAGATGTGGCTTTTCTGTACCGTGTGCCTCTTTGTTCATTTTAATATTTTCTCAATATAATCTAATAACTAATATTCACTTAGCTCTTTTTGTGTGCGAATAGGTGACACCCACTCTGGTTTGCAATCTGCTTTTTTGTTTTTTTGTGTGTTTTTTTTTGTTATTACTCCTCACCTGAGGATATATTTTCCATTGATTTTTAGACAGTGAAAAGGAGGGAGAGAGGGAGAGGAGGAGGGGGAGAGAGAGAGAGAGAGAGTGAAAGAGAGAGAGAGAGAGAGAGAGAGAGAGAGAGAGAGAGAGAGAGAGAGAGATACTGACGCGAGAAAGACACATCAATTGGTTGCCTTCTGCACATGTTCCAACTGGGGTCAAGTAATGAACTTGAAACCCAGATACATGCCCTTGACTGAAAATCAAACCAGAAACCCTCCACCAGTGAACCACACCAATGAGGGTGAAATCTGCTTTTAATCAAAGCATTAGTTTAACCTATAAACATGTACTATATGTGTGATAGACTAAGCCGGGCACTATAATGAATATAAAAACAAATCAGCTGACAATTCTATTTCTTCAGTCAACAATATCTTTTTGTTGGTATGGTGTTTTTTGGGTTTTTTTTAATGTTTATGCTTATTTCTTGCTGGGCACTGTCCTGAGGAGTGGGAAAAAAATGATGTTGAATGAAGTAACAAAAAGTAACAATAATTCATGCCTCATAGGTTCTTATTCTAGCAACAGATATATCCTGACTGTAGAGAGCCTAAAGCTGAGGGAGAGGAGGAGACATACCACCAATAGGCCATACTGGAGAAACCGGCTGAGAACTATATTTACACTGGATAACCAAGAAAGGGATCTAATCTAGCGAGTATATCCCTCCTAGATTCAAATATTTAGTATCAACATATACATGTTGGTTATACCCCAGCCCCACTTTAAAAGTCAGCAATATGGTTTAATAATCAACTCAACCCAGATTATGATACATATTTGCTGTAGGCTTAGGGAATTGTTGAGACTATGAGAGCATAATGGAGAAGAAATGGGATTATGCCTCTACTCTCTCCAAAACTCTACCCACTCCTATTACTCAGCCACTCAACTGTCAACACCAAATATTTGAGCCTTACAGTCTTTTTATCTTGACTTTGGTATAATATATAATATAAAACTTACCATTTCAACCACTTCGGGGTATGTGATTCAGTGATATTAAGTACATTTACACTATTGTGCAACTATCCTTCCTTTTGAATCCTGCTTTCTTGCCAATTAGAAGATTGTATCTGGGTGCATACTGACATACTTAAAACAGGCAATACTAGGGCTCTAACCTCCTGATGTTTTACTCTCAAGCTTAATAGAGGCACACACCCATTTACCTATGTAGACCAGCACAGAAGCAGCAAGTTCATTTTCTTAAATGCTATCCATTGCTTGGTAGTGTCTACAGGAAGCCTGGGAGGCAGAAATGGCAGCGTGTGTGCTGCATATTGATCATCCCCGGACTGGCCATTTTAGTTCTCTGACCAGCACACAGTCCCATCCCTGAGCTTGGTGCAGCATCCCCAGCCCTTCTCTTCCACGGCGGCCGGCAGAAGCAGCTGGCCTGGAACCAGCTTCTTCTCCAGGAACCACCAAGCTTCTCTTGATTCAGTTTAATTCTCTCAAGATACAGTATAATATCGCTGTGTGTGAGAGGCAGAGTTCCAGATGCTGTAATGATGAATGGTAAGTGGGATATGTTCCAAACCTCTAGAAGCTTATAATGTAGGAGGAGGTTAAGGCAGGGACTTGAATAACTATTATGAGAGGAAGGATATGAACCATTCCATGGAAACAGACAAACAAAAATGGAGGTAGGAAGGAGGTCAAGATCACCAGTTAATCCAATAAAAAAAAAAATGGGCAACGGACCTAAATAGAATCTTTTAGGAAGAAGACAGAAGGAAGGCCAAGAGGCACATGAAAACATGCTCAAAGTCACTAATCATCTGAGAGATGCAAATCAAAATGGCAATGAGATATCACCTCACACCTGTCAGAATGGCTATCATCAACAAATCAACAAACGACAAGTGCTGGCGAGGATGCGGAGAAAAAGGAACCCTAGTGCACTGCTGGTGGGAATGCAGGCTGGTGCAGCCACTGTGGAGAACAGTATGGAGTTTCCTCAAAAAACTAAAAATAGAGCTTCCATTTGATCCAGTAATCCCACTCCTAGGAATATATCCCAAGAAACTAGAAACACCAATCAGAAAGGATATATGCTCCCTATGTTCATAGCAGCACAATTCACCATAGCTAAGATTTGGAAACAGCCTAAGTGCCCATCAGCAGATGGGTGGATTAGAAAACTATGGTACATCTACACAATGGAATACTACGCTGCTATAAAAAAGAAGGAATTCTTACCATTTGCAGCAGCATGGATGGACCTGGAGAGCATTATGTTAAGTGAAATAAGCCAGGCAATGAAAGAAAAATATCACATGATCTCACTCATTTATGACAAATAAAGAACATTATAACCTGATGAATAAAAAGATAGATACAGAGGCAGTAAAGCACCAAACAGACTGTCAAATTACAGTGGGAAGGCTGGGGAGTGTTGGGGAAGGAGGGAAATACCCTGATTCCCTGAAAATAAGACAGTGTCTTATATTAATTTTTTTCTCCCAAAGTTGCGCTAGGTCTTATTTTCAAGGGATGTCTTATCTTTCCATGCACCAGGTCTTATTTTCGGAGGATGTCTTATTTTCGGGGAAACACGGTAGATCAACCAAAGGACTTGGATGCATGCATATAAACACACCAATGGACACAAGACACTGGGGGTGGGGTGGGATGAGGGCATGCGACAGGGAGTAGGGGAGCTGGGGGAAGGTCAATTGGGGGGGAAAAGAAGATATATGTACTAATATATATAAGATTTTAAACAATAAAATTAAAAAAAAAAAAAGATCACCAGTTATATTTGACTGAGGCTGATCTGGGGCAGGTAGAACCAGGCAGGCTGAGAGACAGAATAGACTCAGGTGGAAGGAGACATGTGACCCATGGCTCCGGGCAGAAAAAGGCCTACGCTGAGGGCAGATCCACTGACACAAAGAGAGGCGAAGGCTCAAGATTTGTCATCAGACGTTTCTAGCAAATATTTTCAACCTTTGTTTATAAGGATAGACGAAATTATGTACAAACACGTTGGTACCAGGGAGATCTGGATTCAAATCCTAATTAGCTGGGGGACCTTAGGTGAGGCCTCAAGCTTCTTGGATTGTCGTATCTACAAAATGAGGATAATAGTGTTTCTCATGATGGGCTTGGGACTGAGATGCTGCTGGTAGAGCAGCTGGCAAAGCATTCAGCACGTGGCTGGTAGTGGATGCATTTGGCTCCCTTGTACCTCAGGGTCCTGGGTAGCGTACTGGACTTCAAAACTGTGTGGGTCGCCATTTACAGAAACAAACACAGTATTTGTTGCTTTGAGGCAATTCAAAAGAAATTGAAGTCTTGAAGGTCCCCACTCTAGGGGTAAAGAAAAGGAAAAGCATATCTTAAAGAGCCAGAAGAAAAGAAATGACATTCATGAAGGTACCCATGTATCACTTCAGAAGCAAACCCTCCGAGTTGCGTGTGGAGGCTGAGAGGGCCAGCCAAGGACCTGGAGAGCGCTCTACAAGTGAGGGAAGGAAACCGGAGGCTCATAAACATGGCAGACACATTTGCTACGTCAGCCCTACGGCTTACTAGCTGGGTGACCTTACACAAATTGCTTAACCTCTCTGAATCCCTACTCCCTCAACCGTGAAGGGCAGATGAATATCTCTCTTACCTATCTCACTTGGGTGTCATGAGGCTCAAACAAAATAATGAACATGGGCAAGCCCTGTCGACCGTCAGGAGCCATACAAAGGCACGGCGTCTTTCCTGCCATCATCTCGGAGAGCACAATGCAATCTCTCAGCTATTAGAGCCCAGGCCTCCTCCCATCTCCCCTGTGCTCAAATGAGGACAAACAGAAAAGCCAAGAGGAAATTTTACCTGCTTACGAAATAGAAACTGGCTTTAGGGAGAAAGTTTGAGCCTGACACACACTGCTCTCTTAAGTTCTGGGCTTTTATGGATGTGTTCTGACCTAATTACTCACACTGACAGAGGTACTCAGACTGCCCTGCAGTGTGACACACACACACACACACACACACTCACACACACCACACTGTTCTGCTTAATGACACAAATAGCAATGTTTCTGTTCCTTGTTTGCACAGCCCACAGAATTCCGTGGCAAAAATAAAAAATTCTTATTTTGGATTTCTGTGTCAAAAGTGACATGAAATCTCTAGAACATTAGGAAAAAAATAAAAAAGACCCAAACACTCAAAAACAAGCAATTAAATACTGAGCTGAAAACAGTCTTCCTTTGACTTCTTGGTCTCAAAGCCCTGTCTGTCTTCTGCAAAACCAGCTCCTCATAACTAGCATGGCCTCCTCCTCTATCTCCCCAAATTAGATCTGGCCATTAGCACTGGTGGCTTGCAACTTCCCCTGAGGATGGTCTCCTGGGTTTAAAAAAAAATGATCCTGTAAGCCAGGGCAAAGCCTGGCATAAATTCTAGTTCCCTTTCCCCCTGTACATGGGTATTAGCAGACCTCAGGAAGAAAGTGAGAGGCTGTAAGGTACATGCAATGTGGAGAAGATGGGTGAGATTGAGAGTCTGTCCCTAGAGACTGTAAGCGAGACCACGCACCACCTCTTCCTTCCAGGGCTGGCCAGGAGACAAGCCAGGGTCAGAGAGTGGCTGAGGGGCCCTGTGCGGTCCTTTATCCCCACTCCGTCTTCACGGGGCAATGCCCAGGGGAGGGGTGAAACTGTGCAGGCTCAGGCAGCCCGGCCACACCAAGGAGCTGCACAGGCAAACAGCAGTGAGGTTCCGGAAAGGAAGAGGCAGGCTGAAGGAGCAGGAGGGCACAGGTGGCAGAATGAGGTTGGATTGCTGGGGTGTAACGGGTATGTGAACCCTGCCTGGTACTAACTGTGAGATGTATCTATAACCCCTCATGCTGCTCTGTGAGATGGGGGTGGGTAGGATGTTTGGTAATGATCAGTGTTTGGCACAGAATAAGCATTCACCAAATGGTAGTTATCATCATGACCAGCAAGGAGGGCTTAATTACAGATAAGGAAAGCTTCGTGTAGATTTCCACAAATTAGTTCAATTAAACACAGCACATTAACACTGCTTCACATCACATGACCTTGTCTGGTCTTTAACACCACTAAAATTTCTTTCTGAAAGGTTCCAATGAGGTCCTAGTGGCCCAGTCTACTGTTTCTCTCTAGGTTTCCATTTATTTGACACTACATCACTTGGCCCTGTTTATCCTTAATTTGAGAAAATCTGTTCTCTTGGTTCTCTGAACCCACAGCCTCCTGTTTCTCCTGTTACCGCTGACTGCTCCTCTGCCCTTAGCTGTCTCCCTGGCCTCCTGCTCCTTGCCGGTAGCATCCGTGCCTATTCTGGTATTTCCCCACTTGGTTTTTTTGAACCATGTCTCCTCTTTTGAGCATAAGACCCAAATTTGCCTAATGTTCATGACATTCCTCAAACTCAATTTGCCAAACAGAACTTTCAAAGGAAACCAGTGACCCCTTTGCTGCCCTATCTAGAGTAATGCCCGACCAACCAGCCTAGACATCCTGAGTAAAAGCAGATAAGCAGTGATGAACACGCATCCAAGGGGAGGCTGTGTAGCACAGTGGCCCAGTGTATTGAGTCAGACTGTTCAGGTTCAATTCCTGGCCCCACTGCTTATTAGCTGAAGGACCATGGGAAGTTATTCTTCCTGCATCTCAGTTTCCACATCTGCACAAAGGTATAAAAATAGTCCCACAGTAGAGAGTGATTGTGAGGATCAAATGAGTTTACATATCTCAAGTATTTGGAAGCATACCTGGCACACAAATGAGTATTGGCCATCATTACAACTATTCTTCATGAATATAATAAGGAAATTTTAGTGAGTTAGGCTCAGCAGGCTTTGCAGGCAAATGTTTTATGATCTTTAATCTGCTTTCTACTAATGAATAAACCATGGTGTTTGGCAGAAACAAAGCAATAGGAACACCAATGTTGGCTATGATTAGCACTAAACCATATTCTTCTGTCCCAAATGGCAACCTCACAAATAAGATAAATGCTTCCTCCTACTCTATCAGAGCCAGAGGGTCCTTAAATATCACCTGGTACAGTCACTGCTCATCCTGAGGAGCAGGGAGCCACCTGGGGAGCTTTTCAGAAAACACACATTCCCATGGCCCAGATGCTGAGACTCTGTTCCATTAGTCTGGGACTGTCTCAGACATCAGGGATGTCATCCACTTGGGGATCCACTACATCAGTCAGTATCCTTCCTGTCAAGGATGAAACGAAGACCCAGCTGAATTAGCCCATTACTCCTACCTCCCAGAGTAAGAGGCATTGCAAGGCTTACATGTGTCTCAGCCAAATCACCTCTAGAAAATGAAACAAGGAAATGAATCATACACTGAAGGCTTAATCTCTAAACACAGTTAAGCATGTCTGTGTCTAGTTCTTTACAAGGGGAGGTAGGTATGGCTAGGTTTTCACGAGTCTTCCATGTGCAGAGAGAAGTACAAGCAACGGTTGATTCGGTCATGTGAAGCCATTTAGTAACAGTAGCATCTATGGCCAGTGCAAATGAAATCAAACCCTGTTTTTATACCTTTTTTATACCATGCAGCCTTTCAGAATCCTCTTGAGACAGGTTCTTCTCTACATCCGGGAACAACCTATCCAGAACCCAGGAATTAAATGCCTGCCAAGCTAAAGACTTCTCCCTGTTAGCTTCACAAGGGATTCAAGACATTATTTCCTAACTGCTCATGACAACCCCTCTAATGTTTGGGAAGTAGCTCATGGTCAGCTGTGATTCTGGCAACCCCAGCACATGGCAACAGAATCGGAAACAATGACCTCAGGACTCAAGTGTCTACACCCTTGGCAAAGCCAGGGGTCTCTCTGAAGACTCCCCAAGGGGGTCCCCCTAGAAAGAGAATGCCAAGCTTTAACACTAAAGGGCCAATGTCTGACATGATCTTTGGCTCACATAGTCAAGCTGTACTTGAAGAGTTAGAAAACAAATTCAAGAGAGGCTCCCAGGCACCCCACCCAAAACCTACATTTTCAATTTGTAGTTGTTTTGAAATGTTCATCTTGTAGGTGCATGCTATACTCAGAGCTGTCCTGAGGCTGCAATGAAAGAGGTGACATAGAGGTGGTTCTATGGGTGCCAGGAGGGCCTCATTTTCCTTTATTCTCACCTGCTTCCTCTACTTCTTCAATAGATTTGGGTGTTTTTTGTTTTTCCTTCCTTCCTTCCTTCCTTCCTTCCTTCCTTCCTTCCTTCCTTCCTTCCTTCCTTCCTTCCTTCCTTTCTTTCTTTCTTCCTTTCTTTCTTTCCTATCCCCTTAAGACTTGGTATCTGTTGAAAGGCAGAAATCCTATGAAGGAGTGGTGCTTCTAACTCCTGCACATCTTCTCAGAGGGGGTTTGATCAAAGAAAATAGGAAGTTTGAAGTACTGAAGGGAAGACCAAGGTTTAGAGCAGGAAGTAGATGGGTCAAAGATAATTTTCCCAACCTCATATTTTGCCAAGGGCTGACCCTGGCTAGATTTGCTACTGTTCTTAACTTTATTGCATATGAAATTAAACTGGGGTGGGTGCTTTAAAAATGCAGATTCCTAGACTCCAAACTTAAAGAATAAGACTCAGATTTGGGTTTGGGCCCTGGTACCTGCATACTACAAGGCTCCCTGGCCATCCAGATACATGTGATTGGTGCCAACACTGGGGGGGGGTGGGTGGCACAGCCTGACCCCCTTCACAATATGAAAAGCAAAATGGTGGACAGTGTTGTTGTTGCTAGCTTTGTGACCTTGGGTTGGTCCCCTTAATGTTTCTGGTTCTCCCTTCATGTGTTATAATACTCTCCCATGTGGTATCCTGTGTATGACATGAAGTAGATGTGATTGTATTTTTAGAAATGTAAAGCAACAGAAATGTAATACATAAATCATCATAATCCATTTCTTTCATTCTCACTCATTTATAGTCCATATTTGGAACATGCTGGCAGAACTGCTTTTGAGGGATTCCAGATATGAAACAGAAAGCTCCTGGGGACCCAAATTAGGGTGCTGTGAAGTCTGAGCCAGTTTTCAGCAAAAATCAAATGGTCTCTAAATATAAGAAAGAGCAACATAGATTTACAAGACAATGAATTTTAAATAGCATCTGCTTTGCATAAGTATGAATGGGGAGGAACATCCCATGTTCTTACAGAGCAAATAATGCTCATTCTTACTGAACCGATCAATTTTCTCAGACGGGGTCAAGACACAGTCAATTTTGAAACAATTTTTATAGTTCCAATAATTTCTTTAATTCTCTTCTCTTATAAATTACTAAGGAAAATACCCACAGAACAGCATTTTCCTTTGAGAGCTGGAGGGTCCTTCTTCAGTCCTGCTGATGTTCTCACTAGAATGGAAAGTGGAACCCCACCCCCACCCCACAGAGCTCAGGGGAAGTGCCCAGCAGGTCAAAAGACTTGGTCTCACATTCTCACTTGAACTAGACCTGCCTCAGTGGAAGGATAAATGTGTTCTAAATTCTACAGAGTGACCCACTGACGTCAGATTTCCAAGAAGTTACATTAATCTTCCCAACAAAATTAAAAGGGTGTGACCAAAACTTGGTTCTTGAGCAAGGGTTTTAAAATGAAGCATAGTCACCCAGCCAGCATGGCTCAGTGGTTGAGTGTTGACCTATGAACAAGGAGGCCATGGTTTGATTCCCAGTCAGGGCACATGCCTAGGTTGTGGGCTCAGTCCCCAGTGGGGGGCCTGCAGGAAGCAACCAATCAATGACTCTCTCTCATCATTGATGTTTCAATCCTCTCTCCTTCTCCTTTCCTCTCTGAAATCAATAAAAACATATATTTTTAAAATGAAGCAAAATCTACACAGTTTAAGTTTTCATACATGTAGAGAAATATCGATGTGAAGTTGAGTTTAAATAGATATCAACAATAAATTTAATGCTTCAAATTCTTGGCTGTAAAACTGGGACATATTTTTCCAAATTCTCTTCCTATTTTTCAAAGGAAAAATAGGTCACGGCCAGCTCTTGTTACAGATAAGTAATTGCTAACAACCAAATCACAGCGCTTGTCTCCTAGCGGGTCTCTTGCCGTCATACAACCTTTATGAAGGTCACATTCCAGGGATCTCTAGGTTCTATCTGTGCTTAAAATGAATTCACATTCCTTTCTCTGCCTTATGGGGCTCAGTCCAGTCAGGACCCTCTGCTACCGGGCCATGCTGTACTATTGCCACAAAAGCCTTTCCCCAGCCTAAGCCCACCAGGCTGCCACAAAGGCATTTACCCAGCCTAAGCCCACCAGCTCTTCCTTCTCTCATGCTTTCTCCCCTCATCTTTCCCAGGACACTCCTTTATAACACTGGGATCATCTTTTAAAGTCTGTATTTTTCAGTGAGACTGCCCATGAACGTCCATTGTAATGTAGCTGTCTAATCACTCTTTTTCATAATACATTACTTAATTCTTTGCATAGTACTTTTCTCCAGCTGATATTTTTCTAGAACATTTCTATTTCTGCTTATTGTCTTCTTCCTCCAATGGATTGTAAACTTTATAAGAGCAGAGATCTTGTCTGTATTGACCACTATGATATCCCCAATACCTAGAACTGTTCCTGGCACAGAGTAGGCCCACAAATATTTCTTGGATAAGTAAATATGGCAAATGGTGAGGCTGCCTGACTTTAGGGCTCAGCATATTAACTGGACTTAGAGATGTGTCACTCATAGACCCAAATTAGTTTAAATTGCTGTCCTATGCTGGAACTAATTTAGTTAAAACATAATTCATCTGCTGATGGGCATTTAGGCTGTTTCCAAATTTTAGCTATTGAAAATTGTGCTTCTATGTAAAAAGGAGACATATGTATTACTATTTGTAATGCTTTAAACAATAAAATAAACTTTTAAAAAACATAATTCAGACTTTTTGTTGTTTTTTAAATTTAATATTAACCATAATTATTATTAGAGATGTGCTATGAAAGTCTGAAGCATATCCCAACAACTCTAAGAGATTTTGACTCAATGCACAACCATGACCTTGACTACACAAGAGTGCAACATATGTCACTAGGCTTGAATTTCATCACAGCCTAAATTACTCTCTGTAAATAAATTCAGCAGATTCATTCTTAAGAACATAATTGGGATAGTATAACCCAATCATATACCTAGATCATCTGAAAAGGTTTTACCCGAGTTATTTGGTAAGGGGATTAACTTGGATACTAAGGGATGGGGATTCAAACATTACCATGTAAGTGTGATTCTAGGTAAGAAGCAATTTGCTAAGTACAGGCTATGCTGAATTTTTGTTCAAGCCTTCCAATGGGGTTCCTATTTTTCTAGAACCAATTGGTAGATTCTAAATACAGTTCCCAAGCTTGTAAGGCCAGTGAAGGGCAGCAAGCATACTGGTGATATAGGTGGCTATGTGGGTGACAAACTGAGCTTCAGCCATAGTGTCTACCAAAAGGTGAAGAGCGGATGTCCTGGCCCAGATTTTGGCCATGGAGGCTTTTCGGTTGCATGGAAACTGTTCTTTGACCAATGTACCTTAGGATCTGTGAGTACTTTTAAAGGATGATGTAAAAGGCAACCGTGGGGATCCAGTAAGTAAAACTCAAGTCACTATTTCTACGATCTAATATGTTGGAGACACAGATGTCATTATAACACACAAGAGAGCAAGGAAGTGCTGTCCACTACACTGCATAAACAAGCACCTCCTCACATATGTGGACTGGGAAAGATGACACCTGCAGCCCTCTTTCTCTGTCACCTGATTTCTGAGAAGTACCTGGCACTTTGGGCCACTTACATGAATTTACTCTTTTTTAAAAATATATAGATATATTATTGATTTTTAGAGGAAGAGAGAGGGATAGAGAGTCAGAAACACGGATGAGAGAGAAACATCAACCAGCCGCCTCCTCCACACCCCCCACTGGAGATGTGCCCGCAACCAAGGCACATGCCCCCAACTGGAATCGAACCTGGGACTTTTCAGTCCGAAGGCTGATGCTCTATCCACTGAGCAAAACTGGTTTGGGCGAACTTACTCTTTAAGATGTGGCAAAACTCTATGAGAGAACAGAATAGAAACATAAGCTTTCAAAGCCTAAAAAAAACGAAAGAAAATAAAGAAATATTCTGATTTTCTGTTCATGTCCTAAGGCACACCAATATCCATAAAAGCCAATGACTTCTCGTCTCATATTTTGTTACCTGCTAATGTCAGCCATTAAGTCCCCAAAGTTTATAACCCTGAGGGCATTGTGGGAGAAAAACAGCACTTACGGGAAATGGAAAAATAAAAAACCTTGGATGAATTCAGAATTATTATTTTAAATAGTGCTTTTGCTTTATAGACTTCTCCCTCAGTAATTCTGCCTGTCAGTACTTAAAAGTGCCTGGAAGTCACTGTTCCAAACCCTCCATGCAGTGCTGCACACTGCTGACCTGGTCTTTATTCTGAATCCAGCTAATGCACTCCGTGGGTCTTTCTTAAAGCACTTCAAACGCCAAGTCATTAGTAAAAATGTAAACAGAAATAAGCTACATTATAATTACCAAAAATATGGGCACTTCCAATGTGAGAGAGAATTTTTTTAAATATCTCAAAATTACTCCTTTTTTTTAAAAACTGAAGGGCCTTTGTTGTTGTTGTTGTTGTTGTTATCAGATCACACTGTCCTTAGGTTCATTATAGTTCAATGCAGTCAGACTCACCCTGGGGTTTTTATTGTTCCTTTCTCTCTCAGTCATCAGATTTTGAAAAAACATTTCTTCTGCTAACTAGCTCTCTGGGGAATATGCCCTTCCTTAACTGGCCTGCATGGGAAGGGCAGACTTTCTAACTTTATAGCAAATACAGAGTCTTTGTGGGTGGGACATGCTCCCTGAGTTCACCTGGACCAGCTCCCAGCCTGATGAGAATTCCCTTGACAGTACATGTGCCACCAGGGTGTTAAGTCATTGTTATAACCCAGAGGACTTTCCTGGGTGAAGCAATGAAAAACCAAGTGAAGATCGTCTTAGTGCCTCGTGAAACATGGATGATAGAGGCACCAATGCTCTTCTGGAACCAAATGTTCCCTTTCTCAGGGGCAAATTCTGTTTTCTTTCCATTATCTTCAGGGACTCGCCCCTCACCCGAAGTAACTGAGAGAGATCCCACAACACAGAAGATGCTTGAGAAAGGAACACAAATTAGCCCCACAATTAGGAAAAATAAAGTCTAAATCCCTTCATTTTATGCCACCACTCACTTCAGCGAAAGACATGCCATGATGGCTAAAAAGCAAAAGGACCAACGTCAGAATGAGATACCTGAGCTCGGTGGACAGACCCTACCTACAGTGACCCCAGTGACCCTGCCTCCTCCTGTTCATGCTTTTGTGAAATTCCCTCCCTTTGAGGGCAGACATGACCTGTGACTTGCTCCTGACCAACAGAACATAGCAAGGTCACACCCATGACTTTATTATACAGTGAGAGATTGTCTTGGTTGGCTTAATAAAGCAAGCAGCTTCGATGAGAAATCCTCATGGCAAAGAGTTGTGGGGAGATGTCTAGTCTGCAACTAAGCTGGGCCCTCAGTCATACAGCACCAAGGAAATCAATTCTACCAAGACTTAACAGGGGCAGGGAAGCACATTCTTCCCCACTCAGTCCTCCAGATGAGAACACACCCTTGATTGCTGTCTTGAGAGACCATGAACAAAGGACCAAGCAAGGCTATTCCCAGACTCCTGACCCGTGGAAACCATGAGATAAGAAATGTATATTGTTTCCAGTTGCTAAGTGTATGGTAATCTGTTAGTCAGAAATAGAAAAGTAATTCACTGAGATAAGAAATGAGGGTCACAAGTCCTCTTCTGCCAATCCTGAAAAGGAATAAGGTTCATTCTAAGTCTGGCTACAGAGCTCTCTGCTAATGCACCTTCTCTGCAGACAATCACCAGAAGAAACACTGAGTGCCAGAGAGAGCTAGCCAAGGGTACGTCAACTACTCCAAAGCGTACCTGTTAGCTTCTTAGATGTCCTCGGTCTGCAATGCAAAGCTTATTAAGCAGAGAAGCTTCTTAAGCATACAATAAAATAAAATAAAAGAGTACAGAGACAAGTTCTAAAATCTTATTATACTATATAGGGAGCTTCTAAGGAGCTTTACTTAAAATTCCTGGAAGTGCAGAACTGGAGACGTAGTCCATTTTTCTACATCTGCCTGTAGCTCATGTTTTTGCAAATAAGTTTCCATTAGATCTCTACACCTGTGAGCTCACATCACCGCTCTAGAATAAAAGTGAATTAAAAGGAAAGAATGCCTAATGTGGCCCTCTTCTACTTTGTGTTTACAGGGCCATAAAACGTCACGTGTTAATCTCCACCTATGTTCATTTTAATTACATTTCTTAGACTTTTTGTAATTTCTTCATGGCTTTATAAGGCAAAGTTCATTCGTTTGTGGGTCGTTAGCAGTGACTCCACCTCAGACAAGTTAGTGTTGGCTTTTCTCTCTTCCCCCTTTTTTTTATAGGATGAAAATTTAAAAAACAAACCACATGAGGTTGCTTATATAAAATTATATACAAGGTAATTTTCAGAATATGGAGCATAAATGCTAAAAGTACATCTAAAGTCTGAATGGAAACCAATCATGTGTAGCTCTTTTCTTACTTATTTTATTTTAATTTTCAATTAAATTTATAGGGTGACATTGGTTATAAGATATTTTAGGTTTCAAGTGTACATTTCTATGAACATGATTTACATTGTGTGCCCATCACTCTTAGGTATATCCAATATATGTTCAGGCTTCCCTCAGGATTTCTCTCCTTCACTTATTTACTGTCAATGTCAAGTATTTGGGTTTATAACAAGGTTATCTGGCTAAATATTTGGAATATTTGGTAATTGGTTGAGCTTTGACTACCTATTATGATTAAACAGCTGATGTTAATGTTAGCCTGTACCCAATATTAGTCAACTGAAAGCACACATTAGTCATTACTGAGCACTGCAGCCTCTCCCCCTGTGTATTTACTTTATGTGGTTTGGCTGCTGAGTGAGAGGCGGCGTGGGGCAGGAGGAAAAAAAAAAGATAGGTAACAGAGCCGGAGAAGAGGAATTCAACACAGGAGAAAGGGAGCCAGGACACAGGACACAGAGAAAGAAGAAAATTCAGGAAAAGCAGGCTGACTGTACTGTTTGAGCGTGACATGTATTTCAGGAATCAGGACATCGCCACGAATGCCTTCCTGCAAAACCCACCGCCGAGCGGCATTAGCAACCTCGGAAGATGCTGTTGTTTCTTCCAAAGCACAACACAACTGGTGAGCTGCAGTTCTAGGAACTCAAGGAGCTGAATACCGACCCAGACTTCTGCACAGAGAACCAGCTTTCCAATGAGCTCAGGGATCTAGCTGTAGGGACAACACTCTCAAATGAATACACGGTAAAGCGAGTCAAGCCCTCGCCCGTGGCCGACTCTTCATTTATGTGTCTCAGGTTAAAAGTTGGTTTGTGTATGTGCTTGTGTGGGTATGTGTGCCTCTCTGTTTAGATCATTTTTTTTAAATCCCCGGTTTCAAGTCAGCAAAAGACTCTGACATGATTAAAACTCCCATTTACTTAGAAAAAATAATCTTAGAATCAGTCTAAGTCACGATATGAAAAATCTTTTACTGCAGATGCCTCGGTGCTCTTCAAGTTAATGGAAAAAAAAGATAAAACGTGTAAACTTTAATGAAGCCATAGAGCATAACAGAGATATTCTCTGTGTTAGGCATAGGATAGGCATTCTCAAGCAGGGGGGTCCATGCCCCATTCTCAGAGAATTTATAGAGGTTTTAATTTCTATGATAATCCAATCTTCTTTCCCATCACTTGCACTAAATTATTACGTATGAACGTAAAAACCTTCTACTTTGCACTGACAGTCTGTAATTAAAAGACATTTTTATAGCATTTTCATCTGTCTATCCTTAAATGAGGTTTGGAGCTCACTAAAATTGTGTGATTCTATGCAACCGTTTCTCTTTTAAAAGGGAGTTGTAATCCTGTGGTGCTGAATTTGAATGGGAAGGATCAGCATGAATTTATAATGTTTTTTGTCTTTTAAAAAAATATGTTCCCAACTCTGTCCATTAAGTTGGCCTAAAAAATTGAGTCACCCAGTAGTAATGAGTGTGGATTGTGATCTTTCCCATTTCTCATTAAAAGAAGCCAGGATTCTTAGGAGAAATAATGATTTCAGATCTGGAGCAGAAAATGTAAAAGATGAACCTGGAACATATTATTATACCAGAAGCAAAGGAACCATCAAAGGCCACTAGGATTATATGAAAAGAACTCAGGAGCCAACTTAAATGCATTCCTATCAGCCAAGCTGTAATGAATTAAAACACATCAAATGTATTTAAATTCATGGCACTAAAGTCAACAGGAACAATAAAAACTTCTCTTCACTGGTTATCCCTGACAGGTATTAACAAACCAACTCCTTAGTTTGAAAACTGATAAACAAGAAAAAGTATCAAGCAATTATCTTGCCTTGTCAGTATAGACAATCAAAGCTATCTGACAGTTGATGAGAAATTTCTCTTTATAGAGAACATCCACCTAATAAATGAGAGAATGGTAAAATTAAAATGCCAGCGTTTTACAATGCCCAATAGATTAATACATGTAGGAAAGCCATTCATGAAACAGCTTTGCAATAAATAATTTGAAACTGAGTTTAATGAAGCATCCAGTTCTGACTAGAGCATATTAAATGACACCACAAGAAACAGTTAATAAATTTCAGACTCTGGACATCCTACAGGAAAGTTCACCTGATTGTTTTTTCAACAAGAAAATAACAAAGAGAAAAGAGACAGAACAGAAAATATTAATGATAGCAAACTTTTTTCAGATTTGATGCCACTCTATTTTGTACAGTATATATTTGTACTACTTCTACAACCATTACATGTATACACACACATATACTATATGCATACATAAACAAAAATTTGCTTTAAAAATTTCTAGGAAATTATTATAACTGTAGACTATACTATTTTTTTTTAATATATTTTATTGATTTTTTACAGAGAGGAAGGGAGATAGATAGAGAGCTAGAAACATCGATGAGAGAGAAACATCGACCAGCTGCCTCTTGCACACCCTCCACCGAGGATGTGCCCACAACCAAGGTACATGCCCTTGACCGGAATTGAACCTGGACTTCCAATCCGCAGACCGATGCTCTACCACTGAGCCAAACTTGTTTTGGCGACTATACTATTTTTGATTGGGTAACCATAAAACTAAGTGTGAGCCCTCACACTTGGGAAATAAAGCAAATTTGGAAAACTTACAACAAATTTAAGTAATCCGTATCTGAGGTACAAACCCCTATGGATGCTTGCAAATTACATTAATAATGTGAGTTTTATATTTGAAAAATTGAAAATACTTAATGCATATAATATTATAAAGAGTCACTATTTATTGATTTCTCAACAAATGCCAGGTTCCATGCTGAACATTTTGTATATATTGTATTGCATAATAACCATGAGAAAATAATTATTATCCCTATTTCTCAGAAGAGAGGCAGTAACTTGCCCATGGCTATATAGCTAGTAAGTGGTAGCTTCAATATATGATTCCAAAAATTGTGTGATTTTTTTTAGCTAGCTACATCACCTTCTGCCCGAAGAAAAAGCTGGATCAACTTATGTTGGATTCTGGGTATACATGTAAATAGAATATACATATTCTATTTACCCAGAATTTGGTATAGAGTGTTTAGGTGATGAAAAAAAAAAAGTCATTTAGAAGCATTCTGGGAATCTCCTGGGGAAAATGAGATTTTATGTTATTCATATTAGGGCATAGATTTAAAATATATATATATATATATATATATATATATATATATATATATATATATATATATTTTTTTTACAGAGAGGAAAGGAGAGGGAGAGAGAGTTAGAAATATCAATGAGTGAGAAACATCCATCAACTGCCTCCTGTATACTCCCTACTGGGGATGTGCCCAAAATCAAGGTACATGCTCTAGACCGGAATCAAACTTGGGACCCTTGAGTTCGCAGGCCAATGCTCTATCCACTGAGCCAAACTGGTTAGAGCTAGGGCATAGATTTTAAGAGGTGATGAAACAGAGCATTAAAGCTTAACAGGAGAAAAATCAATTAAACCAAAAGGTTGTGTGTTGTTTGGTTTTTTAAAATGAATAGAATTCATTAACCTCTAGCTAACCTGATCAAAAAAGAGAAAGAGAAAACATAAATTACCACTGTCAGAAATTATGAGACAAATCCTGCAGACATTACAAAGGTAATAAGGAAATATTGTCAACAACTCTATGCCAATAAATTTGATAATGTAAATAAAATAGACAAATTACTTGGAAGACATACAATCTGCCCAAACTTACTCAAGAAGAAATAGATAACCTGAGCATCCCTCTGGCTATTAAAGAAATTGAAGTCATAGTTTAAAACTTACCTACAAAGAAAACTCTTGATCCAAGTGGCTTCACTGGTTAATTTTACTGAACATTTTAAGGCAGAGGCAATATTGATTTTATACAATCTCCTCCATAACATAGAAGAGTAGAACTCATATGAAGCTAGTATTATCCCGATATTTAACAAGACAACGATATTATACCAAAACAGGAAAACCTACAAAATCACAGACCAATATCCCTCATCAACAGATATAAAAATCCTAAACAAAATATTATCAACCCAAAACTAGCAATATAAAAGAAGGATAATGCATCATGACCAAATAGGGTTTATTCCAAGAATGCAAGGCTGTTTGAAAATTCACAAACCAATTGACATAATTTACCATACCAATGGACTAACAAATCAAAGCTATATAATCATTTTAATATATGTAGAAAAAGCTTTTCACAAAATTAAACTCCCATTCATAATAAAAAGAACTCTCAGCAAACTAGAAAGAGAAGGGGATTTGATAAAGGGCATTTCTGAAAAGCCTACATCTAACATTACAATTAGTGATGAAAGACACTTCTATCCCCACTTTTATTCAGTATTGATGGTCCTAGCCAATGCAACAACAACAACAAAAAGAAATTCTGTCTCAATCAGAGACTCAGCTCAGTTCCTCTTTAGCCATTTAATCATATTGCTGTCACTACAGAGGTCTGTCTCTAGAGGTCCAGACATCCGGTTCTTCTCTTTCCACCTAGGATATGTCTTAGATGGAACCTCAAGAGTTTCACCTTGTTTAAACTCACCATAGGACTTTTCAGTGACGTGTGGCTTGGCACTCCTGAATGATCATTCAGTGCATGGGAGCTAACAATAAGAGCCTTTGTACCAGACAATTTAATAATAATAAATACATACTATTGTTGCACTGCACTGGGGCTAAAGCCAGAAGAAACGAACTGTCAAGGGACAGACTGTTCATTGTAGGGATTAAAACATCCACACAGATAATTAATAAGGCAAATTATATGAAGGGACCTAGGAGGGGGAAAAAAATCTTCAAGGAAAGTAGAATAAAACAGATTCTGGATGTGTGATGGAGGATGTAGCATGAAAAAAAAAAAAAAAAAAAAAAAAAAGGCCTGAAGAATGGAGAGGAGAAATATTTAAACTGAATTACAATGTAAACATTATATGCAATATATATATATATATATATATATATATATATATATATATATATATATATATGGAGGTGTGGCTAAAACAGTAGTTAAAGGAAATTTTATATGTTTAAATACATTTATTAGGAAACAAAATTTAAAAATAAATGAACAAAGTATTCAAATTGAAAAGTTGAGGGAAAACCCACATCAAACTCCAATTAATAAAAAGAAGGAAATAATTAAGATACAAAAACAAAATAAAAAAGTAACAAAACCAAAAGATGATTCTTTAAAACGATTTGATAACACAGACATCTGCTAAGACTAACCAGGAAATTAAGACATTTTTAAAAATGAAAAAGGAGAAATTACTACAGAAACAACAGAGATTTAGAAATAAAAGTGTAGACAATGTTTTGACAGATGGAGATAGGGGAAGGCACACTGAATGAAGCCTAGTGGCAGGCTTGTTTGGGAGACAAGTAATGGGTCTGAGTATAGGATATTGGGGATGTCTGTTGAGAACTATGGAATAATGCTGAATGAGAGTCAGGGTCCTAATGTGGAAGTCTCTTGGAAATAAAATGTTTCTGTGTGTAGTAGGGAGCAGGGGTAAGTAATGAAATCTGTGCTTTAAGAAGACATCTGGTAGCAATAAGTAGAATGATAATGTCTGATTGTTTTGGGTGGAAGATGAGAAGACCTAAATAAAGCTCTAAAAATGGACCCCTAGAAAATAATATGGCAAAGAGTGTGGGGGGTGGAATCTATGTGGATTGGCAAGTGATTAGACGTGATGGGATGGAACTAGGTGTGGGGGTGGGGAAGGCATCAGATGCTGCCAAAGAATCAAGCTAGAAGTTACTAGGTTGTGTATTAGGAGACGCACGGTAATGGTCAAGACAACAGTTTCCGATGGAGATTGGATTGCCAAGGAAATATAAAGAAACTGGTTAAGGGATGGGATAACTATAGTTTCTATGTTCTTTATTGTTTCCAAAGCATTTTTCACTGTATTTGATCCTCGTTGAGCTGTGGGATGAACAGACGAGAAAGACTGTAACTTGCCCAAGCCACATGAGCCAACAGTATGGAAGTCAATTTCTCTAACATGATCCGGATGGGAAGTTGGTTAATTATTTGAAAACACCAGTTCAATCAAGGACTCACAGGAACATGACAGAAGCCAAACATTTCTCTTTCCATTGGCTATACCCTGCCTGAATTGCATTCTGTGTTGTTTGATGAGTTAGCTATTTTTTGAGCTCAGGTTAGAGAAAGCAAGATTGCCTCCCATAGCACCAGAGAAAACACTAGAGACCTGCTTGGCCAGTTCCTCTTGTATCTCAAGAAAAGGCATCTGACCTGGGCTCTGCCAACCACACAACCCTGCAGGCGCAGGCCCTCGTGATGCAAAAGGGGAAGAAGGAAGGCTCACTCTCTCCTCAGTGGTGGCAGGAGAGGTGGAAGCGGAATACCTGGCCCAGAGAGAGCTTCAGTGATGACAGGGCCCGCAGTTACATTAAAGGTAAGATCCTGGTCCAAACAGGGAACGCTGGTGCACTGTTGGTGGGAATGCAGGTTGGTGCAGCCACTAACAGCAAGGAGGGTCCTCAAAAAATTAAACATGGAACTGCCTATGTCCCAGCAATTCCACTTTGGGAATATATCCAAAGAAACCCCGCCCCCCCAAACAGTAATTTTAAAGAATATGTACACCCCTGTGTTCACTGCAGCCTTATTTACAATAGCCAAGAAATGGAAGCAACCCAAGTGCCCATCCCCCCAAAAAACAACAAAGAGACAAGTAGATAAAAAAGCTGTGGTGCATATATACAACAGAATATTACTCAGCCCTAAAAAAGAATGAAATCTGACCATTTGAAACAGCATAGATGAACCCAGAGGAAATTATGTTTAGTAAAATAAGTCAGTCAGAGAAAGACAAATATCATATGATTTAACCTATATGTGGAATCTAAAGAACAAAATAAATGAACAAACAATTGATGGTTGCCAGAAGGGTGGGGGTTTGGAGAACTGGGTGAAAAAGATGAAGGGATTAAGAAGTACAAATTAGTAATCACAAAATAGTCATGGGGATTTAAAGAACAGCATAGGGAATATAGTCAAAATATCGTAACTGTAGAATGTGCCATGCGGGTATTGGAAAATCAGGGGGGAACACTTTGTAAAGTAGATGGTTGTCTAAACATTATACTGTATACCTGAAACTAATACAAAATAATATTAAATCTAAACTACAATTAAAAAATAAAATTGGGGGAGAGAGAAGATCTGGCACAGCCAGCATGGCTCAGTGTTTGAATATCAACCTATGAACCAGGAGGTCACGGTTTGATTCCTAGTCAGAGTACATGCCCAGATTGTGGGCTCGATCACCAGTGTGAGGTGTGCAGGAGGCAGCCAATCAGTGATTCTTTCTCATCATTAATGTTTATCTCTCTCTCCCTTTCCCTTCCTCCCTGAAATCAATAAAAATAAAATAAAAAGATTCTGGCCCAGAAGTCACGTGTCATTGGAGCTGAGGAGAGGTGGCATTTTCTGGCCAGACCAGCTCTGAGGCTTGGTGTTGGATACCATTCCAGGAAGCTCAACCTTCATCCCAGCTTCCCAGTTCTCCCAACAATTCCAGGAGCTACCCGGTCACATTGCTGCTTGGTCACTCAGAGTTGCTTTCTGTTGCTTTAATCTAAGAATCCTGACAGTTGCACATTGATACTGTAAATATTTTATTTTACTTTACTACCCATTTGCCACTCTTACAACCAATTGAAAGCAAGTCCTCTAACTTATCGGCAAGCTGAAAACAGAACAAGTTTTATTTGATGTGCTTCTAGGCATCATTTTCTAGATTTATTAAAACTTGTTTATGATATTGTTAAGTGAAAAGAGGCAGGCTATAAAATAGTACAGATGCTGTGTTTTTGTTACACGCACAAGAAAAGATTATACCAAAATACTAACCGCCATTATCTTGGGCTCGTGGACTGGGTGCTATTGATTTCCTTCATTTTTCTTAGATACGGTTTGTAAGTTCTTCCCCAGGCACATGTAATTCTTGCACAATAAAAAGTTATTTAAAACACACATATACGTGTCTGGTTACTTTCTGCAGGAATGCTGGTCTTTACCTTCCACCTCCATTGGAATGTCCTAGGAACAACTCCCTTCCTTTGGTCTGATATTCCCACAAGGATTCCTGGATTCGGGATTTGCAGTTCACTCTCCTGGCCTCTCTCCCCACCTCACTCCTCAACAATGACTGGGAGGGAGGGTGTCCAGTGTGGGAGAGAGTTGGGAGGAAGTCCTGAGCATGCCCAGCTCCCACCACTCCTCCCTCCCTCCTCTGTTTGCCCACAAGGGATGCATCTTGGTCTGCTCTCTGCCCACAGGTGAGCTTACCGGGCTCCCTGCCCCTCCTGTGGCAGGGCTGGGAGTGAGGGAGGCAGATTCCAGACAGTCCTTGGCAGCCGCACACCTAAGGCACAGTTTCCAATGAGCTTCATCAGTAACAGAGTTCCGTTTGTCTCCTGCCTTTTGCTTCTGTGTCCGGTTCCCAAGTTGGGAGGGGAACACAGGGCTGTGATTTAGTGGCTGCAGCTACAGCCAGGCACCCAGGGACCTTTGATGAACTTCTCCAGGCTTCTCAGTGCTTTCCAGGCCCCAATCCTGGGACACAGGGAGGTGGCCAGCTCCTCTGAATCACCTGTAACCGGGGGAACACACCCCACCCCTAATGCTGTGCCAATCCGGCCTGCAGCCCACCCCCAACCCCCATTGTGCTGCTTTGCCAGGAAATGCATCATTACTTAAATAATATTCAGAACCCCGGATAGGATTCAGTGGCTTAGTAACGGAGGATAAAACCCGTGTCATCAAATAAAATGTCTGAAGCTGAGTCCTGAGGTTTCATTAGCAGCAAGACATTTAATGGGATTACAGCTCTTTGTGCTCAGAAAGCTGGGTCTGTTGGAGACTTATCCACCGATCTTAACCGTTTCCTTCACAAAGTATGTGAAAGGAAGCAAGTCGTGGAATCTCAAGTCTGCAGTTCTTCTTCGGCTATTTTATTATTCCTTGCCTCCCTCAGATAAAATGTCTAAATTCCATAAGTCATTACTCTTAAAATCAAGTCATAGAAAAACACGCCCATCTTCCCTGAGTTTATCAGCACTTTGCAAAGTGCTGGATATGGCAAGTGCATTTTCATGGAAAGTCCCAGTGAAGTAGCCAGCCAACTTCCAAATATTACATGTAATCTCTATCTGACAGCTTTCAGGGTAAACAACAGCCAAAATCTATCCCTTCTCAGGTTTCCTGGCAATTTTTTCCTCAAATTTATGCTACGTTATCATTCAAGGTCGTGAAAGAAACAATTTCGGATACGCAGAAAAGCAAACCTCCATTAACCCTGCCTTAAGAGTTGCTTCCTTAATGCACCAGAACATACATTATCAAAATGTAAAGATCTGAATACACACAAATAAACAAAAATAGGTAGAGAAATGCTACTGGGTGTCTAAAAATCTTCAGGTAAAATGCTTCTGACAGCATTATTTTCTAGGAGATCAAACCAAAGGTGCTTAGATAACCAATGAGGCTCATTATCAGTCCTTTTTCATAGAATGGGCAGGCTGCTGAGTGCGGTTTTGGTGGCTGGCCTCTCAGGGGCTGGGACAAGCAGATGATAAGGCCTGAAGGTCAGGGCTGTGTGGCCAGTGGGTTTCGGCTGCTGCTGCCCAGGCTGGGCTGCCTTGCCGGCTGCCGTGTGGGCCTGAATCCTGCAGCGCACGCGTCTCTACGCACTGAGTCAGAGCTGGAAGTCACCTCAGAGGTCCTTGTTTGGGGTGTCTGGACAGGTGAGAGGCTAGTCACCTGCCAGGAAGTGAAGAGCTCGGGTGACAGTCCTCTGTGTGCTGGTTCCTCATGGTCTGGCCATTAGAACCCTGACCTCACCATTTCTCACCAAGAGCAACGCTAAAGGGAGGTGAGAACAAGGACAGGAGCAAAGCTAAACCAGGGCCTGGGTCAGGACATAGAAATGGCTTTCCCTTCACAATGAAGTTACAAGAAGCCTGTACATAGTCGGCCCTGATACATTGAAAGCTCAGGAGCTGGAAGTAACTCTTCCATTTCATCAGCCGTTGATACTGTCACCTTTACTAATTAGCCAAGTTTACATGCAGACATATTTATAAACATTTCTCCACAGACTATGCATCCGTTGTAAAGACAAAGACTGATCAAATAGTACTTCGGAATTTGTAAGCCATATCTGCTGAGGCATTGTTCTTTCGACAGATTTGTCCATTTAACGGTGGTAAAAATTATTTTTAATGCCATAGAGAAGTTTTCCTTTTAGGAGCACCGAGCCATATGGTTTTTGGACCCCAGCAGAGGAGCTCCAGAGGCAGTTCAGAGAGGTCTGGAGCTTTGGGAAAGCTTCTCAACTGGCCTAACTCCAGGATCTCTGTTCTACACTGAGGGGCCAGATTATTATGATCTCTGAATGAGTAATAATCTGTCCACTCAGTATATATAGATATAGATATAGATTATATAGATATAGCTATAGATGATATAGCTATAGCTATAGCTATAGCGATAGATATATAGATATAGATATAGATATAGATATAGATATAGATATAGATATAGATAGATATATTAGAGGCCCTGTGCATGAATTTGTGGGTGGGGTCCGGCCAGCCTGGCCAGGGGGAGAGGACATGGGTGGTTGACTGGCCAGCCTGCTGGTCGAACTCCTGGTCGAGAAGACAATTTGTATATTAGCCTTTTATTATATAGGATATACACTGAGTGGCCAGATTATTATGTATTTAGAGATCATAATAATCTGGCCAACCAGTGTATTCCTCACCCATGCTGCCTTTCCGAAGTTCTTGATGGACCAACACTCAAGGCGTCCCTGTGGGTTAGTGAGTCTGGGTTCTGAAGCCGTGGTGCTTGGTTAGCATCACCTCCAGTCCACACCTCCCCTTAGAGTTCTGAATGCCTATGTCCAAGTGCCCACCTCACACACAGGTCTCACAGGCACACTGAAGTCAGTGATTCCACCGCTCACTGCCCACCCCTCTGCCCCAGTCACCTCCGACCAAGTCATCTTCCATTTCCATCCCTTATTTCAGTGACTGGAAACCCCATCCCTCCAGCAGCACAAAATGAACCCTGAGAGTCAGCTATGATGCCTGTTGTTTCTGCACCTCTCACCCCCAACCCACCCCCAACCACTGATGGCTTTACCTGCGAAACAGGTTCCCAGCCCATCCACTTCTCCCAGGTCTCCTGCCAGCGGTATTCCAACTCACCACCTCCCTCTGGGAGCTCTGCAGCGGCCTGGAGGGCGAACCACCTTCCAATTTGCAAAATGATTACAAATGTGCTTTCCCTCTGCTCCCTCTCCAATCCGCTGCCATAGAAAACCACAAATCTGATCATGTCTTTCCTCTATTGGGAACACTAAATGGCTTCCTATTGTCCTCAGAATAAAGAGTAGCCTGGAGCTCCTGTCCGGCCTGGCTCTGGCTCCGTGGTCAACCAGCTGGCCCCCACGGCCCCCTCCAGACAAGTCCTCCCCTCAAGAGGGCTTTGGCCCACTCTCTCCCTTCTTCCCTGAGTGATTTCACCTCAATTACTCCCTCACACGGAGAAGCCCCTCCTGAGGGGCCCGAGGGAAGCAGGTTTCCCCTCACACGCATGCCCCCTCACTTCCTGCACAGCACATACCCGTTGAAATGACATTTGTGTGAGTCCCTGAAGAAAGAGCTATAAGGGCTCCACCCCCCATTCACCCTCAGGCCTGCACAGGATTGGCACACTGTCCATGCCTAGCACGTGTGTGGAGAAATAAACACAACCGAGGGTGAACCCTGAGAAAGGAGTTAGTGCTCAGATCACAATGGTGAAGGTGGGTCTCACTTAGGATCATTCTCTTATCATACAAGGGTCAGTGTTTCAGGGCCTCAGAAGACATGGAAGGACATACAGGACCCCCCAGTCCCCGACAGATCTCCCCAGTATGACCTTGGGGCTTAAAAAGGGAGAAACGAGGTATTCATTTTTTTTTAAATATATTTTATTGATTTTCCACAGAGAGGAAAGGAGAAGGACAGAGAGCTAGAAACGTCGATGAGAGAGAAACATTGACCAACTGCCTCCTGCACGCCCCCCCATCCCAGTTGGGGATATGCCTGCAACCAATGTACATGCCCTTGACTGGAATCGAACCTGGGACCTTTCAGTCTGCAGGCCGACGCTCTATCCACTGAGTCAAATCGGTTTCGGCATGAGGTATTCTTTTAATGTGATTTTTTTTTTTTTTTTAAAGACAGTGACAGCAGGTTAGCATCCTTTAGGCATCTGATTAGTGAAATCTGTTAAAGGATTTTAACTGCTACAGTTTCCATCTAAACCACATGTGTCAAACACAAAGCCCGCGGGCCAAATCCAGCCGGCCAGGCCTTGCAATGTGGCCCACACTGTGCTGTCATCACTGCACTCCGCTGTCAGTTTATGATATTGTCAGTTTATGACTGTTCAGTAAACCATTCGGCCCGCGATTTAGGCTGGATTTTAGATTTTGGCCCCTTCTCTGATTGAGTTCGACACCCCTAATCTAAACTGAGAAAATGTCTGGGAATTGAGAATCAGGCATGCACCTTCCCACAGTTCCCCACCATGAAAAATTAGAAAGATGAAAAACAGGGGCAAAAGGCATGTGATATAGTAGTTTGATGGGCACAGAGTTTGGACCCTGGCTATCTGCTGACTTTGTGATCTTAGTTAAGTCACTGGACCTCTCTGTGTGCCTCAGTGTCCTCATCTGTGAAATGAAGATGCTATTAGCATACATTGTAGTGTTGTTGTGAGGATTAAATGAATTAATGTATGTTAAGTGCTTTGAGCCATGTTTTATATTACTTATAATGAACAATATAAAATTATTTGTCATGCCCTGACCGGTTTAGCTCAGTGGATAGAGCGTCAGCCTGCGAACTGAAGGGTCCCAGGTTTGATTCCGGTCAAGGGTGTGTGCCTTGGTTGCGGGCACATCCCCAGTGGGAGGTGTGCAGGAGGCAGCTGATCAATGTTCCTCTCTCATTTATGTTTCTGACTCTATCCCTCTCCCTTCCTCTCTGTAAAAAAAATCAATAAAATATATTTTAAAAATATTTGTCATTTTATTGTTACTAGGTGTTTTTTAAAGTTGCTTTATAAAATTCTAGCTAATATATTAACTGATAAATTTTGGTTCAAATAAGACTAAATTAATGTTTAAAACGATGACTTTCAAAGTTAAAATATGCACTGGCTTGTTTTGTTGTACATCAAACTATTTTAATGAAAATATTCTGAATTCATAACCTTGTTGATTCGGATAAGACAAAATGCCTACTATTGGACGGTTGTTGGCTTCTTAACAGAGTGTGACAAAAACAGGCCTCAAACATGCATGAATAATCTGTTCCACACCCAGTGAATTCACAAGCATGTGCCTCATTTACTTTTGATATATAAAGTAACAAAATTACATTCCATTAACTGGCCTAGACAATAAAATTAATCAGAAAAAAATCAACAAAAAAATACCTCTGTGTGATACATGTTTACCCATATCCACCCTTGAGTTGTCAAGGGTATACATTAAGATGACATCAAACAGAAAGGTACTTACAAAACTGATTAAAATGTTTTCAACTAGACATAAACTATCTCATGACCAAGAAATTCCACTCCTAAGTATATACCCAAGAAGTATAAATGAAGACAGAAAGATACTACAAGAATGTTCATAGCAGCATTGTTTATATAGCCAAGAACTGAAAATGACTTCGATGTCCATCAACAGAAGATTGGATAAACAAATCATCATGTCTGTATACAATTGAATACTACACGGCATTGAGAAGATCTACTAATTCTACAATAACATGGATATATATCATACATTTAAATAAAAGAATTATTTAAATCACATACATATGCGATTCTCTTTATATTAAGTTCAAGAATCATCAAACCTGTCTCAGACAAGAAAAAGCTAAAGGAGTTCATCAAAAACAAACCAGTATTACAAGAAATGTTAAAAGAGTCTTTAAGAAGAAGAAAGATTTAAAAAACAAGAATAAAATGGTAATAACTACATACCTATCAATAATTACTTTAAGTGTAAATGGATTAAATGCACTAATCAGAAGACACAGGGTGGTTGGATGGATAAGAAAACAAGACCATACATATGTTGCCTAAAAAAGACCCACTTCAAATCAAAAGACACACACAGACTGAAAATAAAGGGATGAAGAGATATTTCATGCAAATGGAAATGAAAAAAAGCATATATATCCTATATAATAAAAGCCTAATATGCAAATCGACTGAATGGTGGAATGACCAGTCACTATGATGTGCACTGACCATCAACATAGGGGCTGCCCCCAGCCCATAGACCCTGGATGGGCCAAGGCAGATGCCAGGGGGTGGGGGCTAATTGCCCTGCCAGTAGCCCCACAGATCAACCCTGATCTCCAGCCAGGCCTAGGGACCCTACCCATGCACAAATTTCATGCATTGGGCCTCTAGTGTGTGTGTGTATATATATATATACACACATACATATATATGATGAAATATTACTCAACCATAAAAAAAAGTGAAATCTTGCCATTTGCAATAACATGGATGAACCTAAAAGGTATTATGTGAAGTGAAATAAGTTATATGAAGATAAATATCATATTATCTCACTTAAATGTGAAATCTAAAACTCAAAATAAATGAATAAACTAAACAGCAATGAACTCATAGATACAGAGAACATTTTGATGGTTTCCAGATGAGAGGGGTTTTGGAGGAACGGTGAAAATGGAGAAGGGATAAAGATATGCAAATTGCCAGTTATAAAAACAATAACAGAGATGTGAAGTACAACAGGAAATATAGTCAGTAATATTGTAATAACTATGTATGATGTTATATGGGTACTAGACTTATTAGAGTGATCACTTTATAAGTTATATAAATGTCTAATCACTATGTTGCACACCTGAAACCAATATAATATTGTATGTCAACTATAATTGAAAAAGAAAGAATATTATATAACAAAATTGATTGCCATTTGAGTACTTCATGTGTTGTTGAAAAGTGGACACACACCAAACCAAGTATATGGACTGAATAGTGTATTTTCCCCCGACCCTTCCACATACACACACCCCATTCATATGTTGAACCCTAATCCCTAATATGACTGTATTTGAAGACAGGGTCTTTAATGAAGTAATTCAGGTGAAGTGAGGTCATAAAGATGGAACTCAAATCCAATATGATTGATGTCTTTTTAAGAAGAGGAAGAGACAACAAGAACATGCACCCATGAGAAAAGACCATGTGAGGACAGAGCCATTAGGTGGCCATCTGCAAGCCAAGAGAGGCCTCGGGAGAAATCAAACCTGCCAACACCTTGATCCTGGCCTTCCAGCCTCCAGAACTGTGAAAATATAAATTTCTGTTGGATAAGCCACTCAGTCTGGGTGTATTTTGGACGGTAGACTTAGCAAACTAATACACCAAATAAAGAAGTCTTCAGCAACTTTCCAGGAGCTTGACACAGGTCCTCAGGAGTTCATTGGACCCAGGTATTGCTATCTTGTTGCGAAAAATATAAAAGCTAGTCAGTGCTACCAAGTCAAAGACAGGGGGGAATGTGTTTGCAGCAAAAGGCACTTCTATTGCCAATGGAATGGGGGCGGGGGTGTTTCCTGTGGTCATAATGTGGGTTCCACAGAGGCAGCCTGCTGGAGTGGAAATTTAAAACTAGATGTGTTTAACACCATTCTACACTCACCAACATGACTTGAGCTGAATGGATGATACCAGTACTGACATGGATGCAGAAGCACCACTACTTGGTAACCTGCTGTAGGGAGTGTAAATTGGTAAAACTACTTTGAAAAACTAAACTCTTCGGCAGTATTGCTAGCCTAACCATGCACCTGTCCTATGACTCAGCAATTCCATTCCTACGGAAATGAGTGCCTATGTGCACCAAAATAAATGTACGAGAATGTTCACAGTGAAACAACCTAAACGTCTTTCAACAGAAAGGTGGATAAATAAATGCAGGATAGTCACGCCATGAATTCCTCAATAGCAATACAAAGGAATGAACGACTGATAAATACAATATGGACAAATCTCTGGAAATAGTATTGAACAAACAAAATAGATCCAGAGACATGGGAGCATGCAACAAGACTAATGATTCTCAGAGGAAAGAAGTAGGGGTAGGGGGCAGGAAGGATATAACCAAAGCACTTATATGTACTAGTATATATGCAAAACCCATGGACACAGATAATAGTGCAGTGAAGGCCTGTGGAGGAGGGGGGAATGGGGATGAGGCGGTCAAGGCGACATCTGTAATACTTTCGACAATAAAGATAACTTTTAAAAAATAATATTAAACAAAAAAAGTCTGACACGAAGGTTAAATGCTCTATGGATCCCATCTTCATAAAGCTAAACAACAGCAAAACTGCTGCAAGGTGACAGAGGTCGGGGTAGTGGTTACCTCTCAGGGTGCTTGCTGGTTAACAGTGACTGGGAAGGGACACTAGAGGCCCAATGCATGAAATTTGTGCTGGGGGGGGGGGGTGGGGTGGAGGACAGGCAGGGGCAGGAAATGTTCTATATCCATGTGCTAGCTCTCTGGTTTATCAGATATGTGAAAATCCAGTAACTGCACACTTGAGATTTCTGCTCTTCACTATGCTCAAGTGATATTATAATTTTGAAAAATCAAAAATTAGGTGGAAATGTGAAATTTTTATATTACTCTGGACTGCATTATGTGATTAATAGACTGGGTTGAACATTTCACCATTTAAGAGTACCTAAAAAATCTAAGAGACCTGCCCAAGAATTTTTTATTCTAATGGGGAAGACAAGATTGCTAGGTGTTAGGAAGACTGCACATGAGAAGAACTGGGGATGAGTGCTATTTGCTGAGCTATTTCCAGGGTTGAGCCTCATCCATCAATAAACCTGCTACACACTGAGGGCAGTTTCTTTATTTTGAGATTCCTAAAGGAGACAGTGTTTTGGAGTTTGCCAAAGTTTTTACTTAGGTTTCTGCTTACTAGTCAATTGTCCAGATTAATTCTTGTGTGATAACATGGGAACGCTTTTAACTAATATAACACTTCGGCTAGATAATACTTAGATCAGCTAATTCTCAACTATTAGCCTATTTCCATGAAGTTGCAAGAATATAATTATTTAAGCGTGTGTGTGTGTGTGTGTGTGTGTGTGTGAATTCCTTCAAAGATTCTACGTTAGCTTTTCTTTTGCATGGTTAAAGGTGGTAAAATGACCACATGTATGTGTATCCTTTTACTCTCAAGACCCCACTTAAGTGCATAAAAAGGCATAGCTAGGGTATAAATCCACACAGAGATGATCCACCAACTACAGATTTCCACACATCTCTTTGGAACTGACTGGACTGAGAAACCCCAGGCACGCAGCTCTAACAAACGATGGGTGGAGAAGGCTCTGGAAACAGGAGATTCATTGTAACTGGAAAATTGGATCCCAGCCCTCTGCTCCATGCAACACACACATCCCCAGGAGCCAGCAGTCCTCCTGGGGTGGAGGCGGGGTAGGGGGAGAGAAGACTGGCATCTGGGGAGTCCCAGTGAAGCTGATGGATGGCTCTCTGCCTGTCCGCCCCAGAGAGAAGCCTCTGGGTAGCTGGTGGACAATGTCAGGGTCCTGCCCAGAGCCTCACTGAGCCAACAGCAGCACTAGCTTTGCCCTTTCATGGGAAGAGCCAGACACCTACAAATTTACCCCACCCTCCGCCGCCCCCCCCCCCCCACACACACACACACAATCCCTTTCACCCCCAGGCCCTCAGCCAATAACTGACAGGCAGGAAGCATGAAACACCGACCCCACTGACTCAGGTGGGGACAACCCTGAGGCCCACGTACAGCCCAGAGCTCCCACTCGGGACTTGGAGATCACACCAGGTTTGAGGGCTTCCCACACGCCCCGGCAGCAGCTTTTCACTAAAGCAGAGCCCTCCTCTCCAACCCTCTTCGCAGCGTCTGCTCGGTGCGCCCAACCAGACCTCTAGGAGCCGTGCCAACAGAGGCAGACCTCCGGGCGGCACCGGTGTCAGAGCCCGACACGCCAACGGACAGCCAACGGAGACCAGGCGTGTGCTGCAAAGCTCCAGCGTGGAAGAGAGCCATCCACCTGGCCACTGATGGGACAAGCCGGGCTTCACTGTAACCCCCCAGGGGCAAGACAGCAGGTGGGGGCGGGTAAGAAAGGGGAAGGTTACAACAGAAAGAAGCAAAGGTCAGACTCACCATGCAGCTAACATAGTGAACGGAACTTTCACCCTGCTTCTTCATAAGCTCAGCCTCTCAGCTTCCAGGGGAGTTTCTCATCCCACGTGAGAAACTGCAGACAGATGGTTCATTACCTCCCACCACCTTGCAGTTCTTGGTGAAGCCTGCCTCTCCCCACCCCCCATTCTTGACCCCCATCCTGCTCCCTCTGCCTCCGTCCCGTAAGGGCAATTTTGGAAACAGTCTTTCATCCCCAGCTAATGCGTTGTGTCTCACCTGGAGCCGCTCAGACATAATAAGGCACGAAATCCTGAGCCCCTCCGCCTCCACTCCTCCCCAGACAGGCCTCAAAGACCTCTCAGGACTTAAATGTAAAGCGCACTTCTAAACGGGCTTGGCAGTCCATCTTCCAGGCTAGACAGCATCTACCAGAGCGCTAACCATTTATGCCAAGTTGAAAGCACACTTTATAAATTTATTTTACACCAGCTGTGCATCTTGTTTTCCACGTTGCAGCAAATGAATATATGTTGGCAGACTAAAAAAGTCAAGCGCTTGTTCGAAAGCTGACTGAATTGCTCCCTTTCTTCACAATTTTAATAAGGATTATAAACTAACAATGATTTTTGGTTCCATTTTTTTTTAGCATATTCCTTTCCTCCCACCCCTTAGAAACACACACATGTGCATCCACATATATAATTTCCACATGATAGAGTGCAGAGAAACATATTTGTCTCAGAATGTTTAGAAAAATAACACACGTACACACACTGCTGTGATTCCACCATCCAACTGTGTCCACCTCGTTTTGAGAAGAGCATTTTCAATTTACGTATTTCCTGATAATTCTATTCCCAGCTTATATTTATTCAGAAGTAAAACAGGAGCTGTGATCGAGGCTTTGCTTTTCAGAGATGGAGGTGATTTCTTGACACGTGTTGGGGAAATATGTGCACCACAGGTAACGAGATGGTGCAGCCCTAGCTGGTTTGCTCAGTGGGTAGAGGGTCAACCCTCTGATTGAAGGGTCCTGGGTTCACTTCCGGTCAAGGGCACATACCTCAGTTGTAGGCTCGATCCCCAGCCTTGGTCGGGGCATATGCAGGAGGCAACCAATCAATGTGTCTCTCTCACACTGATGTGTTTTTCTCTCTCTCTTGCCCTCCCTATCTTACACTGTCTCTAAAAATGAGTGGAAAGATACTCTCCAGTGAGGATTAATAACAATATAAAAAGATGCGGTGCAAAGATGAAATTCAGTTTTCCAGGTCCTCTTTATTTTATAGCCAAATGCACAGAGTTCTGCCCCCAAGTTCAATCTTTGGGAAAGCACAGCAAATAGCGGGGTTGCTGGCAGCTGAAAAGCACTCAGCCTCAACATTCCTACAGCGACGGAAAGCCCCAGGGGCCAAGGCTAAATGTTTGCCCACTTCCGTTATTCTCTAATCACTTTTTTTAATGCTGAAATGTTGGTTTTGTTTTCCCCTTCTTCCTTCCATGCAATTCTTTTCCTTTTTTGGTTAATAGGTGGGTGGGGCTGAGGTTGGGTTGATGAGGTGATGGGGGACTTGAAAGCATAAATCTGAAAGCCCTTACATTTAATAACAAAAAGTTAACTCAAATAATCCCCTAAGGTTTACTGAAGAACAGGCAGAATTTATGTTAAAGATGGAGAAATAACAGAAATAACAGAAAGCAACAGATTTTATTATCTCCATTAATTTAATAAATATGTATTCCGTTATACTATATATACATACGTGTGCAGGTGGATTCTAGCTCTATGCTACTATCCTTTCCAGTGCTGAAGGAGATTTTTGAAAGGTATGTATGTGGGGTGTATATTTTGGAAGAGAGAGATGGAATAAAGGGGGCAGCACTGCTGTAGTCCAAAGTGAACTGCGGTTGCTTGCTAACCGGTGGTGCAGGGTGCTGTGAGCATTTACCCTGGAGTCCGCAAACTCAGGTCCGTGAGACAATCTGGCCCACCACCTGGTTTTATGCAGCTGGAAGTTTGGAGAGGCTTGCTTTTACTTTTATAGATAGATGGTTGGCGGGGGGAGAGCAAGAGAGGAATCAAAATTTGTGACACAAGAAAGTCCTATGAAATTCAAATGTCAGTGGACACATAGGTGTCCATAAATAAAGTTTTATTGAAACGCAGCCACCTTCACTGGCTTACGTAATGTCTGTGGCTATTTCTGTGCCCCAAGGGCAGAGCTCAGAGTTGTGATACAGACCAAGTTTGCTGACCCCTGGTGAGAGGAGGGAGACGTCGCCTCTGCCCAAGCTCACGGTGAAGAAGTGACACGTCTATCTCACTTCTCTGTAACCCTTTATAGCGCGTTCGGCCCTCCCAGCAGCTCTCTGTGGGAAGAGAGAGAGAAAGAGCAGGTTTCATCATCCCCCCTTTTATAGCTGGGGAAACTGAGGCTCCGCCAAATCCAGATGCTTGCTCAAGGATGGCAGCTAAGCAATGGCAGCCCCCAATTACAGCTGTCCTGAGCCTGCACCTGATGGGGTAGAGATTAGAAAGATGTCAGTGCAACAGTAACACACACACACACACACACACACGTGTCCCCCATGGGACAGGGGCACCACAAACAAGCTGGGCAGGTGGGGTAGGGGCCCAGGACAAAGTAAACCGAGGATTGGAACTGTGGGACCTGTTCCTATTTCTGGGCCTGAAGTAAGTCACACCTATGCTTCCTCTAGTCTCTGAGAGTATCTGTTCCTGATAGGAGTTTGAAGAGGAAGTAGGGGCGTTATGAGAAGCAAATGAGTTAACTGTGTATGGTACTTAGCAAAGTGCCCGGTGCTTTGTGGTTGTGATGTTAACTTGTTTTTCATTCACTGGATTGGGAACCTGCTGAGGTTTTAAAACAGGAACTGATATATATATGTATTTATCTTAGACAACCTGCAAGGCATAAAGGATGCACACATACCTGAACACAAGATTCGTTAGACTGTCATACTAATGCTATGAAGACATACCATCTGTGAAACAAATTCTAACTCCTTTAGCACAAAATTCCCCTACGTATTAGGCTCAGGAAAAAAAAGATACTTGTAGGCTCAAGTTATTTGGAATGAAAATTGTTAATTGGGTGTAAAAACTATTTTCACATTTGGGGAGAAATACATTAGGTTAAAATGGAGAATTAAGTAACTGAACGGAATGTCTAACACTCGCAGGGTTTGGGGGGTGGCGTCCTGGGAAAGAGGCAGGAAGGGAAAAGAACAGGAAAGAATTGTGAGGAAAGATTAGCCAGGCCAGTGAGTAATCAGTCCAGCCATGAGGTAAGGGCCTGCAAGTGGGCACAGTTTACACGGCCCCAGCAAAGCTGAAACCGAGGGTCTATACAACTAATTATATTTAGTTTTAAATTCTAGCTCCCATCTTACTGGTGCAGAAGCAGGCACTAATAAATAATGATTTGTCCAGGACTTGTGGGCCATTAACCAAATGGTGGACATCATCACCTCATCCACCTGGTGGTCCCTAACTCCTACACCTTGCTAACCACCTTGTCTAGGGAATTCTGTTGGTTTCTATGCTGGATTTAAAAGACGCATTCTTTTGAGTACCTCTGAGCCCCTAGTCTCAGGAGCTGTTTGCACTTGAATGGGAGGACCCAGACTTTAAAGGTAAAGACAGTACTGCTGAAGACTTCTCAGAATGCCCCTACCCTTCAGCTGCATAATGACAAGCCACTCCAGTCTGTTGATGACCTTCACCGGTCTCAGCAAAAGAACCCCCTGAAAAAAATACCTTTACTCTCTGGTTGGACAGAGGTGACAGTTCCCAAAAGAAAGCCTACATATCCTAGCCCTCTGGGATGGTTTTGGATTCGAATTATCTCCAGGACAAAGAAATTTGCTGACAGGCAGGCAGGAAGCCGTAGCTAGGGTGGCAATGCCACCCTCTGCCAACAGCTCAGGGGATTCCCAGGAAATGGCTGGCTTTTGTAAGATCGGGGTTCCTAACTTCGGCGTGGTTGCAAAGCCATGATGTGCGTATCAGAGAAGACCTCGGACGCAGTAAAAGCCGTATTAAAAGAAATCACTCCTAGTTTGGACTGTCCTCTTCTATTCAAAGTGACAATGGAAGTGCCTTTATTGCCATGGTGACACAGAAAGTTCAGGAATACAAAAGAAATTTCACGCCTCCTGGAGGCCACAATGTACTGGAAAATCAGAGAAGGTGCACCACACTTTATGCCTTTGCTAGACTTTGCCAAGAACTCGCATAAAATGGCATTGGCTGTTGCCCTGCTCAGGATTGGAGTAGCCCCCAGGAGCAGGACCCAACGGAGTCCTTATGAAATATCATATGGAATTCTCTTCCTGTCTTAGAGAAAAATCTTTGAAATGTTCATGACCCAAAGACGAAAGAATTAGACACTCTAAAGTAATCCTTGGGATTAACTTTAACTGCTGTTTAACAGGATGAAGTACCCACAGTTGTCCCATTACAACATTCCAACCCCAGAGATGGAGTAACTTTAAAATCCTGGAAAAACAAATGTCCTAATGACCAACTTAAACCCATGTGGGTGAGCCCTTATCACATGTTACTAACCCCTAATTCTTCTGTGAAACTAGGAGCCACGCCCTGGCTTCACCAAGCTCAAGTTAAGCAGGCTCCAGACTTACCACCTACCACCCAAGTGACCGTATCATCAGAAACCACCGCTCAGCCACCTGAGGGTTCTTGCAAGCCCATTGCAGACTGTAGGAAGCTCTTCAGAAGGTGAACATCGGCAAACCCGAGCTAGACTTCACCAAAGTAAAGAAAACCCTCTGGCTGCGATCCAAGTTGATTTTTTTTTTTTTCCTAATCTCTAACTTTCTCATTTCAATTTCCACCTGTTACAGGCGAGGCCTCCCTGCCGTGGGCCACCGCCTTCGCAGAAATACATAACCAGTCTGACGGCGGGGTCTATTGGCTATTGCCTGGGTCTAGTGCGGAAGGCATGCCTTGGGTCAGACACATATTCAACATCTCAGACTGGGAGCGATGGATGGAGCAAGTCACCAAAGGTAAGTTGGGGTTCCTCTCCTCCACTCCACATTCAGGAGACCACATGTCCCAAATCCAACAAGAATATTGTACATATACCCCTGCTTAGGAGGCCAATGTTATTGATCTGTTAATCCATTTGACTGCATACTCCCTCCTGTGCATTTCTTCGGGCCAGTGTGCGCAGGCAGGCAGACCCAAGGGGAAACATTCGGGTTCTGGGAACAAAGCCACCAGATTCAAGAACTGATCCATTCATCTTACTCTACTTCCCACTTTCCACACTAATAATTTCTTCTTTTGGAAAGAAAATATTTACTCAAAAACAACGTTTTTCCCTTTAGGATTATTGTGACATTGTACACCCACACTGCGGAATATCCAAGTGTGCTAACAATCTGAGACAAATGGGGGAGAGGGGAGCCCTTCTGACATGAAATTACTTCACACTTTATGGAAATAAGCCCTCTTCTGGTGGATGTGACACAAGAGAACAGTGCTTTTAAACTGCGTGTCAGGACTCGTTCATTCATGCTGAAATCAGCTGAGTGGACCCACAACCACATCTATAATAATAAAAGTGTAATATGCTAATTAGACCGGGTGACCTTCCAGACAAAGCCAAGGCTTCCAGGGAAGCCCAGGTGCCAGGTGCCTGCCGGCAGCTGGAGAGAAGCCCAGGTCCTGGGTGCCAGAGGGGAGCCAGTGCCGGCAGCCGGGGAAAGGAAGGCCTACTCTTGCACGATTTTAATGCACTGGGCCTCTAGGAGAATAGAAAATATCAGAGTGTATTACATATAATGAAGGACATGTATTTTCAAAACTTTTGTTTCAGTGATTTGTGCATGCGTAAATGTGCACGTGTGTTTGTTTGCATACACTTACCCATATTGCTAGGACATGGTGTAAATTGTATTCTCCCTAGGGATCATGAAGTCTAACCGTGTCCAAAACAGAGACTGAACCGCTTCTTTAAAAGTAGGTGTCCCTGTTCATTAATACAGAATTGGTCTCCAATTACAAAATTTACCAAAAGTCAGAAACAGAAATGATTACAGTGTTCAGAATGATGGGCTAACCATTTTCTTTATGAAATAAACCACTGCTGTGTTTTTCACATTAACCAGTCCACATGGAGTAGTCAAGGAGGAGGCTGAAGAGGAAATGTGTCTATCCTAGTTGGTATAAGATCTTTTTAAAAGCCTTCTCCTGGGAAAAGTGGGGGCCACTTTATAACCGAGGGTATTTTATACATGTACATGCATGGTCATCTGTATCCTAGATCACTGAGGATTGTCGATAGTTGGCTTGAGTGAACTGAACTGTAGGTCTCTATTGCACTACATTACAATTCCCAAATTAAAATACCAATAGCTGCTATCGAGCCAATTCTCATCCATCCAAAAATTCCTTCTGTTCTCTCTGTGCCATGTGAAACAGAGGCTGGTGCTGCCCTGCCTCATATCTCCTCAGCCCACTTCTAAGTACAGTTGGTGGACAGCTCCCCTACACACCAACAGCTCCCTGCCCCCAGCCCACTCTGCCTCTCTGCTGAACTGCCCAGGGGCTTTCTCTGATGCCCCTGGAACGAGCCTGGCCTAATGGCAGCTTTCAAGTGCTTGGAATTTCTGCCCCCATGTTAAAGGGTGGATAAACATCCCAGGTTGCCTACAACTTGGTGCACAATCATAAGTTCATTCTACACAAGACCAGCAGAACGGAGGCCTCATTTGCCCACAGTGGTAATCTGCTCATTAGCTTACCTCTTTTTAAAATATCTATATAATAAAAGCCTAAGCGACTGTTATGGTGAAATGACCAGAACAACCGGTTGCTATGATGTGCCCTGACTACCAGGGGGCAGAAGCTCAATGCAGGAGCTGCCCCTGGTGGTCAGTATGCTCCCATTGGGGGAGTGCTGCTCAGCCAGAAGCCGAGTTCATGGCCTGCAAGCGCAGCAGCAGTGGCAGGAGCCTCTGCTGCCTCCCTGGCAGCACTAAGGAGCAGCCAGCTGAGTGGTAAGGAGCAGCGAGCAGGCAGGCGGTAAGGAGCAAGGAGTCCCAGACTGTGAGGGGGATGTCCAACTGCCTGTTTAGGCCCATCCCAGGAGGGGTCCCGGACTGAGAAAAGGCACAGACTGGGCTGAGGGCCCCCCTCTCAGTGCACAAATTTTGTGCACTGGGCCTCTAATATACAATATATTTTAGAGAGGAAGGAAGAGAGAGAGATAGAAACATCAATGATGACAGAGTATCATTGGTAAACTGTCTCCTACACATCCCCCCACAACTCAGGCAAGTGCCCTGACTGGGAATAGAACTGTGACCTCCTTGTTCATTGGTCAATGCTCAACCACTGAGCTACGTCAACTGAGCAAGCCTACCTATCATTGGCTTTCTTTCCTTCAAAAATGTGTTTAATTTTTCTACCTTATCACTTATGCTTCTTAGGATCACCTCCCAAATACTAGTAAACTACTTGTCTGGGGCGCTGCATGCATTTATTATTTCAGCATCCTGTGGCTCTGTTGTGTTCTCTTTGAAAAACGACTGTCCATAGAAATCAAAGTAAAAGAGCTTTACACACATTCTTTACACCCGAAGTACATGGATCTTTGGAAATGTCTCATGCATTCCTTTCAGTGAGTGTTCGATGATCCCATAGGAATGCAAAAAGCCTTTCTGTTGTCGGGTATACCCAGATGAACAAAAAAACAGTGCCTCAGAATGGGACTCGTTAGAATGGGACATGAGACATGGAGGAAGAGAAGGAGCCCTGTAACTAAAGGAGACGCAGATAGCAGAAGAGGGTGTGGCACTTCCAGCTGCCTGGTATTCCATCACCACCCAGACAGAGCCACTCTTCAAGCTTTCTAATCTAAATGTCTGATTGAGGAGAGCATCTTTTTATAAAGGCAGCACTGACTCACGCCCAGCACACACAGGTCAGCCCCAAAATGGCACACGGTGATACAGCTTTGTGGACCGCTGATTCAGAACCAAAGGGCAAAGCATCTCATTGCAGGGTCCCTCAGGGACCGCTCCACCTGTCAGGTGCATAGCCAGGTGACACAAGGGACTGCTGAGGCTCCTCTGCTGTTCCTGGATTATGGCAAGCACATTCCCACCCGAGGCCCTTGGCTCTTGACATTCTGTCTAGAAGGCCCTTCCCCCGTTATCCGCATGGCTCACCCCTTCGGACCTTTCGGCTCTCTGCTCCGGGCCTTCCCTTATTGCCCCATGTAAAGTAGCATCACCTCCTACGTTGTTGCATTCTATTGTCTTCCCTGCTTTATTCTTCAGAGCACTTACCACCACCTGACATATTAATATATTTGCTTATTTATTTTCAAATCTCCTCCCACTAAGAGATGGGCAACAGCAGGGACTTACCCTCTCTTGCATGCCCTTTGCACCTTACTGCATCCCTTGCACCTAAAAGGGTATCTGGCCCAGAGAAGGTGTTGAGTGGACATTTGTTGGAAGAATGAGTAAATGACTTCATCATTTAGACCCTCAAAATCATCATTCACCATAGCTGAAGTTCCTAAAACTCATCTGGAATCATGACACAGCCCCTAACTCAAGGGTTGTTTTATGAGAAAAAATGGTTTTGGTAAAACTACAACATACGTAGCGGGTATGAAAAAAATAAAATCATGTAATCCTATCATCCCATGTGTAGGCCATAGGATGGAATTCATTTTCTGTCCACGGTGTAAATAAGAAATCCTGAAATTTGCCGAAACTGGTTTGGCTCAGAGGATAGAGTGTTGGGTTGGGGGCTGAAGGGTCCCAGGTTCGATTCCGGTCAGGGGGCATGTACCTTGGTTGCGGACACATCCTTGGTGGGGGGCGTGCAAGAGGCAACTGATCGATGATTCTCTCTTATCAATGTTTCTAACTCTCTATCTCTCTTCCTCTCTGTAAAAAATCAATAAAATATATTTTAATAAGAAATCCTGAAATTTTAGATCTTAGCTACTATACCTACCTTACTAAAAAATGAATTTATTTATGTATTTATGTGACAAATATTTATTGATGGATATGTTGTTGGGTGAGGCATTATATTTGATTTTTCTTTTGAAAAATTGACTTTATACTTCACTGTAAAGCTATATCCTGCTGTTATAAATAGGGAAAGCTCATCTTTTTAAACACACGTATGCTTTCTCCATTATTTTACCATAAGCTTCGTTTATTTAGGTCAGCAACTCCGGAGAGAGAATAGTCACAGGGAATGCTCCACAGCGAAAAGTCTTTTATTCGGCTCATTTTAAAGGTAAATATTTTTCTTTTCATTAAATTTAAGGGAAGGAGGAGCTACAAATGTACTGAACACTTAATGCTCACTATCACAACAATTACATCAGAAGGAGACAAACTCTAATTACAAACTCTAATTAAACTCATGCTCTCCAAGTGCAGGAGGTCCTCATTGTTGGGTGATAATCTTTAATTCACCCTTGACTGACTCACTGCTGCACTTCCACAGTCTTTGAGATTCTCCTCATCTGCCCACTTTTCTTTTGCCCACATTATACTTAGAATACTATGGCCACATTCCTTTAGTTCCACCTCAAAAATCCCATGCTTCTGTCTCAAGAGTCTTTCCTTTGTCTTTACCCACTGTGCTTCTCCCATCTTCTTGAAGATTCCACTTCATCAGGTGAGCTTCTCCCTTACATTTTCAATCTCTCTTCCCTTCGATAGGTTCTTCTCCTCTACTTGTAATGTAGACTCAAGTCTTCCTATACTAAAAACGCTCCTTTCCCTCCATATGCCATTGCTTCGACACATCAAACTCTCCTTCCCCCACTCCATTTAACTAATTTTTTTTTAAAAAAAATGTTTGTCTTTACTGTTGTCCATGTACATCATCTCTTGTGGCTTGGCTGCCACTCCCACCTCCCTCAAAGATAATGGGGGAAAGCCAGGGATCAGAGCCAATGGTTTTTCCTTTGTTGTGGCCTTGCCCCCACTGTATGAGTGATGAATGATGGTGGGAGTGAGGTTCTTGGTGTACCGCTGGAATAAGAATTTCCAAAGGACCCCACAAAAGGATGAGGTTTTGTAGATGGTTTTATTCCTGTGGAATTATGTCCCTGCATTTCCAAGGTCCCATTTCCCCTTGTTCTGCCAAGGAAGAAGTGTAGCTGGGCCTTCAATAGCTAGAATAAAAGCTAGTGTCCAGAGCTTCCGTTCCAATTTGGAGTCCAGTCTAGCATCAGGCTAGCATAGTTTGTGTTCCCCACTGCAGTCCACCTTGCATGTCAGTCCGCAGGGCCACATGGCTATGGAGGAAACATCGGAAAATGCAAGGAAGCAGGAACAAAAGGTCCCCATGAGCCAAGAGTCAAGTGGAACAAGAATTCGAACTCCTTTGTTTAGGGGATTACATATTCCCAAATTTTCATGCACTTGCAGTGGCTCCACCTACTCTGGCCAATGAGCTCTGTTCCCAGATTTGACTGACAGGCACCTTGCCTGGTCACCCCAACTTCACTGTGCTTGCATATACCTTCCCTTTGTTGGACCCTTTCCTCCAGTGATCTTAGGGGAATGGGCCAGTAGTTCCCTGAGGAGTGCAAAACTGCAGCCTCCTGCTGAAGCTGCCCAAATGAAATGCCTATAATGCTGGCCTCCCTTCTGCTCCTATCAGTAGCTCCCCTCACCTTTCCTAGCTTCCATGACAACATACTACGCCCACCATTTTCCCCCAGCTGCCCCTTGTTTAATATTGCTCTCTTCCTCTCTTTCCCTCTAACATGCAGACATCCCCCAAGGACCCCACTTTTACTCTTTGCTTCTTCTCACTCCATTTCCTTCCTTTACTGGCCATTCCTGAGACATCAAAATTGCTCTTAAGTGATGACTTACTAACCTCTCTTTGTAACTCTACCTCTCTCCAAAGACCAACACCTGTATTCTAGTCCCTTCCCTTGGACAAACCTGCCATGCCTAAAATGAAATTTCTTTTTGCCTCTCTTTCTCACCCTCCTTTGAACCTGCTGACAGTGACCCCATCATGCTCTCAACTGAGCCTGACAATGACCTTTGACTTCCCTGCTAAGTGCTCAGAGTATTCCTGCTCCCTGTCTCTTGAGTCTGTTTGTCTCTTTCCCTTTACCCCCACTGCTTTCCTCTTATACCTAGTTGACTGCAGTCTATCTGGTCTCGCTCTTTCCAGTCTTTTCCCATTTCATTACACCCAACACAATGCTGTAAGTTCATCGCTCTAAAGCACAGATCTGATCCTGTTAACCCTCCTTCTTCTCCTCCTCATAAACCTTCCATGGCTCCCTGGTACTTACTGAATAAAATCTGCATGCAAGTTGCTCCACAATCTTGAAAGAACCTCTCTTTCTCACCTCATTACCTCTCTCATTCCATCTCTGGATATTTCCTGTGCTCAGCCCAAGCACACCATTCTTTGTTCTCTGTGCAGGCACACACCTTCCACCACGAGGCTGTGCTACAGGTGCCTCCCCGTCCTTCCCTGCCACCCCAAACGCCACTTGTGTAAATCCAGCTCAGCTTCTATCTCTTCCACGTAAGCTTCCCTGATTCTTCCATTTGAAGTGATTGGTGTATCTTGTGAACTCCCACAGCACTGCAGAAATATGGCTTCTTAAGCTTTTTCTAACATTTTTATAGATAGTTATATGCAACATGCCCTCTCTCCCCTTCCAGACCATGAACTCCCTCTGAGCAGGATCTAAGTTATCCTTCAAATCCCCAGCTCTCCTAACATCTCCCAAACCCTTTCCAAAGGTACACAGTGCCTGAGATGTAGTAGGCAATTCACAGATATTTGTGAGTTCATGATGGTAACCCAAAGGGTTAACTATGGATTTTTTAGGCTTGAAATTATCTCAAGTTTAGCAACAATCACGTTTCCCTTAGAATACAAGTCCCATCTCCCCCCATAGTTTATTCCTTTTGGCCGCACAGGACAGTTTCCTAATGTCTTTTATTTCCAAGTCTTCTGAAGAACAAACTTCTTTAAGAGATGTAATAATGAAAAGGGAAAGCATTAGTGTTGCTGTAGGTAGAGAGAACACATCCATCTAAAGCAAATGGCTGGCTGCAGGCTACAGCACAAGGTACCCCTGTGTCCTAGACTGAATTACAGGATCCAGGCTGCCGCAATAACCTCGCCAGTGCAACCTCTAGAAAAGCCAGGCAGTGCCTTTGACAATCATCACATTTGCATGAGAAAGGAAATCACTAATTCCTGAGTCATCCGTTTTTATGCTGTTGTATAATTCTTTTTCTATCCAGCTTATTTACCTTGGCAATGTCTAATATTCTTAAGCTTTCTTGTCCAGCATTTACATCGCTGGATTTTCCATGCAAATATAAACACAATAACTTAAAAAAAAAAAAAAAAGCGTCAACCTCTTAGAATGCCTTTTAAATTCCTTAAGTACTTTTCTCAGAAAGAAATTGGCAGAACAAATAAGGTAAAGGACTAAGATTCAAAACTCATTTTTTAAATAAATCTATCCTTAAATCCTGGAGGAGCTCCAACAATCTCACATTAAAATTGTAGAAGGTTTGACGTGAAGGACAGAGGGATGTTTAATGTTCACGGTTTCAAGAGCACCTGGCCTATCGATCATCATTAATAAAGGGAAGATAACGGGGAAGAATGAAACACATGTGGGCAGACCTACTTTTATTATGTTCAAGGTAACAATGATATCATGTAACTTTTGCTAACATGAAACAAATTTTTTTTTTCTAAGAAAAAGAAAGGAGCCTCTGATACTAATGTGTTGGGTATTTATCCGTGTGGCTCTGAGTGCTACCAAATAGGACCCGGGCAGCCGCCACTTTGGATTCTGACAGCAATGCAGTGGAATTTCCGACGTTGGAGTTCAAATAGGTGCCACACGGGTTCATCTAGTCACACCGCATTTTAATAAGGAAGTATTGATATATTAAATTAGAGCTGCATCCATTCCCACAGACACCACAGGAGACCTACAGGCGCCGGGAAGTCCAACTGCAGTGGGGCACACATAGGAATATGCTCTCTCCTTTCCTGTCTCCCAAACCCACCCAAGCCTATCTTTATTACGCAAAGACCATCCAACAGCTACAGGATCTGGATTCCGTACTTGGTCCTGGTTCCCACGGAGTGACTTATTGCTGGCCTGCCGTTTGCCAAAATCCCCCTATTCACAGGCTCCCCGGATGGTTCACTCAACCGGGACCCCATCACCTTGGGTCTTGGGGGATTTCAGTTCCCGAATGATATGTGGCACCGTGAAAGCTGGGAGCGTGGGTGTCTCAAGCAATAGGAATAAAGTATCCCCTTTCCTGAGGAAGATGCCCTGCCTAGGTGACGATGACAGATGGGGTACCACACATTACTCAGTACGACCTTTTTATTCTTTTTAACACCTCCACCCTGACCAAATCTCTCTCCTCCAGAGTTCATTCTACAAGGACCAACAAAAAGACCCACCCCTGCTTCAGATATTGGGTTTCCCAGCGTTCGCATGTGGAGTGGGAAGGTCTAGCTGACATTGAAAGTTGTGGGGATGAAGAGAGAGGACTGTGGCCATTCCAGACCCTTCTCCTCCAGCTCAGACACAAGATAAACAATAGAAACTGCAGAGTCAGGGCGGCGGAGACCCTCACGGAGCAGGGGCTGAGGATGAGACGTGCCCCAGGATGGAGGGTCCCTGCAAAACCAGGGACACCTGCAAGCCCAGACAGGGGTGAGTAACCACGATCCCGTCTCCCTGCCATGCGCCCAACGCCACATGCACACTTCCACATCCCCGAGTCGAGAGGCCAGAGAAAAGGCAAGAGAGAATCCTTTTCCGCCCGGCCATGCACACGCCCGGAGCAGAGCAGAGCCGGAGCTCCGAGTTGCAGGGTCGGAATGACAGACCGCTGTCCCACAGCCGGCGGCGGGGACCGCGAGCCGGGGCTCCAGCACGCACGCCCGCTGGGCTCGGAGCGCAGTTCGCGGAGCAGCGTGGCTGCAACCACACGAGTGCGTGCACACACACACATACACACACACACACACACACACACACACACACACACACACGGGGTTTTACAAACCCGCCTCTGCCGGACGGGCTCGCCCTGCACTCACACGCCCAGTGCCTCCTGCCCACTCCATCCCTGCCAGCACGCACTCTGGCTCCCGGAGAGCCAGCGGAGGGATGCGGGGTCCTAGCAGGGATGCCTGACATGCCATGCCCGCCCTCCAGCACCTTGGGTCCCCCCTCCCCAATCCCTTTGGCTGCACCTTACACACACACACACACACACACACACACACACACGCACACAGAGTCCTGCCACGTCTGTCTGCCAGCCTGCCTGCCCGTTGCCCCTAAAGCCCCGCGTCTCCAGGAACCCCAGGCGTTCCCACCTCCGGCTGCCCCTTCCCCCGCCGGCTCGACGGCCAAAGCGCTGCCCCCTGGATGCCGCCGCCGGCTGCCCCCGCTCGCTCGCGGGCACTATTGTTCCACGCGGCCCCTCTCTGCACCCATGGGCGCGCTTCGGAGAGGATCCGGGTTCCGTCGGGGGCGGCGGCATCACGGCCGGGCACCCCCATTCCCCCCCACCCCACCCCGCGGCGGTGGTACCTGGCCTGACAGCTGGGTCCGCGGGAGCAGGCGGCGCTACCGGGAATGGAGCCCCGCTCCGGGAGCGCCTACCTCCAGCGCCACCATCTTCCGCCAAAGCCGCTCCTGCCGCCGCCGCCCTCGCCCCGCGCCGGCCCGGGCTCCGCCGCCGCCGCCGCGCCGGCCCCTCCGGTCGGTCCCGGGCCCCACCCCCGGCTCCCAGCCCGCCCGCCCGCCCGCCCGCCCCGCGCGTGACGCGCACCCGGCGAGCCGGCCCGCCCGCTCCGGCTCCGGGGGGAGGCGCGGGGGGGAGGGGGCGCGCACACGCCCGGGGCCCGCGGCGCCCCCGCCGCCCACGCCCACCCGCGTGCGCGCGCGGCGCGAGCCCGAGGCGGCGGGGCGGGGTCCCCCGCGGAGCCCCGGCCCCGGTGCGGGTGCGGGTGGGCGTGTGGGGCGCGGGTCCCTCTCGCCGCCCCCTCGCACCCTGCCTGTCGCCTGCGCTCCCCCCCAATCCCTCTTCCAGCCCCAGGCTGGGGAGCACGCTGCGGGAAAGGCGGCCGCATCCCCCGCCCGAGGGGATGGACGGGGACCTCCACCCTCCTCGGCCGCAGCCTAAGGGGGATCCCCGGTTTCTGAAGCAGCAGCAGCGGTGGCCAACCTCTGAGCGCAGGGACAGAGCGCGCTGCAGGACCACGGAGCAGGGCGGCCGCGTGGGCTCCTGGGGGTGTTCTCAGCCCTCAGTGACTTGGAGCTTTCCCGCCGCTCCCGGGCTCCTCACACGCCGCCCGCACCTCCCGGCCCGCGGCCCCGGGGGCACCCTCCGAACCGGGGGTGGACGTGGTCGCGGGGAGGCCCTGCTGCAGTGCGCGCCTCCGCCGCTAGGGGGCGAGCCGCTCGGGTTTGGCCCGGAGCCGCGCTGGTAGCGTTTTCAGCCTTGGTGGGTGGGGAACTGCCCAGTCTTTGCAGGCAAAGCAGGGAGAGCTTCTGGATGATGAGGCGGGGGTGGGAGGGGGGAGGGGGAGCTCGGCTTGATTTTTCTGCCCACTTCTCCGTTCTGGTAGATCAGGACTTAACGTGCATGTGAGCCTGGCTCAGGGCATCAGCCCTCGATGGAGCTGAGAGGGAGGGAGGGGACCTTTGCAGCAGGGAGCAGGTGGCAGGTGCTGTCTGTGCCTTCATGAAGAGCAGTGCGCTGGACAGGCCACGGGAGACCTGGGTTCTGGCGCCAGCCTCCCCTGTCATTGGCGGGGTAATGGGAGCCAAATCACTACCCCCTCCTCCCTTCCCCGTCAGGACACAGGTTTCTCAGTAATAAAAAGTTACTAGTATATTTGCACAAAGCCTTATACTTTGCAAAGCCCTCTTCATGTACATACTCTTAGTAAAATGAAGATGAGCCTTGATGATCCAGATTCCGTTGGAAATGGATCTTTTACCAGACCGTCTTTCCATATTACTTTAAGCACAATGCCTCCAGAAAAATCGGGGGCATTGTACTTAAGCATCCTCAAAGTCATATATATAGCCTTAAAATTCGTATGAATTTTGCATTGTACTCCATAATAAATCTTTTTTTCTTCTCCAATAAGGAAAAAACAAAAACACACACACAACAGCTTCCCCTTCTCCCAAAAGATCTTTTGGTAAAGTTGAACGATTCTATTTTAGGCAGATGTATCATGCTTGTCCTGTGATATCCATTTTTTCAGTAAATATTTAGTAGGCATGTACTCCAGAGACAGTCCCTGCTCTCCCAGAGCCCACAGTGCCCTGGAGGAAGCAGGCATTAACCAATCAGGCTAAGTGCGGCCACGATAAATTCTCCATTGCAAAGGTGGTAAGGCTTCCCCAGGAAACCCAATCTGGACTCGGGGGTTAGGTAAGGCTTTCCAAGGAAATGCCATTTCAGGCTGCTCAGGAGAGAGAAGAAAATGTGCGGAAGCCCACCAGGTGGGGCTCAAGACAGCAAGTGTGCGATGGGCGGGAGAGGTAGTGGGCAGCCGCCAGAGCTTGCAGGACCCTGTGGGCCGTTTTAAGTCAGGATTTTTAATTCTTAGAGTACACGCCTTGGAAGGTCACTGAAGGCCATAGCAGCTGGGAGCTGGCGGGTGGTCCTGATCACGTCAGTGTCTGCAATGCCCGGGAGGTGGCTATGTAAGAAACTCAGGAAGCCCAACGTGGATGCCCCGGGAGGTCACCCTCCCCGGGCTCTGTCCAGGTGGCGTATGGGAGCAAAGGGCTCTGCCCCATGATGGACAGTCCCTTTCCACAACGTTGGAGAGAAAGTCGGGCCTTGAGTCTGCGCCTGCATATTCCTACAACTTCTCAGAGTCCTGTGGACAGCGATCTGATGCATCTAGGAGAAATAATGAACAACACAAATTGATGAACAGAAATAGACCTGGAGACAGAGAAGCAGCAATCAGACTGTCAGGCCTCAGAGGGAAGGTAGGGGAGGGTGGGGGCAAAGGGAAGAGATCAACCAAAGGACTTGTGTGCATGCATATAAGCCTAACGGGTGGTCATGGACAACGGGGGTGGGCATATGTGGGGAGGGGTTTGGGATGGGAATGAGGGGATGAGGACAATTATGTGATACCATAATCAATAAAGAAATTTAAAAAAAAAATAAGAAAAAAATAAAAATAAAAATAAATTTAAAAAAAAATCAGGAAGGGCAGGGTGTAGACCAGAGAGACTGAGCCCAGGACACATCCCTGCCTGTGCTAGTTGGTGAGGGTTCAGCGTTTTTAGTTTCTACATGACCTGCTCCTTTGCTTTTTTTTCTTTTCTTTTTAGTTCTTGCCTCTGCTTCCGTACTTACCATTTTGGAGGGCTTTCAGAGTGTTTCTCTGTAATGGCCCCTATTCTGTTAGTTTTCATCTGCTGTGGCTCTTAACCTCGTTAGAATGTCAGGTTCCATAGGGAGTATAGGTTCTGAGAGAGGTGCTTTCCTGTGTATGCACTTGGAGTTGTTTGTCTCAGAGATCTTCCTGCGTGCTTTCTGCTTCTGCGCTGTGCTTCCAGCGTGGCAACATTCCTTGATGCATGAATGAAAGTTACATTACTGCTTTAATAACACCTTCCCCTCAAATCTTGCAGCATAGGATTTTTGTGCCAATTAAAGAAAGTATGTGAAATTACTCTGCAAAGTATTAAGTGCCTTATAAAGAAAAGTAATAATTGTTATAATAGCAGCTTAGAGACATCCAAAACGAAATTAGTTACTAAATATTCATATCTGGGAAATTCCCTCCTTCCTCCTTCCCCCACCCTCCTCACTAACCCCCAGATATCCCTCTGCCTCATAAACAGTATGAATTGTTGTCGTAAGAGCTCATGCTGCTAGTAGTGCCTTGGCCCACAGGAAACTCAAAGCCACATTTGCAGATCATTGTAGGAAGTGGGTGGGTCCACATGGCATTCATTTCTATATCTTAGCTCTTCCTTTGACCTTGTTCTTCTATCATTCATTTTCCTGTGCCTGCTTTATTGTTTTTTTGTTTGTTTTTTATTGCAGGTATTCTTATAGCCACTTCAAAGCCGAAACTGGTTTTGCTCAGTGGATAGAGCATCAGCCTGCGGACTGAAAGGTCTCGGGTTTGATTCTGGTCAAGGGCATGTACCTTGGTTTCGGGCACATCCCCAGTGGGGAGTGTGCAGGAGGCAGCTGATCAATGATTCTCTCTCATTGATGTTTCTAACTCTCTATCCCTCTCTGTAAAAAATCAATAAAATATATTTTTTAAAAATATTTGTATCCACTCACTTTTTTTCTTTTTTAAAGAAGAGTCAAACTACTTTCTGGTGTTTCAGCAGTGGTATATAAAATACCGGCAACCTGCCAGCCATTGGACCGGGTAACAATGCTACAGGCGATGTGCCCAGGGACTTCGCTTTAAATTAAAGCCTGGTTCAGCACTGCGTGTGCATCAGATGTCTCTGTGCTGTCCCGTTAGGAGCCTCATACGACAGGCAGACTCAAGTCTGTCTCCCATGGGCCCAGAGAGAAGTTCCTTCAGTGTGATCTCTGAGTTCCAAATTCCTTCCTCCAAGTTTTTTTATTTTTTTATTAATATATTTTATTGATTTTTTACAGAGAGGAAGAGAGAGGGATAGAGAGTTAGAAACATCGGTGAGAGAGAAACATCAATCAGCTGCCTCTTGTACACCCCCTACTGGCATGTGACCGCAACCAAGGTACGTGCCCTTGACCGGAATCAAACCCGGGACCTTTCAGTCCGCAGGCCGATGCTCTATTCACTGAGCCAAACCGGTTTTGGCTCCTTCCTCCAAGTTTATCTCACTGGTACAAGCACTGTTGGTCACTTGGAAAGATAGCAGGGATCCATGAACTTTTATTCGTTTAGGCTTATCTTTGTCAGTAAAGTACCGAAGATTCCAGAATTCACTAAATTCATTCAAACTTCATGAGAGTATGACCATATTTTTCAGCCTTTCACAGGATTCAGGACAACCCAAACTGGGCTTGTCTCTTCTGATAGCAGTAAGTACTTTTCCTTGATTTCAAATTCCTTAGAGGTTGGTTGCCTTCTTTCCCTCTTGGTCCTTGCATTTAGACGTGTGAGTGGAGGTTGTATGCAGGCAGAACGCTCAAAAACCTTCAGGTAGTGAGGTTTTTTCTTGAGGATTTCGGTTCAGCTAATATTGGGTGACCCAGCAACCTTTCTAATCTATACATTTTATCACAGGATATAAAATGTATCAACAAAATAAACAATTATGAAATGTTCCTATCCTAAAATACATTTATTTTTCTCTGCGGATTCTTATTTTACCAGCTTTTTCTCCAGACATAAACTCTGTCCTGGCTTCAGATAGATCCTTTCTTTTTCATTTCTATTCTCTGAACAGATCAGGCTCTCTCTCTCTCTTTTTGTTGAGTCCCATTCCTTGTGCCCTTGAATGATTCCAACCAGAATACTGTACCGTGCTATGTTTACCTGACACACTGGGAAGCATTCTGGTGCCGCATATAGCAAAATCCACCTCTGAAAGGAAACTTCCTAGGGAGGAGTGTCATACTAACTTTTTTAAATGGTTATTTGCCCACCCCTGAAGCAACCTGGATGGCCAGTGGCATGGCTCCCACTCCTGGCACAGGGTCAGGCCTCCCCAACCACATGACTGACCGAGGAGAGGTCAAGACCTAAGAGCCACAAAGAGTGGTTTCAGCCTGGCTGGTGTGGTTCAGTGGTTGAGCATTGACCCATGAACCAGGAGGTCACGGTTTGATTCCCAGTCAGGGCACATCCAATCAATGATGGTTATCTCTCATCATTGATGTTTCTAGCTCTCTACTTTTCCCTTCTTCTCTGAAATCAATAAAAATATACTTAAAAAAAAAAAAAAACGTGGTTCCACTACCCTGTTTACCTCAGGCTCATTATAGTGAAAAATGAGAAACTTGTACCTAAATGTACAGTAATAAGGAAATTGGCATATAGATTGCTATATCTTTACAGTGGTATATTATGCAGCCATTAAAGATACCACATCCACAGATTTTATTAACATGAAAAAAAAATTAAATTCTCAACTGAAAAAATCTGGATACGAAATTATATATAGGCAGTTGATCATAGCTGTTAAAAAATGCTCAGAAAAAAAATACATCAAAATGTTAGTAATATTCCACTCAAGTAGTAGGGTTGTTTTCCTCTTTCTATGTCTTAGTAGTTTATTTGTTTATTTATTCATTTTTGCAATGTACATATATATTACCTTACCAACTTGAAAAAAACAAAATTATTTAAAATACGGCTGTACATTTAATATTACCACCACTGCATTTTCAAAGTACTTTCCCCAGATTTGGCTTATCCTTCCAGACTATTTCAGGTACCGTATACGTCAAGAAAACATTTTCAGACCGTGTTGCTCTCATTGATGTACCTATTGTCTGAGCGTTTGTTTGCAGCATTAGCAGCCTTACAGCCTCTATGCAACATCAGGCTATAACTAGACAGAATTGGTAAAATTGTTTGCTCATTCTGTTTAACATGTGCTTATACACTTGCTTGTTTTCCCAATTTATTTCAGTAGTGAAAGAATCGAAAATTATGGTCATCAGGGAAGGACACCATAAATACTGATATATTTCATTCACTGTACAAACTAGAAACCGTTTTCCCAGAAGAGACAATCACTGCTTCTTATAAAACATAACATTACAACCAGGAGCATTTACAACCAGGAGTATATATCCTTGAAAATAAGAAGCTATGGAAATTGAGTGCTCAGCAACTTCAGAAACGTTTCCTTCCATATGTGTTTCGTACAGCTTTAGATATTTTTTACCATCTTATTTAAGAGATGAATGGTAGTAAACACCAATGGGTAAGGAAGATGTATAGAATAAAAATCTAAAGCAGAGATTTTTTTCTAATAACCATTTTTTTTTCTTTATCAGTTCATAAACCGAGAAACAGGCTGCCATTATTCATTTCTGTCAGGAGGACAGCACTGTTTCTAGAACAGCGCTGAACTGTGGGAAAATCACTGCTCTGCTCCTGTTTTCTGTGAGATATTTTGTTTTAGGTCCGTTAGTATCAGATCCCCAACCAGTTCATGAGCCCTTTAAGATTAGTGACCAAATGTCAACTATATTACCTTTGTGCTCCCTCCACCGAACACCTAGCATATAGAAGAGTGTCCAGGAAGCACTCATTAAATATTTGTTGGCTAGTTGATATATAAATTAACCATCCTTCCAATTACTCCAGTTAAGTTAAAGATTATCAAAGCGATTTGCCTTTCAAATAACTTTTGCTTTTGTTACTATTTTATTAGCATTAAAGATTCTTTGGGGAAAGGTCATAGATATCTCTATTGATTCAAAAATAAGGAGCCCAGGTAAGGCTTTAATAGTAAATAAAATCAGTGTAAGCAGTTTTACCAGACCTTTATCCCCTCTGCCAGCCAAAAGGGTCTCTTTTCCCTTCTCCTCCCCTCCCCTTCCTTTTCCTCCCATTCCATCCCTTCCCCTTCTCTCCCCTTGCTCTCTCTCTCTCTCACAGAAGTGAGATCCTGTAAAATTCAATTTTGCCTAAACACTAGTTCTTGGGAGATTTCCCCATATATGCTTGTTCAGTATTGCTATTCAGGATGAGCAATAACTATATAACTAAGTCATGGCCATATTGAAAATTTACAATAAATTGCACTGTCAAAAAGGCACTACATTTTTAAATCTTCATTCCACAATCTGCATTAATCTCCTAATGTATGCTAGACACTGTGGTAGGCAGTTGAAAGACTGAGTCAAATATCACAACTTCTCTATCTTCAAGGTCTTTTCTGCTTTAACAAAGGCAGACAGACCTACAAGTATTTTCAGTGAAGTGCATTAGCTGTGATAAAAGGTGTACAACTGGTGTTTTGGTTGTTACTGTTGTTGTTTGTTTTGCTAAGTACAATGTGTTCAGAGAATTAAGTCAATTCTCTACTTTCTTTAAGTCAGGTCTATAGTTAAATGAGCAAATGAGCAGACATTTTCCTTAAGTTTTGTTTCCTGATTGTAAAATAATATATATATTATGATCACCTAGATTCAATAATTTTCTTTTAACCAAAAGGCTTGTGAATTTCTCCTAGATGAGAAATATGTATATTTTTAAGCGCTACGGGCAGACAAATGTGTCTGCTTCCTGAAAAATAAGAGAGATCATCTCTGTAATGAACAAGCCTGCTGAAAGCTGACGAGAGGGGCCCTAGGGTCTTTGGCTTTTTCTGTTAAACAGAAAACTGACTTTTAGAAACATTAGTCAGCACAAACTTTAAAAAGAAAAACTGTCCACTTTCATTTTATTCCTCAGAGGAATTTATCCTCCTTCGGCCTTCTGCCTCTGACTCATGTCTTTTTTATTTTTAATTAAATCTGACCCTAGAGATGCTTCTAAGTTAGGTGAGTTTTGCTACGGATTGACTTTTGAAAGCACATTTTAATTTCAGCATTCATGCAGCCGCGCACTGCTGAATTGAATAGGTTGTGGTTATGGGAACAGCAGGAACTGAGATGGAACCAAGAAATCTATTACTAGAGAAACCTTTTGAGAGCTGACAGATTTTAAGTCACTCTTAATAAGGTCTGAGAGGTGAAGGAATAACATGTTCTAGGATCCAGGAGACCAGCTTTTTGCCCATCCTTACCACTGGGGAATTCCTTTCCTCCTCACTGTGGCAGCAAGCCTATCAAGAAAACCGAATTGAAATGGGTCTCAGTGAGCTGTGCTGCATGAATCTGAATCTTGGCCCTCGATAACAGTGGCCTGCTAAGTGGATAGGTAGGGCTGTGTGGCTAGCATCTGGGATGCATTTTAATTCCCTTTACATAAAACAAAGATTAATCCTTTAGGCTCTTCTAAAAAGAAAAGATGGTTGAGAGATTTCAGCTTAGATTCTCTTGGTCAATGATGAATCCCAATATAATAGAAAGTTAAGTATTTTCCACATGCCTCCATGGACCACTAGTTCTGAGGGAAGACAGAGGCTATTATGTGGGGGGAAATGTTCCAGGATCAAGTGAGCCTGGAGAACCTGCAGCAAAGTTTCATAGTTTGTTGTTGTTTTGTTTTTGTGTGTTGCAGGGTTCCTATGAATCTTTAATTATGAATTTCCAGGAGGACAATAAAGATGTTAGATCTAAAATGTTTAGTGTTCCCTTTGCAAGACATCTTTTGAGGGTCAGGCAAGGCTGTGTTATGACTTCCGTGTGCCCTTCCCTCCCTTTATAAGCAAATGTGAAGAATTATGTTTTATAATTGTATTGGTATAAAGCTGAATATATTAATATTATAAAAGAAAACATCTTATCTGACTAAGAGGGTGGGGGTGGGTGGGTGGGAGGTAATCAACAAAGACTTTGGTTGCATACATGTGTCACCCATGGACACAGACAATAGGGTGGGGGGCAGGAAAGGGCCAATGAGGGGAAAAGGGGGAACATATGTAATACTTTCAACATAAAAAAATTATTTTAAAAGAATTCTATATAATAAAGAGGTAATATGCAAATTGACCATCACTCCAATATACAAGATGGCCACCCCCATGGGACACAAGATGGCCAGCAAGGGAGGGCAGTTGGGAAGGAGCAAGTTGTAATAATTCTTCATATGTCAAGGGTATTCATAAATGTATTTAAATTCTAAAATAATCATAAACTTACAGAATATTTGCAAGTTCAGTATAAAGAACAACATTCTTCTTCTTCTTCTTCTTCTTCTTTTTTTTTTTTTTTTAACTTGTGGCATTCCTGCAAATGTTGCCTCCAGTTTATAGTTTATCTTTTCATTCGAATTTAGTTTTAATTTTCAACTTAAAACTTGAGTGTACTGGGAACTTTTATCTGAATTATTTAATCTTTTTTTTTAGGTATATACCTTTCCCTGCTTGAGAAATTAAATATTTACTTCAATTTTTGTCAAGATATTTTTAAATGGTTTGACCTATTTTACTTATATCTTTTAGTTCATCCAAAATATGAGGTGATTATCTAAATTGATTTTTCTCAACATACCTAATGAGTGTTTTCCAAACGATTTATTAAATAATCTTTCTTTTTGTTATTAGCTTACAAAGTTCTATTGATCACGTTAAATTCTTGCATAAAGTAGAATCTGTTTTCTGCGTGTGTTTACCTACTCCTATGTCTGTACTGGATATCTTAATTTATTATGGCTTTAGGCAAGTCTACTCCCCATTAACATAGTCATTTATTTTCCCAAACTTTATAATTATTTTTAGGGGAAAAAAAAGGTGTCTTTATTTGGCGTTGAATTATACATGTAAAATGATAGACTAACACATTTGCAAAATTTGGTCTCTCCATCAAAGAACATACCTCTCCTTTTATGTCTCAGCAGTTTTGTAATATAGCCCTTTACGTTCCCTAGGATGTTAGAATCCATTGCAAATAGAATCTTTCCATTGTATTTGATTGTTTTGTAACTGCTGCTGTATTAAGAACAAGCAAAAATGTTGTCTAATAACAGAGCCAGTTGCATATCTATTTTATGTCAGTCTATTACCTTAGTGAGCTTTAAATAATTCCAGAAATTTCATTTTTATTATCATAGTGTTTCTCATGCAGAATATCATTTATAAGTAATGATAATTGTTTCCTCTTCTCCAAAATTTAGATCTCATTTTATGTACTGTCTGCATTGCCACAATTGTAATTCAATGTTAAATAATAATGGTGAATGTTATAAACTGATTTTGTTTCTAATTTTGACAAATTTGTTTCTGTGGAGAATTATGTGGCTATAGATTATTCATATGTTTAAATTTTGGCTTACATAGAGTTTTGGGTCTCTTTAACACAGTGATAAAAGGGTGATCTTTGGTCCCAGGTTTTATTATTTATTAATGGCTACTATATATTTAATTTGAATATTTTTACTGTGTGTGTTTTATTTTTTGTAATTGATTTTAGAACAGGGGTCAAACCTGCAACCTGGGTTTGTGCCCTGACTGGGAATCAAACCAGCCATGTTTTTGTGTATATGATGATGCTCCAACCAACTGAGCCACCAGGCCAAAGTAGTCTGAATATTTTTAAGGCAGTAAAACCAGGTACCTGCTTTAGTCATGAAACAAATAAGCCAAAAAGTAAAATAAAAGTTTTTTTCATCCCTTAAAATATACAGAAAGAACACCTAGCTTTAAGCTATGTTACTTTTGGGTGAATTTTTCAAGGTCAAACTTGTATAATGAACTTCCAGGTAACTGAATATATTAACTTTTGCAGGATTTAAAAAATATATATTTTTTATTGATTTTTTGCAGAGAGAAAGGGAGAGGGAAAGAGAGTTAGAAACATCAATGAGAGAGAAACATCAATCAGCTGCCTCCTGCACACCCCGCACTGGGGATGTGCCCACAACCAAGGTACATGCCCTTGACCAGAATCGAACCTGGGACTCTTCAGTCCACAGGCCGACGCTCTATCCAAACTGGTTACGGTTGCAGGATTGTTATTTTAAAATTGGTACCTATTGGGATAGACTTCCATGATTACTAACTTTGCTTCAGAATAATTCATCTATAGTACTTAAATAATTAGGGAGTAGGGTCAGTTGCTTTTATTTTTATTTATTTATTCATTTATTTTATTATTATATATTTTTTAATCCTCACCCAAGGATATCTTTCCATTGATTTTTTGGAGAGTGAAAGGGAGGGGGAGAGGCACAGAGAAAGAAATATCGATGTGAGAGCAGCACATTGATTGCTTGTCTCTGGGGTTGAGCCTGCAACTGAGGTGCGTTAAACCTGGGACTCTTCAGTCCGCAGGCAGGTTGCTGCTCTATCGACTGAGCCAAACTGGGTAGGGTAGGGTCAGTTGTCTTTAAAGGCACTTTTGGTTTGAGCTCAAATCAGTCATAGTGTTTACACATTAAAGAATTTTTTTTCTTTTATTTATTACATTCAAGCTATGCACAAATGGTACACATTAAAAACAAGTTAAAAGGCAACCATTTTTATCCTGTTGGAAAAAAGTAGTCATCTGTGAAGGGACCATTTCTTTTGAGTGTGACTCTTGAAGTAGCCAACAGGGTGAATTCTTCAGTGGGGCTGTGCTATGTGAGTACAGCTGGCCTAGAACCAATTCCTGTCTTGGAATCATAAGTCAGGGCATAAAATAAATGATATAGTCTAATACTGTCCCTAGAGACTTCTCCACATGGTAGTAAAGAGTATAAAAGATTTGGAGTGAAATAGTTATACATAAAGCCATCTGTGATCTAGGAGTGCATCATATACCGCCTTTAAACTGTAAATTATATATTTAAACTGTAAATATATATATTTATGCTATTTTAGAAAGGGAGAGGGAGAGAGAGCTAGAAACATCAATGATGAGAGACACTGATGGGCTGCTTCCTGCACACCCCCCACTGGTGATTGAGACTGCAACCTAGGCATGTGCCCTGACCTGGAATCGAACCTTGACCTTCTGGTTCATAGGTGGACGCTCAACTAGTGAACCATGCTGGCCGGGCTGTCACAGTGTTTTAAAAGGCAATGTAACTAAGTAAAAATATGAGGAGCTCAGCATGTGGTTTTACATCCAGCCAGCTTTACACATTTACTGACAGTACGCTCTTGTAGTCATTTAAAATTATGACATTGCTCAAGGTTAGACCAATACACAAGCCAGATGTCTGGTTTTGCTATATTGATTTCCATTTTTTCTCTTCTGTTCCTTCGTTTCTGCTTTGATATATATTGTATCTACTCTGATATAGACTTAAGTAACTCAACAAATCCCAAAGCATATTTATTCCTATTTAGTTATATTTGCAATTTGTGATGTGTTTCCTGGATATAGGAAACTCATTAGATATCATTCTCTTGGATACCTAATTTGGATACATAATGGCTAACTGAGCATCTTATTTAGAGAAATAACACTGTGTTTTCAGGTGGCTTACCTATGAACTTTTAATTGGCTAGTAGCAAACTCTGCTGGGCTGTGAGTCTTCCCTCTCCCCCCTCCAAAAAAAATTAGAGTATTCAAAAAATCATTTAAACATACGTTCATCTAAGAACATAAACATCATAAGAACGGTAATTTAGAAAATTAAATTCAGAATCCCACCTACTCACCAACATTTTTTAAACTATGGGTATACATGTAAATATATTATATCGCAGCGTGGCTTTGATTTACATTTTCTAATGATTAATCACGTTAAGCATCTTTTCATGTGCTTATTGGACGTTTGTAATCTTCTATGAAGAAATGTTCAAGTCCTTTGCTCATTACTTACTAGATCATTTGCTTTTTATTATTGAGTTGTAAATGCTTTTTAAAAATATATTTCGGAGACTAATCTCTTATCAGATATAATTTATAAATATTCTTTCCTGTTCTGTGGTTTTCCTTTTCACTTTCTTGATAATATCATTTGAAATACAAAAGTTTTTAGTTTAGAAGTCCAACTTACCTATTTTTTCATTATTTATGCTTTTGTAACATCTAAAAAAAAAAAAAAAAACCTAATAAAAGGCCACAAAGAATTGCATGTGCTGGGGCAGGTTTGGCTCAGCAGTGGAGCGTCGGTCTGCGGACTGGGAGGTCCCGGGTTCGATTCCGGTCAAGGGCATGTACATTGGTTGCGGGCACATCCCTGGTGGGGGGTGTGCAAGAGGCAGCTGGTCGATGTTTCTCTCTCATCGACGTTTCTAACTCCATCTCTCTCCCTTCCTCTCTGTAAAAAATCAATAAAATATATATATATATATATGTATATATATATATATATATATATATATATTTAAATTGCATGTATGTTTTCTTCTGAAAGTTTTGTAGTTTTAGCTTACATTTAGGCCTTTTTGTGATTGGTGTGAGGTAGGAATCCAAATTAATTCTTTCCCATGCATACCGATGTTCAGCTGTCCCAAAATTATTTATTGACAAGACTGTTTCCCTGCCCTCCATTGAAGGTGGTGGCAACTTTGTCATATAACAACTGACTGTACTTGTACTTTCCCCCTGGACTTTCTATTCCATGGATCTCTATATCAGTCCTTATGTCAGCACCTTGATTTGGAGTCATTTTTAAAACTGGGAACTGTGATTCCTCCTACTTTGATCTTTTTTTATAATTGTGATAACTATTTTTGATCCCTTGCAATTCCAAGTGAATTTTATAATCAGCTTGTCAATTTCTAAAAAGAAAGTCAGATGGGATTCTGATAGGGATTATGCTGAATCTGTAGATCAGTTTGAATAGTATTGCCATCTAATAATGCTAAGTGTTTTGACCTATGAACATAGGACGGCTTTCCAATTATTCAGATGTTCTTTATTTCAACACTTTTATCATTTTCAGAAAATGTTTTATACGTGTTAAGTTTATTCTGATGTATTTTATTCTCTTTGATGCTACTGTAAATGGAATTGCTTTCCTAACTTTATTTCTATATTTTTCATTGCAAGTATAAAAATACAATTTTATTTGTATCCTGCAACATTACAAACTCAGTTACACAATTCTAGCACATTGAATGTATCATTCCCACTGTCTTCTAATTTTAAATGTTGCTTACAAGAAGTCAGCTATTGATTTAATACCTTTTATCTTCTGTTACTTTTAAGACTTTTTCTATTGGTGTTATGCAGTTTCAGTAGAAACTTTGAAGGTATCTAGTTTTTCCGACATTTTTAGTTGTATTCAGTAGGGGTGTTGGTCATGCCATATTGGAAATGGGAATTAAAAAATTTTAAATTATGCCGAAACCGGTTTGGCTCAGTGGATAGAGCGTCGGCCTGCGGACTGAAAAGTCCCAGGTTCGATTCCGGTCAAGGGCATGAACATTGGTTGTGAGAATATCCCCAGTGGGGGGTGTGCAGGAGGCAGCTGGTCAATGTTTCTCTCTCATCGATGTTTCTGGCTCTCTATCCCTCTCCTTTCCTCTCTGTAAAAAAACCAATAAAATATATTAAAAAATAAAATAAAATATTTAAATTAGAACTTTACAGAGTCCTCCAGTACTCTCTAACTTACTTTAAAAAATTAATTTGCACCTTAGCCTGTTTTTCTCAGTAGATAGAACACTGGACTGCAGACCAAAAGGTCCCAGGTTCAGTTCCGATCAAGGGCACTGGATTGCAGGCTCCTCCCCAGCACAGACCCTGGTCAGGGCTCCTGTAGGAGGCAACCAATTGGTGTTTCTCTCACATTGATGTTTCTGTCTTTCCCTCTTTCTAAAAAAAAAAAAATCATTGGAAAAATATCCACAGGTGAGGATTACAAAATAAATAAAAATTGGCTTTTTACATGTACTTATATATATTGTTTTTATGGCTTCATAGTATATTATAGGAAAATTCCAATTTACCGAATCGCTTATTTTGATTTTATCCCTATAAATGCTACACAATCTGGTTTAATTAAAGTTTTTCTTCACATGGAATAACATAAGACACGTAACAGATCAATGCCACAAGTTAGATGTGTCCCCACTTATAGACAAAAGAGAACTGGTGATTAATTTTGCTTCAGGGGACCTTAGTAGATGGTAGGATTTCAAAATTTCCTTGAAAATAAAACAAATGGGGTGACTGATGCTGCAACAATCCCATTTATTTACCCCTTCAAATGTTCTCAACAGTGTGTCTAGGGAGATCACTGGCAACTTAAGGAATAGGAGACTATAAAAATATGATGGATGGCCATTTCAGCCCAGTTAGCTCCCCTCCACTGAAAGCAGACTATACTAGTAATTACTGTGAGAGGTATATGAGGAATCGAATACAAAAATTTTTATATCACCAGAGGATTCTGATAAAAGTGTAAATTCAGGAGTATTATTTGTCTATTGTTCATATAATTAAGGAGTGGTAAAGAATTCTTCCTGGCAGCTAGGAATCTATGAAATACTGCAGACTTATTGCTTCTATTTTCAACTTCTAGTTTGACACAAGACACATATAAAGATACTGTACTTTGCATTTACAAAGAGCATACTATAAATGAAGCTGATGCCCAACCTAGCCATTTTAGAGTGGAGAATATAGGTGCCATGTCATTTTTTTAATAACACCACTTCTTCACCTAAAAAAAAAAGCATTAAAAGAAAAATCCTGAGCTTCCAACATGAGTAAAGTGGTACTAACTGTAGACAACTGCTAATTAGCCAATGCATCATCCTGCCTCTGTTACTATTGTTTATCTTTCATTTCAAGAAACATTCCATTTCCTAGAGATGCTTTGACTAATATTAATTGTAGTCAAACGTCTTATATACTCTGGTTACTATCAAGACTGTCTTTAGTAAGGTAGTTCCCTTTCCTCGATATCAAAACAAAAACAACACAGTGCTTTTAAACAGTTTGTGGTACCTTGATATGATGCAAAATATATTCTATATCGTGTTTCCTACCAAAAATAGATGCAGATAATAGTAGTGTATTATTTGTAATATAACCCTAAATAGTCATGGGACAAAGTTATAAAAGACCTTTCCCACAAAACATCCTTTTAAAACATTTAAAATCTAAATGAAGAAGTGTCAACTTTATCAAATACTTTTCAGCCTCTTTTATTCTACCACCTAAGTAATTCTGAATGCTGTGTCTCTAACTTCTAATATAGGGTATCCCAATAAAGTATACATAAACTATGAACAATTATAAAGGCATTCTTTATTAAATTATATTTCATTTTCAAAATTGAGCTATCAGCTGTGTAAGTATGTATGCATTTTGGGGGGAACACTCTGTATATAGAAGTGAGACTCCAGATTAAAAATACATGGGGTATAACACTAAAATAACTGACTCATTCCCTGCTAGTAACTTCATTTGAAATATTGAAAAAGCATATCTAGTTATAATGGCTTGCATAAGTCAATTAGTCACTGTTAATACACTCTAAAGACGGTGACAATATTTCTAACTTGTTTTTGACATTTCTGTTATATCCTTGACACAAATGACGTTATTCTTTCTGCAAATGCAGGTAATGAACTCACTGGTCACTTAGGCAACAGCTCAGAGCCCTCCCCACTCCCACCAGCAGAGCAGTTCCACAGGACAGACAGGCTGGTGAATGGGAGTGGAGTTTAAACCACCACTGCAAGTAACAATAAAATCGCATGACACTCGTTTCAGGAGATGAGAAGTTTACTTAGAAACTGCAAACAAGATAAGACATAAACACTATTTTCCATGTTCTACGGAAATACAGTAATTTATAGCAGGCTTGATACATGGTGATCACATGATAAAAACAAATCTAATAGAAAAAAAAAAGGCTCATTCTACTTTTCTGCCATTTATTACAACTTAGTAAGTGTACTAGTAAGTACTAGGAGACAGCTACATAGGAAGATCAGAATCCTAAGGCTGTCTGTTAATACATATTATTGTATAGTACGAATAATATAAAAAAATACAGACATACAATTAACATGCAATTTAAGCTATTATTTTGAAGAAACAGGACAGAATTTAGTGAACTCATTGAAAAATGTATTATTGATAATGTGTTGTTATAAGTAGTATATCATGGTATTTTACATGGCATGGAATTTCTTCCTTCTTATGTAATATTTGGCAAACTGAAACAGGGTAAGTCTACTTCTAGAGCAAATTTAAAACGATGAAGGAAAATGAGTGTATAATCCTATTAGATACTTTTCTAAGTATAGTAAATAATTTTTAAAGTACCATAATTTCATGCCCTACCTTTTACCATCTCCCAATTTAAAATAAAGTCATACTTTGTACCCTATGAGTCTGCACTGTCCAATATAGTAGCCCTTAGCCACATATGGCTATTGGAGCACTTGAAATGTAGCTAGTCAGAACTGAGATGCACTCTGAATACAATGCTAAATTTAAAAAAAAAGAGGTAAAATATCTCAATAATTTTGTATATTGATTACATACTTACATAACAACATGTTTAATATATTGGATTAAATAAAAATAATATTAACATTAATTTCACCTTTTTAAAAAATAAAAATTACATATGTGGCTCACATTCATTTCTATTGGACAGAGCTAATGTAGGCAATCTCTAATTATGACATTAGCCTTAGAACTTAGCATCATACTTTAAGCACTGTGGAGTACTGACTCCCAGAACACATGAGCACCCTCTGCATACACATTACTGCAGAATTTATTTTTATTCTTCTGCAAAGTATACAGTTCAAGGGTAAAAATAATCCTTAAAAGTGTCAATTATTATATGGTGAGAACTGAAGGAAATTCAATGACTGTTTTTTAGGGGGTGGAGAAGGACAGATTTTCTTAAATATCAATGCAATCAGAATGAAGACAATTATTATCTTCAGAGAAATAAATTATTAGCCAAACATTTAATGCCCAGGATCTGATCTTGCACCACAGATCCTATATGTAACTTGACTATTTAACCATAACCTGTAAGAGAATCTTAACACAATATTGACTGCACCTTATTTAAATACTCCATTTTTGGGGAAAATCTTCAAGTAATGTCAAATTAATACGCATGGCGAATTCTAATAGCAGAATATAGTATCTGAGAACTATCCCTTAAAGTCTCTCAGTGTTGAAGCAATAGCCTAGTGTCCAAGAGATTTGCATTTAAAAAATTTTAAAAGCTACTGGGGGAAAAAAATCATTAACCTTTCATCATTCTCTTCTCCTTTCTTTTTCTAGTTTTTATAATTGAGTGTATAAATATTTGGCATACTTATAATACCTCAATTTTTATTCTGTCCAACTTAAAAACAAGTTAATCTAGTGCACATTCCATTATTCTCCTAGGAACAACACACACCAAATCACAATACTGCCCGTGGTCACCCCAGCCAGAAGCCAGCCTCAGAGTCATGCATCAGGAACCTCTTCGGGAGCCAATACCCAATTACAACTATGCTCCACACTCTGCTCCTCACAGCTCAGGCTAGAATGTTTAATTGTTTACATCTGTTTCTAATTTCCATTGGAATTACAGAGCATTCCAAAAATGCTCTGAAAGCCACAAATGAGCAGATTCTGAAACTACTATATCATTCATAAAAATGTCTCCCTTACTTTAAAGATGTTCTGAGAAAAGTAGCAAGAAATTATTTAATATTTTACCATCACCACTTTTTAGATACTGGAGAGCAACCAAGATTTAGGGGGAAATAAACAGAATTCAAACCAGGTAATACTGGATACTCCAAATAGAAACTGATTGCAGAAGACTACAGCAGTTCTCTCCCGTTCAGCAGCCTACAAAGACAGCTGCATTTATTACTGTGCCTTGTACAAAAAGCTACTTAAACTTTTCACATCCCCTATCTTCAGACCAATCTACATGAACAAGTTTCATTACGTGTTACTAACGCCAACCGAAATAAGCCTGAAAATTCATATCCCATGATGTAATTTTTCAGTTTCAAACATATATTACTCTAAAAATATACTCCTCAGTGAAAGATGACAACAGTCTCCTTTCTGAAAGCTCAATTATTTTGATAGTAGATCAATAAATGACTATTTATTGAGCACCTACTATGACTGCATTGTTTACTCTCATTCTTTAACCAATAAGAAAAAAGACCTACTTCAAATGTCAGATGATATTTGTGAGGGAAGATAATGTATGAGCACTTTTTATTGAATGCTGTATGAGTCAACATCTGGACATGTAAAATTGTTCATCCCTTTGACATTAAGAAACTTCAATTTATTATTGATTACTTTATAAAGACAAAAATAACCATCTGAAGTATGGTGCATAGTACTTTAAGGAAAGTGACTGATACACATAAAATTAAGGCTGATTCCCTAATGATATGGAAGAAAAGCCAGAAAATCATGGTTTGTGAGCAACTAAAGACTTAATAGCGTTTACATTAATATCTGATTAATTCAGGGTCCCAATTTTGCTTGAGGGAGTTGGTCTAATAAAAAAAAAAAAAGCCTTTAAACAGGAGCACTGTAAGCAAATATGAAAATAAAAATCCTTAGATAAAATTCTTTGTAAAACCACAATATAAATTCAAGTTCTGAATCTGATTAAAATGTACATACATATATACATGTATACACACATACACATATGCTTTAAAAGTACCTAAATTTCACTTACAATCTTTGCCTTGCATATTTGAACTTGGTTATGTATCTTATGCACTTTATTTCTCCTAAAACTAAGAATATGGACAATGGTGAGAAGACAGAGATAAGCTAGTTTCAATTTTCTGGCCTTTAACAATTCTGACCTGTTGTATTCCTACAAGGAGCACTATGCAATGTATTGAACATGTACAAAAAACACCCTTTTAGGGAACCTGAAGTTTTAAGACGCAAAATATTGATAGTTGTCAGTTAGTTTGAAAACAGTAATCATTTTCTTCAGTAGGATTTCCAAAAACTGAAAATGTCACTGAAACACCCCTATCTCTGTCAAACGTGAAAAATAGTTGTTTCCAGACAAGACATGTGGAGAACATTCCTAATAGAGCCATAGGGACTGAAGTAGCACGATGAACAATGAGGCAGTCACGAAGCATCTATGTGCTACTGCACTGGTAGTGGTTCATAAAAAATACTATGTACACTACAGTTTTAAGAACTAGTAATTATTTAGCATATTTTTGCCTTTTCTTATTTGCCACTGAATATAAAATTTTGTCCTAAATTTACTAAATCTTCTACACCCTGAGGAATAACAACAGACTAATTTAAAAGAAATGCCAGGGTCAGTTTTGTGGAACATATTATTGCCCCAAAGCACAAACTATATATATAGCTTATATTCTTGGAAGCACAAGGTTTCATGAGCAGATGAAACTGCTGCTTTCTCTCTCTCTCTTTTGCTTTTTCCTATCAGAGTTTGGTTTTACAGCGTTAACATGCCGGGAGAGTTGGGAGCTGAAGGTACCCCAACCCCAGATCCCAATAGATACAATGGTTTTCTGTCTCAACTATGAACATGACATATATTACTGGAATATGTTATTCAACAGTCCTCTGAAAAGCACTTTGGAATCCTTAGCTATTTATTTTTATAAAATTACAATTAAAAATTATTTGCTATTTTGAAATATGGAATTCCTATCCCTCCCCTTTACATACCCAAAGTACATAAAATGCCACATGTGAAATTTCATCTCAGTATTTGCTTCTTTCCTCTAATATTTGAAAGGATAAAGTTCCCATTAATTTTCCTTCCAACTATCTTAACATAGGCCTGGATTTGAGAGGTAATTCTTGGAAGTCCTTAAAGTGAGGCAAAATATTCATTTAGGACAATCATACTGCATTTCTTTCAGCAGAAGGAGCCAGTTTCCCTTTGAACACAGACTGCGTGGGTTCCAGGCTGATGTTTCATTACACACATGCAATACTTTACATGTGATGCCTTCAACCCCACAGAAGAATGAATTCTTGGTAGGGTGCTTAAACATAACTAATGAAATGCAAACCAAATCATCCCATCTGCTCATATCAGTATCTCATTAGATAAAATACTCCATGGGAACCATGCCTAGCAATTGGAATGAGTCACAATCAACAGTTCAATAAAACTTCTGTCCTCTGTTTTCTACCTAAACATTAGACTTAAATATAATCTTGCTCCCCACAAAAGAAAGGCACTCGAATTAACACAGTATGTATAGTTATTTTTAAAAGACACTGTGTGATATTAAGTAGAATTCTTGGGCTGATTTTCCCTGCTTACTGCCTGCATCACACTGAACTGCCTAAGATCCCTGGGCCCCAATGCACTTCATTGAACAGGAGCGCAGGGCAGAGTTCCCCCAAGCATGGGAAGCAGCGGCACGTCTGTAAAGTGACAGCATCTGCAGTGGTTCTATTTGAGAAATTTATTCAGAAGACAAAAAGTTCAGTTGGTACAATGCTATTTAAATTTTCTAGCATAATTTAAACATTTAAGTTTTAAAATAAAAATTTCTAATAACAAAATAACTGTAAGCTTACAAAAGCTTTATGGGAAAAAAGATTGTATGTTACTTCCTGGGTTAACTAAATCTTTAGCATCTTCTGTAATTCAGGGAACTGAGGTTGAGACAGATTATTGTGTAAGTGGTAGCTGCACTCCCAAATTGTACTCAGCGCCTGTGTCAGATACCATCTGTGCTATATAAAATTACTAGACTGATAACTTGTTCTCAACAATATTAAAAGTTTTCTTTATACACACACATATTTTCTCTCTCTCTTTCTCTCTCTCCCCCACCCCTCTCCCTCTATTTCTCTCTCTCTGTGTGTGTATCTCAATAAGCATGAGCTGATATGACCTGAATATATCTACTAAATGACACAAGGTCTACCCCTATATATGTTTTCCTACAAAATGCCACATACAAATCCAAGAACTTGTTTCCACCTCTTGTTACGTAAGCCCTTATCTGAAGATTTAAGTGGCTTTTAGTGACATTCTGTATACATTTAGTCCTATCAATCATGGAGCCTTTAACTTAAAATTAGAACCGTACCATAAGAATAAGAAATGACTGAAAGTCTGTGTCCATAGTTTCCAAAAAGGTAATAAAATGCTAGAACCTAGAAAAGAAAAATGGAACACAAAGTACCAAATCCTTAAATTTAAAAAATGATTTACAGAGGTTTAAGAAATATCTAAAAAGTCCACAGTTCAAGTTTGGGAGGGGAAAAGGAGAAGTACAAAATGACTATCCATTCACTGGTACAGATCAATTAGAGAATTTCTTCAGATGCCCCTAAGTGACTTCTGGCTATATTGGTAAGATTTTTCTGCAACATCGTAACAGAAAATAGTGTTCTTAATGCAAGCAGGCTTCATTAGTCCTATTATTTTTAGTATGTATTAAAGTACAACTAATTGGTAATTACAGAGCTATACTTCTTGGATGGGATTTAACAAGCTTAAACAAAACTGCTATATAAAATTAACTTATTCAATATGCAATAGCTCCACTAAAGAATCACAAAGCTAGAATATATCATTCATTCACAGCCCATTGCTTTAATCCATTAATTTCTCAATCATAACTCACCCTGTCACTCATGATCAATCTTTCCCCTATTCAAACAGTTAGTCCTTCATTAATTGAATACATATTTAACAAACCTTCACAATGTGCAAGTAGAATTTGGAAACACCGTATTATCAAAACAGGTGCACTAAAGGATGGGTTAGTGGTGGTGTGTGAAGATACTGACAAGCTTACTGCTTCTTGCATGTCAGTGGTATGCATGACCCACAGGGTGTACTATTCTTACAGTAAAAGTTTGATGAAATGTATGTCAACCTAAACCATCGTTTAACAATGACATATTTATAGAAAGTAAGTGAAGACTAACATCCCAAAAAATAGATACATCCTTTCCACTGAATGAGCTCATTCAGTCAAAGAGATATTATGCGACAGCTAGTGAGTTTAGGTGTCAACCATTTAGGGGAAAAAAATACAACCATATAGGACAATACTAGGTTTTTCTGTGGATGAACACTTAAAAATAAAATTTTTAGAAACAGCACAAAAAAGTCGTACAAACAGTACCCTCTGAATATTTGTATTTTCACTCCTCCTTAAAACTTTATTAGGAAGATGAGAGACCAAGATATTAAAGAATTGCATGGCTTCAGAAAGTGGTGAGTTAAGAGACTTACTACAGATGAAGACAGTTAACAAGATGAGCAAGATAGTCTGTGAAAGGTATAAAAAATGTGACCCGACCAGTGTGGCTCAGTGGTTGAATGACAGACAACCTTAGAACCAAGAGGTCATGGTTCACTTCTCCGTCAGGGCACATGCCTAAGTTGCTAGATCCTTAGTGGAGGATCCTATGCAGGAGGCAGCCAATCAATGATTCTCTCTCACCATTGATGTTTCTGTCTCTCTCTTCTTCTCCCTTTCCTCTCTGAAATCAATACAAATATATATTTTTTAATGTGGAGCACTATAAATTTTAGCTGCTGTTTCACAGATTTTTTTTTTTCTATATTCATGTCCTGAACACTCTAACATTAAAGCATTTAGAAGCCCTACAAGTTGGGCTACTTAAAATGATGCTTAGAAAAAAGGTAATACTGAGTGAAGCCAGAATTTGGCAACATATATTAGTGGAATGAGCTGAATCTCCCATGCCATCTCTTTTGTAATTTCCCCTCAGTACCTGTAGATGCTGAAGATCACAAATTAATGGTTTATCTTTGAGGTATTTGATTCAAAATATGCCTTGCACACAAAGGGCCATGGAATTATGTTTATAATGACAATTATTTTCTCACTAAAATACTGTAAAAGCTACAAAAGGATAATTTTGCCTGCAGAGGTAAGAGCACCTTCTGTCTATAGGAACCAGGCTGGAGAATTTTTCTAGTGTTCTTAAGTCTCAACATTTTGCCACTCAACAAAATCATGATGCACAAGTAAAGGACTTATTCTTTTCTCTTACAGCAATATGTCTCATTGAATTCCAGAGTTTCCATAACAGTGATAGGAGAGGTCTGCCTTTCCCTACATCATCTCTTTGCACTATGGGTGACCTAGCTAGTAAAGGAGAACAGATAAAACATGGTGGCCACAATGGTTTCTGCCACTATGACTCACATTCTTTACGTACAAGGGACAAGACAGCTTCCATCACCAGAGGAACTTTTAGAGGAGCAGCTCATATTCATGTTTCATGTGTGCGTGTTTTTAATGGAATATGGAATTCACTGGAAATAGGGAAGAATATCTTCAGAATATGTCCTTGAAATAACACAGATAAGGAAAAACAGACAAAGGTGAAAGTGACCAAAAATAAGGAACAGATTGGGAAAATAAAGAGACAGGTATGTGGAAATAAGGAGCACAGACCTCTTATGAATGGGAAATATAATAATATACTAACAAAATATAATAATGGAAAATAGATATTACCTGCTATCCCTCTAACTCCACCCTCAACCCAACCAACCTGAAAAAAACAGCCCTTGTTATTGAAAAGGTAAGAGATAGCTATAAGGTGGATACTTTGGTATCTCATCCCTGATAAGTTTAGTATCAAAGTTTTTTAATTGTTTTATTTTTTAAAATAAAGATTAAAGAATTAACCTTCAAAATTATTCTGTCTCCCTGGCTTTTGCCAGTAAATCTTTAATAATCATTTCATAAAAATTTTGTAGTTTATCCAGTGTATCCTCAATAACTTAAGTTTTTAAAAAGGAAACTTTTTATGGATACATTTCTATGCATTATTTCTCCCATTTTTTATGGTAAATTGGAAGGAAAATAAGTAGTAATAACTAAAAATGGCATTCCAGATTTTTTTAGTTGATTTTATAAGCATTGATCTAAATGTTTTTGGCATATACCAAATTTGAGGTTAAAAACAATCTATCAAAACTAGTAATAAAAACAATTTTCCAGTACTGCAATTACATAAACTCTTAAAATTATTATTTTTTAAAATAACCATTTTAAAAATGGATTACATTGGAAGCATGTTTTTCATATAAGTTCCAACGGTCTGACTTTGGTTATCTTGGTCTATAACTTGTAAAACATGTTAGAGAAAGAAATGGTTTGTATATTCTCATAACCATCCATCTGGCCATTTGATTCTCAAAACAACAATTAGATTGGGTAATTTTGCATTTGTATTGTTTCTAAACTTAACTACAACATACATTTTTAATTTTTTAAAAAATTAGTCTATCCAAAGATGGGTGGAGGTGTTGAACTAGCTAGAAGAACCAAATAAGAAGCCTGGAAGGCTTCTTTTAGAAATATACAAGTCTAGAAATAGAAAGGACGAGAAGTTTCAAAGAAGAAAATTAAGACTCACTGTTTAGCAGGAAGAAAGTACACAATTATTTTGTCCCCAAAGGAATGCCAGTTCTTAACAAAATAAATAAGATGAAAGGTCTTGGATTTTTAACCTAAAGATGAAGAATATGTGGTTAGCTAATAGCAGACGGTTCATGCAGCTATGTAAATAAGAAAGGAAAGCAATATTGCACTAAAAGGGGAACCTTGCAGGAATAGTCCACCTTTTTCATTGACTCAACGTACCCAGCCATTTCCTATATGCATTGGCAAACCTGGCCTGCTCTACATTCCGGCAAGTGGACAACACTTGATCGATGAACCTGTGTTCCATTTCCAGGCCTACGGAATGTGGAGCTGGGGTCCGCTTCAAGCGTTTTGTTTCCTGGGAATAGCCTTGCTTGCTTGAGTCACTCAATCCATCCACTTCCATTGCCTGAGCTGTGCGAGGGCCTGTTGGGATGTGGTGCAAGTCACTTGAAGTCCCCACAAGGCTGTCTGCAGTTGACAATGTGGTCACACTGTGAGGAAAACTACTGCTTAAGTGATGTTGAAGGTAGAAAACATGCCGCCTGTGAAAAAGGAGGGAGTGAGAGGGAATAAAGGGGGGAAATGATCACATCACATGGTCAAGCTTTTCGAGGAAACAAAAAACTAAGTTGATAATTTCAAAACATACAGTACTCAGTCACTGCTCCATTCATAACTCAGAATTATCTGGCAAAAGGAGGAATAATAGTTATGATGAAGTCTCTGGGTATTTTACTAGCCTTACAAGTCCAGATTACCGGTTTGTGAGAAAGCTTTTTAAATAGCATTAACTGAGATGATGACAATCACTTCAAGTTGTTGTTCTTTGTAAACTGTAATACAAAATCAAAATTAGGTTTTAGCCCAATCTCCACTATAAATTAAAATACAAACCTTGTTGATATCCCAAAAGACAAGTGATTCCGAAGCAAAGGGATAAAATAGCTCCTCTAGGGCTTAGTCCATGGCCTCTATCCAATACTTTCTTTAATAAGAACAGTCTGCTGCAGTTGGTCTTATTATGTAGAAACCACATGAACTTCCCCTAAATACATCACTCAGTCTCATTAAAAATCCACATGCATTAGGGATGTGCTGGACTCCAAGTGAAGTATGTTACAAGACACAGTTGCTATACTTCCCCTAAGCAGAGCCGGTCTCCTGCCCTTAGAATCATGGGGGTTATTTGTTGAAAATGAAGATCCATGTGCCTAATCTCCAAAAATCTGACGCAGTGGAGTGCACATCTACTCTACACAATATGATAAACTATATAGGATCCAGGTCGTATTCTCTCATCAGCATATCAGTAACTCTAAGCCCTTAAAAAGATAATACTATCCATTTTCCCAGCATATGTGGGAGTAAACAGGGAACATACACCCACCATATAGAGGACACAACTTAAAGGACAGATAAACTGCCTTGGGGCAATGAATCTATAATAGAACACTGGCTTGTAGGTAGATAGGCCATCCCAATTATCTCTTCTCCCCACGCCTATCCCAAACTCCAATTAATCTTTACATGAACAAAGACAGTTTCTGCTCCATTAATCTAGCTTCTCTCAAACACAAATAGATTTTTAAAATCCTCTGAGCCTTGTTATTAATATGCCTAAATATAAAACAGCAACAAAATAATCTTTAACACCAAAATGACACATAAGTCAAAATCTGTCTTCTCTCTTGAAAATGTGGAATAAGAGTGTCTTGTTTTTAAGAGAAAAAAAAAATTTCTATATTTATAAAAGTGCCAAAGAGGGGAGATTATCTTCCATCTTCTAACTATATCTAGACTGGGAAAAGGAGACAAATCTCAATTAACTTTAAAAATATTAAAACATTTAAAATTCCCATTACCTATCTAGTACAGGCAAGTCTTTTGTTTACAACCAGAATACTATGACCTGAAATACAATTTGCATTTGTAAAGATGAAGTTGCCTCTAATTAGATGATCTAAAATAAATCAGGGGTTCCCATATGTGGACTTCTTTCCAACATGAAGTTACTGTACTATCAAATGTGCTCAGAACTCAAATTATGAAGTTCCTAACCCTTTCTCAGAATTTTCTAAAATTGTGTTACATACCCAAAATACAGTTTATTCACACACACACACACACACACACAAGACAGTGTCAAAGAGATTATACTTAACTAGAGGCCCAATGTACTACATTAGTGCACTGGGGTGGAGTCCCTCAGCCCGGCCTGCCTCCTCTGGTAGTCCAGAACCCCTCACTCCATACCACTCGGCTTGCTGCTCAGCTTGCTGCTCTTTGCGCTGCTGGGAAGGCAGGAGAGGCTCCCGCCACTGCTGCTGTGCTCGCCAGCTGTGAGCTTGGCTTCTGGCTGAGCAGCGCTCCCCCTGTTGGAGTGCACTGACCACTAGGGGGCAGTTCCCGCATTGAGGATTTGCCCCCATGGTGCTCAGTGCGTATCTTAGCGATCAGTCATTCTATATAATAAATGCATAAGCCATAATGGCTGCTTAGACATTTATTATATAGATAATGGTCTGAAGAACAATGAAGTTTAGCTAGTCTCGGTGACTAATGAATGGTCTAACTGTATATCCTATTTAATTGTTAGGATTTTTTATTTGTATTTTAAAAAAACAAATGGTAGTGCAGCATCCCTGATACGCTAAATATCAGTATCTCCAAGGAAGACACGCAGAAACTTTTACTTTTAGTTTGGAAGTAACATATTATTTTGCTGTACAGTCAATGGTGAATACCACCATGCTAAGCTAAGGCAAACATCTACACGAGGAAAACGCTTATTGATGATGATCCTGAGGAAGAGGATATGGTTTCACAAACTCCTCCAAATCACTGAGGCAAAGCTCCATAAGCAGATCACATGTTTACCCACACAGGCAGGCCTCAGATGCAAGACCTCTGTAGGTCTCATAAGAACACACAAGCTTCATGAAAGAAATGAATTTTCCCTTCTCTTACCTATGACACCAAAGGGTTTCATGTCCTGGGTAGGAATCAATCAGATCAGTGGTGAATTCAACTTCTTCCTCTAGAAGATGGGGAATATTTATCCTCGGTTCCTCTGTGGAAGCTGCTGCTGCTTCACCTTGTGGAAGGAGTAGGGCTGGCTCACTTCTCAAAGGGTTTTGCTCCAACACAGAACTGTCTTTCACAGTTTGGCTAGTCAAAGACTTTAGCAAAAACTGGCGGTAGTGAAATCCGCTGTGGTCTGAAACGTGCATGGATGCCCAGTGTTTAGTAGAAGATAGTTCATCAAGAAGAATCTTGTAAAAAGAAGAAAGAAAGGTGAGACGAAAAACTTCCCAAATTTTTCTTTCTCCATTAATGCCTTGCTTTAATTGTCCTTTGTGTGTGTGTGTGTGTGTGTGTGTGTGTGTTTTATAACACCATTCCTACCACTATTTTGTATAGAGTGTATACACAGTGCTGTTGCTGAGTGGAAGCTCAGTAAATGCTAGTTTCGACATTCCCTTATAAAATAATTGGAGATTTTACACACACACACACACACACACACACACACACACACACACACTTGAAGGGAAATATAAATTCAGAGGTTATTTTGATGTAAAATTCCTTTGATATTTAATGAACATCTACTATATCTAACTTACCATAACAGACTCAATGTAATTATTTGTTCTTCACTATAAGTGCCTTGAGGGCAAAGACCATGTCTGATTTGCTCACAACTTAATTCTAAAGACTTAATACAAAAAGATGACTTGTGAGTAACAGTAAATTTCAAGAGTTCATGACTATTACTTACTATTCAACTCAACTCACTTAATATCAATGATAATTTTTTAAAGGTAAATTAGATTAAATTAAGCAATGAATTGTTTAAATGTGTTATCAATCCTGCAAACAAAACAATTTGAAATGGAATGGGGGGAAAAAATTAAAGCAGCATTTATGAAAAATTAAATTATTTGGCAATAACTTTAACAGGTAACAAACACAAATGGGTACACTGATCTACCATGTTCCACCAGAGGATTTTTCCAACCAGCTAAGGAAAAAAGACATACCTGTCAACAGTGAACAATATAGACAGCACAATGTCAAAAGGCTCCTTTATCTGTTTTTTAAAAGTTCCAAGCAAATGCCTTCTCCTGTACCAAGATCCCTCTCCACTTCTCACAAACTCTTTTCTTCCCTACAATAAATCTTTTCCTCTTCTGAACCTCCATACTTCTTGTGGGTTTCACCATACACACACACACACACACACACACACACACGCACGCACACACACACACACACATATATATATTTTATAGAATTTTTCAGTGCAACTTTTTTATCCCACCAAACTCTACAAGTTCTTTAAGATACTTATCTGGCCCTAACTGGTTTGACTCAGTGGATAGAGCGTCGGCCTCCAGACTCAAGGGTCTCGGGTTTGAATCTAGTCAAGGGCATGTACCTTGGTTGCGGGCACATCCCCAGTAGGGAGTGTGAAGGAGGCAGCTGATTGATGTTTCTCTTTCATCGATGTTTCTAACTCTCTATCCCTCTCCCTTCCTCTCTGTAAAAAAAAAAAAAAATCAATAAAATATATATATTTTTAAAAAGAAAAAGATACTTATCTGTCTCCATACCCACTGGCCTCAGAGTGGACATGTATTTTATGAATGACTAAATTAACAATTTAATTAATGAAGTGATTAGTACTGAGGGATAAACTTATTCCCTGCTAGGATGGTCAAGTTATATCAGTGAAATGTTTTAAACATCTCCTTTAAATCCTAAAAGAATTTATTGCCGGGACCGGTTTGGCTCAGTGGATAGAGCGTCGGCCTGCGGACTGAAAGGTCCCGGGTTCGATTCCGGTCAAGGGCATGTACCTTGGTTGCGGGCACATCCCCAGCGGGGGGTGTGCAAGAGGCAGCTGGTCGATGTTTCTCTCTCATTGACATTTCTGACTCTCTGTCCCTCTCAATTCCTCTCTATGTAAAATCAATAAAATATATTAAAAAAAAAAAAAAACAAAACTAAAAGAATTTATTCATAGCCACATAAATTTATTATAGAGGCCACCTCTGGTGAGTCATGAAGAAATAAAAAACAAGACTGTGTATTGGATTTAAAAGGTGAGCAAAATAGAACCAGATAAACTTCTAGTTGGAAAAACAAAACAAGACTAATCTTCAGGTTATTACGGTACATTATTGAAGAATTAAGCAGCAGGACATGTAGGCTATAGTACAACAGATTTTAAATGCCAAATTGCTTTCCACAGTGGGTACACCATTTAACATTTCTACCAACAAAGTATAAGGGTTTCAATTTCTCTACATCCTCATCAACACCTGTTAATGTCTATCTTTAAATTTTATCCATCCTAGTTGGTGTGAAATGGTATCAAACTGTTGTTTTGATTTGCATTTCCTTAATGGCTCAGGATATTGAACATTTTTTCATGTCTTTATTGGACATCTTCTTATCATTTTTGGAGTAATGACCTCTGCTTAACTGTCTTTCCTCCCCTCCCACCCTAAAAATGAGACTATTTTAAAATTTACCTAACTATATGATCACTTAAATACACAAACATCATAGAGAACATGAAATAGAAAATTAAAACCTCTTATAACTCCACTCTATAGCACTGATGAACATTTTTTTATTTTCTAGCCATTTTTGAACAAAAAACTAACAAATGCTTATTATAGAAAATATAGCCCTGGCTAGTTTTGCTCAATGGATAGAGCGTCGGCCTGTGGACTGAAGGGTCCCAGGTTCGATTCCGGCTGAGAGCACATGCCTGGGTTGCAGGCTCGGTCCCCAGTAGGAGGCAGCCAATCAATGATTCTCATCATTAATGTTTCTATATCTCTCCCCCTCTCCCTTCCACTCTAAAACCAATAAAATATATTTTTTTAAAATACAGAAAACTAACAAATGCTTATTATAGAAAATACAAAATATATATCCCAAACAGTACTTTGTCTTTGTGTGTGTGTGTGTGTGTGTGTGTGTGTGTGTGTATGTTGAACACTTACAATATGCCAGGAACTGTTCTAAACACTTTAAAAACACATTCAATGCTAATAATATATTAGAAATTATATTAGATACATCTCATATTTAGTTTTATATCCTTAAACTATAATGAACATTTTTCTTATCTTCCAAAATACAATTTTACTAACAAAATATTGTAACGTGATAGATTGGAATGTAACTAAACCCTCATTATTGGTGGATTAGACTAGTTTTTCATAATTATAAACAGTATTTTCATCTATCAAATGCCCATACTTAATATAATCATTGTTTGTTGAATGCTTAGTATAAGCACTTGTGATAGCCACATTATGTGGATTCTCCCATTTACAGAACTCGAGATAGTAGGAATTTTCATCTTTCCCATTTTACAGATGAGAAAATTGAAGATTAGAGAGGCTAAGACACTTCCTCAAGGGCACACAGCAAATTGGTGGCAGTCAGGATTCAAATGAGGTCTGCATGACCACTGAGTGGAACCTTCTGCTACACCATATTGCATCTTCCATTATTTCTTTAGCATGAATTCCTAGAGGCAGAACTGCTGGATTAGACATAACATACTTTTTGTCGGGGAATAGGAGGGTATAGTCTGCTAAATACTGTCATGTTGACCTTCAGTAAGATTATAGAAATTTCTTCAATGCTTGTTTCCATAACTCATCAATGCTAAAATACCACTATGCATTTTCTAGTTAAAAAAAAAAAAAAAAAAAAAAAAAGGAGCCACCTCATTTTATATGTATTTTTAAGCTGCTCTAGGCTATTGGTACTTTTATGATTAATTTCTGACAGACAAAGCATGATCTCAATGGCTTACAAGAGCAGAAAGGGGTTTTTGCAATGTCAGCATTCTTTACTGAGAGTAAGAGACACCACAATGGAAGGGATGATAGGAAAAGCACAGTCCCCCCAAGGGCAAGGCAGGCTGACAGCATGCGAGCCTAGGATTGTGAGCTAGCAGCTGAGTCAACACACTGTCTGCAACACCAGATGGTGTCAAGTAACCAAGAATTTCACCTTGGCCCCAAGTTCCTGGTTTTGTGAGAATGTCACCTTAAAAGGATCATATCTAGGCAGGAAAGCTTCCAAAGACTTTGTAGCTCACCTGGACTCGGCCTTCCTCTTTTTCCTTTACTCTCCTGAACCCCCACACATTACCAGGCTGTAAAGCTGAAGTGACTGGCTCTAATCACTCAATATCCACCAGATAACTTGCAATCATTCCTCCAGACTCCGAATTAATAGTTTCTCCATTAATCAGCCTGGACAGGGAGTAAATTTCTGTGCTCCCATTGAACCTGCAGCTTTCCTGGTTCCTGCAAATGTAACACTGCTTTGTCTTTACACCACAGTGTACTGGACAGTGTGTGGGAATGACTGGGTTTCAATACTATTTCATGAACAAGTTATAGTGAGTTGACCTAGCAATATGGTAGCTAGGGGAATAAAGAAAAGAACTAAAATTTAGTGTGCCTCTACTATTAGGTGCCCAGTACTTTATATACATTAATTTAAGTAATTTTCATAATAATCCACCGAGGCAGAAAGTAAAGCCCCCATTTTAAGATGAAAACATTAAAGCCTTACTTTCTACAGACAGCTAGTAGGGCCAGAATGTGAGCCCAGACCAATGTAGTTCTGTCTCAGCTCTTTCCTCTCCATTAGGCATCTCCCCTGAAGAATAGAGCCAAATCACCTAGAGGGAAAGGGCTACTCCTCTAAAATTGTTGGCCTAAAATCTCACTGAAGTGAAAACTCTCTTGTTTCACTTGGAGGAATCTCTATCTTGGAAACAGAGAGGAGAGGGAACCTACGAAAGATGTATAAAGAAGGGAGTGGTGAGTGAAAATTAGAGAATAGTTTCTCCATTAATCTGAAAACATTTTGACTTCTTTAAATTGTCTCAAGACTAGGAAGCTTTTAGTCAAGTACCCATGATGCTGATGGCACTGATATCATAAAAAAGGAAGAAGAAAACAGAATAACTATAGTATGTAAGGAGCCCAAGGATACCTGGTTCTCATTCTGATGAATAGTAAGTAATGCTAAGTCTAAGCCATTCAAATTCTCTGGTAACTTCTATCTCTTTATTTCTAAACAAAAAGAATTAGGTTGTGACAGTTTCCAACCTGGATCTGCATCCAAATAACCCCCTGAGCTTGTGAAACACACTGATCTCTAAATCCTACCCTCATTCCAATTTAGTAGGCTTGGGGTGGGACTTAGGAATCCTCAGGATTTTTATAGACTAACTAAGTTGGGAAATACCTGAATGAAATCTTATTTCCTTCCCAAGAGAGACTGAAAAGGCAGCCAGCTGATTCAGAAAGCCATATAATCAAAGGCTATCAATTCAGTTTTTCAATGTTCCGCAATCTTTCCCGGTTTCAGGGCAAAATGAGTTATGCTCAGTCTTCCTTACTGCTTAAACCTACCTTTGTTCTGCCAATGCACTAGCCTTAACAGTGCCAAAATATGCTGGTGAGGAACACAAACCTTTTTTAATTGCCAGGGACCCCTGAAGGTATTAGCTGTTGTGATCCTCTCTAGGCTGCCTCTACTTTCCTCCTTTAAAGCCCCTGAGGAGGAACTGAGACCAGGAGATTTAAAGGCAGACATGGGGAGTGCTGGGGAGATAGAATAACACCCCTACCTTGACATCTAGCTTGGCCAGGTGCTGTAAAACCCAGATGCGATGGGACCAGGCATTATAGTTGCTTGGGTATCTCCCTGCCGCTTCACCACAGACCTCCATCTCTTCTCGTATTAGCCGCTGAGTCCTTTCCGCAGGAATCGTTCCCAAGTTTCCTTTGGCCACAAAGGAAGGCAAGGAGGTTTCCTGAAGTAGCTGCTGTAGCACCCATCGTCTGATAAGGTAGTATGTGGGAAAGAGAATGAGGAAAGAACATAAACCAGAGAGAAAAACAAAGTTTTCTTGCTCTTAATTTAATTTCCATTCACAGATAATGAAAATAATACCTGTCTATAATCCCAATGAGTTTGTGTGTGTGGGTGTGTTTTGGGGGGATGTGGAGGAACTGTTTTTGTTTTAAAAGACACATTTAACTTTTGCAGCATTTAAAAGGAGGCAGGACAAGGAGGAAGAAAAACCTTTCTGAAATGTTAAAATCTTGTCAAAAAGAAAATGCCATCAGTTACAAAATTACAACCCTAAACTCCATTTGAAGATATGTAAACTCAACTGGTGTATGAGTGTGTGTGTATGTTGTAGTGGTAGTTTGTGGGAGAACAGATATAATTAATGGCTGGTAAATGCTAGAAGAGGAATCATGGTTCATATCTTTAATTACATACAGATGCCTCAACCTATGTATATTTGTTTGAGAACTAGAAACTGCATTATGACAGCTTTCATTAAGCAAAATTTCCGTAGTATAGTATAGAATCTAGAGGAAACAAATACATTATAATTAGTGAGACCATCAAGGTTCTAAAATGTCTTTATGGATTTTTTTCTTGTCTATTTTTAAGATTTTCATTCGCATACACATAAATGAAATTCAATAAGGTGTCTCAACCACTTAATGTTTTAGATTTTAACAAATATTTTCTCATAAGTATTATTTTAGATTAAAAATTTCTAACATAAAAGTACAAGAAATTGAATACAAAATTTTTTCATTTTCAAATAACAGTTTTAGTATTAACAACAAAACCTTGCTTTATAAAATACTAGAGGTCCAGTGCACAAATTTGTGCACCAGCGGGATCCCTCAGCCCGGCTCTCCAACATCCCCCGAGGGGTCCCAAACTGTGAGAGGCACAGGCCAGGCCAAGAAACCCAACCAATGCACAGCTAGGGCCAGGGAGGGATGCCGGAAGTTGGCCAGCCAGGGAGGGACTGCAGGAGGGCTCCAGGGCGCGTCCGGCCCCACTTGCTCAGTCCAGATAGGCTGGACCCAGCAGCAAGCTAACCTACCAGTCGGAGCATCTGCCCCCTGGTGGTCAGTACACGTCATAGTGAGCAGTTGAGCACTCTTAGCATATCATTAGCATCCTTAGCATATTATGCTTTGATTGGCTGAACAGATGACTGAATGACCGGACACAGCATATTAGGCTTTTATTATATAGGATTAGCCAAGCCAAGAGATTGACTGAGGCATCCTATATAATAAAAGGCTAATATGCAAATCGACTGAACAGCAGAACAACCAGTCGCTATGACACGCACTGACCATGAGGGGGCAGATGCTCAATGCAGGAGCTGTCACCTGGTAGTCAGTATGCTCCCATAGGGAGAGTGCCGCTCAGCCAGTAGCTGGGCTCATGGCTGGCTATTGCAGCAGTGGTGGTGGGAGCCTTTCCCGCCTCTCTGCGGCAGCGCTAAGGATGACCGTGACTGATGGCTTAGGTCCGCTCCCCATAGGAACCATCAGTCATACATCCCCTGTGAGAGGGTATAGTCCAAGCTGAGGGAACCCCCTCCAAGTGCATGAATTTCAGCTGCACTTATTTTCCTTATTTGATTATTTTTAATTATCACAACCATTACCACCATCATTTTTACCAAGAACACAATTTAATTAATTATAAAACTTAAGTTGCTCATTATATTTGAATATCAAAATGCAATTTCCATGACTCCTTAAGAATGTTAACAATAATGGTTAAAATTTATTGAGTATTTAATATGTGCCAGGCACTGTATTACTCATATAAACTCAGCTATTAACTCTGAGAGAGGTGGAATTATTAAATTTTCATTTTACAAAAGAGAAAACAGGCTTGAAGAAGTTAAATAATTTCCAAAAATCACACGGGTAGCAAGTGCTGGCATCAAGATTTAAGCATGACTTTAAAATTCATCCTCTGAACTGTGATGTGATCTGGTCTCACACACTGTATTTTCTCCAGCCATTTGGAATCCTAAGTAAGAATCCTAAGGTGTAAATTAACCACACCTGTGAATCCATGTTTCTGGACTCTTTGGAAACTTAGTTAAGGCCAGTTTTCCCAGATGTAAATCCTTAATTGGATTTAAAGTGCCAGAGAGGATCAGCTCTTTTCTGTAAAAGAAAAATAAAAAGAACCATTACTTTATCTTTCTATCCAAACATATTGTATGGGTATTCACTGAGAAGTAAATTTCCAAGAATTTTTGAAAAAAGAAAACAAAACTCATACACGTCACACACAGTAATGAAGAATGTATTCTCATAATCTTAAAATAACAGAAGCTTTAAATCAGTGGTAGACCTTTTAGTTATCTGTTTGGAAGAAGGCCAAGGGGTTTGCAAAAGCTTATCAGGCCTGACATCAGTATCTGAAGGGCAGCTCCAAAATGAGGCAAGAATTGCTCTAGCTTCCTAAGTAGGACTTGATATGACCTGGTTCATTATTAAAAAAAATACACATACAACTAACCCAGTATGATTGAGATGTAATCTCAATTACTATATTTATTTTTGAATTTTCCCTCTACCTTTCCTTATATGAATCTACCTTTTAATATATATAATTTTAAAAATTGATTTCAGAGAGGAAGGGAGAGGGAGAGAGAGAGAAACATCAATGATGAAAATGAATCATTGGTCAGCTACCTTCTGCATGGGCTGTGACTGGAAATCCAACCTTAACCTCCTGGTTCACAGGTTGACACTCAACCACTGAGCCATGCAGGCCGGGCTGCATCTACCTTTTAACATATAATTTTATATTCTAATCTTACATATTTGGTCCGATATGAATATTTTATTTATTTAATCCTCACCCAAAGATACTTTTTAATGTTTTGTTTTTAATATGTCTTTATTGATTTTTAGAGAGAGGAAGGGAGAGGGAAAGAAAGATAGAAACACTCATGATAGAGAAACATCTGTGGGCTATTTCCTATATGCCCTTACTGGAGATGGAGCCTGCAACCCAGGCACGTGCCCTAACTACCTGGAATTGAACCAGTAACCTTCTGGTACATGAGCAAACTGAGCCATACCAGCCAGGTGAGGATATGTTTGTTTGTTTGTTTGTTTGTTTATTTATTTATTGAGAAACATCGATGTGAAAGAGACATCGATTGGTTGCATCCCATGCGCATCCTGACCAGGGACCAAACCTTTTGGTGTGCTGGCCGATGCTCCCAACCAACTGAACCATATGAACCTTTAAGTGGTCAAATAGTATTCATTCAGTAGCTATGCTGTTTGATTATGGTCTTCCCTATGGTTAGAGATTTAGGTTGCTTCTAAGTTTTTGCTATTCTAAAATAATTCTGAAACAAAGAGCTTTGTGCTTATGACTTCTTTTGTAGTACTATCACTTAGGGTTAAGTTTCCAAAAGGTGTATTACCAGGTAAAATACCTACCTGCATGGGTCTTTATTATACTAGACAACTTTTGAAATTAAACGGAAGTAAGAGCTATGTGAAATTTTTCTTTTTAAAAAGTGTTCCAACCTTCAATGTAGTATAAAGAATGTCATGCAAAAGTGCTCCCCATACTTCTCAGGTAAAAACGACTTAGGTTTAGGTTGAATTTCTCAGATAAGTTTTTATAAGTTCTGATATTAATTTTTAATGTATTATTATTTTATAATGAAGCTAGGTCATTTGCTAATATTTAATCTTCAAATGTCCTTTCTATGGTAGGGATGATTACATATATTTTAGGGAAGTGTAATGCCAATAAAACCAAAGCCCAGCATGTACACCTCACCTACTTAGGTGGATTAGTTCCTAAATACCACAATACCTTTTCTTTCCAACAGCAAACACCATATTTCTAACCTTTTATTTTAAAAGAAAAAAAAAACTTCCTTTTTAATGAAAACACTACACAAAGTGATAGTATTTGCATTTTATAATAATTTCACTTTATAAAATAAAGGTATATATGGCTGCTTTAATAGGTGAAATTATTGACTATTTTTCTTCCAATGTACAGGAAACCTGTATCATCTTAAAAGAATATTTAATGCACAGCCAATTACTTTTGCAGTCTGAGATCCTTTTTCTTCTGAAATCGGTAAATGTTTTGTTCATACAATAAGTCAGATTATTTATATAAAAGAAGGCACAATACTGCTCTATGTAATTTTAAGTACTTTGTAGAACAGATTCTCAAATTAGGGTCCTTGACTACATCATTTGAAACTGTTGAGAAATAAAGTCTCAGGCTTCATCCTAGACCCAATGAATCAAAAACTCCAGTGGGCAAAGCAATGTGTTTTAGTAAGCCCTTGGGTGGTATACACTAAAGATTAAAAACCATTTTTATAGGTAACTTACTGTATTAAGTATAATTTCCATTTACTAATTTTGAAACCTTTTCTGATTTACAATTACTCAACTATATTCCCTAGGATGTCTATAAACAAAAAAAAAATTTTCTTCAGTAAATAGGAAGTTACCTTACAAAAAAATTTTACAGTTTCTTAAATTAAGGGTTCTCTCTCAATTTCTTTATTTGAACAACAAAGTAGTATTTGGGAAGACATCTTAGCTTAAAATAACCTCAATCAATGGTGTGTGTGTGTGTGTGTGTGTGTGTGTGTGTGTGTGTGTATGGTAAGCTGCTAACATGGGAAGAAAGAATAAAGTGAGGGTCATTAAATAAATGTGAGGGGAACTAACTAGGAAAGCAAAAGGCACCTGTGGTCTGAAAGGATGTCCAGCCTAATTAGCATATTATGCTTTTACTATATAGGATAATTTGTATCCTGCCTTCCTCTTAAAAGAATTTGCATTAGTCTAAGGAACCACCAGTTTTTTAAAACCATATATATATATTGAAAAATATGAACCTGGTCTGAGAACTATAATAGTTCAATAACTATTGTGTTTAAAGCTACAATAATTAAAATTAAAGGTATCAATAAAATATGACCTCTCTCTAAAACACTGAGTGCCAGAGTCTGCAGTGATTTGCCCACAGAGGTCCCAATGTTAGTGACTCAACTGAGATTGTAAGATTGTGGCCTTAAATGCTCACCCCACACACTATAATGCTTCTCAAATATACTAAGCAGGTTCTTACTTGTCAACCAACTATGCTGATTACCCCTACCTCTCTTAAATGAAAGGAAAAGTAAAAGCAGGCATCAAATGGTATACCATGATACAACATGATGATTTATATTTCAGGAAAGTAGTTTACAGAGAACAGAGATAAATATGCAAAAAAGGGGCAAAGTTTATATTAGAATTTTCATGGGCCTATTATAAAAAATGAGAAGATGCCATGGGCATATGGTTTATATTTCATTTTTCAAAAAGCTAACAACTCATGGGGCTTGTATGTCTTCAGAAATTTGGACAATTTCATTTTATTAATGGTAAGAATGACGTACCTCACGTTCCATGCCGTGGTAAAGTCTGGGTTTAGAAGCAGCAGAGTGCGTGTGACATCTATCAGTTCTAAAATAAAGAGAAGTCATATTAAAAACAAATAGTCCTATCCTTTAAAGCTTGGCTTCTCTTTAAGGTCTTTATTTCATTTTATATAGATATATAGGCTCACATTATAGTGACATATAGATCTCATGTCACAATAATTTTAATGATAGCTATAATTTGTTCTAAGCCAGTGGTTCTCAACCTTTCTAATGCCACGACCCTTTAATACAGTGTCTCATGTTGTGGTGACCCCCAACCATAAAATTATTTTCATTGCTACTTCATAACTGTAATTTTGCAACTGTTATGAATTGTAATGTAAATATGTGTGTTTTCCAATGGTCTTAGGCTCTTGACCCTCTGGTTGAGAACCGCTGTTGTAGAGCCTAAGACCATCGGTCCCAGACTGTGAGAAGGATGTCTGACTGCCAGCTTAGGCCTGACTACCAAGCGAATAGGGCCTAAGCTGGCAGCAGACATCACCCCAGGAGTCCCGGACTACGAGAGGGCATTGTCCAGGCTCAGTGATCACCCTCTCTCAGTGCATGAATGACATGCACTGGGCCTCTAGTATATCTATAAAGAATAATTTAACTAACCTCTTCATTCTTTTACTTTTAGTAGTTTTTGACAATAATTTAATATTTATCAGGAAAAATAAATATAAATTTCTACACTATTATTTATTTAATTCCACAAATATTCTAAGTATTGAATATGTACAAAGATTAAACTGTTTATAATGATAAATAAGACCTCATCTTGTTCTCTAGATTACCCTTTAGTTGGAGAGAAATGTAAACAATTACTAATATGTAAGGCAAAATTAAATAAATGTGAACTAGAAATATATGCTACATTTTAGGGACCACCAAAGCAGCTGTAATTAATTCTTACTGGAACACCCAGGGAAGCTATCAATGAATCAGGTGAATAAGGTAGTAATGCCATTACAGACCATGGGGGGAAAATGTTTGGCTTCAGTGGATAGAGCATTAGCCTGCGGACTGAAGGGTCCGGGTTTGATTCTGGTCGAAGGCACATACCCAGGTTGTGAGCTTGATCCCCAATATGGGGTGTGCAGGAGGCAGTCAATCAATGATTCTCTCTCATCACTGATGTTTCTCTCTCTCCCACTCTCTCTTCCTCTCTGAAATCAATAAAAATCTATTTTTTTTTTTTTAAATGTAAGCCAAGTTTGCAAAGAGGCATGAAACTCAACATACGGGGTACTCTCAAATAGTTATAGTACCAGAGCATGACTAGAGAGGGCATAGGGTGTTGAGAAAATGTAACAAGAATCTAGAACCTGGTCCCAATCTTCTTGTCAGCCTGGCCTTCCACTACTTGCCTCTCAAGTGCTATACTCCTCCTGGGCCAAACCCCACCCTTCACTAAACACCTCATACCTGCCTATCTTCTCCTCTCTAGATATAACTCAGAGTTACCTACTTGCTATTCTCTCTGCCAGAAATGTCCTCCTATCTCTGAAAAAAGTATTTTTAAAAGCATCTTTCTTCCTAAAGACGTTCCTGACCTACCTGGATAGAAGCAATCTTTAATCTGTATGTTCTGTGTGCATCTTACTTTGTTACTGATCTTGATAAATATTATCCTTTTAATGAGACTGTAAGTTTTTTGGAGGCAAGTCCCCTCTAATACATCTTCAAATTACTCATTTACTCAACATAAATGTGAAAAAATATGATCTCTGTCAGGGTTCAAATCTCAGTTTTTCCACTTACTGTCTACATAACACCATTGAACATCAGTTTCCTTATCTGTGAAATAGTGATAATATCAACCTCAGTGATGTGAACAATTAGATTCATTCCCTATCGCCACAGCTGTTTTACAGTGGGTACTCGATAAATGTTTGTTCATCTAAATACCATTGCTCCTTATAAAAAATGAAAATTTCACCCTCGCTGGTTTGGGTCAGTGGATAGAGCATTGGCCAGCAGACCAAACGATCCCGGTCAAGGTCACGTACCTTGATTGCAAATTCCTCCCCAGCCCAGGACTGGTCAGGGCTCCTGCAGAAGGCAACCAATCAATGTGTTTCTCTCACATTGATGTTTCTCTCTGTGTCATTCTCTCTCTCTTCCACTCTCCCTAAAAAATCAATGGAAAAATATCCTCAGGTGAGGATTAACAAAACAAAACAAAAAAGAAAATTTTCAACACTAATTTATCAAAGAAGTAATCACGAGGCAGATGTTCCTATAGTGAAACTGTCTAAATTTCTAAACTTGTAAAATAAGCAACAAAAAACACATCTGGTTGTTAAGTAGCTATATAAAAACATGTGTATATGATAGGAAGGCCGCTAGTATTTCTTTTGAAGTCTATAATTTTTCAATCCATTATACTATCCACATAAACAATTATTTTGTTTCTTGGACTTTCCCTTTCTGTATTAAAAAAAAAAGTGTAACCCAGGATTGTGATTATTTGTTTGTACTTCTAATGCAACTCTTCCACCCAACCCATAAATAAGGACAAGTTCATCCTCCATGAGAGAGACTGTACAGCAGTACAAGACAAACACACAGAAAAATACCTAAGTCCCCACTATTCATTCTGTGGTTGTGTGAAGAGAGAGGAAGACTGACCAAAGTAACACTCCTTTACTACAGGGTCTCCCCCTAGCAGGGCAACAGCCGCTATTGGGTTCAGAGCCCAGCCAGCTCTACTACTTACTGAGAAGTTCTGGACATATCACTTTATCTTTCTGCGCTAGTATCCTCCTTATGTAAAACAAAGCTAATAATGGTACTACTCATACGGATATTAAATGATTCAAACCCATGAAGGATTAGGACAGTACCTGACAGTAAGCACCCAATGGTAATTCCTTTTACAAAGCTTGTATTTCTTAGCCCAGTTCAATAAAGGCGTGGTCGACAAACTGCAGCTCGTGAGCTACATGCAGCTCTTTGGCCCCTTGAGTGTGGCTCTTCCACAAAATACCACGGCCTGGACAAGTCTATTTCGAAGAAGTGGCGTTAGAAGTTTAAATTTAAAAAATTTGGCTCTCAAAAGAAATTTCAATCGTTGTACTGTTGATATTTGGATCTGTTGACTAATGAGCTTGCTGACCAATGCCATAAACCATACTGGGGCTGGGGCCCCCAGAGGGAGGAAAAGAGTCCCCTGAGCTATCTGAGCAGTGACTGCAGGGCAGAGTGGATACTTCTCAACTTCTAAGAATCTCCAGTTTTAGCGCATATCAACAGCCTCCATCAACCATCAGTGTGGCATTCAGTCACAGGCCCTCTCCCCTCCTCTTTGACAAATCACTAACTTTTCCTGATTCAGTACTCAAGTTCAGGCAGGACTTCCTTCAGGAAGTATTCAGTCTAATCCAAGAGGTGGGGATGAAATAGAATATCAGACATGGAAAAGGGCCATTAAAGAAAAAATTAACAAGGTTAGAAATACACAACATTTAAGGAATCATTCCTGAATTACATGTATTTTTCTGCTCCTCTTCCCCACTGGCTCTGGCTAAATGAGAGAAAGGAGACTAGTGTCTCTATATGCCAGGGACTGTACTGAGTGCTTTACATATACCACTTCCTGTGATCCTCACAACAACCCTGTGAGACCCACTAGTGTGAAAATAGGAAGAGGTTAAGTGACTTTAGTGTATTGATGAACTGATTCTAAATCCAGGTCTCTTTTCCTGCAAAGCAGATGCTATTTCCACCCCAGCCACAATGTCTACAATTACTCTGACCTCTTTAAGTGAGACCTGAACCAAAGATCTAAAGTTTAACCAAAGATCTCTAGATAAAGATAAATATGTCTTTATTTATCTGCAATTATTTTACTCTCTCTACATTTCATCTATCTACTACTTTCCTTTGCAGTTTTACTAAGATGTGAGCTACTGAAATACCTATCATTTCTTGATATTAAACAGATCTCTCTCCAAATAACAGGATATATACCAGCAAATAACTGTTCATTACATACTTCAATATGTATCTAACTCATCATTCCATCACAAGGAGAAAATGAAGCGGGATACATTATATACAGAAAAATAGCTAAATCCAGCTGTAACAAGGAGGGGATATAAGGATGCTGCAGAAAAGTCAGAGAAAAATCAATAAGCTTTCTTTGCTACCCAAGGCTGGCAGTTATGTGGCAATGGTCATTGGATTTGATAACTGTCTATGACAGATAAGTTTTCATGCATTTAGAAATAAACCCAAGGTTGGCTTGGATTGGTTAATCTCTTCTTCCAAAACACATTTAGGTTAATATGAGAGGCTTGAGGTAAAGCTATATGGTAAACACCAAAAGGTCACTTATTATAGAACAGAATCACTGAACCGATAGCCAGACTAAGCTAAAGTCTTTTGCTTACCAAATTCTTGTTATTTTTATGATAAATGTATGTTGAACACATAAGGTGCTGGGTAAAGAAAGAGAAGACATAATCCCCCTTTCTAACAAACTCACAATCAAGCTGGGGAAAATGTTATTTAAATTAATAACTACAAAAAACTATAGTAGGTGTTACTGTGTAAGCATTATGAATAAAGGACTCCCACAGGCCTGCAGAGTAGTAATTACTTTCTCCTAGAGCAGTTGAAGACGCTCTATGAGTATGTGGGTGTGTTTATGCTGGCAACCACAACAGTGACAACATAGATATATTATAAAAACCTAACATGCTAAGTGCCTAGTCATCCATTCAACCGATCAAAGCATAATACGCTACTGATATGCTAGTCATCCATTCAACCACTTGCTATAATGTGAACTGACCAGCAGGGGGTAGATGCTCAACCGGTAGGTTAGCTTGCTAATGGGGTCCTACCTATCAGACTGAGTGAGGGGCTATACATGCCCTGGAGCCCTCCTACGGTCCCTCCCTGACTGGCCAACCTCCCATGACCATCCCTGGCCCCAATCGTGCACCAGTGGGATCCCTTAGCCTGGCCTGAGCCCTCTTGCAATTCGGGACTCCTTAGGCAATGTTGGAGAGCTAGTTTTGGCCTGATCCAACAGGCCAGGCTGAGGGACCCTACTGGTGTACGAATTCGTGCACTGGTCCTCTAGTAAGATATAAACATGGGCTCAGAAAAAAACACACAGAAATAAGGCAGTAGTACACAGCAAAGTCCAAGAATGGAACAGTATATGATGTGGCTGAAAGGTATATCAAAGAACTGCAAAACTCAAATGCTTTTAAAGTTCAAATGATTGTTGAAGTGTATGAAAGCAAACCTGGAGAGTAGCAACTGACACTCTCCCTCAGTGTCTGAAGAACATGAAGAGGTTGTAATAAAGCTTGGAACAAGCTTTCCTAGTCAAGAAAAGCAGAGGCTGTGAGCACTAGCCAATTGGCACCATGGAGAAATGTATGCACCGAAGGCTTCCGATTTTCCAAATGAAGATAGAAATGCAGATTTCCATGCTAATTTTAAAAGTTCATCCTGATTTTAAATGTTTACCTAATTTATAATAATTTTAAAAAGCCCTAGCCGGTTTGGCTCAGTAGATAGAGCATCGGTCTATGGACAGAAGGGTCCCAGGTTCAATTGTAGTCAAGAGCACATGCCCGGATTTCGGGCTTGATTCCCAGTATGGGTCGTGCAGGAGGCAACAATCAATGATTCTCTCACTCGTCCTTCCTCTATGAAATCAATAAAAATATATATTAAAAAATAATTTTAAAAGCATTATACAAACCAAAACAAAATACATCTGTGGGCTGGCTTTAGTTCGAGGGCTGAGAATCTACAACCTCTGACACTGAATTTGAAGTAGAAGAAAAGCTATAAAATAGTCTGACATTTGCTCAAAAAACAGCAACTGCCATTTGACCAAGTGATCCCACATTTAGTATTATGACCTAAGAAGCCAGAAATACCAATCACAAAGAATATATGCACCCCTATGTTCATAACAGCGTTATTTACAGTACCTAAGATTTGGAAGCAGCCCAAGTGCCCATTAATAGACAAATAGATTTAAAAATTATGGTGCATTTACATAATGGAATATTATGCAGCTGTGGGGAAAAAAGAATGATCTCTTACCCTTGGAGACAGCATGTAGAGACATGGACTGTACTAAACTAAGCAAAATAGCCAGTTAGATAAAGAAATGTATCACATAATCTCACTTATATGTGGAATCAATGAACAAAACAAACTGATGAACAAAAATAGAACCAGTGACATTGAAGCATGCAACAGGCTGATGTTCTTCAGAGAGAAAGGGGGTGGGAGAGGAGGAAAAGATTAACGAATGAACTTATGTGCATGTATGCATAGTTCATGAACAGATAATAATATGGAGAAGTCCTGGAGAGGGGACGGGAGCATAGTGGAGGGGGTCAATGGGAGGGAAAAGGGGGGATATATGTAATACTTTCAATGATAAATAGAAAGAGAGAGAGAAACATCGTTTTCTTTTTTCTTTTTTTAAAAAAATATATTTTATTGATTTTCCACAGAGAGGAAGGGAGAGAGATAGAGAGCTAGAAATATCTATGAGAGAGAAACATCGACCAGCTGTCTCTTACACACCCCCTATCAGGGATGTGCCCGCAACCAACATACATGCCCCTGACTGGAATCGAACCTGGGACCTTTCAGTCCGCATACCGACTCTCTACCACTGAGCCAAACCGGTTTCGGCTACATCGTTTTCTTAAAGGAAAGGCTGGTGACAGATTGTAAAGGCCCTTGAATACCAAGCCAAATCAATTGACAATGTAGATAGCATGAACATGAAATGAGATACTAAGTGTTGTTTGAGACGACTGGCTAATGGTATGGACATGGATTACAAAACAGAGGCAGACCAGCTGGTCTATGGGGTAGACCAGCTATGTGGTAATAATATTTGTCCAGATGAGGAGTAAGAATTGAATAAATAGCACAATAATGGAGCAGAGATGGTGAGAAAGAGGGGAGAGAACAAAAGCTGATGATGGAATGGCACACATGGAGATGGTCAAAGAGTGGGGCAGACTCCAATGTTGTGGACATCTCTTTTGCTTTTTGTTTTGTCATGGATTTCTCAAAAATTAGAATTACAGTATCATTTCTCTCCCAAACCAAATATGGCTATTACTGCATCAGATTTTTTAAAAAATATCAGTCTCCAAACAATTACACAGAAATGCTGTGATGTTATTTTAGCTAAACCATGGTTAAACTTGCCAGGCTATGGGTACCCAGACTAAATGTTACTTCTAAGTGTGTCTGTGAGGGTGTTCCCAGAAAAGATTAGCATTGGTAGATTCAGTAGATGGCCCTCCACAATTTAGGCAAGCATTATCCTATCTATTGAAGGCCCAACTAGGACATGAGAAAAAAAGAGGAGTTCATCCCTGTTTTTTGCTTCCTGTCTGCCTGCTTGAGTTAGGACTTCTCATCTTTTCCGGCCTCTGGACTGGGACTGAAACACTGACACACAGGTTCTCAGGCCTTCAGACTCAAATTAAGTTACATCGCCGGTTTTCCTGGGTCCCTACCTTGCAGAATGTAGATGGTGGGAGTTCTTAGCCTCCATAAACATTCAAGACAATTTGTCATAATAAAGCTCTTTGTATACATATAATTTTCAGCTGTTTGTTTCTCTGGAGAACCCTAATACAGATAGATGCTTTCCAAAGATCTAAGAAATTCAGCACATTAATGAGAGCATGAATTCAGTTTGATTAAAAAGAAAAAAAAGTATCCCAAGAATAAAAGTAACAACCTTCATTCACAGAACACATTCTCAGGGAACGCCTCTCTAGGGTTTTGGCATCAATCACACAGACACTGACATTTTTGAAATTGTCAGGTTTCTTCACTTTGCTCTTCTTATTGGTATATTTTCTAAAAAAGCAGTTTTCACAGCATTTTCATGAAATAACTTTTTCCAACATTTTTTGCTTTCTTGCTTAACAAGATTTACCTCTGTATTCTAATTGCTTCAGTTCATAAGTTTGGCAAAAGACTCTTGTTAGTCAGGATTTTCACATATCTTTTTCTGCCAAATCAGAAATTCGCTTCCATATTTTTATTGATAATAATATCACACAACCTGAGTTGTTTGTACCACGACACTAAATTATGCTGCATTATACACCAGAAACTGAAAACTGCTTCCATGAGGATGCAGGTTAGATGGAATCAAGCTCTATAAACATGTGAAGCTGCATCAGCACTCGGAGCTTAGATGACAGCTATTCTTGTGAGTGCATTTAACCACATCATCTTTCACCCGGATCCTCCTGGGCCTAGCAAGACTAAAACTACATGATGAGGAGATTTAGCAAAGCCAACTGTGCAGTGTCCATAAATATAAGAAAGAGAGACAGGAAAGGACTTGGAAGGGCTACAAGGAGACGGCAGGTTGGGCTAGCACACATTAATAGGCAAAAAAACAATTATCTGAAACAAAAATAGCCTTTGACATTTTAAAATGTAGTGTCTTTTCTCCAAGAGTATCATTCTGCCACTCCGCTCCAAGTTAGTTACGTATTGATTCAATTACGCATTTCTGTGTGCCAGAAAACACATACAGCTCTGTTTGACAAAAAATAACTTAATGGATTCATGGGTTGATATTTTGTACCTTAATTATATTAAAACCTACTATAGAGTGATGAAATGGAGAAGAAAAGAAGATCTAACAATACAAAAATTCTTACCTTTAAGTTTATGCCTCAACTTATACTTTTAAGTTGATGCCACAAATAAAAGCTAGGCATAGCCTTTTAATTAAGATTTTTAAATACACATATGCTGTACTAGAGACTAGTCGCATGAAGATTTGTGCAATAGGCCTTCCTTCACCTAGCTTCAGACACACCGGTTTTCCTCTGGTACCCAGGACCCAGGCCTTCACTCTGGCCACTGCCTTCTGCCTTCTCTCCGGCCAGGGTCTTTGCTGACTCCAGCGGCAGTCTGCAGGCTTCTTGCTGACTCCAGCCTGTCTGCACTCTTAGCTTCTCTCTGGCCAAAGGGCTGCTCCTATAGCTCCCTTTATGGCCCCTCCCCATCATACCAGGTGTCCTGCCCCTCCCAGCTGCTCTGCCATCTTTGTCCTGCTAATTTGCATGTTCCCTCAGATTGGCTGCGGGGCATCAGAGGTATGGTCAATTTACATATTTCTCTTCTATTAGTGTAAATAAAATGCTAAGTGTCCAGTCACCCGTTCAACTAATCAAAGCATAATATGCTAATGATATGCTAAGGCAATTCAACCACTTGCTTGATGTACTGACCTCCAGGAGGCAGACATTTGACCGGTCGAACAGTTGCTATGATGTGCACTGACCACCATGGAACAGACTGGTAGTTTAGCTTGCTGCTGGGGTCTGGCCAATTGGGACTAAGCAAGATGGGCCAGACATGACCTGAAGCCCTACCACAGTTTCTCCCCAGCCCTGATTGATTGTGCATTGGTGGGGTCCTTTGGCCTGGCCTGTGGCCTCTAGCTATCCAGGACCCCTTGAGGGATGTTGGAGAGCTGGTTTCGGCCTGGTCCTGCAGGCCGAATTTATGCACTGGGCCTCTAGTATGTACAGATAGATATAGATATATATAGATATATAACCAGAGGACTAAATAAGTGAAACACACAAAATAGAAACTACTTCACACATTAAATAATCTTCAAATCAAACTTTTCTACTGGTTTAAACAGAGAAAAGTGCTATTAATCTCTTATGACAATGCTGTTAAGGACAATGCTGAAAGGAATGTCATATCTTTGGTAACACTCAACAAAAGAGAACATATATTATTCATCTTTTTGTCTCCTACAGTACAGAACAGCTTCTACTATGAGTAGGCCCTTGGTAATGGCTACCAAGCTGATAATGAAAATTCTCTATGAGACAAAGTTCTTATTCAGTAGTAGAGGCCCAGTGCACGAAATTCATATACAGAGGTGGGGGGGGGGGCGGGGGGGAGGATTACCCTCAGCCTAGCCTGCACCCTCTCCAATCTGGGACCCCTCGAGGGATGCCTGGTGGGATTGGGCCTAAACGGGCAGACATTCCTCTCACAATCTAGGACTGTTGACTCCCAACTATCCGCCTGCCTGCCTTCCTGATTGCCCCTAACCACTTCTGCCTGCCAGCCTAATTACCTCCTAACCACTCCTCTGCCAGCCTGATTGATGCCTAACTGCTCCCCTGCCAGCCTGTTTGCTCCTAGCTACTGTCCCCTGCAGGCCTGGTCACCCCTAACTGCCCTCCCCTGCAGGCCTGGTCCCCCTCAGTTGCTCTCCACTGCAGGCCTGGGTCCCCCCAACTGCCCTTCCCTGAAGGCCCGGTCACCCCCAACTTCCCTCCTCTGTCGGCCTGGTCACCCCTCCTTGCCCTCCCCTGTAGGCTTGATAGATCCCAACTGCTCTCCCTTTCAGGCCTGGTCCCTCCCAACTGCCCTCCCCTGCTGGCCATCATGTGGTGGCCCTCTTGTGTCCACATGGGGGCAGGATCTTTGACCACATGGGGGTAGCCATCTTGTGTGTTGGAATGATGGTCAATCTGCATATTACTCTTTTATTAAATAGGATTAGTCACCAGGCATATTGAATACTTTTAAAGGTACTGCTATAATGTGGGAAGGGGCAGGAGCTTTACAAAAACAGTTTTGGTTTAGTACTCTCCAAAAAAGGTAGGCCTTGGGTCTTACTTTCACTGAAATTAAACAGAATTTGTGTACATGGAGGCTTAACATAACCTATAGCGGAAACTAAGAAAATAAACCAGGTGGAATGAATAGGGATTGTCTGATGCAACAAAGAGGAGCAGAAGAAGTGAATGCTGATATAGTTTTTGTTTGTTTGTTTGTTTGTTTTTGCTTCTATCAGCAGAGGAACAGGACACAGAGGGCTTGAGCTCAACTGGGTTTCACAGTGTGACAAATCACAACTACCACCATCATGTCTCCATTATCTCATTTGGATTGCTACTAAAATGAGTTCTATTGTTTATATAGCACTAAAGGATTAGAAACCAGAGAATCTGAGCTTGTAACAACCACAGTCCTCTTAAGTAATTTTTAAACTTTTTTTTTTTTTTTTTTTGTCACAGGATATCTTCTTCAAATACCATTTAATAAATCAGAATGACTCAATTTACTGCTCGGTTTTCAGTAGGTGGCCTGGCACCCTGCTTAAGGCATCTCCCATAGAATCACTATGGATGTAAACTTTGAAATCTGATGAGTTCTAACTCCTCTCTTGTCCCGAGGTCACATACCTGCCCAGGCATTGAATTAAAGAGCTAGAACTAGAATCCAGCGATGCCAGCACCCAGAGAAAGTTCTTCCCACTATATTCCATGCTGCTTCCAAAAAACAAAGGAAGACGACAGAGTTCATACTTACCATCTTTGTTCAGCCATTGCTTTCTTGTTCTGTACAAAATGAGCTTGTTGTGGACATACGGTAAAAGGAACTTGACACACCAGCTCTCCACACCAAGTTTGTTTTCAACCAGGACTATGGGGCTCCGGTTATACCTAGCTTCAGGACATGGGATCAGGCCAATTTCATCTCTTAATATGTAAAACATAAAAAACAATAAAAATAAGAATACTACCTTTTCAATCCTGAAGAGTATTTTTAAAAATTTACAAATTTCTATTTCTTAAAAATATTATTTGCTCATCTACTGAATTAGTAGAAATTTTTAAAAAACAGTTTTTTAATACTGGCAACAGTACAGGAAAATTAGTATGGTGTACTCCTTGTTGATGGAAATAAAAATAAATCTAATCTTTGAATTGAAATCTGAAAATCTTTCAAAATTTTAAGTATACATACTCTTTGACCCATGATTCCACTGCTCAGAAATTATACTGCATCAAATTTTTTGAACAGGATGTTGACTGCAACAACAGTAGAAATGATCTAAATGTGTATGAATATAAGACTAGTAAAATATACATGATTTATCCATGTAGTAAGAGGTATTAAAAAATGAGATAGATATGCATATGTTGGTATGAAAAAGGTGCCAAGATCTATGAAAAAACAAAATGACAAATATAGTGTATCCCACAAAGCCTTTTGTGTAATTAAAAAAAAAAAAAAGCTATATATGCATTAAAATTTTTCTTGGAAAGATACCAAGAAACTTTTGGGACGATAAAGGATTTTATTTTCGTACAATCTAAATTTTCTAATCACTTGTACAAATTATTTCTATCTTTTTAAAAATGTGAACAAATGTACTTATGCTTACTTGCTAACAAATCTATGTGGAATGGAAACAAATTATTAGCAAAAGTTATTTTGTCAATTGAGATTGTGAGCTATATTTTATTTTCTTCTTTATAATCAATCATTTAAATTAAAAAAAAACCCACATACTAGTAAATGTTAAAACACAAAATACATTTCAGAATTTGATCATTTTCATCAAAGGCATCTATATTTCTCAATCCATGTCAACTCAAGTTGAAAATCTATGTTACAGGCCAAGATTTAGTAAACAATATGTAAGACAGTTGATTTATACAGTGAAGGAACCAGCAAACATAAGTGTTTTTGCAAAGCTTGGGCACATGCTTTTCAAATATAAGGAAATTACATTCTTGCTTACATGAGACATTCCTTCTCAAAGAGAATGTCCTTCCCTTAATTAATGAATAGCTAATAAATTTTTTAAATAAAACAGCTAGTAAATAATAACATTTTTAGACTGTCTAAATAGATAAAGATGTTCTTTTAAAAACAAAATAACTGTTTTTCAGAGCTTGAGTATGACATTATCTATTCTGTCCCTGGGGTTCTCCTGCCAAGAAGACAGTAGTTTCATAGATGAAAGAGGAGGAAACATGTCCATTAAAGGTTATAAGAAAAGCCCTCTTTTTTTTGTGAGGCCATCAACACAAATTGATGAGAGGCTGTGGAACTTAAAATCCCTCCTAGAAACCCTAAACAGTATAATTCAAAGGTGACCTGCTTGCTACTGATCACTTCATTAGTGACACGGGAATCTACACTAATAATCTGCCATACCTTTGTGATGCCCACTAGCCAATCAGGAGTTAGTATGCAAATTAACCCAACAAAGATGGCAGGTTAATTTGCCTATGCAGGTGCCGAGTAGCCGCAGGTGCTGAGTACCAGGGCAGAACACTTGCGTTGTCACCATGGCAATATCGCAGGCATTCCACACCACCCCAGCTGCTCTAGGCCTCTGGGCAGTGTGGGAAGGTTGAAAGGCAGCTCAGGCAGCCGGGGGAAGGAAGGCCCATTCTTGCATGAATCTTCATGCATAGGGCTTCTAGTATGTATTATTAATCAAGGGTACTCAAAGGGTTGCAAGTCTCTAACCATTCTTTCAAGCTAACTTAACTTGTAAGTAGATTTTAAGATCTAAGGCTTTTGTTCTGACAACTGGCTCTGTTAATTCAGAGGTGTTCAATACACCATGTCAATACTATCTAAACATTTTATGAGTACTACTCTAATGTACTGGCTACTGTGCTAAATTCTGAAAATGCAAAAATGAACAAGGTGGTCCCAGATTTCAGAGAGCTGATGGTTTTGCTGGGGATTGTGTCAGTATCTACAATAAAATGTTACCACTTTGGCCCTAACTGGTTTGGCTCAGTGGATAGAGTGTCGGCCTGCAGACTGAAAGGTCCCAAGTTTGATTCCAGTCAAAGGCATGTACCTTGGTTGCAGGCACATCCTCAGTAGGAGGTGTGCAGGAGGCAGCTGATCAATGTTTTTCTCCCATAGATGTTTCTAACTCTCTATCCCTCTCTGTAAAAAAATCAATAATATATATATATATATATATATATATATATATATATATATATATATATATATATTTTTTTTTTTTTTTAAATGTTACCACTTTGTCATTCTAGTAATATAAATAAAATTCTGCAGAAAGAATTTACCAATGCTGAGAGAGCATCTGAGGGAGGTTAATGTCCAGTACCTTGTTTTTGTATTTGTATTTGGTGACAGAACAACTAGCCACATCTAATCTACACCTGATTAATATATATCAGAATCTCTGGTATTTTCTGGTGTTCAGGTTTTACTATATAAAATAGATCATTTAATAACTAGAATAATAGTAAAAAAACAAAAACAACCTCAGTTCAATTATCTCAAGAAAGTTTGTGCTTAGAGGTCTAATAACCACTTACAATACTGCAAAGAACTGCAAAAGTCAACAATATGAATGTTGGAATAACAAGAATAAGAGAATCCTAGCTTCTGGGTACAGTCTGGTGGAGGGTTTTTTTGGGGAGAGGGAAATGGATTTTTATAACTGAAATTCACAATATAAAACCCTGCATTGCTCACTATTTATACCCAAAATAAAATGCCCAACTTCATGTACCTAAATGACAGAACAGAGCCATCTGCACACACACACACAAAAAACAACCCTGCACATTGTTTTAGTTGGTTACTCCACTTCCAAGCAATAATTAAAAAACTAAAAATACCTTGGATACAGTAGGTACTCAATAACTGCTGCTGAAAGGTTGATTATCCTTGTATTTTGTTGATAATATTCAAAATAAATAAAGTTCAAAGAGCATCACTTCTCGATTCTGCAAAAAAAAACCTAACCACTGATTTCCTTCTAATGCAGTGGGTCCAAGTCCTGGCTCTGTCAATGTGATATATAGAGCATGTCACTTGGTCTCTATAGATCTCATTTTCCTCACTTTTAAATGAGAAACTACATTATATGTCTACATAAAGGCAATGGGCTGCTATGTCTCCTTTTATCCAACTTTCAAATTTTAAGACCGAGAAACCTAGCAGCTTTTCTCATCCTAATAAAAGAGTAATATGCAAAGTGATCATCATGCCAACACACAAATGGCCACCCCCATGTGGACACAAGATGGCTGCAACAAGATGGCCAGCAGGGGAGGGCAGTTGTGGGTGATAGGGCCAGCAGGGGAGGGCAGTTGGGAGGGACCAGGACTACAAGGAAGGGCAGTTGGGGGGGGGAGGGGGAGGCTGGCAGGGGAGGGCAGTTAGGGGCAACCAGGCCTGCAGAAGAGGGCAGTTGGGGAGGACTGGGCCTGCAGGGAAAGGCAGTTAGGGGCAACCAGGATGGCAAGGGAGGGCAGTTAGGGGCAATCAGGTCAGCAGGGGAGCAGTTAGAATGTCAATCAGGCTGGCAGGGGAGTGGTTAGGGGGTGATCAGGCTGTCAGGCAGAAGTGGTTAGGGGTAATCAGGCAGGTGAGCAGTTGGGAGCTTGGATTGTGAAGAATGTCTGACTGCCTGTTTAGGCCCAATCTTACCGGGTTCGGGTCTAAACAGGCAGTTGGAAATACCTTGAGGGGTCTCAGAATGGAGAGGGTGCAGGCTGGGCTGAGGGATACACTCCCACCACCACCCTCCCCCTACACAAATTTTGTGCACCAGACCTCTAATATAAGAATGAAAACTGTCAAATCAGGAAATGTAAAGCATTAGAAAATTTTAAAAATCAAATTAAAAGAGGGACAGTAAGATATAGAGACAAAAGCACTTGCTCTTCTGGGGTCCAGATCTCCATTCGACCACTGACAGTCAATGTGAATTGGGTCAGTCATTTGGCCATCAGTATCCTTATCTGAAATATAGGAATAATACTACTTTCCCTGTCTATTATGAAGAGTAGATAATACATTATAAAGAAATGAAAGGTTGACCTAGCTGGTTTGGCAAAGTGGATAGACTGTTTGCCTGCAGACTGAAGGGTTCTGTGTTCAATTTTGTTAAAGGGCACATGCCTGGGGTTGTGGGCTTGATCCCCAGTAGCATCTGCAGGAGGTAGTCGATCAATGATTCTCTCTCATCATTGGTGTTTCTATCTCTTTCCCTTTCCCTTCCTCTCTGAAATAAAAAAATACATATTTTTAAAAATGTGGTAACCTATAAAGTGCTCAATCCTCATCTTTATGTTTCTCTCTGTCTCTTCCCCTTCTTTCCACTCTCAAAAATCAATGGAAAAATATCATCAGGTGAGAATTAAAAAAAAAAAAAAAAAGAGCCTGAGTTCAAACTGCAAAGTTCCTTGCTAAACAGATACTGATAAAGCGAGGAAAAGAATGTTAGCTTTTACCAAGTTATTTGACCCTGAAATACAGTGCTTTGCTGCTTCCTACAAATATAACAAGTGCTTTAGAGAGATAGGTAGGTCAGTAAGCTTCCAAATAACAATGTGCTTGACTTCAGACTTCTATGTCTAGTCCCTTAGGTCATAATCCACTTTTCTTCCCCCAGACAATTTGGGATTCCAGAATAATTTTAAAATGGGAAGGGACCTCATTTCTCTAGTCTCTCATTTTATCAGATGAGAAAACTGAAGTCCACTAAGGTCAATAGGATTTACCCAAAGTTATTTTGGCCTGTGGCTAAATTAAAAATTGGGACTTCCTTTTCAGAAAGGCAAGGGAGTTGGGAAGAAAATTTGTAATGCATATATGCATAACACATCAACACAGAAAATAGGGTGGTGAGGCCTGGGGCAGGGATGGGGGTCGGGCTGGAAGGGGGCCAATGGAAGAAAAAAGAAGACATATATAATACTTTCAACAATAAAGATTTTAAAAAATAATTAGGACTTCCTAATATTTAGCTCCAAATCCTTGTAATCACAGGGAAGTGAAAGCAAGCAGGATTTATATTAATTCCTTCTAGATTTCTGGTATTTAAATTCTAATTTTCCACTCAAGAAAAGTTGGAAAACTCAGGGGGAAAAAACAAACTAAAAGTTACCTGCTATCCCTTTACCACGGTTAATTTGGGCAAGTGACCTTTTTTTCTAAATATTCTATAAAGTGGGGTTGAGAGGGCAGGGCGGGGCGAGGACAAACTCCTGACTCCACTGTGGGGCAGGGCGGTTATCCTCCATTTTGTAACTGAACCCTAGCCCTCGCCCAACCAATCAGGGTTAGCCGAAGCAGTGACATCACCACCGACCGGAGTAAAACCCCTGGGCTGGGCGAAATTTGCTCTCTCTTCCCCCATGCTGCCAGCGTGAGTGGGATAGAGCCCATGCTAGCATGGATAAGAGGCTCTTTTGTTTATTGCATGGGACTCGGGTCCTTGGAGATCAAGAAGTCTGGGCGAAACAGGATTATATTGGACATACTCCTCTATAATCCTTTTTAGAAATTTAATTCACATAAATCATTTTCCTATTAATTAATATATATATTTAATGGCTGCATTGAATGTGCTATAAATATAAAACACAGCTCCAGTTATTTCCTTATGAAATAGTCTCACAAATTCTGAGTTTTTCACTGCCAGCAAATTTCATTCCTTTATATTTATAGGTTTTCCTTGTATTTAACAAGGATACCTGCATTACCAAGGTAATAGGATTTTTAAAGTTGTTAATAACTCTAATAATAATAATTATAATAAAGTTCTAATATTTTCAAAGAGATACCAAATGCTCACATTTTAGGTTACCTTCGAAGGCTGTTCCCTTCATTGGGCCCTACCCACTACCTAGGAAGGGTGTATTTTCCCTGAGCCAACTCTTATCCATCCCTCCCGGCTCAATTCAATTATTTTCTCAGAAAGAACTATTTTGACCATTTAACCTAATTTAGGCTTCTATCCATGCTTTTTATCCTTTGGGGCTCTTTTCATAATCTCTGCGTTACTTTGTTTCAAGTTCTATTAGGGCAGGGACCGTGTATGGTGTGTTCATCAATCTACACCCAGCTCCTAGGCCTGCAGACCCAGGATTAGCATTGCAAAAAGAAGTGTTCTTTTGCTAAATGCATGCATGGTATGAAAGAAATTAAACCAGTTAGGACTTCCATAATCTGGTCCCACTGTATCTTTTCAATTATATTTGCTATTTGGGGTTAATTGACTGTTCCCTGTGGAGGTCTTTGGCTCCCTCTCTGAGATAAATCTTACCTAGTTTTCAAAGTTCAGCTCAAAACCCATCTACCCTAAGAGCCTTGGCCAAGACATTCCATATCCAGACTCGCTTCTAAGATTCACATAGCACTTGCTTACCAGACTGCTTAATCCAGCCTTTATCATAAACCACTTTGCAGGGTTTATTTATTGTTCTTGCAGGTAGGTCTTCGGTCCTCATCTAGAATTGTACTGTATAATACAGTAGTCACTAGGCATATGTGACCATTATGCATAAATCAATTAAGATTCAATAAAATTTAAAACTCATTTCCTCATTTGCATTAGCCACATTTTAAGCACTCAATAGTGCTATGTGGCTCATAGCTATAATAATGGACAGAACAGATATAGAACATTTCTATCATCATAGATATTTTTGTGTCTTGAGTATAACTGTTTTATACTCCTTCATATTCTACTCTGTGAAGATGATACCTACAGCACCTCGTAGACAGTGGGAGTTCAATAAATATTTAAGAGTAATAAAAAATAACCCACTGGAGATCTTTGACATGACCCTAATTCCATTGTAAATAGTTGTCTTCTACTTTAGCATAGGCTCTATACATTAATTTTATATCAGTCCCGGTGTCATGCCTTCAGTTGTTTTTCCATTAGTAGTCTCTAAGCGTCTACCACAAAAACAACATTCCTATGGTATTTTTCAGTTCATGAAGTGTTTCATATTCACCATTCATAAATTTTTTAAAGGAACACAGGAATTCAGGTAAAGCCTAATATTTACCCAGTAGCAACTAAGTGCCAAATATTGTGTAAGGTAATTTTCCTGTGTTCTCATCAGCCTCACTAGATCAAGAGGAAATTGAGGCTCAAAGAAGGTAACCTATCTATACCTACCACTAACAAAATCCACTTATTAACTACTGTAGTTTTCACTGTAGCTTTGACTCCTCCTGGCTAGAGATCTCCACAAAGTCAATGGAATTGATGTTGACTAATAAAATTGCAATCTATCTTGTGTTTGGAGAAAAAGAAAATCAAAAAGTAAAGAATGAAAACCTTTCATTTTTAATACTGAAAACTGTAATTAGGTACTAACTTTCAAGGTAAACACTGCTTCCCCTCCCCCCTTTAACTAAAAATATAGCCTATTTTTGGGAGGGAGGGGCTAGATTGGGGAAGAAGTATGGACAATTTTTAAAAGTCCAAATTATAAGACATTTTAAAGGATGTATAGTAATATAATTGAAGATATTATTATTGCAGGAAATATGTGCTAAAATATACCTAAAGTCTATTATTGAACAATGAGTTAAGCTATTTAATTTTTCAGCCCTATATTATAAATCATTATTTCAAATGCCCATCTTATTTCATACTTTTAAATATTCAATGACCCAAATGTTTAAGCATAAATTATGCACTGACTGAGTACATTCATGAGATTTCACCATAAGAATATGATTAAAGAAGATATTAAAATCCTTTATAAGTTTCAATAAATGTGATCCAGAAGAATTGGGATGTGTTCCAAACAACTCTGTGTCAACCTGCCAAGCCAATGAGCACTCAATCTGTTTCTTCAAGTATAAAATACTGATGCTTTTCTAATCTACCTCAAAGGCAAGAAACTAAGATGATACTGTACTTATTAGATTAGACTTCTTTCTAACCTTTGTTATAATTTCTCCAAGAAAAATAACACCAATGATGAGGAAACAGGCCCTTCATTTGTATGGCTTCTTTTTTTTTTTTTTTTTGGATGATGTCTCTCGTTTGCACTAAAGCTCCATTTCTGAAAAAGGGACAGAAAGCCTGATATACAAGGCATCAAAGCATTCTTTACAAGGCCCAGTACCCACTATGGTTACTGCCAAGAAATCATTCCAAACACTCATTCTGGAAGTGTCGGCAGTCACAAGGGGAAAGGAAGTGGACACTGTCAGAGGTGGCCGGTGTGTTTGGAGGACGGCCGTGTTTTGTTTTTAATGAGGCACAGTTGCAGGTCTGCAACAGTGTGCCACAAGAGAGCAAGGCATCTGAGGACTTCTCAATTCTTTCATAAGCATCATCTTGAAGGAAGAGAACACTTCATGTTGGTGTGAGGTTTGGCACCTCTTTTAGGCAAAAAAAAAAAAAAAAGCTTAAGGACTTAGACCACTTGGAAAGAGTAACTCGTGCGGTTCTAGTTTAAAGAATAAAATACAAAACATAAGAGATAAAGTGAAAGTAACACAAAACTGGATTCTATGTTTCTTTTGTGGATGAGAGATGGGGAAAGAGCTCCACTCCTGCTTCTCCCTTCTTTTGTAAAATGTAGCTCTCTTTCTCTCTCTCAACAGCTTCCTTTTCACATGCTACATCCAAGCAGAAGTGCCATCGTTTCTCCTGGTATCTTCCCAGAGCACTGTACTCCCAAGCAAAACGGAAAGGAAGCAGGTAAGATACAGTGTGGTGATCTCCTTAACTGGATTAAAAAACAAATAAATAAATTGGCTCGTGTGCTTGCTCCCTGTTACTATGGTCCAGCTACGGCTAAAAAGTGTCGAGGTTTCATCTACTTTAGACTCATCCTGTGCGCCTACAGAAGCTAAACTCTTGAGAATGCTCTGTTCACCTTCAAAAGAAAATGTTTGGTCCGAGTCCCTGCACACAACCTTGGGACGAGGGAGGCCGAACAGTCAAAAGCGGCCTCAAACTTCCTTTGATTGGTAAACGGAGAGGGGTCAGGGCCCATTGGGGATCCGATGATCGGCAATCCCCCTCTCACCAGCGACCGGGATGAACCTGCAGAGATGTGTTTACGAAGCACCTAGACTCACATCGCGTGTGTGTGTGTGTCCGCGCACCCTTCCTAACTGATGGAGGATGTGGACGCCCGGAGGAAGTCTTCCCAGTTTCCTGAACTCCCGGGAAAGGACAGGGGGGACGGCGGGAGCAGGAGAGCGGAACACGCTCCCTTTGACTTTCCGAGGTCACTTCCAGGGACTCTCCCGATCGCGGTGCCGGCGGCGGGGAGGGGGCCCCGCGGAGGCCGGCAGCGATCCGGCCGCGACCTGGCTCCGTCCCCTCCACGGAGCGGCGCGCCGGGCCCCGCCGCCCTCCAGCCGCCGCCGCCGCCCGAGGTCGGCTCCGGCCTCGGCCCCGCCCCCTCCGCCCCCGACGACGACCCCCGGGCACCGCGGCCACGCCGGCGCGCGACTCACATGTGCGGGTTCCTCCGGAAGGCGTTGGTGATGTCCTTCACCACCCGCTGCACCAGCACCGCCACCTCCTCGCTCGTCTCGGCCATGTTGGCGGCCGGGCGGCTCGGGAGCGCCTCCGGGACAGGACAGCGCAGCGCGACCGGCGGGGTTCCGCGGGGAGCGAGCGTGCGCGCCCGTTTGGCGGAGCTCCCGCCTCCGCCCCTGCCGCCGCCGCCGCCGAGAACTTCCGGGTCGCCCGCCGGTGGCCGGGGCGTGGCGCCCGCTGGGACTGGAGCGGCCTGATGGGTAGGGGAGCGGCCTGATGGGTAGGGCCCTCCCTTCCTCTCCTTGTCCCTAATCTTGTCAGAATCCCAGAAGATGCTGCAGTCAATTGCAGGTCTCTGTTTTACACTTTTTTTTATTTTTTTATTTTTTATTTAATTTCTATCCAGTCGGGGCTGAGGAGTAAGTGGTCCTCAAGTCATTCCCCCTCTATCTCCCCCAGTCCCCCACAACTTCGATTCGTAAGGAGTTGCCAGGCCCCGGGAGTCCCCGGGGGAAGTTTCCTTGCAGGTAGTACCTGTGGGAGCTTGTTTGCTTTATTTTTCCAGCTGTAAGGAGGAGGCCTCCAGAGACGCTCCTGGCAGAATGAGTGTCCCAATTGGACCTTGTTGGGGACTTCCTTTTCCTGCGTGCCAATTTGGGCCTCTGGAGCAGCCATTCTCAATCATTAATTTAAAAAAAAAAAAAATTAACGAATGCATTAAAGGAAGGCATAGAAAAGAAAAGGAAAAGCTCTTTGGCACCTGGATATAAGAAGTAGGAGTTCAGGACTGAAGTATTTTTTAGATTTTCTGCGGAGTGTATGGTGGGCCCTTCCTACCTGCCACAGATCCAACCAACTTTGGATGGAAAAGATGAGGGGGAAAAAGTTAGGTTGTTGCCGAGGGTACTGTGTCATTAAGCCAAGGATGGCTGGTTCTATATTGAACATCTTGTTTTTTTCTTGTCATTACTCCCTGAACAATACAGTGTAACAACCGTTTATATAGCATTTACATTGTATCGGGTAATCGAAGTAACGTAGAGATGATTAAAAGTATATGGGAGATGGGCATTATATTCAAATACGACTCCACTTTTACAAGAGATTTGAGCATCTGTGGATTTTGGTATCCATTGGGATCATGGAATCAGTCTCCCGCCCGTACCAAGAGACAACTGTACTTCATTTCCTGCAAGGTTTGGAGTCCTCTGAACATTACCTTAGTTTTGGTGTGAGGAAATCAAGGCCCTAATAGAGTTTGCTTTTGTAACTATCTTGCTACAAATAATTTTTGTAGGAAAAAGAGGATTTCTAGTGAATTTGGAATTTGAAGTCCACAATTCAAACATTCCACATCAGATTTTCCTTCATCCTTCTATAATAGAAAAAAACTTAACTGCCTTCATTTCAGTTATTTTTATTTTTTATTTTTATTATTATTATTTTTTAAATATATTTTATTGATTTTTTCAGAGAGGAGGAGAGAGGGATAGAGAGCTAGAAACCTCGATGAGAGAGAAACATCAACCAGCTGCCTCCTGCACACCCCCTACCGGGGATGTGCCCGCAACCAATGTACATGCCCTTGACCGGAATTGAACCTGGGACCTTTCAGTCCGCAGACAGACGCTCTACCACTGAGCCAAACCGGTTTAGGCCATTTCAGTTATTTTTATTTAATCCTTGAAATCTGTATTTTTTTAAACTTTTTTTTTTTTTTTTTTAAGAAAAGCAAGCTTATTGCCTTTTTAGTGTAAAGATATGTGGAGCATTTGAAATAGGGTTGATTGCCAAATAATAATTTTGGATGCAAAATTGTAAAGCATTGAATGAGAAATAGAAATTAACTATTGATATATCCAATGGTTAACAATCCCTGTAGGTATATTTATAAAGGATAGAACTGCTGTATAGTATAGACATTGGCCTTATGTTTTTAATAGAAACAAGCTGGAATATTCACAGAATTGTAAAAAAGATGGGACAGGTTTTAGTTTATAAATCAAAAAATCTTAACCTCTTGACGCTTCTCAGAGGAGGCAGTGCAGTGAGTGAATGTGTGTTTAGATTCCAAAGCCCAAGGACAACTTCAAATATCTTAGTTACTCTAAGAATATGATACCAATTCTCAAATGTTTGAGTTAACTCATATCTTCTTTCTCTTCACTTAAAGCCTGGCATCTTTTCCTTAAAAAAGTAATTCAAATAATAAATCCTGACTTTTGGGGGACAAAGCTCAAAGCAGCACACTGAGAAATATACTTTTTTCCCCAAAAAAACTTTGTTTTTTATCTTAAAAATTGATCATTTTGTATCTCTAATATATTTGACAGGGGAAAAACCCAAACTTTGTCCCTAAATGGTGAAGTAAAACTGATATTCCAGAAAGATAATTCCTTATGGTTCCGTGTATTCCTCCCCACATACACATATATGAGCACACACCCTCTTTATGCTCATTTGAAAGGCATGAATTGTGTTCCACATTTTCTTCTAAAAGTTAACAAATTGTTTTACTCACTTATTAAGGATCTACTGTATTTATAACTCAAGGTTTTTAGAATTGGAGAATATTAGAACTGATCCAAACCCAGAAAAAGAAAACTGAGGTTGAAAGAAGTTAAGAATTGAAATTCATAATACTTTTAGTAATATATAAGAATATGATATTCAATAAATTTAGCAAGATTTTCTTGAAGGACTCAAACATTTATGTTCAGGAATCTACAAAATACATTTATTGATTATAATGAAATATTGCAAATAGCTTGAATGCCCAACAGTAGAGATTGATTAAGTTATAATAAATATATTTGATGAGATATTGTTTAGTCATACAAGCACATTCTAGCTAGAAGAATATATTACCTAACTCTTAGGGGGAGATATATTTGTAGGATAATTTTACTTTCTAAGTAATTCAAAGAACAAAATATAATGTAACTTAAGGAAAGTTTAAAAATATATGTTAATAAAAGACATGGATGCCGAGACCGGTTTAGCTCAGTGGATAGAACGTCAGCCTGCAGACTGAAAGGTCCCAGGTTCAATTCCGGTCAAGGGCATGTACCTTGTTTGTGGGCACATTCCCTGTAGGGGGTGTGCAAGAGGCAGCTGATCGGTGTTTCTCTCTCATTGATGTTCCTAACTCTCTATCCCTCTCTCTTCCTCTCTATAAGAAATCAATAAAAAATATATTTTAAAAAAACCCTGGATGTATTTATTTGTTAATTAGCCAACTGTCTCATTTTTTTTTTTATTTATTTATTTACTTATTTACTTATTTATTTATATGATTTAAAAAGAGGAAGGGGGAAAGAGAGAAAGAGAAAGAAACATCAATGTGAGAAAGAAACATCAATGTGAGAGAGAACTATCAATCAGTTGCTTCCCACATGTGGGTTTGATTGGAGATCAAACCCACAGCCTGGATATGTGACCTGATGGGAATCAAACCCACCACCCTTTGGTGTATGGGATGATGCTCTAACTGAGCCATACTGGCCAAAGAACCAACTATCTCATACATACTAATTTTTTTAGAGGTGGATTGATTTCAAGTTGACCATGCCTATAATTATTGTTCACATGGCTGTGAATGCGTTTTGGCAATCCTTCCACATCTCCCCCAAATCATGCTTTTCATATTTTAGAAGACTATTTGATGTTAGGGGAAAGGTAGATATGAAATGACAAAAACAAGTACCAAAACAGCATATAAGATAACCCTCATATATACAAAATGAATTGTACATAATATAAAATTAAACTAAAATGTTAACAATGGCTATATCTGTATGATGAAATTAATTACTGGAGATAAGTAAGACCTATAAATATGCATTCTTTATATTCTTCTGGATGTTCCAGACTTTCTGCAATAAAACTCAATGTATGTGTTTAGAGCCCTAGTGGGAAGGAAGACACCAAAGTGGTTTTAATAACAAGCGCTTCATCCTTTTGTAAAGAGTTGGAGATGACTTTATAATCTGTTTGCATCTTCACTCTATATTATTCTCCTTATATCACTATATTGTGTTGTTTATTTACTCCATCTATTTGAATTGAATATCATAATAACACAGGTGGGACAAGAGTTGGTCTACAGTCATGAGTATGCGAGAAAGTTTATTCTTACATTATTATTTACTGGAGGCCGGGTGCATGAGATTCATGCACTGGAGGAAGGGGGTGTCCCTCAGCCTGGCTTGCACCCTCTCACAGTCTGGGAGCCCTTGTGGGATATCCGGCTGCCGGCTTAGGCCTGCTCAGGTAGCAGGTCTAAAGCATCAATCAGACATCCTTAGCACTGCTGTGGAGATGGGAGAGGCTCCCACCACTGCCGCTGCACTCTCCAGCCATGAGCCTGGCTTCTGGTTGAGCGGGGCTCCCCCTGTGGGAGTGCACTGACCACCCGGGGACAGCTCCTTCACTGTGTGTCTTCTCCCTGGTGGTCAGTGTGCATCATAGAGACAGGTCGTTCTGCCATTCAGTTGATTTATATATTACCCTTTTATTATCGAATATATAGGATTAACTATTGTATTATTTTCTTTTATAAAAAATACATTTTTATTGATTTCAGAGAGGAAGAGAGAGAAACATTAATGATGAAAGAGAATCATGGATTGGCTACCTCCTGCATGCCCCACTTTGGGGATTGGCCTGCAACCTGGGCATGCGCCCTGACTGGGAATTGAACCATAACCTCCTGGTTCATAGGTCAAAGCTCAACTACTGAGCCATGCCAGCTGGGTTATTGTATTACTTTCATACGAACAATAGTAAACCTATGTTTGCCCTACCCTGTATTATGTAAGAGAGACTTTAAGTAATACTAAACACATGCTTACTGTATACTGACTATTATTACAAAAACACCAAGCTTATTTTCCCATTAAAAAGATTAAGTGCTCAATTTTCAGTGCTTCATTATTATATTGATGTTGTGATTAGCTATATACTTATAGTATGCCAAGCCTCAAACTGATAACTTTTCTAAAATTTAAAATAAAAAAACTTACTAACAAAGTAATAGGAGAAGGAAAATATAGTACTAATCAAGAAGCCACATTATCAATGTTTTCTTTAAAAATATATTTTATTGTGTTTTCACAGAGAGGAAGAGAGAGAGGGATAGAAAGCCAGAAACAGCGATGAGAGAGAAACATCGACCAGCTGCCTCCTGCACACCTCCTAGGGGATGTGCCTGCAACCAAGGTACATGCCCTTGACCAGAATCGAACCCGGGACCCCTCAGTCCGCAGGCTGATGCTCTATCAACTTGAGCCAAAACAGTTCCGGCTATCAATGTTTTTTAAAATGAAATCTTAAGTCAACAGAAATAATGTCACATTCAAAGTTTTTATTAAAAACCATCTCAGGAAAAGGAATAGAAATTAATATATGATTTTCAAGTGATGGCATTAAATTCATGAGAGTTTTGGTGTGTGTTTATTTTTCCAAATACAAAACTTCATATATAATCAAGAACTAATTTTTAAAAAGTCACAAAATCACCCTGAATGCAAATGTTATCTTTATTATTATACTTAGTTGATGTCTCTAGCACTTTATTATTCTAAATGTTGAGATAAAAATAGGAAAATGCCTGTGAAGGCATGTTTAAACTATGAAGCACTATTCAATTATTACTGATTTCTGTGATAAAGAAAGCATGATGAGAACATATTAAAAAAGTAGTAACTAAGACTAAACTAAATACTAATTTTCAATATGAAACTCTTTTCTAATATTTCTAAAGAAAATTATTGTACTGCAGTTACAATTAATCTCCTAGTTAAAATGAACTTTTTTTTTTTTAACCCAACAAAGTTGGTAAATGTTACCAAGATGCTGATCATGAAGATGACATTAAATGGCTACTTTATGGTGATATTAGAATCCATGGGGATACTGTAGTGAAAATACTAAGGTTTTTGTTACATAATAGGTATTTTTTTTTATTGCTGAATAAATTATTTTTCTTAACAGTTACTATTTCCAAAATGTCATTCTTTTCCTTTGCCCTCTTTTTCCTTCCTACTGCAGAGGCCCAGGAGACCCATGATGTAATCTTCAGAGAACAAGAGAAAATGCCTGGAAAAACAAAGTGCCAATCCAGCACCTGTATATGGAAACAGCTAGGGAGACGGGTATGTCTCTGTGATGCAATGAATGTTCCTCATATACTGAAGATGTCAAATTGTTGCAGGGATTTTCTTAGTAATCTGGCTTTTAATGAATGGCTAAATGAAAGAAGTATCTAAGTAGTAGTAGTATATTCTTAAGAGTTTTGTTCTATGATTTGCATATTCATATATATATATGACAATAATGAAAACCATACACTTTTTAAAATTATATAGGTTTCAAGTGTACAATTCTGTAATACATATTCTATAAATTGCATTGTGTACCACCACCCAAAGTCAAATCATCTTATATTATCATACATTTTGCCCCCTTTTACCCTTTACCATAGACTTAGGTTAAAAAAATCATAACTGAAAAAAATGGAAGGTATTTAAAGGTTTATTTGACATCTTCAGTAACTTTCTAAGAGTGAGGCAGGGCTACATTTCCCCTTCTTCCATGTCACTTTTAACTTAGTTTTTCAACTCAAAATTTTTATAATAAAAATATACCTTATTTCCCCATTTTTTTCCTGTTTCCATGTTTTAAGCCATTTCTGCCACTCATCAAAATTAACAATAGGCCAAAATCACCCATAGGAAATGATTAATTTTCTTTGTTAATTGTTAAATTATGCTCACACCTGCATTACAGTATTTATAGAGATCGATAGTTTGAATTGTAGGAAGGAATACTAAAGAGTAACTCCCCAAGCAGAGTCTTTCTACTTTAGACACTTTAATTTCTATGGTAAGTCTTTCACATCACCAGTGTGCAAAAACAAACAAACAAACAAACAAAAAAACAGTGTAAAAGATGGTGTATTTAATTTATAGGAGGAGAAGGCTAAATACCACCTCTGAGAGGGTGAGAGTCAAGTAATTGTACTTATTTATTCCACATATTTTAAAAAGTGTTATTATATATATAAGGCATGTGTTAACTGCTGAGTATACAATTGAGAGAAAACAGATATTATTGTTGCCTTCTTATGGGACCTACAGGCTGATGGAAGAAATATTCAAATGAACATATTAGTATACTAAAAAAAAAAAATGTAAATTCCTGACACAAAAGGAAAAAGCAAGATATCAGGACAGATAATAACAGTGTGGGATAAGGGTATATCTTCAGATAGTGTGTTCAGGGAAGTCTGTTCCTGGTGGTGATATTTAAGCTGAGACCTGAAAGGTTAGGAGGAACCACCTAAGCAGGGGAGAAGCCTTGCCAGTAATGGAAACAGCATGTGTGAAGGCCTCAAGGAGAATAGAGCTTGCATATCATGTTTCAAGAATTGAAAGAAGGCCAAACTAATAATTATTTAAACTAATAATTATTTTATACTTTGTAGATGTACACACATTGAATTTTGGAATATTTTCATTACCCCTACTGAATCTGGTTCTAATGCTAAATTTGGCACCTCAGATCCTGTTTCTCTTTTTCTTTCCTTTTAGCATGTTGCAAATTGCTGAAAATTGGACATGATATATGGGAGAATAGAAACTGAGGTTAACGAGGCCTTTAGTGAAAGGTTTTATGTCAATCTGGTTAAGATTATGTTTGCTAGAGCTGAAGGTGTCACAGGATTCAATTTCCTCAGGTGTATTTTTTCCCTCCTGTTTTCATAAATTGTCCTAAGAATTCCTGCTCAAATAGAACTGTATCTTGTTACTTTCTTAGTTATAATCCACTGTTATTATAAACTAGAGCCCTGTTGATGTAATAGTAAGGTGCTGTTGGAGAGGAATTGTTTTATAATTTTACTAGAGGCCCAGTGCACAAATTCGTGCAAGGATGGGGTCCATTCGACGGCCCTGCCACCTGGTTGAACTCCCAGTTGAACTTACAGTCCAGGGGACAATTTGCATATTAGCGTTTTATTATATAGGATAATGAACTCTGAGTCTTTTATGGGCATGAGTGTTTGGGATGTGACCTTCAGAAATGCTTTTTGACTCTTCGTCTCCTCTTAGGTGAAATAAGGAGGATAGATTAGGTGGCTGGAGTTATCTTATTGCCCTTCCCTTTGTCATGGCCTTTGTCATGGAAGATTATAGTAACATCATTTCATCTGGAACATTGGCCCTTATTACAGAAAATGGATTTGGTATATAGCAAAATGGTTACTTAACCCACCTTGTGACTAAAGTGGGAGTGTATATTTTTGGGGTTATCCCTGTGAGAACTTGATGGGGTTCCTTGAGGTAAATTCCATAAAAAAGTGTTTGGGTTTCCCTAAGATTGGGCCACAAGGACTTTCTCAACCATAAGCTAGTCCACACTCAGTCTCGAAGAATTTGTCAAGATGATCACTTCAAAGCAGTTAAAGGCTCCAGCATTTTTTTGCTCCAGATAAGCTGATCTTAGCTGTGATTCTCTGTATTTGCCTGTTTCTCAGATTTCTGGGTTAGAGGTTGCTCTGTGATCTTCATTCTTGGATGAGCCTGAGAAAAGTGTTTTGTTTGAGTTTATCTTTTAACTTATAAGGATGGGACTGAAGACTTTCAAACTCTTTCCATGTTGTCACTAAAACACACAAGCAAATGATAGCAGTGGTGGTAATATTTGGAGAAATAGCGATATGCTATGCTTTGTTTAGCACTGAGCTTAACACAGATCTTATTTATCCTTTTAAAATTAACTTCTGCCAAAACCGGTTTGGCTCAGTGGTAGAGCGTTGGTCTGCGGACTGAAGGGTCCCAGGTTCGATTCCGGGCAGGGGCATGTATGTTGGTTGCGGGCACATCCCCGGTAGGGGGTGTGCAGGAGGCAGCTGGTCGATGTATCTCTCTCATCAACGTTTCTAGCTCTCTATCTCTCTCCCTTCCTCTCTGTAAAAAATCAATAAAATATATTTTTAAAAAATTAAAAATATATAAAATTAACTTCTATTTTCCTCCCATTACTTCCAGAAGAACTAAAACAGTGGTCAGTAATCTATAGCACTGAGCTAGATTGGTTTCAAATAACATGGCTTATCTATGGCTATCTGTAAATAGGATCTTAGGTACCACAGGTTTCCACACTGAGCAACCACAGGCCACAGAAAAGTCCTTAATAGTTGTGTGTAATCAAATTTATGAAAACTCACCCAGAAAAGCACCTCACTATTTACAAACTAGAGAACCTATTGTAATGCAAAAATCTCTTAATTTGTGTATTTTTAAATTTAAATTTTTGTGTATATGTGGTCTTTATAAAGTAAAACATTTATGAAATTTCTGAAAGCCCAGGTAAGTCTAAAATAATCAAACATTATATTCATTCACTCATTCAACACTGTGAGATGATGCCATGTACTGAAAGCAGGTAAGAGGGATGGCCCAGATTTAGTCCATTAATGCTAAAGTGATCAACTGAGGTTGGGGAGGAGAATTCTGATATGTTAAACGTTTTTTACTTGGTAAGTGAAAAAATGGAATAAGCACTTCCCTTCTATATAATACAGCTATTTGTTGATTTCTTGAAGGCAATGCCATAGATAATTATTTTGAAATCTCCTTGCATATAACTCACAATACAATAATGTGATGAATTTGTATTGTCACAAAATGTCATGTTTTAAATGATAAGAACTTGTTAAGTCTTAGGAAGCTGAATGTGCCGGAGCCCTAAACTGGAGTTAAGAATCTGAAGAGACTCAGATTCATGTTCATGCCGTCCCTTCTCAGTCCCAATCCTTCCTTCGTGTGTCTCCCCCCTCCCCCCACCCCCCTTCCTCCAGAGGAAGAAACTCATGTTCGGAAAGTATTGAAAGCAGCTGGAATCGGAACCAGCCAGGCCATTTCATCTCAGACTTTTAGCTGAATGATTCCATTCCTCTTCTTTCTCAGAAAATCTATATAGAAATGACACATTTTAGGGTTTGAGGGGTGTTCTCTTGCTCCCTTTTAGTGAAACTTGTAAGCAGAAAGTATGGTGGCAGCAGATGATGAATGGTAAGAAGAATTTATGCCAGGATAGCGGGAGCAGACCCCTCTCTGGAGTCAGTTCCCATCAGCCCTGGACTGACCCTGGGGTCCCCCTTAAACTCCGCCCAGCCACTCGGAGATTAGGCTGCTGGGCGTGCGAAACTACAAGTCCCAAGATGCAGAGCCTTCTTCTATGAAGCCCGTACACCCATTCGTTCCATTCTGGGAAATGTAGTTTCCTTTAACTCAGAGCAACACTGTCTAGGAAACCTGCTCTATTACGTGTGAGAGTGCCCTCCCTCCATTGACCCCGCCCCAGGTTGCTTAGGAGGTGACAGACGCCGAATCTTGGTTGTCCTCGGCTCTGGGTCCGGGCCCAAGCAGCGCAGAGGGAAATCTTAGGAGGTCTGCACTGCGAAGGCGGCCATGGAGAACTTTGGCACCTCTCGCCTGGACTCGTGCAGCACTAGGGGATACCAGTTTGAGATCGGACCCACCGACGTGCTGGAGCGCAAGGGCTCCTTGACCCTCCGCTCCCATCACAAAAAATACTCGAATCCGGTGTTGGTGTATTCCTGGTGAGCGAGCTCTCCGAAGTTCCTTCCCCTTTCTCTGGTTCTGGGAGAGCGAGAGGAGCGAAAGAGATGGGGAGGAAAGGAAGGAGAGTAATAGAGCGAAGACGGGGGTGGAGAGGATAGAATAAACAGGAGAGAATGAGAACAGAGGAAAGGAACAGCAGAGAAAGAAGGGGAAAGAATGAAGAGGTGAGAAAGAAAAGGATGAGATAGACAGAACTGGGAGAGGAGAGAAGAGGGGAAAAAAAAGGGGGGGGGAACATCTTCAAAGGAGAAATGGAGAGGGTAGGAATGCAAATTGGGAACCGAGGAGAAGATAGGAGAGGAGCGCTCTGGAAGAGTAGCCCCCCAGCACACAGCAAGACCTGGTGCTGGCGTGCCCTGCCACCTGAGGTCTTGGATCACCCAGGTGCAGGATGGACCGGCGGGTGCCTGGAACTCTGGTCTCTGAGTCAAGTACTTGCTCACAAAGGCAGGGCCCATTAGGAGGAGGCCAGAGGACAGAGATGTTTGTCAGAACATGGCTTCCAGGACTGTCATTTGGGGGCCAATAAGGCACACTGAATGACTTAAAGACATCCCTAAATATCACCTAGGCTTCTAGGATACTTCAGACCAGAGAATGCAAACTGGTATTTCCTACTAAAGGCCAACAGTTTGTTTGGCATGCTCTGTGTTTTCATTTTTTAATAATTGCCCACATTTAAAACCAGGAGGTTACACATAAAAATGCAGGATTATGTCTTTTCTTGAAAAGTTGAAAGGATTTTATTCTTCCTACCTTCTCTTCGGTTCCCAATTTGCAACTACGAAGGTACAGGCTATCAAAGTTGAGAGTTCTCTTTGTTAATTGAACTCAAAGAAGTTCTCGCCTGGTCCCAGAAGGCATTTGCTTTACTTCCTTTGCCTTAGCCCTTGGGCTTTGAATTCACTTAGAGATTATCTTGTTTCATTAACAATTGCAGTAACCAATAGCAAAACCATCACATATAACTCGGAGAAAAAATGGGTACTTTTAGGGCAATTAGGACTCTGTCCATTGGGTCAATTTTACTGCCTATCCTGCTGACAATAATTACTTTTAGTAATTGGAATTCTCTGGGGGAGAGCAGAAAAAGAGAATTGAAGTCTTAAAGCTTATCTTCGTTATACTTTTGCTATTTAAAGATGAATGGTTTTGACTTAGCCCTAAAGCTAAAGCCTTCCTTGATCCCATTCATTCATGCAATGTGTGTGAGCCCTGCAGCTTCTGTCTTGCAAATTTTTCACAGCCTATTCCTTACTTTTTCAAAGCCTTATTTTTTCTTCCCATCTCCAAAACCTGCCTGTTTTGAATTCAGTGTGAAAGTTTATATAGATTGAAATCCAAAGCTACATTAGGAAACAAAAAATCCTCTTTTAGCCTCATACAGGTTTACCTCATGGCCCTCAAGCAAAAACACTTAGCTCTTCCATGATTCTGTTACTTCCATGATTCCATGACTTTAGGATTTAAGTTATGATATGAATCACTACTAGAAATGATTGTTACAGAGAAAGATCTTTTCACGTGGATAGTGCTTTGCACTTTTCTCCTTTGCACTGAGGAGTTGCCTTGTGGTCACCGTAGACATCAATAGCAAAAGTACAGAAGAACAGAAATGAAAAGGTGAGGAACTTGGTGTGGAGAATGGTGGTATAACCCTGAAAGTCATTCTGGCCACTTCTGGAAATGTAGAGAGATTTCTCATGCTGTTGATTTTAGAAAGAAGGTTTGGGAGCAGGAAGAAATAAATTCAGTCCAATTAAACAGCTACATATTGGAGATGCTGAGATGAATAAGGAGATTCAATGAGATAATTTGTATAAAGCATTTAGCACTATGCCTGGCACATAGTAAGCAGTCAATAATATGTGGTAGCTAGCAATACTGTTTATTTAGAATACATAATGGTTAAAAGCTTGGGCTCTAGGTTGAACACCAACTTTGCAGCTTGTGATATGGCAAGTGACGTGACTACTCTGGGCCTCTGTTTCTGCAACTGTGAAACGGGAATGATGGGATTCTAGTAAGGTGTTGTATGTGAATCCCCTTTTAACATATAGCCTGCCACATAGTAAGCACAGTAACTGATGTATTCCTACATAGGATATGTTCACTGACCTCAAGGAAGTTCATAGGCCAGTAAAGGAAAATGTTAATAATCTTATTTGTGCAAAATAGAGATGAGTATAAGAGGCAAAAGGAACAGGAAGGGAAAGTTAGTGTGTGTGTGGGAGGGTGGGGAGTGGGAGTGGGGGGGTGCTTTCCTTAGCAGTGTTTAGAAAGAAGAATAGGAGCTTCATAGGTACACAGAAGAAAACGGGCAAATGCAGTGGAATAGCAAGCAGCATCATAGGGAAATAGAAGTAGTTCTCTACAGTTGGCAAATACAGTCGATCCTCATTATTTGTAGATTTTGTATTTGCAAATTTGTCTACTCACTAAAATATATTTGTAACCCCAAATCGATGATCAAGGTGCTTTCATGGTCATTTATGGACATTTAACCACCCCATGCCCTTAACACCCCCCCCCCCCCCCAGCCCTATATTTCTGAGCTGGATGTACTGCTGGCACTCTTTTTTTCTTCCATATCTAACCAGTTACCAAGATCTGTCCTCAAAACAAAACAAAAGTGGACATGACCACAAAACGTTTTCCCAATAGTTTTTTTTTTTTTTTTTCCTGCTATGTTGATAGCATAGCATTCAGCCTACTGGGAACATTTTACTAACCTTACTTTACATTGCCAGATCACTGTCCACTATAATCTAACACAAGTTATAGGAGGTTTTTGTAATAGCCATTGGTAATCAGTGAGATTTGATGATAGCCATCTTAGATGTCTGGGAACTTGATGTCCTTTGTCTAGCTAATCCTCAGTTACCATACAGCTTGTGATCATGATAATCTCTATTTCTGGTAATATATATATATATATTAGTAGCTGATATACAACTATATATATATATATATATATATATATATATATCAGGAAAACTGCATGAAGTTCAAATTGTATAAACTTCCAAACAAATGATGTCATTGACCATTTTGTTTTTATGCATATTTGTTTGGTTTCTACTGACTTAGTGCATATTAAAACTTTTATTGATTTTTAATCTTATATTAAAGTTTAGCACTTACTATTTATAAAACACCATTTGGGTGGTCTTTTTTAAAAATATATAAATATTTTATTGATTTTTTACAGAGAGAACGGGAGAGTGATAGAGAGTTAGAAACATCGATTAGCTGCCTCCTGCACACCCCCCACTGGGGATGCTCCCCAACCAAGGTACATGCCCCTGACTGGAATCGAACCCAGGACCCTTCAGTCCACAGCCTGATGTTGTATTCACTGAGCCAAACTGGCTTTGGCTGGTCTTTCAACTGAGTAGTTGATTAAATGACTACACCCATGGGTTTGCAAAATAGAATTGGTGTTTGGAAGAAATTTTGACTTTAGTTTAAACTTTTAGGTGATTCCCGTTTTCTGTTTATGTGGTATGTAATACACATATTTAAGACGGTTGTATATAATGGATGTGATAAAGTGACATACCCGGAATGGTTGTTAGAGGTATTCCTGGAATGAAACATTGCCTAGGAGCCATCTCTTCCTTGCAGCAGGAGTGATAGCCATGCCACCTGCATCTCACCTCGATGCTTCTGAGTGAGAGAAGCCTTTTATAGAGATTACCCTTTTCTAGTCATTTCTGTAGCATTTATGGAGCTATATCAGATGATTTCTTTAGACATTCTGAATTGAGGGAAAATTTTCTCTTGGGATATCTTTCCACTCACTGCAATAATGCAATACAAAGAACCAGAGTAACTATACTTGTCCTTTTTTTTTTTTTTTTTTTTTTTTTTTTTTTATAGAGAGGAAGAGAGAGGGATAGAGAGTTAGAAACATCAATGAGAGAGGGTCATCGATTAGCTGCCTCCTTGCACACTCCCTCACTGGGGATGCATCCGCCACCAAGGTACATGCCCTTGACCGGAATTGAACCTGGGACCTTTCAGTCCACAGGCTGACGCTCTATCCACTGAGCCAAACTGGTTTTGGCTATACTTGTCCTTAATAAAATCTCTGGTGTGATGGCATGGCTATCACTCCTGCTGCAAGGAAGAGATGGCTCCTAGGCAATGTTTCATTCCAGGAATACCTCTAACAACCATTCCGGGTATGTCACTTTATCACATCCATTATATACAACCATCTTAAATATGTGTATAGTTCTTATGAATTTATTTGTTTGTTTGTTTGTTTTTACTCTTCCTTCCTTGGCCAAATCAACATTCAAAAATAAGTGATGGTCATTTAAAATAAAAAAAATAAAAAAATCATTTGGGTTTCCTGGGAGATAGTTCATGTTCTGGTCTCCATGGTGACAGTTTTAAGAGTTCAGGTAATTTTATGTATTTGTTATTTCAATTACTTTTCTCTCCTGCCTAAGATTAAGAGCCAAACCCCACCCTGTAATAGGAAGAAAACAGAAAAAGGAAAAAGAGGAAGAAAAAGAAAATGTGGTGATAATTGTGGGATAGGTATAGCATGAATCCATAATAAAACCAGAGATGATTTTCACAGCCATAATCCTGATGCATCAAAACACATTTGGGCACCTCTGAATAAGTGAGTGTAAAGAGGTATAATGCATTAGACTTCTGATTAGAATGGTAAAGAACTTAGAATGTGCTTTTCCTAGTTTAGTGCATGACTTAGATGGGACTAACATGCAATAAGAAGATTTGAGTAAATATAGGGACAAATTTTAGATCACTCTATCCCATGTTTTGGAGCTTCTGGGTCTTTTTATTGATAGAAACCTAAGAAATTTGAGCCTTTTATTTCTCAGCAATGCCCAACATTCAAGAAAAATATCTCCCTTGGCACTCAAAATTTCCATCTAGTTCAGCGTTAACAGCAACACTATTTCCCCCCTTCATATTCTTGGCACAACAGTCTTAAATGTTCCCAAGGCAAAATGTAGATGCCTCTGATTTATTAGAGCAAATGTTATCTTAAAAAGTTAAGCAAAGGAAAGTACAAAGATTAATATTTCAAAATACAATATTCTATAAGTGAGCAAAAAAAAAAAAAGGCAGTACATATTGGATTCTTTTGTTAAAAAATGTGTCTATATGGCATTGGAAAGAGACTGAAAGGCTATTCACCATGTAACACAAAATATTTACAGCTGAATGGTGGATTTATGGATTATTTGTCCTTTTTTTCTCTTTGCCATTCTATTTTCCATAACGAACTTGTATTATTTTGATAAAAATTAAAATTACTTTAAAATTTTTATATCATTGCCTATGTATTTTCCCATGGAGCAAACATTTTTCTAAATGATCAGAATTTAAACACAATACTTCATCTCTTTCAGAGTCTGAGTCATTCTTCATAGTTTGTTATGAGTCTTTTTAAAATATCTTTTTAATTGCTAGTTTAAGTTGGATAAAGAGGATGATGCTATTTACATTCATTTAACCACCCTTTCATTCTGTGTTTTATAATGGTAGATGCTATGCCATGGTTATTTTTAATCTAGTCCTACACTTTTTTAAATTAAATCTTTATTGCTCAGATTATTACAGTTGTTCCTCTTTTTCCCCCCCATAGATCCCCTCCACCTGGTTCCCACCCCACCCTCTGCCCTTAACACCGCCCCCCCCCCCCCCCCACTGTCCTCATCCACAGGTATATGATTTTTTTAAAATTTCTTTTTAAAAAAAATATATTTTATTGATTTTGTACAGATAGGAAGGGAGAGAGATAGAGAGTTAGAAACATCGATGAGAGAGAGTCATCGATCAGCTGCCTCTTGCACACCCCCTACTGGGGATATGCCCGCAACCAAGGTACATGCCCTTGACTGGAATCGAACCCGGGACCCTTCAGTCCCCAAGCTGATGCTCTATCCATTGAGCCAAACCGGTTTCTGCCACAGGTATATGATTTTTGTCCAGTCTCTTCTCACACCCCTCACATCTCCTTCTCCCTGAGGATTGTCAGTCTACTCTTTCTATGCCCCTGATTCTATTATATTCACCAGATTATTCTGTTCATCAGATTTTTTTATTTACTTAATTTTTAGGTTCACTTGTTGATATGTATTTGTTGTTCCTAATTTTCATCTTTATCTTTTTCTTCTTCTTCCTCTTCTTGAATACCTTTCAAGTATTTAACAGCTAAAGGATTCAAAAATTCAATTTCTGGCTTGTTTGGAAGTACAGTTATTAAAAACTTTGTAAGTTTCTTCTTTATTTGACTATGGTTAGCTCAAACTGCTAGTAACCTCTCTCTCAATTCTTTCTAGACAAAATTCTCAGACTTGTATTTCTTTACTTTTCTCCCATAACATTTTGAGTGTCTATTTGAGATTGTTGTTAATTTCAGATATCAGAAACCCTAGGAACTTCTGTTTGTCTAGCTCCCTATGCTGATATTGGCTCTAATGCAACTTCATTCACCGGGAGGATCTAGCAATTGGATGAACTTTTCTGCAAGCCTGAGCTTTACTAGTAATGGAACCTTGTCTCAAAAAGTCTTTCTCAGTTTTCCCTCTTACTATTTGAGATCTAAACATTGTTGGCTCTGCTACTATTTCAAGGATCCACATTTCTGGAAAACCAACCAATTTCCTGAATTTATCTCTCTCCATTTTTAAAAGTACCTTCGTAAAACAGTTGTCAATTAGCAATTCACACACAGAACTAACAAACTGTTTTCCAATCTCTTTCCCAGTCTCTCAAGGTAATGATTTTGATTTGACTCTTCATCCACTGTGGCTATCAGATATTTGGCCTTTCCAGCCTCTGATGTCAGTTTCCTACTGTCTTTTTGCTTGGCCTTTAGCCAATGCCATGTTTATTACATTTTATCACCATATTACCCACCCCACTTTTTGTACTAATTTTAATGTTAGAATAACTAAGCTTAATCTATGATAACAAACAGTCGCCCCCAAATCACAAAGGCTTACCACCTAAAGGTTTATTTTCTATAAGTACCATGGGTTTCTGGTGGGGTTGGGTATATTCCACATAGATACTTTGGGACTCAGGCTGATTGAGGCCCCATCATTTGGAATGTCATCGATTACTCTGGTAGGGAATGATAGAGTTGAGGGTTGTACAACAACTGTAACTGTCTTGGCACAGAAATGGCACATAATTTCTGCTCATATTTATTTTATTGGCCAGAACTAGTCAAAAGGCCCCACTAAGAGAGCTGGGAATTTAACCTCTGCATTCCTAGGAAAGAAGGAGAAAATGTATTGGGGAGTACAGTATCTATCACATACGGAAGATTTTCTTGTGAAACTTCCCTCCTAGGGGGGCTTTAGGACTCGGCTTTTGTCCTTCTAGCCGTGAAGCCATTGCCCTGTACAGTGTTGGCAAGCACCCAGAGGATGTCAGCAGAGTTGGTGTTTTGAAGTTATGTGGTTACAGGCTTTCATCCAAATGTTGTCCTGTAAACTTTCACTGAATTTTCAGCTCCTATATACTTTTAGTATGTTGTGCTTTATATATACAAACACATATGCAAGGTAGGTCACATTTGTAATACAATAGTTAATAAATAATATAAGAATAAATTTTCTCATACTTCAAGAGTAAACCTACTTTTGCCTACCCTTGTGTGTGTGTGTATATGTGTGTGTGCGTGTGCATATAATATAGCATTTTCCATTGTGTTACCATGGAAATGTAATTTGGTTGGCATCACGAGAGTTCCCATCTCTGAGAATCTCATTACTAACATTTAAAAAAAAATGTATTTTATTGATTTTTTTTACAGAGAGGAAGAGAGAGGAATAGAGTTAGAAACATCAATGAGAGAGACTCATCGATCAGCTGCCTCTTGCACACCCCCTACTGGGGATGTGCCCACAACCCAGGTACATGCCCTTGACCAGAATCGAACCCAGGACCTTTCAGTCTGCAGACCGATGCTCTACCACTGAGCCAAACCGGTTTCGGCTCATTACTAACATTTCTTGCTACTGCCTCTTATCGCCAAGTCTTCCATTTGTCTTTGACTGGATCTTGCCTGCTTATGGTAGCCCTTGCACATGATGTACCGGTAATCTGGAGATTATAACTTCTGATTTTGACAACAATTTGGTTTTCTTATAATTTTTCCATTTTCTTTGCTTCTTTTGAGTGATTTCTAGGAAGGAAAGGGAAAATACTTATTTGTGTAACTATGTCCATAGTAGAAGACTGTTTTAACTCTACATGCTATTCATGAAGAGAGGGCTCTTCATTTGTTTTTATGTGAATGAAATTAATTGCTTTGAAACCAAAGAAGCTTATATTATCTACTTAATATGCAACTACTCATGCATTCACAAAAGTGTGCATTAAAATGGACCTTAAGCTCATATAATAGAATCTTTTGATGTTATTCTAGAGTAATTAATTAAAATTATTTAAGCCAGTAATATTAACACTTTAGGAATAGGAGTTTACACAGGTAATCAGGTGTTTGCTTTTGTTTTGAAATGGAGCAATTTGGTCTTCATGCCAGATATACTGTCAAGATATTCTTTGGACTAGAGTAATTATTAATAAATAATATACTTTAAAAACCTTAACTCTTACTTGGGGTGGTGAATATACAATATACTGGACAAATGATGTATTGTGGAATTGTGTATATGAAACCTGTATATAACCATTGTCACCCCAATAAATTCAATAAACAGGAATAAAATAAAAAGAAAAACCCTGAATCTCTTTAGCCTTACCTTTTTTTTTTTTTTTTTTTTTTTTACCACCCAGAGTATCTTTGGCCAGTCAGTATTAGCTGTTTCTGGAGGGGAGGATTAAAGAAACCCTAAGACGTATTCTAGGATTTGAAGATAATTGAGATCCAGTTTTCTGAAGATAGGGTGAGAATGTCCTGATCTTGGTTGGAGCAGAACAGTCCTGGTTTTCACCACTACTAGTGTTCTTTGTACCTCATTTCCTTCTTCAAATGCCCCAGGTGGGATAATCAATTATTGTGTCCCCTTACTTAATACATGTCCCTTAAAATGTTTTCACAGTCTTGTGTTTGGCAGTTAATCAGACTTACAACATTTATTTAATGTTTACACTATTTTAAGATCAGCAAAGGCTCCAATGGCTATATTCCTTTTGTTACCTCCCAATATTCTCCACGAGGTCTCCTATTCTTGAAGATTTTTTATGAAGACAATTCATAATAATAATGGGTCATATTTACATGCCACTCAATGTATGTTGAGTGAAGAAAATTACTCCATCAAGTGGTTTTTATTTTAGGCTTCAAATTCTGTGGTTTTATGGTTATAGGTATACATACAGCATGAGACACATTGAAAAACAGTCTCTCTTCATAAGTTGGAAATGTTACAGTATCTCCACAGGACTTAAGATTTCACTTACGATTCTGCAAGGGAATCTAAATGTCTTCATTTGTCAGTTGGTACATTCATACACCAAATAACACTACCTTAGCATGTAAATCATTTGTCATGAAATCTTTAAAAAGGATTGTCAAACATTTCTTTGTAGTCTTTGATTTTACTGGTTTTGTGCTTCTAATGTGTCAGAAAATATAGCTGACTCTTGAGGGCAATTTTCTTTTTAAAGTTTTAGGTAGCAGATGATTATAAAACCTAATTTGGGTTAGACTTACATCAGAAAGTACAGTGGCTGAAAGAGTACTTGTGAACTACATTAATAATTCTAAAATTTAAAATTAATGTATTCTGCCATCTGGAGTCTTAACTAAACATTTTTAATGTCTTTGAAATCTGCAAAGAAAATATGTCTCTTGTCAAATAACCAGAAGCTAGTATTCAGATTGAATTTTCGTTGTACTCAAGTCAGATACTGCTCAGCTTCAAACCTCCTTTGCAATCAATGTTATGCATATGTATGTTGACAGTTTTCCCATTCAGCAAGTAGATTTATAATTCCTCCTGAGACAAGTTTTTGCTGCAAAGAACTAGCATCTCTATATGCATAATCATTCCCTCTTTATGTGTGCTCTTACAGAGTGAGCTGGGATACTCTTTATTTTTATGGACACATTTGAAAGCCACTGCTCTCAGCATTTATATTAAGATTACAATAACAAAATGTAAGCACAATCAATCATTTAAGATGTAATAATCATTTACAATGTGTTAGACTATGTTAGGCACTGAGATCACAAAGATGAATATAAAGTAAACCCTGTGTCTAAGAAGCTCTTAATGTAATGAGAAAGAAGATTCATTAATGAATAATTATAAAGCAATGTGAGAGGCATAGCAGTGATAAAGATATTGATTTTTTGAAACCCCTCCCCACAGGACCCCCACCACATAGACATGGGAGTATGGAAATCCTAGAGTGTAATTTGGTTCCCTCTCCTTTGAGGAGTATCCTATGAGCCAATGCCACCCTGTCTGCTCTCCACTGACTGTTGGGCAGCCTTAGGGAATCTCCTCAAGTATTCTCTGGACTTGAATTTGTTCAGCCCTGAAATGCACTTGAGGATTTGAATGTGTTTATTCAAATGTGAAATCATCCAGCCCTTATGGTAGGAAATTCAAGCTCCCAAAAGACCCCAGAAACACAACTGGAAGGTTCTTCTGACAAGACATGACTTGGGACGACTATGTTAGGCCCTAGGAGATAGGAAGAACAGGATCTCGAGGGTTCAGGTGATTGTAAAGCAGGTGGTGGAAAGTTGTATTCCAACTGAATAAGTTGGGCATTTGTTCAGAATAGGACCTACTCAAGCTGTCTTTGTCCTTCTAGGTTCTATTGAATTTGATCCTCTTCACATCAGTCTAAGTGGCATTTTTGACAACAGGGTCATGGTTCCAAGCTCTTTTTTATACGGTTGGCAGCTCTGATTCTGTCCTGTCAGCCCTTTCCTTATTCCTAATTCTACTCATATTCATACTCTCCCTCCCCCCCCCCCCACAGTAGACTAGAGAAAGTAAGTTTTATCTCTTATAATTATGAATGTCTTTCCATAGAGATTTCTCATACAAAGAAATAGCCAAAGCATTGAGCTCTTGGCTTGATAGAACAAGGTCCTCAGCAGAAGCAAGGCTGCTTCTATGGAATATTCTGGCTTTTCTGGCAGAAAGCCATTCTCCTTCCAGAAAGAATGTCAGCCTGTACCTGAATGCCCGGTACCAAAGACACAGCTCTTCATTCCGTCAGCAGCATGGAATGTCTGTATTCAAGCTGCTTTGGCCTTGAACTGACTGCTGACCAGCTGCTATCAAATACACGTCTGGGCAAATTTACATCTGCAGAAGCGAGGCTATAGAACAGTGCTGGTCAACAATGACCTTTTTACTAATCCAAGGTGATGTATAGGCTGTAAAGTTATCTAACAAGGTTTTTGTATAAAATGCATTCCATTTAAAGGACTCATATAATTTTTTACCTGTCTTTGGGGAGAGAGGTCTTTTTATTAAGGGTGATAGATGGTTATTTTATTTTTAATGTTTTTGTCAAGACAATGGTGGGCAATTTTATGTTGGTTCTACATATATTGAGGGAAAGTTTTGCTGCTCCATGAGACACTCAGGTTTGGAAACCACTGATCTGAGTCTGGTATACAACTATTTGCTAGAGCTTTCTTAACTACAGCACTTTTGACATTTTAGGGCAGCTATTTGTTTGAGCAGGGGTTGTCCTGTGCATTGTAGGATGTTTAGCAGCACTAATGTTTAGATGCCATTAACAACCGTCCCCGCCCAAGTGCAACAATCAAAAATGTCTCCAAGTATTGGCAAATGTCTCAGGGTGGGTTGGAGTAAGGTATGCAGGGGCTGTGGTCAAAAACTTTTAAAGTTACTGTTTCAGAGACATTGTACATTTTATTATATTCATTTTTTCCTCATAAATTTTGTATTGCATTAAATGACAAGTCATGCAAAATTGCATGGTGGCCATAAATAAATGCAAGTAGCAAGGAGAACAAGGCTATATAAAGGCTATATTTATTATACCTTGATTATTTTTTGTCTCATGAAGATGTTGTAAGGCTTTATTAGTATTGACAAAGTATTTTAAAATACCCAACTAAAACTTTTGTAAATAGATACAATATTATTACACATAATAATGTTTTGCCTTTATATGTCATTATTGTTCACTTGAGATTCTCAATGCATTGATTCATTTGTTTCCTCAGTATATGATTTTCAGTTTATTTCAGGGAAATAAACACAAACATTAAGTAACACTAGTGTTCACCTGACATAAAGTCAGGGAATTAATTTAATCTGCCATTTCCTTTATAATACCCTGATTATTATTACTATATATTTATATAGAATACATATAAATTTAGCATATAGTACATATATTGTATTCAAAATATAAAATTTTAAAAATATGTTTAGTATATTTAATACAACTTTTGATATTTTTTATTATATATTACTATATGTTATGTATTTTATAATTTTTAAGCACATATATTTTTCTTTGCTAGGCTGGCAGCCTCGGAGAAATATGAGGAGGTCTAAGCCTTCAGTTGTGTGTCCCTCGGAGGCTACAGACTGTGGGCACATTATTCACGGGCAGCCTACAGGCATTAGGGAATGCTAATTGCATTAGCTCAGTTCTCCAAAGAAACACTTTCATTATAGATTTATCTTTCCAATGCTGGGCTTTGGGCTGTTACTGAGATTGCTATAAGAAAAGAAACATAACTGTATTTTTTTTAATAATCCAGTTATAATACAACTTAAAATATATGGTGGGACAATCAGAACTGCATTCTGACTTTCATGAACACTTACTGTCTTTGCCTTCATAGGTCCCTCTATATATATATATATATATATATATATATATATATATATATATATATATACCGTTAAAAATTATAGTTTATGGCCGAAATCGGTTTGGCTCAGCGGTAGAGCGTCAGTCTGCGGACTGAAGGGTCCCAGGTTCAATTCCGGTCAGGGACATGTACATTGGTTGCGGGCACATCCCCAGTGGGGGGTGTGCAGGAGATGGCTGGTCGATGTATCTCTCTCATCGACGTTTCTAGCTCTCTATCTCTCTCCCTTCCTCTCTGTAAAAAAAAATAAATAAAATATATTTTAAAAAATTATAGTTTATAACTGCATTGGTATAAATATGGATATAATTCCAACTAGGTTACATTCTTCTTTTTCTTATTTAAAAAGAATTGAAACACTCTGGGGACCCCTAAAAAGCATGACAAGTTCTGACACTGTGCCTATGGTACCCAATAAAGATATGGGCTCTGGGAATAATACATTGAAGAGTTAGTTAGTGCTTTCCTCCCTTAATTCCTATGCTCTTAAGGAGATAATCTAGTTTTATTGCTTCAGGTAAGAAGGTCCAGCAGGCAACACAGCCAAATTCTTGAATTTGGGGTTCAAAAGCTTAGACCTTAAACCTAGATTTGGAAGAATAAATGAAAAGGTGTGCTGTCCTGTCCCAGAGTAGATGAAGAGTTTATGGACTGAAGACAGGAGGCGGAGAAGCTGAGAACGTGTGAATTTGTTCAGGATTCCAAATTTGAATTAAGACTTTGGAAGTCCTAGGACAGGTGGGACTTATCACTGCCTTGGCTTCTATCTCCAGGGTAATGTCTGCAAAGCAGTCTGAAGGACAGGGCTCCTATGTGTCTACCATGGTCAGGATGGTAGGGACATGAAGCACCTATTTGCTTGGTGGGACAGCATCTGAGTTTCTAGAATCCCTGGGTGGTGGGGGACACAAGAAAGTTTTTGGTACACTACTGAATGGCACCCTGCATCTCATTGCTAGTCTATACAAACATCTGTGTGGCAGGACCAGGAAGGCATAGCAGAGATCTGCATGGATCCATAACAGAAAACCACAGGGGAATGTTTCCACAAATGCTACCAAGAAGAGAGGATGACAACAAAGATGGATTCTTGGCATGGGGGGAGTCACATGGACCCTTTAGAGTGGAAAGGACTCCTGAACTGACCAAGACTAACGTTTTCCAACTGGAAAATGAGAGCTTTGTTAAATTATGGAAATTAAGTTTAATTATGGAAATTAAGTTTAATTCAATTTGTCAAATTATGGAAATTAAGTTTAATCATTGTTGTGATTTTTATATACCAGAATTTTTGAAGCCTGATTAGTATTCACTATACATAGATGTTTATAGATCTTTACAGTATTTGAAGGACCTTCTGTATTTTTTTTTCATTTTAATTCTAATAAAAATCTAAAAAGGTACTGGTATTTGTCTATGTTCTAATTTTGCATATGAAGCACAGAGGGTTAAATAACTTGCCTAAAGCCACACAGCTAGGAACTGGCTTAGCAAAGACTCAAACTCATGGCCTTATTACATCTACCACCCCAGGCTCTTGATGTTGTTCAATATACTCACTAAGGACTTTCTTGAGAACTTTCTGTCAGTCTCAAAAAATGCTGATATTGTACCGATATGCTTTTAGTGTTTTTAAAATTAATGCTCAGTTGTGAGGAAGGCAAGAGAGCTGGAGCTCTGCCACTTCAATCTGAGCTTCTTAGCTGTTGTATTCTGTGCATAATTCTGCTCCCAATTCTCAGAGGTGGCGAGGTAAGGTGTAATTTGAATGCAGTACAAAGGCCAAGATGAGGGTTGGTTCCTAAAGTGCCCCATCTAGGTGAATGGATGCTCTTCTGTTTCCACAGCCCTGTGACCACACTCAGCATGTTGTAGATTTTTCTTAATTGTCTGTTGATCTTGCCATATTGTGAGCAAGTGAAGGCAGGGACCACATCAGGCTTGCTTTCCATTGCATCCCCTGTACCTAGCAAAATGCCTTGCATGTAGTAGGTACTTTAAAGTACATGCTGAGTGAAGGGACAATTGAAGGGACAGATGGATAGAGAAATTTTTGGGTACTTCAGTGTCCATTATACAATTCTATCCCTGAATCTCTTAATTGCAAGTTTGCTTCTGAGGGGTGCTTGGATTCAGCTTCCTTTATCTTACCCCAAAAGCTTTATAAAAATAACTACTTCTCTTGCAGGCTACTTCATTTCTTCTTTCTTCTCTATCCCCAAATTTCTCCCTTATTATTATTTCTAACTAGTCTTTTAGACAAGATGTTTGGAATATTTTTTCTTGTTTCATTTACATGTTTTAAGAACTGTTTTTCTTTCTTTCTACCTTATGTTTAATTGTCAGTTTCTTTTAGAACCTCTTTAGAAACAGGAGCACATGTTATAAATTCATATGAGCAAATACTGTCTGTTCCCTCTCATTTTGAAAAAAAATTATAATTAAAATTCATGGTGGGAAAAAATTCTAAAGTGGCAAGTTGCCTTTCTAAGATATTACCATGTCTTATTTTAGAACTAATCTACATTATTAAATAAGATTCACTTCATTGGAGTCACTGAATAATTGCTGCTTACTAATTATTGTTTTGTGATATTAGTTTTACCACATATGCCTAGTTTTTAGGAAGTAGACTCAGTATTATTCAAAAAGAGATAGAAAATATATGTCATAAATCAAGTAAATTTGTAATTAAAACAATTTCACAAGTATAGTCAATTTTTTTAAAATATATTTTTATTGATTTTTAACAGAGAGAAAGGGAGAGAGATAGAGAGGTAGAAACATCGATGAGAGAGAAACATTGACCAGCTGCCTCCTGCACACCCCCCACTGGGGATGTGCCCGCAACCAAGGTACCTGCCCTTGACTGGAATCGAACCTGGGACCTTTCAGTCCGCATATCGACGCTCTACCACTGAGCCAAACCGGCTTCGGCTATAGTCAATTTTTATTGGATAATTTTTAAAGTTTAAATGCAGTACAGATAAATAAGCTTTATCTCTTAACAGATTCTTACTTTTTTTCTTAAGGCACCGCAACAGAGAAGCTTACCCCAAAGATTATGATATCGAGGGTCCTGAGAAAATTAAAAAACTGTGTAATTCAACATATCGGAGATTTGGAACTGATGAATCCCAAGTGAGTAGTGGCTGCTAATTTCTTTAAGACTGGAATCTTCCCTTTGTGAAGAATGAAAAAATAAAGGGAGGAGCACTTTGCTAATGCCAGCCTCTTAGCAATGTAAGTTACTTAGGCACGTGATTTAGTCACTGTGTGCTTCAGTGACCTTACCTTAAATGTGTATATTTCAAAAGGTTATTGGGAAAATAAAATGAGGTAAAACAAGTGAAGCGCTTAACTCAGCCCAAGTGCTCAAGAAATGATTACTGTTGTTATACTTTTCCTGCACCTGAGGCATCTTGCTAGGTGTCTGCTTTGACCTTCACAATTACCAGGTGATTTTATAGATGGGTAGGATCTCCTAGAGCAGTGGTCGGCAAACTGCGGCTCTCGAGCCACATGCGGCTCTTTGGCCCCTTGAGTGTGGCTCTTCCACAAAATACCACGTGCAGGCGCGCATGTACAGTGCGATGGAAACTTCATGGCCCATGCGCAGAAGTCGGTTTTCGGCTTGGGTGAGTCTATTTTGAAGAAGTGGTTCTAACACTGAGCCACACTCAAGGGGTCAAGCCGTGGTTTGTCGACCACTGAACTAGAGGTTAAGCAACTTTCTCAAAGTTAGTTAGGGAGTGGAAGACTTAGATTTCAGTTCTTTTTGTAATTATGGTAGCAGAGTTGTGAGTAATTAAAACATGCTAATATCCTTATAATATTTGTACACCCAGTTACAAAAAGAATATTCATTGCATTGCATCAGTAATTTGTATTTGAACTGCTTTTGTGGGTTACTGCTTGGCTATTTAGACTTCTACCCAATCAGTATGAGGCAGGAACTCAACTTCACAAAGACCCCTAAATTGTGTCCTACAATGCTAAGAGCTTTGGGCGAGTTGAAGACCCAATTTAATCTTAATAGGATGGTCTTGGGGCCTGAAGAGCTGGTAATTTGATGTGGGCAGATGTGAATGTGTTTTAAAAACTAGGTTTCTATCACATTCTGCCCTCAAAGGCTGGCCTAGTTTGAAATAGGGCAGGTACAGGAAGGAAGATCTACACTTATAATTGGAAATGGTTCTAGAAGAGCCTCAGTCCTCCAGTATGATGGAAATAAATTAGCTTTTCAGGGCCCAGACTGTTACCTCCCTTCCTTGTATAGTTCAATTGACAGAGTAATAACTTAGTCTGAAAAATGGGGACTTAAAATAAAGATATAACTGCCTGGATATGGTACCAAAAAGTTTTAAAGAACCAAAACAACAAGACAGTCTCTTTCATTCTCTCTCTCTCTATCTCTCTCTTTCTCTCATACAAGCACACAGAAGTCTCTCTTGGCATCTCTGTTTCTCTCTGCTCAGTTGTGCTCTTTTCTAACAGCTCAGTTCTCAGGGGAATTCTGATGATTTTTTTCAATTTCCACCCCACCCTCTTGCCTTTGCACCAGGCTGTCTCTTTGGTCATTAGCTCACACATGGATAGAGCTCTTGAGTCTGGTACCTAACTCTATCAATAGTCACCCTCTCCCACTTTCCCAAATCCAGTTTAACCTTGCTTTCTTGAGCACAGGGCTATAGTCAGGACAAGAGCAAGTGGGAAAAGTAGGCATTATCTGGCGGACACTTAGAGGTTTTTTTGTTTGTTTGTGTTTTGTGTGTGTGTGTGTGTGTGTGTGTGTGTGTGTTATTGTTGTTTTACTTTGAAAAACATTTATTTTTCAATTCTAAATGAAAATGTTTTTGGCCTCTGGTTTGTTGGAGGAAGTAAGACGAAGGGAAGTATGAGGTGTAAGAACCACAAAATTCATTCCTTATATTCCATGCTTAATAGTAGTCAATCCTCAGGTTTAATATATGATGCATAAATAAGATATTAACCTTCTCTCTGACACTTGTTCATGGTCATTGAAAACTAGTCCTTCCTTTACCAGATTTGCAGTATGTATTTGATAGGAAGAAAAATAGACCAAGGAGTCACTATTTCTGATGAAACTGCTATTTTCATGTCTTAATAGTAGGTTACAGTTTTCTCTGTAGATTTTTTTTTATATATAAAGCACTTGCTCATTCAACTTGTTTCTTGCTATTCTCAAACAACATTATAAAGTTGACAAGAAATACATTATTTCAGTTCTCAACTTAGATTCACTTATTTCAAATGGCTCACCAAAGGTCCCAGGTGTATAAAAAAGGAGGTGATACAGAATCTCCATACCTTCATGTGTCAGGTGGGATGCTAGGTGAGGCGGGAGGATGGATGAATGTCTCTTTCTCTTGTCACAGATTTTGATGGAGGTCTAAATACTAGAACACGCTTGATATTTAGCAGGAGCCATATGTCCTAAAGCAAGATACCTAAGCAGGAGCTGTAAAAGATTATAAATTAGATAAGGCCAGTATGAATGGTTATGTCTTTGAAGACTAAAGGCCAAGAGTTGAAAGAGGATTTATTTAGTTGTGGGTTGTATGTCCCTCTTCCAAGTTGAGAGATGTTTCAAGGGAACCACTCAGAGAGATGTGTCCTGTAATTTAGAGGACATAGAGTCCAGGTATAGGACATATGCCTGAGAACCTAGAGCTGAGAGGCCATGCTTGGTCTGGCAGAGCAGGTGGTGGGGTGTTTGCGGGAAGCAGTCCTTGAAGTGGCATGTTGGTCAAGAATATATGAGTGTGTGAATTTACCCATGGACTCATTGGAGAGAACTGGCCAGAGCACATTTGAAAAGGCTGCTTAGAGTAGGAGCAGGGGATGAAGAGACTGAGCACAACAGACCCATCAGATACTCAAGGCTTGGGAAAAGAAGTTGTAATCAACCGGGAGGAGCTTTGCCTGCTTTCAGCAAGCTACAGTTGGAGAGCCTTGTAAGAGAGTCCCTGGACACAATTACAGTTGTGCCGCACGAGAGGAGTCAATTTGGAATGTCCTGTAAGCCCAGGACCACCAGCACAGGTCAAGAGAGTAAAAGCCATTTAACACTATGCCTCATCTCTTCTCATCAGCCAGACATGGGAGGGGCCTGGGAATTGGGGGAATATAGAAGAGAGAAGCCTGGAAATGAAAGGAAACAGCTGTGAAACAAGGCCCCATCCACTGCAGGCTTCCATGCTTAAAGCAGCCCTGAGCTGCGGAGCTGAGAACCTTAAATCTAATCAGAAGTGTTACTTCACTGGACTGGAAAATTTATAGCTACAATGAGATCCTTCTTGAGATTGAGGGGCCCAAAAAAGCTATGGGACTTGCTTAAAATTTCCAACAAGCCAAAGGAAAGAACTACCTATCCATGTGGGATTTAAGGGACAGCTTGATTAAAATCAAATTGCTTAATGATCGCATTCTATCGATGGAATAGAATCAGTTCAATAAGATGGTTACAAGAACAGTGCCTCATTTCATCTTTGGAAAAACTCCCCAGGCAGGTGCCACACGTGGCCTACATTGTGTAGATGAGGATACTGAGGCCAAGTGAAGCTTTATCACTTATTCAAAGTCAAACAGCTGGCAAGTATATTAAAAATTAAAATCCATTTATTTCCCTATTGGTTCCAAAATCTAAGATAGTAAATACTTTCCCAAACTCCCTATTAAAATGCCACATTGCTCCACTCTTATGCCTTTTAAACATCCGACAGTACATACTCCTTTCAGAAAATGAGCCTGGTTACTTTTTTTGCTCTGGCTTGGGTATTGTATACCCTTCTGCATATGTTGTGGGCTTTGATTTCTTACATCTTAGCTATAACCTCTGTCCTGTTTCCCAAATTAT